>NC_049207.1:54509936-55124936 GCF_013347855.1 Anguilla anguilla | reverse complement strand
ATCCATTTGGTAATGGTAATATGTCAATATTAAAATAATACATTAACTAGTTCCCTCCCTTTAATGGAAGATCAGTTTTATTTAAACGACTAAAAAAAATGTAGTTCACTTAGTTAATAGCTGGAGAGCAACCGTGGACCGACGATACCAAAGGAAGAACTGGCCAGGCGAATTTAGGCCCTCATTTATGTCTCACGCATCAATCTGGAACTACAGCAGCCCCTGAAACCCCTAGTCACAGATTATGATTCTGTTTCAAGATAATTAATGCAAACTGGGATTCCCACCACATGGGGATACCACTGTGGCTCGAATTGCTCGAATCCCACAATAAATAAATACATTTCCGACTGATGGAAACTAAACCACTGCTTGACCAACATTCTGCATCCTCAGCAGATATGATATTAAAATGAAAAAGGGTGGATTGGCTACACATGCTGGAGTCAGCATATTTCTTTCCAGTTCATCGTGATTAGTAATCTCTGGCTTTTATCTGAAGTAGTTCCTGACTGTCATTTAGGCTACACGTTAGCCATGGCTCAGTATTTGAGGAATGCCACTCCGATTAGTTATTTTATGCGACGCGTTAACAATCACAAGCAATAGACACCACAGACACAAACAAGGCTTGCCTCGCTGTACAGTTTTTTTGGCTGGACCGCAACGGCGGGGCCAGCCCTACAAACGCAAATGTCTGTGACTGAGTGACTTGAGTGACTGATGAAGTTACACCATTGGTCGGCCGGATCACGTGTGGTAGGTCCAGCCATATACTAGGTTTTGACCTGGTCTTGTTGTACCAAAGTGCCGGACAACATTTCCCAACAGTGCAGTAAGGCCTCAGGTGCCCAACAGACCAGATCAGCTGCCATGCAATAAGACTGGGAAGTCCCTGCTCATTGTTGATGATATTGGAGGGAAACTATGGCTAATTATGCATTGTACACTGCACGATCTGTGCTGTAAGACGCATCACCTACAACTGCAGCGTTGTCCTTTAGCTGAATATGGCATCTGGGAGCCTACAAATAGCTTCTAATCACTTAATTGCTCCGGTTTGTTTCTTCTTCTTTTTTTCTTTTTTTTTTACCAGGACGGTATTTATCTTTTTAGTATTTAGCCTTTCCCCGCATTTGAAATCTTTGGCGGTAGATACAGTTCGGGGTACAGTAATGGGCCCATTGTCACCGGCAGAAGCGTACAGCTGCTGCCTGCCTGCCTGCCGTTGCAGCTTCCTGGATTAATGGGCTTCCCGAGGAGCCCTTAATGGGGCTGTAATTGTTTTTCCCTTCTCTTATCCAGCGCAACATTTGTACGCTCTTTACCGGGAACGCGGGAGTGGCGAAACAGGAAGGCGAAATGCATTATCCGCCGCGGTTGCTCACGGCTAATTTGTACACCAGTGGCGAATATGTGCAACGCTGAAGGTAATGGGAGCAGGGGACGGCAACAACAAATAGCGCCTAACAACATTTAGCAATCAATCTGCATCCGCGCTGCTGAAAAATCTTGGGTCGTTATTTTCCGGTTAGCCCGAGGAATTGAAGACGGCGGATTGAAACCGCGGGGGAGATGTTGCGCCTCCGTCAGTTCCTGTCGAAGGGGTAGGCTGAGGTGAGGTGGGCTCTGTGTTTCTGTGGCTCAGGTGATCTTACCTGGAGCTCCGTCAGTTCCTGTCGAAGGGTAGGCTGAGGTGAGGCGAGCTCTGTGTTTCTGTGGCTCAGGTGATCTTACCTGCAGACCCACAGCTGTGACCCTACAGAGCCGCTGCAGACGCGTGACTGCGCTGTGCCAGGATGCATATTTAATTGCATCAGCACTGCGCACAGGCCTAACACGTGGTGCCAGGTAGCGCGCACGCATTGCACTCCGGAAGACGGGCCGTGTTAAATCCGCATGGGCCGCAGAAACTGCAGAACTTTTAAGTTGTTTTTTTTTTTGTACTATGATTCATTTCTCATAAAAGGGTTTTGATGGGATGTTCAGAATTATTGTGAAAGAAAGCTGCAAGAATCAATCTTAGAGCCATCGACGGTGCCATGCCATCTGGGGTGGGGGGCTAAATGAAGATGGGATAAAAATCCATGCATGATAGTTGGCGAAGTCCCCAAAACCACCCAACCCTTGGTCCACTCACTAACAACAACCCCCTACCCTCGTCTGTAATCACTACATCACCAATCCCCCCCCCCCCCCCTGGTCTGTGATGGCTCCTCCCTGCACCCAGTCTGTAATCTGTACCTCTGCCCCTAGTCTACAATCTCCATCTCCGTCCCCCCCAGTCTGCAGTCTCTACCTCTCCCCCTAGTCTACAATCTCCATCTCCGTCCCCCCCAGTCTGCAATCTCTACCTCTCCCCCAGGTTGGAGATATCAAACCTTTACCCACCCTCCCCGGCCGCTGTTGTCCCACATCGGTCTGAATAACGGCTTCAGCCGTCCCTGTCTGTGTGTCGATCCGGCAGGAGGTGCCCCCGTGCAGCTCTAAATGGGGCAGCCTCGCGACTCGACTCCCCCCACCTTCGCCCCCCCCCCCCCCCCTCTTCTCACCCCATATTAATAGAGGCGGTTCCAGAAGGTTGCCCACGGTAGCGCAGGTCATCACGCGAGCAGGGACCCCTGCGCCCGGAGATCACGGCCGTCGGGCCGTGTCGGGAATGTAGGTCGCGCTGAAAACCGAGAACGTGATTGGAAAACATCCACCTGACCGCGGAGTCGCCACGGCGATCCGCCACCTGACCTGACGCGTGCAACCCGACCTGGGGAGCTAGCCTCTGCTAACAGCAGCTGTGCTGCTGTACTGTCCTTACCCAGAGTTCCCTTTTCTCCAGGATATGACCTTGAGCTGCTTCCTGTGCTAGCTGCTTCACACTAACGTTCGTCACCATAGGCTTCAGAAGAACATTACATCAAGTGTTCAACAACGGCTCCTCTAAAGGACGTGTGCAAAACAAAAGACTGAGAAATGCTTTCAAGAAATAATAACTCAATGTTACAGACAAGTGCACGGGGAAATTTCACCCACTAGTCAGGCCTCAAAATATAATAGGAAATAATTTAATGACATTGTAGTTGTTTAGCTTTGGAACGGTTTTGTCCAATGTTGTACCACAGCCAGTATCAGATGCTTGGTACAAGTTTGCAAAATAAGCAGTACTTTCTGATCGCTGGAAAATTTAAGAGATTTTTCCCTGTTACTAAAATTCACAGGTGAATTCACTGTGTTTTTGAGGGTTGATGTAAAACTATTAATCCACAACAGTGAATATAGCGCCCTGTCTCCTGAGTGGTCAGTTTCTAAACAGCGTATGTTCCATTCTACTGGCTGTGCTGTGTATTGCGAATGCAGTGAGCATGGTAGTGGATTTACAGACTGTGTTACGTTGAAGACATATGATTTGAAAATATAAAGTGGTGTGTACAAACTGTACACCCCTCTCCTCTGACCGAATTGCTCATGGTCTAGTTTTATTTTTAGATTTTCGTTTTGTTTTTTTTTGGGGTGGAGAAGGAAAAACTATTGCTAATAATGGACTAGCGATTCATCATTTAATTATGATTTGACAATTGCTTGTGCCTTCACCATTTTTTTTAGCACCCTCCTCCTTTTCAATTCTCTGCAGCTCTGCCAAACTGTCAGGCGCCCCCCCTAACCCCCCATGCCCCCCCCCCTCCTGCCCCCCCCACCCCCCGGGATTAATTGGAGCTGTCTGTCTTTGTGCGCCTGTCAGCGCACTCTGGGCGGTGGGTGCACGACACTGTCAGTGAACAGAGAGCCTGACACCCCGGAGGCAGTGGCCCCCACCATACCCCACCACCCCCCAACCCCCCCACCCCATGACCCAACCCCCCCCCCTTGTTATTGTTTTCGGGTTAACCCTTTCCTGCGCAGGCCGGAAGCACTGCCTGCTTCCATTATGGCACACTGGACTCACATAACGGCACAGAGAATTAACAGAATGGCATAATGCACGTATTATTCATTTATAAAAAAAGAGGATATATCATTCTATTATTTAAATATTTAAAAGTATCAAAAAGTATATATAGTATGTGTGCTCACGTGTGTGTGTGCGTGTGTGTGTTTAGTACTTGCATTTCAGTGAATTAGTAAGTAACTAACTTAATTATAGTTTAACACAGAATCCAAAGACTTTTTTTTCCCAAGAATGAGACGCAAAACAAGCAGGTTTGTTTTAGAACTAATCCTAAGAGACGTATACTGCAGCTACAGACTAAAGTTGCAACCTGTAGCTGAAGAACAGGGGTCCTAATGCCTTAAGACTGCTGGATCCCTGCTGGATAGGGTCACGTCTGTGCAACCCAGCTGGCCATAGGTGGAAAAAGCACAGCCCAAATTCTATCCCAGACCGTAGCGCCTGTATGACCGCGACCTCTGTGGCGCTTGGGATGGGCTTTATTAATATTACCTGCATTTCATAATGCATCTTCCAAACACCTGAGTATTTTCACATTTTATTTATGATCTTGGAAAAATCTTGATATGATTTGTATCACACTACCAAAAAAAAAGTATGTTTTGAATAGACAATTTAATAGCTTTGAAATGGATAGCGGAAATAGCTTCTCGAAATAATACATCTTTCACTAAATAATACAGGAAATTTGAGTTCTGTTCTATTGCACGTAATTCATATTGTGGGGGAAACACGAGTCGGAAGTCTTTTGAACCGGAAAAATGGTTTTAGCCTCAAAGGGAAACCTGAAGTCTATTAGATTCAGACAGTTTCAAACAGGAAGCCACTACTCTTCCTGAATAGGTGGTTTCAAGAAATTACTTTCCAAGAAAAAACAGCACCATGAATGCAGTCCATAATCCTGCATGTGGGTGTGTTCGCTAGCGACTGCACCCTGTTGCTTATTTGTTATCTTGTTCATTGTCTCCCGTTTAAATACATTAAAAATATTTATTTATTTGTATGAAGATACTCACAGAAACCTCCACACAGTTATTGTTTTTCATTTCTTTCCACTTTAGGAGCAGCAGAGCATTAGCAAACTGAAAGCTAGGGAAGATGTTATCCAAAAGATTGCACAATATACTATTAAGTGCTGTTGGTGAAATTAATTTGAAACTGTTGAGTCAATATAATAATTACTTGTGTTTTTAGCACACTTAGTTTATCAGGCAGTGTAACCAAGGGCTCGGCTGTTGGTATGGAAACAAGCACACGTTCACCTTACTTGGTTCACTCACCTTGTTTTGAGGCCTTCTGACACCGATGGGATTGAGTTTGCATGGACCTGTCTACCAGAAGACCTGGCCTAGGGAATTCCTAAAATTCTTTCATATATACACCAGACCTGAGGATTTGCTCCTCCAAAAATAATTTTTAAAAAAAAATGTGTTTCTTGCAAAGTAGCATAGAAAGGCAGCTCACTTATGTAATACCTAAAATGAGGCAGGCAATAGGAAGTCACTGGTTTCTAACGATACCATTTTTATTGTCAAATAAACCTGCTGTCAATGCAAGAGATAACAAACCAGTGAATACCATTCTACAGTTATTGAATCTAAACAATGGGAAAGAGTGTTGCTAACACACGTTTCAATTGAGTACTGAAACATAATTTACAAAATTAAACTAAGTAGGACACAATATAACGATGTGAGCTGCCGTACTAAATAACTACCAGTGACCAAAACAAAATCCAGAAATGCTGAATGTATGGTATTAATAACGTAAGACCTGCCTGTTAACTGTCTACGGACTGACGGGAAATGGCATCTCTCTGGAATCAGGTGACCTGTCGGTATTACGCGTATTTAATTTCTGATGATGTCATGCTTAACAATTTTTGCAAGTGTGGGCGACTGTAGTTACAATAACGACACATCATTTGCTATGATGTGTCGCGCCAAAACTGATTTAATTGAGACTTCCGGAAACCTGAAATTATCATTCCTGACAACAAGGGGCACGGAGGCGATCGTTTCGGGTTTCATTTCCTTCCCTGGATATTCCAACCGACCTCTCCGCTCCTCCTCGCTCAGCGCTGAGCCGGCCTGCTTTTTCTGTGAAAATCAGGCGATGATCTGGAAGGACGCGGTTGCTGTCGAGCACAATGGCTCTTCGCTCTCTCCGCGTCGCCCGTCAATACCCCGCTCGTCTCTTACGGCCGCGTAAGAGGAAAAGCTTTTTGCGCGGCTGTCCTTCGGCGCGCTTCTCTCCCATTTAAGAGCACTCTGCCGCCGCGTCTGTGATGTAAAACCATTGTCAATAATTAGCCATTCAGGAGAGGCCCATTGAATTCGCAGAGACGTGACACTCGCTGCAGAGTGGGCGACCATCAAGACATGACAATTACTGAGCCCCGGAAAAGGGATATCAGTAAACAACAGGCAGCTAAGAATATATATTTCAGCCAACGGTACAGTATCAGGGTTCAGTCACTAACCAAATAATGTAGTGATATAACTACCACTTCTAAAACTTTAAATACATTTTTAAAATCACTGTGCCACTAGCTTTTCTTGGCTAAGACTACAAAAAAATTTCATTTTGATGCAGAACCTAGCATTTGTGCTTTGGTCTCACAATTTCAACATTAGGATGTTGATCCCTCACAGAGACCGTTGGGATGTGTCAGCCTTTCGAGACATGGACCAAATTTCTGGGGTATTGTGGGTAGATCTCTTTGGTGATGCGTGGCATGCGTCTGCTCTGTCAAATGATTCCGTTATTCACACTTTAAGTCGGGAAATGAGGGATGTCGCGTAGGAAGCATTTCCAGGCAGCCCCTCCGTCAAGCTCCAGAAAAATTAGCTCTTAATGAAGCGCCCTGGATATTCCACAACACCGGCGATAATGAAGACATCCAGCGCGTCACACGACAACAGGCCTGACTCCACCGAATGTGGAACCGCAGTCACCTCCCAAACTGCAGCGAGGCTATAAATCCACGCGGAGACAGGCAATCGCAGCCCAACCGGGGAAATATGGTAGAAAGTGACACGTAGGGACTCAAGCCAAATTGGGTTTCACTGGCTTATTTTAATTACGCACTGAAATCGCACTCTGGCATGTTTAATTACAAAAACTGTCAAATCAACAGGGTTTTTTGGAAACTGGATTGATGCTGTCATGCTGCTAAGATGAGCAAGAGTTGGGATGCTAAAATCTCTATGTTGTTGCAGTCAATAAGCACCTTGACAGGATGATTGTCAGGATATGTTTTATGTATATGTTTATGTTATGTATATATTTAACATTTTTTTAACCAGGAAAAACCCCATTGAGATCGAAATCTCCTTTACGAGTGGGACCTGACGTAAAACACAGTTACACAAGACAGCGGGCAAACGAGTCACAGACAAACTGGGAACGAGACCGCAGTGTAACGGTAATTAAAAAGCAGAGCAAAGGTTAGAAACAGGTGCTAGTCTGGTAACAGTTACTGAATGGTTCCCATTATGCACATGTGACAGTATTTTGAATGATGATCATTTTGTACTGAATGCATTAATATCATCCCCAGACCAAAAACAAAGTGTACTCAGTTTGATGTGCATTGTGTATTCCAGAAATAACTGAATGTCTAACCTGCACACACTCGTATTTTTGTGGTGCAGCGTACACAAGAAATTAACAAAACAGCAAGTTCTGTTACTTTAGTCCATTGACATACACTTCACCTTCTGCTTTGTGTACATTAGGCTTGTCTGTGACTAAATAAGCACAACAGGTTGAAACTGTTTATGGATGAAGGGAAGTAGGACATAGAAAACCAGTGTAATTTGGGTGCATATACTGTATACTGTATAGAGGCAAGAAAAGGGTTAATTTTTTTTTCAGACTTCCATCTTTAGGTCGCCACCTAGTGGCAAGCAGGTCTTCAGGAAAAGGGGGTTCCAGTCTTCTACTCACAGCGTAGCAACCCACTGTGTGGCAAACGGAAGCCCGTTGAAAAACAAAAAAGCATACCAACATTACCGAAGAGGAAACTACAACAACTTTCATGTGACACTCGAACATATTTAAGCACCGTAGTGATTAAACACATCCGCACGTCATTCACTCGGAGTAGATTAGGGCATACAACAGATAATGCATTAGAGGCATTAGCAACATCCTCCAGTGTTGGCCAAGTGTGGAGATCACATCAAGTTTTGTGACTTAATTAAGACAGCCGTGGATCAGCACAGAGACAATCGGCAGGCATAGAACAGGAATAGTCTGTCTCCCGGAGCAGGTTGAGATGTGTTCGCAGAGGGGGCTGGCATTGTGTGGCTCTCTGGGGGGGTGGGGGGTGGGGGGGGGGGGCGTGAATCACGGTCTTCCATTTTCCACACAGCGGCCCGCTACGCCGCGAGTCGCCACGGAAACGTCCACTGAAACGGCGCTGATGTGATTTACCCTCGGCGGCGACGGCCAATCCGGGAGCAGGAGCTGTGGGAGGGTGGGGGTGAGGGGAGTGTGTGACAGGGCGGCGCCCCTCTGTCACAGCTCAGCAGCTCGCAATACGTCCTGGGGGGGGGGGGAGGCGGGAGAAATTTTGTGTGAGAATTTGAGGTGTGAGAGGGGAGAGAGGAGGCCACTGGCTGTCAGCAGTAAGACACATATGTGCATGTGCACACTCTGTCACATGCACACGCACTCCCTCTCCCACGCACACGCGACTACACGCACACATATGCACACGCATATATTTCAATGTATATTCAGAGGAATGTCCTTCCATACTGATAAATGCATTGCATTTCGTTTAATTAAAAAATAACAGTTTATACCTTTCAGAAATGGACGCAAGCTGTGTTTTGCATTCTGAGCATCTGATCTTCCTTGGAGCCCTGGATGGGATTGTACACGGGGATGAGGTTATTGATTCCCACTTGGACATCAGTCAGGAAGGAGCAGAAGAGAAACACAAACACAGCGTAATGTCTGTGATGAAGGAATGAAGGTGAGGGGAATGGCAGACACAGCCAGCTTCGAAGGAGAACAGGTGCATGGGGGGCGGGGGACAACAATTTTAGGTCAAGTAAAAATGGAATATATCCAATCCAAGTCTATCTATCAGTTTTAGACTTTGAGCAGCAATTTGCACTTTACAATATCACTTCACAACAATTTCTTGGAGTGTATAGCACAGTCAAATATCAGTCAGCCTTTCTTGTTTTGGCTTGTGTTTGCCCCCCAGTGGTCATGTAAAGTATTGTCCCATAAAAAGTAAAAACGGAATTGAATTTTTTTTAACTTACTTTAAAATTACTGTAAGCATCTATTTTGCACTTGGCACATGACTTGCAATATTAGATGTGCTTCCGTGCAAACCTGTGTTAAATACGCTCCATTAAATCCTTGCAGCGGATGTTTCATTGGAGTGTGAACAAGCGTTCGTTTTAATGAGATGGGCTGCCGGACCAAAGGGCTGTAATTTCAGGGAACCTCGTGATTAGGAAGGTAGGGAGGTGCTTCACCTAGGCCCAGAGACACTGCAACACCTGTGCCTGCCCCCGTCACCCTCGTCATCCTCACGCCGTCATCCCGTTAAACCGCATGTTCCAGTGAGTCATCCGCCGGGGTTCAATTACACACCACTGGCATAGAAAAGAGCTTCCGGTCCAGCTATGTTCACAAAAACTATGTGGGGGCAGTTTTACTGGAGCAGAAATCAAACTTAACCTTTTGACCCTTCACGGGAAGCTGCACCCAGGCTCTTGGGAGAGAATAACAACAGCTAGAGCTCTGATTTGCATAAAAAAGATACTATATGTTGATACAGATTTTTAAAGCATAGCACCAGCTGCAGACAAAGATTATCAGCAGTTTGTCGAAGGTCATAGGAAATTACTGATGTACAGTTGAACCCAAACATTTTGCTTCTCTTATCTTGTTTGGTCTGCTTATCTTGTGGCATTGTAGTGTGGAAAGGTTTTTCAAATGTACGGACTGCTGAAATGTGACGCGAAGCTCCCAGGACCTATTTATTATGTCCAAACGGTATATTGAATAATTTTAATTTGTTAATTGTCTAGATCTACCCTTTTTACCGTTGATGACAGGGACATTTGCTGACATCAGCAGTAATTTGAATCTCACAAAATCACTTTAAAACAATTTCTTGAATAGACAAAGACCGGACACCAAGTCTCTCTCTCTCTCTCCCTCCCTGTGTGGAGCCTCTCTCTCTCTCTCTCTCTCTCTCTCTCCCTCCCTCCCTCCCTGTGTGGAGCCTCTCTCTCTCTCTCTCTGAATCTGTAAACACCCCTTGTTTACGTTCATCTGAGTTCATTTTTTGCTTTGCTTCCTGCTAGCTGGCATACCCTCTCTTTTTTCAAATGCCAGCGGATGATGTTGTGTAATGAGAAGGCCGGAAGGCTGCCCACACACATTAATGTGGCGAACAGGGGAGGGCTGCATTCTACAGGAGAACGACTTCCTGACTTCCTGACAGCCTTTCTGGCAGCATTTAAATTGTTTTTTTTATATTTTAATTTTAAGAAATCTGTGGGGTGATTGTCCAGCACTTGTATATGTTGCGACGTGACAATACACTTGCATCCTCTCCTTTGATTCTTACATAATTATGAAACATTTCACACGTTTATAATTTGTCAGTCAAAATCAATTAGATATTTTTGTATTTATTATTAACCATAACCATAAAATCCTTTGCATTGTATACAAGGCACGAACTAGCTAGCATTTGCAAATGTTTTTTATATCATTAACTGAAAGAGAACAGCAACATTTTTTTTGGAATGCGAAGAAAACAGCAGTCCATTGTGCCTATTTCTCACTGCATAATCCTGACTAGATTAAGAACGCCAGTAGGGAACAATATTCTCAGGTGGACACCTGCACACCCCCTCCTCCGCTGCTCGCATTGCTCAGCCAATGACGTAACAGCCTGCTTTCCCACACCGACACTTTGTTCTCTTTTTGGCTCGAGTATCCATGCGGGCTGAGAAAATTATGGTTGCCTGCATACCTGTGGCTAGCTTTAGATTTATATTTCCAGAAAGCCCCTTTGTCCTGACAGTGCTCTCACTGTGTGGTTATTTACCTTAGCGTCTAGCCACAGGTTGTATCACGTTTCCCCAGTCATCTTTATTGCCCCCGATTGAAGTGCCACCGTTGCCTGGTTCCAGGCCTTTTAATCCGCCCAGTGAAGATGGAAATGGAGCGTAACGAGTTGACAATTCCGTCTGATATCAGGCTAGTGACGCAGGACAGGCACAGAGGCTCTGTAATTTACCTGAGAGGCTGCGCGTATGTTTCAGGTGATCTCTGGAGGAAAGCCTCGGTGAAGGAAACGAATGTGCACCCGCAGAAATGATCACATGACATTGCATTAAATTACACCACAGGCATTTAGCAGACTCTCTTATCCAGAGCGACTTACGCAACCTTTTACACAGCATTTACACTGCATCCAATTATACAGCTGCATATATACTGAAGCAATGCGGGTTAAGTACAGGTTAAGTTCACGGGTGCAATGGCAGTGTTCTACTTGGGAATTGACCCCGTGACCTTTGGATAACAAGGCTAGCCCCTCACCCTCGTCACTTTGACCTTGCCATTGGCCTGTGGTTTGAAACCCTGCCCCTGGGGCTGCCATTGTGTGCTGGTTCCTGTATTCACCAGACCGACAGAAACAAGGGAAGGTGAGACCTCTTGAACCAATCAAAGTAAATGTTTGATTACAACAAAAACCCACACATCCGTCAGCCCACATATAGATTAATAGATACACATGTTTGTAGATATATGCATATTAAGATCCCATAAATATGCATATTTCATCATGAACATGAAACAACCACAATTGTACTGGACTCGAGTTGTACTCAATATCAGTCCAGTTTAAACAGGTTCTGTCCATGGTGCTGACAATAAACCTCCCACATTTGTATGGAAATATACAGCAGGTCTAAACATTACACCAGCACACTCTGCTACTGATTAACAGACACCTGGCAACTATCATAGTTCAGTAAAATCACACAGTGCTCATCATTAACTGCACAAAGATAATAAACAACAATAGCTGTGATTCCACTTTACCACCCTAGACGTACAAAACAATCCCCTTCAGTAGCAGTAAAACACTAAAACATTTTCAGTTGAGTGACATCAAGAATAAATTCATTCATACTACATCCACGAGAGAGAAATACGGAAACTCGATCAGGTGACAGAACAGGAAGCCACCAGCAGTGCATCTGTAAAATGGAGCACTGTAGGCAGCCTGAGGGGGGAGGGAACTGGCTGGATGTGAGTCTGTGGACATGTGACTCAGTAACCGCTTTGGTCCCAGCTCCGTGGACAGGAGGAACGATTCAGATGCAGAACAGCTGGGGCCTGTTGCCTCTGATTGGCTCACAGATGCCCCATTGTTCTTTATGACATCATGTGTATATGAAGTAACAAGATCAAGATGGCACAGTTTAATGATATCAAGATGGCACAGTTTAATGATATCAAAGTGGCAGTTTAATGATATTAAGGTGGCACAGTTTAATGATATCAAGGCGACAGTTTAATGATATCAAGGCGGCACAGGTACCATTTGAAAACATCCAATTTTAAATAGATGAAAAACAATGTAAATATCATGAATATAATAATCCAAATGCAAAATAATACGTTTGAGGTCATTAAAAAAAAAATTTTCCCTGCAAAAATATGCATATATTATACATTTTTAATGGTCATGCAACTATAGAGAAAATTTTTGGCTCATCCAAAAATCAACAACAAAACCAAGTCCTAACCTTTCTTCAAGCTGCTGAACACAGCCATGAACTTGCCTCAACCCTCAGACTTACCGTTTTCCTAACCCTAACCCTAACCCTAACCCTAGCTGAACCATAATTTGAGCCCTAAAACCTAATTGAAGCCATAGGCATATTTGTATAAGTTGAATTACTCATTTGAAATAGTTTAAAAACAAAGTAAATATCATGAATTCAAATTAAAAAATGCAAACTAATATGTTTGAGGTCATTAAAAAAATGTTTTCCCTGAAAAAAATATGCATATATTATACATCTTTTAAAACAATGCTGAAAAAATGTTTTAAAACATTTTTGGGCGAGCTGCCCCTTTAAGCACCACAGGCAAAAACAGGAAGTGGGGATGTGTGACAGACAGTTATCTCTCAACTGAAAAACATTTTGAATATGTGAAGAGGACCTAAATACCACTATTACTAATATGGAGGCAATATCGTCAGTTTGAAATCCAATATTACAGCATGGTGACCTTGGGAGTGTGTGTGTGTGTGTGTGCGCGCGTGTGCGTGTGAGTGTGTGTGTGTGTGGGGGAGAGGGAGGGAGGTTCAGTCAGACAGCTAACACTGAACATTCCTGTGGTATGTGTGTTTTAAAATTTCCATTTATCTAGAATTGTTTTTTAGAAAGCTATGTAAGGTATGCCATGTACATACTTTGAATGAATATTTTCGATTGTTTGAATGCTAGCTCCAAAGAAAAAAAACTATAATAATATGACTATATAAAGTAAGGTGGGAATGGTCATGTCTAGTTTATGCGAGTGACTCATTCCTGTCTGCAAGCAGGTTTCCACCAGCCTTGCACACAATCAGAATGTCTGTCCGTTTGTTGTTTGGCTTCAGAAAATTTTTTGATTTTTTTTTTTCATGACAGCACTTGGCAGTGTTCAAACAACTGGCTGGAATGTAATTAACATTTGTCCTTAACTCGCACTTTTTATTTTTATTAACATTTGTTTAACGTAAAAACAAACATAATTTAGCCACTGCTTGAAACTAACTTGCCATGCTGAGTTTGCACAAAGAAAGTGAGAAAAGAAGTGCATTTACTTGCAACCTTAAGGAGTCAACTTTCCATTTGCTCATTTGTGTCCGAGCATTCACACGACCACACTCGTGAGTGTGAGCTCTCATACTCTCATTATTTATTCACATTTTCTACAGTGTCACAGCGTAACACAATCACAGTATTTCAGTCTCAGTAATACTGTAAATTCTCATGTCACAGCTGCGCGAATATACGCTTGGGTATTTAAAATGTATTTTTGTTTAGGTTAGCAAATTGAATTGTGAACAATGTCTGTGTTGTGCAATGTGAAGGCCTTTGTACTTGAGCTGACACGATTTTTACCTTGTAAGAGTGAAGGGAGGGGCTAGCTTTAGGTATGGGTAGATATTTACACTGGAAACCTGTTATTTTTGGAAATGTATTGATTGGTAGATGGCTTTGTTACAGCCCCTTTCTCTGTTGTTTTCATTGTGATTTACTAAAGTCGACTTATACCACCCCACAATTCCATCATGAAGTCTTCCGTACCTCCAGATTGTTGCATCTGAATCCAGCCATATGTTTAGAAATAAAAAATGACAGTCGACCGAATTAAAAGCTTCAGAGTAAAATACTAGTCCGTGTCAGAGCACAGCAGTATACATATTTAATTTAAATATTAGAAGACTATTTTACATTCAGAGAGCAACTTTAAATTTGTATCAATTATTTTGAAGACTAAGAGCATTGCTGTTTGAAAGTTTGTATATTTGTGTTTCAGCTGGTATATCAATGATTGTGTTGTGATGTAGGTTATTGTATGCAAACCAAAAATAGATTGGACAAAAGCTGGGGTGGGTCAACACAAAATCTATAATTGGTAATAGTCATCAGGGGTGTACTCACAGAGTTGGGAAAAGCCATATTGATAGCTAAATGGCTGTTGCCACTGACTAAATGTAAAGAACAATTTTTCTTACGTTCCATTTAAAACATGACATAGTCTCATGTTTCTATTTTAATTTTGCTGGCACAGCTATGGCCACATTCCCAGACTCCTTATTCATTCTCCACAGCTGGTTACAGAACTGAGCTTGCATCCTTAACCCTTCAAGGTGTGAGACACAAATATGCGATTAGAATGTTCTTAACTGGACATACTAATGCGGATGTAACAACAGCCACTTGGTAACTGAAAGCGATGGCGTTCTAGAACACTGACTTGGAATTTTAAAGAAGAAATAAAAACATTCCAAAAAACCTACTCTTCAAAGGGATTTTTTTTTTGTAAATGCTGCCCTCTGCCCTCTACCCTATTTTCCAAATAAAAGTCCTATTTATAGTTCTGTGTGGGAGGCTGTGGAGAGGGGAAGACTAAAGGTACCTTTCATTAAGGAGAATGTTGCTGGAATATCGATGTAATCCACGTGCACACTGTGAAAATCTGAGTCAAAACCCCTCAATGATAGACTGATAGGACAACAAACCCCTGCCTCCCCACCACCACCACCCCGAGTAACAGCAGTACCATAGGCTGGGATTTTAATGACTCATGGGGCGGGTGACCCTGCTTCTCCTTAATGACATACTAGCCTGAGACACATTAACCAAACAGATGACAGCACCCTTATCTGTTACCAGGACAGTGATTTCATATGTTCCAGACATTAAATAACATTTAAAGCTAAGAAGCTGTTGTTTTTACTCTGGCTGCAATCTATATTAAACATGCATACAAACGGCACAGCCATCTTATAACATGACAAATAACACAACAAATGCAATACTGAAATACAAAACATAAACACTGTTCTGAACGTTGTCCCACTGTGCTAACACTCACTGTTACCATTCGTTTTCACATTGTTTTTGATTTAGGGGCCGATCATCATGGTGTTAAATAACTAAAATGTTTAAAGTTTAAAATAACAGGTACTGTATACAATAGGTTACAACGAATGGTGGTCCTTGAACAACAAGGCCGTGACAAAATATATAGGCCAAATTTTCTTACACCTTCAGATAAAATGCAGTCACCAAAATATTATGTACAATCATAATTCGTACACAACCAGAGGACAGCACAGTAGGCCTACTGTATGTATCAACAGGATTTTAAAAAGTCGTCGAGGTTTTGTGTATTTTCCCCCCTTTTAATTAGACTGTAAAAAAAATAACAATAAATAAACGTATAGGTCTCATTGTATGAAACTTAATTTACGTTTTGAGTTTGTTTAGGCTACGTCGTACAGTAGACAGGTATACACACCTCCTTAATAAAATATGCCTAGCAGTTTTGATCGAAAAGAAATTCGGGGTTTTTTTCTTCTTCTTCTCATACACAAATTAGTGTGAGAAAAAAAAACGCGTTTAGGCCGCACGATCAGGAGAGCACGGGGATTTCCAAATCCTGACCAAGCCAGTTCCACCCACCCACGCCAACCCAGGACGCCAAGCTCAAATCCTGTTCATTTGATTAAATAGAAAAACCACGCAAAGATGTATGTAACGAAGCCTTTTACAATATATGTGTGTACAAAAATATAGTTTATTTTACAGCCTAGAAATTTGTTTCAATTTTGATTCAATATGTTCTTTTCAAATACCGTATGCCCTTTGCATAACTTGAATGGAAAAAAAAATTAAAAATGGCAAAATTCGATGAAAATTGTATATAAAATCCATAACTTACCAAACGGTCCACTGATAAAAACGTGCGTCTACTGAAGGTATGGACACACCGTGGTGAAAAGCATTTCATTTCGGCTTGCGTGCGCATGCGTGAGTGGATAATAAATCGCAAAAGGCTTGTTTGGTTGTAACGAAACCGCTCATTACCGCATCGATATAGCCTACAGATTTTGTAATAATATTATATCTTTTATTATTTTGTAAATATGTTATATGACAGACACGTTCAAGGCAGTTATCGCTTCCTCGCGAATTATAAATTTAGGCCTATTTGAACAGCCAAATGGCAACTGCAAATATATAATTACAAAACAACCAACCAATAAGAATGCGTCATTTTACATTGACGCTTTGGCACAGGATATATATATATATACTGTTGGCTATCGTGCTTCTTAAAAAGCAACTATTTACTTTCTTTCATACGGTGCGTGTGAAAATGGTGTTGCGTTTACCTACAGCTAGTCAAAAGTTATGGAAGGCCAAATTTGATAGGCCTCGATAAAAAAAATTGTATATGCGGACTCACAAAGACATCTGAAACACAGTCTGAAGCTGAGAAACAGAATTGGCCTAAAATATGTTTAGATATAGGCTATTTTATAAGTTACATGCGAGAGAAATTCACGTTGGCGTTGGTAGAAGTGATCAATAAAAATTATTTAATTGCTGCGCGTTTGTTTGCATATTATTCTGCAGACTTGACTAGGCTACGTTTTTCGTTTTGATTGTACTGTATTTGTCTTTTCGTGGCCTCAATAAGCATCACATATTATTGAATCACATCACATAGAGTGATAAAGCTACGGATTCTCTGCGTATACACAGTCGGTCAGATGATCAGTATTTGATGCAATTTATCGATCCAGCGTAGACCCGTGTTTTTTGTGTAGTCTACTTCTTATTTACGCAGGTCAGTAGGGTATAATAAAACGAATGACTGATACATTAAACTACTATTTATAGGCTCAAACAGTAGGCTAATTTATAAGCTATGAGTATCAATAAATTAATATTTTGACAACTCTACTATTACAATTCTTAATGATAAAAGTAATTATTTAAAATAAAATGCTTCAAATTGTGAAAAATATTTTTTATGTGTGTCTTATAAGGCAGACTCGGTTAGCAACGTCTTACAAATCTTAAAACTAAACGGAAATTGGATGCATTCACAAATCATTGGGATGAGGTCTGGTCTATTTAATTTAGTAATTTTGCAAAATAATTTGGAGGGGGAATAGGCTAAAGCATACTGAGACAAACCACCTGATCTGCCCCGTTAGCTAATTTAGGCTATAATCTATTTCTATTTAAGAATAGTAGGCTAGACTATAAAATGCACAACCGAAGGCACATGTATTCTTTTAACATGAGATTTAACGGGGCAGTGAAGAGGAGCGTAAAACTGTTCTTTAGTTGTTTATAGCCTAGACACTATATTTTTGAAAATTGCAACGGCCTGCAATCGAGCAAGACGCAATTTTTTAATCATAACACGGATGTAACAGCTGGTCGCGCGCGCTCCGTGCATGCAGTAGCCTAGCATTCTGCTGTGGATTTTATTTCACAATTACCCAGATATCTGTAAGACATAGACAATTTATCGAGAACGCTGTATTTCTTTTTTTTTTTTTTTTTTGTAACTACGAACTTGTAACTTGAGATTGTCCAACACGTCTCCGTCAGAAGGGTGCATCATTCCGCTCAAGACGTGTAGCCTATTTTAAAAACAAATTAAACCTTCCTCTTCCTGGTGTTGAACCTACTGAGCGTGCGCAGTTTGCGTGACGCTGGACAAATTCGAAATAGGCAAGTCTGAACAAATCTGTCCGGAGTCACAGCCGTGGAATCGTCTATTCTGAATGAAAATTGCGATTAAGTGGTGTTGTTGGCCATCGCATTTATTTGCATGCACGGGGCGTTTCGAAAGTACCCTAAACGAGGAAGTGTCCGTGTAAAATATAGCTTACTGAAGCTCAGGATGCACTTTGCGACGTTGACAGCATACCTGCAAAATAAGAATACGTCAAGTGCCGGTTCTGCAGAGAAGACCTGTGTTGTCCAAGATGAGTCCTCAAGATGAGTTAGCATCAGCAGCGGCGACTGGAAACACTGAACGTGTTAGATTTTTAATTGCGACTGGACTCGATGTCAATGATGTGAATAGATTTGGACAAACCCCTCTTCAGGTTGGTGTTCCTTGCCAGTAGAAAAATTTGGTGTGTTGCAATTTATAAATATTGCTTCTGGGTGACAACAGTTTATGAATTAATTGTGTTTGGGTCAGACGACTTCATGAAGCTGGATAAATGGACTTTCTGACATAAAAAATATTCCATGCGTGGCCAACTGGAGTTTACGGTGGGCCTGGCTTATTGTAGAATATTTAATACAACATTATGTCTGTTTTAATTTTGTCCATCGCCCACGTGTAATTTTGATCTTTCATTGTTGTTTTGGAACGTTGCGGCTTTAAATAACGGTAGGAATAACTAATTGAATAAGCGTTCTTATCGAGATGTATTTTGATCATCTCTAAACATATTTCGTTATCAGCTACAAATAAGCGACTTCCAAAATTAGTGTCGCCTCCCCGTCAAAATATATAAAAATAGTGAAACTTGGCTAATAATGATCTATAAGCATGTCGCAATTATTGTAATTTTGCACTTTATTTTTGGGTCTTAGGTCTTCCATAGCCTTCCATCAGGTACATCTTAAAAACTTCAGCCATCAAAATCAGAAACATAAAATGATAGATTGCATAATTGGAGCGATTTATTTTACAACAAAAAGTAATATAAATAATTGTTTTCGTGAAATACGTACACGTGTACGCTAAGTATTGAAAACTGTTGCAAATAGGTGCCTTCCCAATAACCTTTAATCTTGACCTAAATTAATGCACCCTGCATAATTCTGGGTTGCATGCGTGGTCCTCTAATTATTGGATATAATATTTTGATTGCGACGAACAAACAACGTAATGTGGGCAACTGAATATTGGCTCATTTGTGTATTAATATCATAAAGTAAGAATATCTGTTTTGAACTCAACCCGCATTAAAATCGTGGTATAATGCTTAACGGTTGGGCGTGTAGAATTGAGATGATTCGTTTATTTATTTATTCTATTATTATTATTATATTATTATTATTATTATTATTATTATTATTTTGTATGTGTTTGTTTTTGTTTATAGGTAATGATGATGGGGAACACAATCATAGCACGCATATTACTTGAACATGGGGCGAACCCCAACATAGCGGACCGCCACACAGGCTGCACGCCGCTTCACGACGCTGCGCGAGAGGGCTTTCTTGACACCGTGGCGATCCTAATTCAGCACCACGCGGACATCAATGCCCTGGACCACTTCGGCAGGCGACCAGTTGACTTGGCAAACACGAATGGGCACCAGGACGTTGTAGCTTTACTGAAAGCTGAGTGAATTCAGTCAGGGCCTTTTTATTTTTTAATTTTTAATTTTTTTAAACAGATACAACATGTATGGCATCGGGCTGATTGCTCTTCATACAATTATAATTGTGTATGTAGGTTACAAAGATGATTTTGTAATTTTTTATAATTCCTTATACCTTTTTATTATTGATTTCAGATGATTCATGTTGTGAAACTGATCATTCAAACTAAATTCACGATTAATCTGGCCATAATTTATAACTGCACATTCATAACATTAAAATACATAGGCTGTTGATATGATAATAGCATTTACAAGCGGCAAATCGGAGTTAATTCGCTCATTGATTTAGCCAGTTTATTTACGTCAAATTAGGTTCTCTATATTGTAATAATTTGATCTGGAATCCGATCAATTTTGTCATTTTTCCCTTGAACTACGTTTTGACGAATTCAACTATCACTAAAAGTAGCTAACTCTCCAAACTTAATTTGATTAAAACCCAATCGTTATATAGTGGCCTATATATTTTTAATACAAATGTCTATTACAGAGCTGCATGAGCTTTTTTATGCTGATTCAGTTTATGTTGCTTCTTGTAAACTATAAGCATGCAAATATACATTTAAAGACGTTATAAGATTATTTTGGTCTTTGAAATGAAAAATGACAATTTAATCACCTTCGTTTTTGTTGTAAATCTAAAATCAAGTAGCCCACTTTGTTCAAAGCAAAACCCTGGATTGTCACGGCCTACTTCTACGCAGATGTTTGATGGGCTGATGTTATTTATTTTGGAAGAAACGAAGGAAAATGCAGATTTCCAGCAAGGCTGATTGTTTTTGGCAATCACCCTTGCGTTATCATGTGGGATATCCAGTCGTCTAAATTTCAATATAAAGCTAATTTTGGCTCAGTTTGACATTGAAAAAAAAACGTAATTGTTAATTTGAGAACTTAATTATTAGCCTGGGCTATATCGTTCATTTACATTTCTTTACGTCAGGAACACTTTTAGCACTGTTTTTTTTAAACTCGTACATAAGGTAGTAGCTTCATAGGGTTACATCCTGAATACTGTGATCTTTTGCTAAAAATGAAAGTTTTTATTTAAAAATGATGGCGTATTATCAGAGTTCCTGCATCGAGAGGAAAAAATATTTTAGTTTTCTCTGATTTTAACCTACACCGGGAGGACATGAACATGCAAATTCGTTTATTACCGTAATTGCATGAGCAGTTGTATCGGGAGCAAACTGAAACTATTTTCCATTCACTGTTTTGTTTCTATCCGATCTTGTCACTGTTTGTGGATAGTTTTGTTTTATTTCCTGGTGTGCTTTTTTGTTAAACATTTTTGTTTAACTTTTTTTTACAAAATAAAGTAGAACATTTGCAGAATCGCAAAGGGCAAACATTTCATAGAAATTAAATAAAAATGAATTACTGTATATTGCATTATATATATATATATATATATATATATATATATATATAGCTCGAACCATGAAATAAAATCTGCTTTGCCGCTGCTAAAGGCTTAAAATCATCTTAACTAATATGAATGCCTCTTCTCAGAGAACTGCGATCTGACGTGACACTTAAAATGACCTATGATGCGTCTCAACTGTCATACGTGAACAATGTTATGAGTTGAAGTAACACTGGGTATTTCACCGTATAGGCCCCTACTTAAGTGTTTCAAAACCTACAAATTGAAATGAGACATGATTAATTAAATCTTTTCTAATGTTGTTCATGTGGTTTCTCACTCATAAAGCCTTGTATTATACTTATTAACACAATGATTTATATATATATATATATATATAATTTTAAAATAATGGGAATGAAGTGTTTTTTCACTATCAATGAAAGTGAATTGGAGGCAGGAACAGAGATATCCCGTCAACATCGGGCTGAGATTCAAATGCAGATTTTAAGTTGTATTATGTGATGTGTCTGTTCATTTTCATTCCTGTCTGGCCTCCCATTGAAAATCCTCAGCCCTGCAACAACCACACTGATTCACATTTATCAAAACTACAATGTCCATTCAGGAAATGAGAAAAGTAGTCTGTGTTATTGTTCTGAAGAGCGTGAGCAACGATGTGGGACAGACAGGAGATCCGTTCTTGACGCAGGCATGCAAAATTACAGCAGGCCTTGGCTGCCAAAATGCTTTTAATATTGTGGTGCAAAATGTAGCTGAGGAAGAAGCTGAAGAGGAGTTCTTAGAACTCACAGAAGAGATTTGCAGAAATGAGGAAACGCATGCGCCTGTCGTCCAAGACCAGGACCTGTTTTCAATCAACGCTTGTCTTTCACTTTTGCTGGTTGGTAAATGGACTGCATTTATATAGCGCTTTTATCCAAAGCGCTTTATAATTGATGCCTCTCATTCGCCAGAGCAGTTAGGGATTAGGTGTCTTGCTCAAGGACACTTCAACACGCCCAGGGTGGGGTTTGAACTGGAAACCCTCCGACTGCCAGACAATCGGTCTTACCTCCTGAGCTATGTCGCCCTGGTTAACAAGGATTTAATGCAACCATTGCACTTTGTTTTCACAAACTTAGCTTGGTAAGTTCATTTTTCGTGATTTGTGTTCGTGAAGACAAAAGTGTTACTGTTGCATTTGCTTGTTTGCATTACTGGTTATTTCACATGGCTAATTATTATATGATATGCAGGTTATTATCTGGAGAAACTGGATAAATGTTATTGAAGGTGAACTGGAAGGCTGTTCGAGTAATTTCAGTGTTTTTTGACACCAGCCACTTGTTCTGTTTCTACAAAACAGACATAATAGGGTGATTGGCTTTCCATGCTCAGACCAAAAGGGTGGTCTTTTGGTGAACGGGAGCTGGGAACCAGACCTGGTTCAAATACGTATTTGTTTTGATTTCAAATACTTTTCTACACTTTACTGATCTTGTCTGGTGTATTGGAACCAATTAAATACTCTCAAAAAATTGCAAACTCTGCTGCAAACTTCTGGGCACATTGGCAGGCTCCGTTACACCAGGCAAGATCAATAGAGCACAGAAGAGTATTAGAATCCAAAGCAAATACGTATTTGACCCAGGTCTGCTGGGAACCCTTGTGTCAGTGCATCATTGGGCAGCCATTTTAAGTCGGGGGACATGTTTAAATGTATTTACACAAAGTGTACTCATGAACCCCCTTAGGACATAGGCCTAAGCAGCTGGCCTGGGCAGGCTGTACTCTGTAAATATATTCAAGTTGTTTGCAGTTTTTAATCTTTTCCTATTGTTGTTGTATTGTTAACAAGGATTTTTAAAATGCAATTAGTGTTGAGAAAGTGTCTTTCATTAAAACATGACCAAGAGGAGGTATATGAAAGAATGCTATGCTATTGTTTAAAAAAATTTTTTGCCTGTTATTATCCATCCCTGACAAAGAATATACAGTTTCACACCTGAACAAATGCAGTTCTGGATTCTTTTTCTAATTTGTGATATTCGAATTCTAACGTTCTCCAGTAACAATGCATTTGATTGTTCCCATAGCCAAGGGCCCCATACAGCCCACTGGCATGTAAATATGTCAGTTGGTTTTACAGCCTGATGCAGGTGGTCTCGCTGACTGTAAACGTTCTAGGGTGGCCCATGGGTGCTAACAGGTGCTCTTGTGTTCTTCGTTGACCAGGTTGGGATAACGTGGCTCTTTTTGGAAATTTTTTGAATGAAGGTATTGCCAAGCCATTTTAAATGGTACAGTTGTCTATGATGGATTGTTTCAGTTCACGTTCATTGTGTTTTATGGCGAGGCAGTGATGTTACAGATGAATTTGTGTATAGACGCGGCATTTAATCTAACCATAGCTTTCTTTGTCACTTTATTTGTTAATTTGCATGCTAAAATAATTATAACTGCATTTCCTAATGTGTATTGGTCAAAATTGTTAATGGATCAGTTTTTTTATTATTATATAAATAAACATCCATTCTCCACCCGGTGAGAATTCTGCATTGTTATTAATGGGAGAGTAGTGTTGCTCTTTGATTGCTGATATTGAACTTGATACAAAGTACACACAGTGCTCTTCTGAAACACTGCAGTGCTCCTCGTTGATCGTTTGCTCGAGGTCTGATGGAGGGGGGTTGCTCTATGATCAGCTCCCTGGGTCTGATGGAGGGGGGTTGCTCTATGATCAGCTCCCTGGGTCTGATGGAGGGGGGTTGCTCTATGATCAGCTCCCTGGGTCTGATGGAGGGGGGGTTGCTGCTCTGTGATCAGCTCCCCGGGTCTGATGGGCAGTGCCGCTCCATGTTTTCAGGTCCCCAGGTTGTGGAGAGCGGGATCAGCCTGAGGGCCTGTTAAACAGGTCATCTTGACGGGTCCC
Source organism: Anguilla anguilla (assembly GCF_013347855.1). Classification (NCBI taxonomy): domain Eukaryota; kingdom Metazoa; phylum Chordata; class Actinopteri; order Anguilliformes; family Anguillidae; genus Anguilla; species Anguilla anguilla. The sequence goes on along the minus strand of NC_049207.1, from coordinate 55,100,692 downwards.
TCCACTTCCTGCCGGAGTCCGGAGGCTGACTCACACAGCGCTGGCAGGTCCATTGGCGATGTTCGCGGGATTCAGCGAAGGTGAAGGAAGGATGTGGTGTTCTGTGTGTGCGTGTGTGTGTTTAGAGGGGGGGGAGCAGTTTCATCCAGATAGGAGGGCAAACAATGCTTCAGGAACAAACGATTAACAGGCTGGCAGCCATTCAGAGGAAGCCATCAAACATGCTTTTTTTTCACGCTGTGGCGTGACACTTTGGGATCCATAACATTAATATGGTATATGGAATTACAAGATTGTTGATAGAAAGACCATATTAACATGAGTCTAAACTGCTCAAATAATAGTAATTTAAAAAATGGAAAAGGGGCTCAGTCTGTTGGGTGTGGGCCGTGCTCAGTCTGTAGGGTGTGAGCTGTGCTCAGTCTGTTGGGTGTGGGCTGTGCTCAGTCTGTAGGGTGTGAGCTGTGCTCAGTCTGTAGGGTGTGGGCTGTGCTCAGTCTGCAGGGTGTGGGCTGTGCTCAGTCTGTAGGGTGTGAGCTGTGCTCAGTCTGTTGGGTGTGGGCTGTGCTCAGTCTGTAGGGTGTGGCTGTGCTCGGTCTGCAGGGTGTGGGCTGTGCACTGTCTGTAGTGTGTGGGCTGTGCTCAGTCTGCAGGGTGTGGGCTGTGCACAGTCTGTAGGGTGTGGGCTGTGCTCAGTCTACAGGGTGTGGGCTGTGCACAGTCTGTAGGGTGTGGGCTGTGCTCAGTCTACAGGGTGTGGGCTGTGCTCAGTCTGCAGGGTGTGAGCTGTGTACAGTCTGTAGTGTGTGGGCTGTGCTCAGTCTGCAGGGTGTGGGCTGTGCACAGTCTGCAGGGTGTGGGCTGTGCTCAGTCTGCAGAGTGTGGCTGTGCTCAGTCTGCAGGGTGTGGGCTGTGCACTGTCTGTAATGTGTGGGCTGTGCACATCTGTCTCTTGTAAACAGCGAGTGGGTGCTGTTGGTCTGTGGCCTGGCCGCTCTATGGCTCGACCCTTGGAATGAGACGTATTAAAGCGCATTTATGCTGGAGATAAACTCTCTGAGTCACTGCTGAAGAGAGACAGAAAATAATCTAAAGCTGTCGCACATCGTCAGCACTGAGATTTTTCCCATCACATTCGGCAGTCCTTATCTCCAGTCTGCATTTAAAATTTTACCCCGTGAATGTCTCCAGGAAGCCCTGTAAATTCTGTAGATGCAACTTGTATATCTAGACACTGCCAGGAAAGGCCTACTAATGTTTTCCTTATTTGCCCATTGCAAATGTACAAGAGAGAAATGGTATATCAAACCAGGGAAAATGTTATACTTAAAAACCAGTATGATACAAGGCTGAACATCAGCTGTGGTTTCTCAACCAGAGGTTTTTTTTTACTGAGAAACGACATCCACCGTGGGCAGGATAATGCCAGTGTGTTCGGTCTGACTCAAGGGTTTACATTCAGGGATCCACCACAAAACTCCACCGAGGGAATGACACGTATTATTACGAGGAACAATCTTCCTGTCTTTCAGCATGATGTCATGCTGCTGCAAGCTTAAAATACAGCTTCAACTGGAACAACGCTCAGCCATTTCATTTCAGAAAGCGTTTGGAGACAGTTCAGTAAAAAAAAAAAAAAAAAAACTGCATCCATTATGAAGCTGATGAACTGTTGGGAAGTGTAATTCACACACAGTCAATGTGACTTTGCTTTCATTGCAAATACATACAAAAATGTTGCAAAACAAAATAATTAATAGTAACCCATTAAAATAATTATTTTCAGTTTTATGTAAATATAAAAACCTAATTCATTTGTGGCTGGTTAAAGCTGGTCTGTGGCTGGTGAATGCTGGTTAAAACTGGTTAAGCTGGGAGTCAGCTGGCAGCCAAACTGGTGGAGTAGCTGACTATAGGCTGGTCAGCCGGTTAACCACTGGTCAAGTAGCCAGAACCAACTAGAAGTGTGAAAAGCACAGCTTAACCCAGCTTGACCAAGCCGGTTTCAGCCGGTTTAAACTGGAATTTTCCGCATGAATAGTAATCTGTACAGTCACCTCTCTGGTGTGGGCCAGCAGCCTGCACACAAAGTGTGGGGTGAGTTCAAAGCAAGGCCCAGATACAGAAATAACCCTTTTGTTTTTCTGAAAGTGACCCACAACCGATAAGCTTTGATCTACAAGGAGGTAACTAAGTACATAAATACCTCAAAGCCATGGTTGCTATGTCTTTACAGTGAAGTATCTGAGAAATAATGTTTAAAATGTCCATCTTGCTCTTTGATGTTTTTTTTCTTTTTTCTTTCTTTTTTTGGGAAATGAAATACTTGGAGTTCTTATTTCCTTTAATGGTTTTTATGCAGCATAGCGAGCTTTATTTCCTCCTGCACTGACCGAATGAACAGGCAGAAAACAATGAGGAGGGTGAGGTAGTGTCTCAAACACTTCCTCACTCTGGGCATCCGCCGCTGACAGTGGCGTGGAGTTCCTGTCCTGCCTGTCAATCACTCTCCCACATGCTGGCCGTGTTGTAATGATGGCTGTAATTGGCCAGCTTTAAGAGAAGTGGGAGGGCTTAAACTGCAAACTGCCATCGGCAGTGAGGAAGGCAACAGTCATCAGCGTCCTCACAATGTACCTACAGGCACCGGCCACTAGAGGAACACACACACACACACACACACACACACACACACACAAGCAAACTTGCAACCCACGCATACAAACATACACACACACAAACTAACAAACACACATACACACAAAAAAACACACACACTCACAGTTGGATTTTTGTTTTTGTTCATGCTTTATTGAAAATATGCATGTTCCCTCATCAGTTAATTACCTGGCAAATACAGACAAGTTTCCCACTCGTCCTGGAAAATCTTGAAAACCTGGAAATTTATCGACTAGTTTTCCAGTCATGGAAAACACCTGGAAAATAAGAAAATTTACAAAATATCCTGGACATATTTGTGAGGTCCTTGAAAATTGTAGGCTATGCTATAAGTCAAGCTATTAAACAGTATATTTAGAGCTGAGATTGCATATTATTCTCTGCTTTTCTCATTTTTATTAGCTGCTGAGATTACACGGCAGCAGAAAGTTTTGAATAGTTAGGGTACTTGCACATCCCCCCCCGCTGCTGCGGTCCAGCCAAAAACAAAGGTGTGAGGACTGCAGTGTCTTCCCTGATCAGTCAGATTCCTGTAGTAATGCACGTTCTGTGATTCGCATTTGGCCCGATGTGTGGGAGGTCTTGTGTGCTAACAATATGGTGGAGTCCCGGGAGATTCCTGAGCCACGGTCTTGTCTTGATTAAATTTTGAACTCGGCATACCTTTTGACGCCCCAATTTTTGTGCCGCCCATCGCATTATAGCATTTAGCATTGACCCAGGAAACAGTACCTATGGTCAGACAAGCACGTGTCACACAACCACGAGTGTGTTTTGTGCCCTACAAAATGCCGTTGTCGTCCAAATACCTTCTCTAATACAGGCACCATTGTGCACATTAACTATGTCAGGGAAACGACTGACTGCTGTCCCTCCAATATATTACTACCTCTGTTCCCTTTCGCTGACTATATTTAAAAATCTAGAATTTTCTCAGGAGATTTAACCCTTTCTGTGGGTATGAGCCATGAGACAACCAAATTTAAATTATTTCTAATTTAGCTATAATTATCCTGAACATGTTAGGCATGACGTTGCAGCCAAAATGTAAATATATGTTGCATAGTTATACCAGTAAAACTATCAACTAATAGAATTGCAGTAAATGAACAGCACATTTGAAGAGGCATAAAGATTGAATGGCTCACAGGCTGGTGGAAATGGGCCCATACCAGAGAAATAAGCTACTGTATTCCAATAGTATTCTATTTATTCAGTATCATGCATCTCTATAATAATGATTAGGGAAAAAACAGTATGCAGAGAAATGTTTCCCTCCGTGTGGTTAAAATTATGCCATTGCTTATATTTCTTCAAACAGAGATCAGTGCAATTAATGCTAATCTCTCACACGTTTCATACACATGCTACACGTTTTTCACTAATATTCTACTGTAACTGGAACGTTTATATGCCCATTGTTTCAATCTGGAGGTTTTTTTTTTCATCACTAGAGAATGTTTACTTTAATATTGGCTGATTCAACGTTCAAAGAAAGTCAAGTCCCAACTGCTTGACCAATTATGCATTGGTGCTGAGCGATTAGTGTGTTTTGTGTTCGGTTCGATTTTGATTTGGTTTTTGAAATGTTTTTTTAGAAATATGGATGTACCATAAAATAAATTCTTTATGAATATTTTTTATTGAAATGTTAAACTTAAAAAAGTCTCAGAAACTCGCCAATGCTGTGACTGTTTATTACAACAAATAACTAGCATCAATTATCACCACTTTGGTTTTTAAAAATACATGTGAATTTCAGGTGTGTATATTTCATTCTTTTGTTTGTTGACTTTATAATTTATCTCCCTTTTCATGCACTATTGACTGGAAGTAAGAGATTTTCTTTTTGGCAGCCTGCATCCAAGCAAAACAGGTCCTTAAACACTAAAACAATGCCGAAAAACATAATTGAATTCTCAAATATAAGAACTTTCCACTTTATATAACAAATTGCATTTCAAATAAAACATTTTTTTAAGTCTATTTTTATGGGAAACTGAAAAAAATTCATTCATACATTAAATTAACAACATGCTTTATGGCAACTGTACAAATATGCAGTCAAGTGCTGCACTACAAGACTGTACATGTCCTGACTTGCAACTTCCTGTTTTTGCGTGCACAAGGCCTGTCGTTTCTCTTGTTGGAAGGGAACATGTCCAACTGAACATAACAGAAAGCCATCCTGCCCTCAGATGCTGCATTATTACATGATGCAATCCTTTCTTAGTCACATCTGAGAAGTCCTGTGCGGTATTCATAGGGGTTAGAATATTGGCAGCCTTCAAATGGATCCTAAACAACTAAAGTTGTGACAAATGGCACAGCAGAATTGTGTACAGCCATTCTGGTTTTTTTTTGCTTTACGAAATATTGATAAAAAATAAATTAAAAAAAAAAACAGGAAGAGTAGCACGCACGTCTTAAACAGGGCGCCACTTCCCCACCCCAAAATTGCCAGTGCCTGATTGCACAATAATACCATGTAAGGTGAACTTGAGTGTTCAGAAAGGCGCCTGATAAATAAAATGTATTATTATTATTATTATTATTATTATAATTACATTTTTTAAAAACTCAAGTGTTCAAGTACAGAGCAACCTTGGTAAGCCCTCAATCTAAACTAACAGAACAGGGGGGAAACTTGTTTAAAAGAAATTTCTGGCCAGTATAATGTAGTCATGAGTCTCCACCAATGTTTTTTTTTCTATTGGCATTGATTGACTTACCCAGATTGCATTCTCTCTGTTAATGTGTGTAAGTGCCAATAAACCATGTGATATAGCTGAGTCGGATGACTATATCCTTGCTTGTGCAGTTTGTCAGATGATTTGCAAAATAAACAATGCATTTCACATTGAACAATGAACAACGAAAATTATTGCCTTTGAAGAAGCATGCTACTAGCTATTTGCTTAATAGACATCCTTCCTAATGCATAACAGTTCATAGAAATATTGTATGTATTAGTAATATGAAATTCACAATGATTCATACTATAAGCTCCAATAATAACAACATGTTGGTTCATAGTCAATGAGCGACATGATATGAACAATATCCTCTGATGCAGAAAAGTCTGTGGTTAATGCTACTTTAGCACGTGGTTTATTTGGGTGTTGTCTTTTAGACTGAGCTAACAATTAGCAGAGGTTTCAGTTCTGTTTGGACACGTGGTCCGAAAGCCTATCACAAAGAAAGGGGAGCAGTGTAGGGCAAAACGTTCTCATTTCAAAAGTAAACTGTCAGTACTTCCTTCTACAATAAATATTTTACATTTTGCAGTTGTATTCGGTACTATACTCAATACCACTGTGTTGCTAAACAAAACCAGTCCTAGTAATTAAACATTACCTGTGCTGTACTGTATAGCTTTTGTAAAGTGCGGTTTAGGCCATGACTAAATTATCAATCACCTTGACTGAAAATTCAATGGTTGTTTGTGTTTAAAAGGGTAGAATGCTAACCCCATACTGCTTCATATGTTTCTTTTGACTGGCAGAATACTGACTATAGTCAGCACTTGCCATGGTTTGCTATGCGGCGTCGTGGGTTGTGCTAATCGACGCCGTTTCGTGCTAATCGGCTACTCAATATCCCAGTTGAGGAAACAGTGCTGTTTCAGGTAACTAGGTGTGGTAATCTTCAGGACCGCCCGAGGGCGCTCCGTGATTGCTTTTGATTACTACCGATTGTTTGCACCTGATTGAGAGAGCTTATATACGCTCACGTGAAATCTGTTCTTCGCTTTAGTGTCTACTTACGTACACGAGAGCCGGTACAGAGAAAAATCTCTCTTAGAGAAACGGTGGTAAGAAAAAGGTATAGGATTTTTTAATTTAGCGTTTGTTTTGACTAGTAGTAAGACACATGTCCTACTAGTCACTTAACTTTAATTCTTTATTTTCCTTAAACGCCTTTTGCCTTCCTCATTTACGAGGCACCTTTTACTTTTCTTCAGACTGCACTGCAGTCTTCCTAAAGTTCACTCACTCCTTACGCCTTAGTTTCGTTCTCCTGCCGAGGCATTTACTTTGTGTTGGGATATTCTCCCTTAGGAGTTGAGGAAGGGGTAACGAAAAGATTAAAAAGACTAGACTCAAGTCTCTTACTGAGACCTAGTGGTTTCCACTTCGGTGGTAACTTTTAAAGAAACCCCCTTTTTGAATTCACTGTAGTTGCGTGTGGTCGTTAACTCTTCCCCACCCTCACAGCACTCCAGTGATATTGAGGATATCCGTTGCCACTCTCACTCTGTTCTTCCGTTTACTTAAGCACAGCCAGAGACAGATGTGTGCATACCGTACACCAGTTATTTTCAGCGTAGGCCTACGTTATGCACACAGACGAGAAACAATTTACAGTTATAATTAGTTATATTTCGTGACAGCAAGACCTTGCAAAATAGGAGTTTCTCAATTTGCAGCATTGTCATCTTTATTTCGAACTACATGTCCATCTTAAATTCTTGTAATCCTGTCTCCAGCGGACACTAAGTTTAAAATCTTAGTAAACTGTTGGTTTTTCATAATTGGCAAGTTTCCGCCCTCCCAAAATAAGCAACAGTTCTATGCGTTCCTACACTGACCAACATCACTTTTTGAGATGAATTACTACATTTTAACAACATTAATATAGTAGTTCCTTTATATAAAATATTTAAAGAATTCCATGGTGAAGTGGTATAAATAAAGTGATCCTTCTCCCCGTGTTTTTTTATTTTATTTTATTTTTTACAAATGTTTTATAACAGTGGGTCAATTTTGCGTCTCATTCAAAGATGATTTTTTTTTTTTTTCTACGGCAGTGATTAGGTATCCTAGCAAGGTTATTGGCTTTGTGCTGTCTGTGAAGGGAATACTGCCCCCTACAGGCCCACTGATTCAAATTCTATTTAGTATACCCTGAAAATTCGGTGTTGAAGTGTTAACCAGTTTCTCTAAATCAGCCCCTAAAAAAGAATAATAATTCCGAAGCTTCTGGAATGCTCCAGCCACTAAATTGTTAAAGAAAGAAGCTTCATTTAGAATTAGTATTTGCATTTGAAGCAGCATTTCTGAGAAACTAAGCCCTACTTCCTACTATGTTGTGTGCAACCACAGACACTTGCTGCCACAGATGCAGAGACAACAGATTAGGTGGCACCATGTCATACAGGTTATCGGAAAAAGAGATAGAAAAAGAGCCCCGTCATCTATGAAGTGAACACCCATGAAATAACATGCCAAAAGGTTTCTTGACCCCTCAAATAACTTTCTCAAAAACAACAGACCATGAAACTGTATATCTTAATTGGATCTTAACATAACTGTTATAATATCACATTTAGTATGAAATCATCTTTATGCTCTTTATAGACATCTCGTTACAATGCTTTATCCTGTTCGAGACACAGAATAACAGATGTATGATTTTGAAGAGACAGAAGAAATGAAAAATCTCATGTGAATCTACTAAAAAACTATTGAGAAATTGAATTATAAATACAAGGACAGCAGGTCCCATTCTGAGAGACTGAAATACAAACATCAGTGCATACAATGTCCATCCCAGTAAGAGCTCAATAAAATGTAGAATGACAAAGTACACCACACCTTTGTCTCATATATATTAATGTGGAGCTCCCTCCAGTGGAGCTGCTCAGTGGCCAACAATAGAGGATTGTGGCTGTACTGGGCAGCTCCCAGGTGTGAATGTGTATGACATTACATTACATTACATTCATTTGGCAGACGCTTTTATCCAAAGCGACGAGTGTGAAGCAGGGCGTTGCTGCAAAAGAGCATCCGTGCTCAGTGAACCTACCCTGGGTAAATAAAGGTTAAAAAAATAAAATAAAAAAATGTCTTTATATAATGAAGTCTGGCTACGTTTGATTTAGTACGGACTGTGGAGTGCTACCCAGGATGTACATATCAATCACCTAAACACCATGCAGTATATTTAGAATCATTACATTCATGAGTATCCCTGAGTACTATACAAGTATTCATACACACATGCCAATCAACAGACTCACAAGGTGTACTCAGTGCAAAGGTCACGATGTCACAGATGAAGTTGTGACATGGTATGTCAAAAAAGCTGTTTAAAAATCCAAACATAAAACACATAATCCCATCACCGTCATCATCATCGCCAAGTACTATATATGCACATGAAAATAATCATTCTTAGCCATTCAACTTTTTAAAGATACTGTATCAGTGCGTTCCGGGTATTAAGATGAAACGCATCATCATTACCATTCACTGCGGCTATGACAGGGACTTGAATGGGTGTTCTACAGGTACCCTCTCTAAAATGAGCAGGAAGTTGAAGAAAAATATATAATTTCGGACTAAGAGAACAATACTGATCACATGTCCCCACACAAGGAGGAGACAGAATCATATGGGGGAATTCTCAGGGATTAGCAGCTGGGTTTAAAAGGGCTTTATATCCGCTATGTCAAACCGTCTAATAGCAAATGTGACATCTTTCCACTTTCTGAAATAGTGCTGTAAATTGGTCACGCAGTTCTGGGCAACAAAGCTCTCAATTTTGATCACGGGCATGTCTTCTATGTTCATGTACGTGGCAACGATCCCCCAGTCATTTTTACAGTGTTTGCAAAACATCTTCATCTTTTTCTCTAATTGCCCGAAACGTCGGGGGTTCGGGTGGGGACTCCTCTCACAGCGGTTGAAGATGCTTCTCTCCACAACAATGTGGTGCGACCCCTGAGAGAAATGCATTCATTGATCTGGTTAAATTACCTGGAAACCAAACAGACTGAATGCTCTACAGCAGTGTTTTCACGCCAGTTACCCACTTTATCAGCAAATACATTTTTTTGTGATGTTCAACCATGAAATGTAATGAAATTGTCAAAACAACTGCATGCACTTCGTAACTAGTGGCATGTGTGTAAGTCAGGGGTAACCAGCCCTTTTCCTGGAGATCTACCATCCTGTAGATTTTCATTTTAACCCTAGTCTGGCACACCTGACTCTCCTAATTAGCACCTCAACAAGCTGTTGAATGAGTTGAGCTTTGTTAGGGTTGGAGTGAAAACCTACAGGGGGGTAGATCTCAGGAACAGGGTTGGTAACCTGTGGTGTAAGTAATACAGCATTTAACTTGACTGGTGTAGAAAATGAAAGGTTGTGAAAAATGTATAACTATACTCAAGTTATTTTTTCAAGTGTATCACATGACTTACCGAATCCCTGCTCAAAAGCCACTCGTGGGACCTGACCCACAGATTGGGAGCCATTTTACACTGCAGGAACTCTGTTCATGCATCAACTGCATAAACATTTTTATTGCATAATCTTGTGCTTGGCACTTTTCAGCAAAATACGCTAAAACCCAGACACTGTATTGCTGACAGCAGAAATTCTATGCAAGAAGAATCATACCTCATGTCCCACCCTCAGGTCGTCTGAGAAACAAGCAAATTTCTTGCATTTCGCGCAGAGAAGCTTAAAGTTGCCATTAGTCCTGGGTCTCTCTGGCATTGAGTTGGCATGATCGCGTATTCTCTTGTCTTCTCTTTGGAAGGTGTCAATCTAACAAGGAAGCGAAACAGAGGACGTTTCCATTACCTGCTGACTTTGTCGTACTGCCGCATGTACAGCAGGGGTAACCAACCCTGTTCCTGGAGATATACCATCCTGTAGGTTTTTATTTCAGCCCCAATTTGGAACACCTGACTCTACTAATTAGCAGCTCAACAAAGATCACTAGAGGTTGAATGAGGTGAGCTTTGTTAGGGTTGGAGTGAAAACTTACAGGACGATAAATCTCCGGGAACAGGGGTAGTTACCACTGATGTGCAGGAAACAGGATGACCCAACCGGCAGATGAAGGCAACGATTAGTAAAATTTGAGAAACTTGACAGAATTGTGGTCCTACTGATCCAACTCAAAGAAAGGGCTAAATAAATAATAACATCTGTTAAAATAAGCAGCTTCAAATTCAAATGAATCCATAATCACAGAGATCGACAATGACAAGACTGGGTCAGTCCTCTTTGCACTGCACTATACAATGGCCATTCAAATGCTGATACCTTAGCTTGCATAGATTCCTTGGATTGCCGCAAATTAGCAATAGCTTTCTCCACTATTTTTTCACGAAGTATGTTCAGTTTCTCTTTTTCAATACGCTCCTTTCTGTCAGAGATAAGGAAACACTTGCTCCCCTTTGCCCGTCCACGTCCTACAACATGAAAGTGCAAGTTAACGCCAGCTTTTCTCATATTTCAATGTCTGTGGGTTAAGAATTTCATATCACAAACCTAAGAATATAACTTGGTTAAATTCTACAACGCATAATATAATATATAATATAATATAATATAATAATGAATGAATGAATCATTGCATTCATACAGCACTTATCCAAATGCTCAAAGTGCTTTACAGTGATGAGTGGGAACTCACCTCACCCACCACCAATATAATATAATATAAAACAAATTCATTTGAGTAAAGAAAATCAAAGCTGAAAATTCATAATACAGCAGCTTTATTCTGAAGGTTTCTGACCTTACCTCTTACTTGGATCATCTTTACCACATTGCCAACGTACTCGTACATCAGCACAAGATTGCACTGCGGAATGTCAATGCCTTCATCCGCCACAGAGGTGGCGATCAGTATCTTACTCTGATCTGAGGATTTAAAGGATTCCAACACCCCTTTCTTGGAATTCAGAGTCATTCCTAAAGAAAGCGATGAACATCTTAAAAATACTACATTTCACTCGGATTAGATCTGATAACATAATACCGTATCACGAGCTGTCGCTATTAACTGTCGACTATCATAATGTTTCAACTATTTATTAGATCAGATTACAAAGTTCATGTTATCAATATGTGGTTTATGCATGACATTACAGATAAGATTGATTGATTTTAGCCCATTACAGAAGCATGCACACTAGACAATTTTCAAAAGTTAGCCCTGTGAGGCCTATTGCTTTAGTGTGTCTTGTACTTCCACGCAAACAACATTCAATTCCATTTTTGAATACATTTTGAATGCCTTGCACTGTTTTAATGGGATGGCGGCCTACCTGAATTTGTCTGGTTAGACTTGCGAGCTCTGCCGATCAGCACTCCCGGCTTCAGGAACTTTAGTGTGTCCGTTTCCTCAATCCAGTTTTTCATTGCCTGTGCGAAGACATATCTTTTAAGGGTCAATTCAAGAATAGATAGAAAGTTATTACACGAGTGATTCGGAGAGGGCACAAAATGGCCGCTCCTCGCCAGCCCCCTGACGCGTGGCGCCTGGCAGGACTTACGTCGGCCAGCGCCCTCGTCCGGACGAACAGCACGGTGCGGGTCTGCTCGTCGTTCCTGTACTCCTCGTCCAGAATGTACTTCAGCTGCTCGAGTTTGGGGTTCTGTTGCCCCTGCTGGGACAGCTGGAGGAGGTGTGGGTACTCAGCTGAAAAGCAGAACGCCGGGGGTAAGATCAGGGAAGACGGCAGACATATGCTCTGGACAATGTAGACCGCTGGGCTTGCATTGCTAAATAGCCTCTGTCCTACAACTGTAGTACAATGGGTAATGAACTGGTAACCTAGAGATCACAGGTTCAATTCCCAGGTAGGACAAGTCACTCAGGATATGAGTGTCTGCTTATTGCCTGTGATGAAATGTAACTTGTGTTCAGTGAGTTCTGAGTTTACTCAAAAATGGCAGATGTACAGGGATTGTAGAAATAAAACAGGTAAACAGAAAGCAGAAGGCACATGCATGCATTCAGGTGCATATGAAACTTACTGTCAAAACACGCAGTCAATTTTTGCTCGGTTTCATCAAAACCAGCCTGTCTCACTTGATCAAAAAAGGCCTTCAGGTAATCCAGGGCATCCTTGGTCCGGGCATCCTCGTTGATAATGAGCGCATCGTTGTATTTCTGTTAGAGATGAAAAAATGACCCTCAGACACATTAAACTGCGCAGATGGAACAGTGCAACAGACTACATAATTACACTGTAAAAATATTTCAAGGCAACTTGCTACACCAATTGTTTTAAGTTTTGAGCTTAATTTAGATGGTGAACATTTGAGTTCACCATCTAATATTGTTATGCCAAACAATATTAAATTGTTGCCGTTCTCGTTGTTAGTGTTAATCAGTTTAACCACCAGGGTCCAGGTTGAACTATGCGGTTGTTCCCTGTACTTGGACCGGTACTTCTCTCTAGGGGTTTCGTCATACTTGTTCCTGGTTATGGTTATACACTTTGTTGTACGTCGCTCTGGATAAGAGCGTCTGCCAAATGCCTGTAATGTAATGTAATGGTTCAGAAAATTTGCATTTTATTGTTAGAGAAACCTAAAACTCAACTGTACTAACAAAACTGACAATGAAATTTTAAAGTTTTCCGTGCAACACAACTAATGAATTTTAGTTGGCATAACAACTTAAAAATAGAAGTTAAGCTCCAAAGTAAAACATCTAGGGAAGTTGTTTTGTTGAAATTTTTAGGTTCTCTCAACTCTTTCGTTATTACAGGCGTGCTGTGTGAGGCTTCGATCGGGAAGCACGTTTAACGAACGGTCGCTCACCCTCAGGTGCTCGGTGTAATTGAACAGCGCCCTGCACACCCGACTCTCCTTCTCCTTGTCCTCCAGCTGCAGGACCTTGCACCGCTTCTGCACGTCAACGATCCACTGCTCGTACTTCTGCGTGCCGTGGTCGCGGTTCTCGATGTGGGACAGGGACTCTGAAGGAAGAGAGCCCACATTACATGCGGTTATTTTACCCTGAAATAAAAGGGGGTGGGGGGAGGGGGAACCACGACGTCACTTTCAGGAAACTTGTAGTCGCAGAGGGTAAAATAAGGGGTTTTTACCGATGTCGTATTCCTTCTTGGCCAGCACTTCAATTCTGGACATGATGTTATGTATGATGGCAATGAATGGATCGCCAGATCTTTTCTCCACCTCAAAGAAATCTTTGAAGAACAAAAATATATGTATTTCAATATAACTGCTTGCTTTCAGAATCACAGCTCTATCAACTGATCAGATCATTCACTCTTATCTATGTGAGTGTCTGGACACACAAATTTGCATACATACTGCACCTCCATTACATTGGGACAGACATGCATAGGTTGCTGTTCAGTTCACCTTTTTCAGGTACGTATACAAAGGACAAGAGCTCCTCCTTGTTGTCACTGACAGTAGAGATAATGCTGGCATCCAGGTTCGCACACAGCTGGCAGATATTATTCTCTGCTTCCTGCTGGTACTTGAAAGTCCCGACCCCCACAGAAGCCGTCAGCCCCACGATCTGATCAGGGAACATGAATATCAAACACCTCATACTTTATCACCGTTACATTCCATGGCTGGAAATAGAAGTTAAAAGTCAGCTTACTAAAAGCAGGTTTATGAAATACCTGTTTTTGGGCAGGTATTTGTATTTTTGTATGCAATTTTTTTTTAAATTTAAAAACCCAAAGAAAGACATCGAAGTAGAGAGGACAGTCCTTTTCTTAAATGTATTTCTTTCACTTGGTTTGTGTGATGAGCAAAGGTCTCCTACAGTCATATACACTGACAATTAGGACGACTTCTAAAAATGTAACCGCCCATACCTGAGGCAATGACTCTTTCCTACGACTGAGTTTGCTGTCCAGGTAACTGGCCATGAGAACGTTGTAAGGATGCTTTCTAGTGGCATTGTGGCACTCGTCAAAAATCAAGAGAGAAAAGACTGAGAGCGAAGGCAGGTCCTTCCTGTTCAGGGCGTTCACCAGGATCTGGGGCGTCAGAATGATGATGTCATTGGTTTCTGCAATGATATCCAAGGAGATCTGCTCGCCCATGTCTCCACAGAGACCTGTAATCCTTTACGGAAAAAAAATACATTTAGCATGGGATTACAAATAGGGACAATAAATAGGATTAAACACTTTTCAAAGTAACAATTTAAACACATTCTGGTTTCAAAATCCAAGAGGCTACTGTGGTTTCATGTGCGCTGCAGTAAGCTGATCAGCGACCTGAATATTTATTCAAGCTCGATGTCTGTAGTGCAGGTAACTTCATCGCACGTTAGATCCCAATTCTTAATTTATGCCTTCTCAGAGCATGTCATTTTCATGTATCCCTTTTGAATCTCAAAATGGCTTCCCAATTCCCTACTTTATAAAGAATAAAAAGAAGGAAAAAAACTAACCTCACGTCTTGATCTGTTCTATTGAAGTGTTCCTTGAACAGTTTGTACTGTTGTTCATACACATCCACTTTAGTAGCCATGAAAACAATCTTGGGCTTCTGGTCAGCTTTAGACTTCAGGTGGTGTTCAGATATAGCAAGCGCAACAATGGTCTTTCCACTGCCTGAAGCAATTACAAGAAAGGTGTAGATTTATTTCAGAAACAAAATACCGTACTTTTCTGTGCTAACCTCACCAAATGCTAACACACACCTTTTCTCTAGCACTAATCACAGTTGCATAGCGTGTCATTCCAATAGCAAAGCGGTCCTTGTGGCCACCGTTAAGTTGAACTTCACAGTGAAAACGAACTTTGAGAGTACAATTTTCAGGTGTGTTTCGAACCTGTGGGAGCGCAGATAATGGTGTTTTTTCCTTCGAAGGCAGGCACTGCCAGCTCTCTCTGATAGGCCCGGAGTTTCCGTTCGCCAGGGGGTTTGGAAGGTTCCAGAAAAGCACTGCCACCTGCATGGAACATTTATAAAGTACGGCCAAGAGTGTGTGACCTCAGTTAGCCTCACTACTTTAAAATGTCCCACAAGAGCTTCTCAAATCAATTATACGATGGCCAACATTTTAAAGATGATAAAATTTGTCAAAATTATCCGTCAATTTTTTTTTTTCACCATTAAGGTGAAATTTCACTCAGCACCTGTTACTTTGTCCTGGTTCTCAGTCAGCCCCATCTGATTGAGATCTCCCACCAGATCATCAGCACCAGAGTCTTCCCTGTACTCGAACCGGACCGTCGCAGTGTCACCATTTGCCTCCACGTCTTCCACTTCTTTACCACTGTTTTCTAGAAGAAAGGAAATTCAGTATGAATATTGAATAGCAAAAGGATCCCATAGTCACTGTCCTGGAAAAAGGAACTAGAAAGTGAGAAGATAATTCAATGTGATTCAAATGGAAGGCTTTATCTATTGGAAGAAAATAAAACGGCCCTCAGAAATGTATGAAATACGTTCAATATTAGATTAGAGCATCTTTATTTGTCCAAAAGGAACTTACAAATGTAGTAATGGAATGACATTTAAAAAAAATATATATTGCACAGGACAAACATAAAAATGTAGGCTATAAAAACGCAGACACTAAAATGATTACATGAGACATGAACAGCATACCAGTTCTTTTAAGAAATCTGACTGGATTATTTAAAGACATTCTTGATGGTGGCGTAAACCTAAGGGCTTTCTTGGTGTGAAAAGTTCTACTTCTACGGTACTTAAGCTTTGCAGATTTTGCAGAGAGTGAGAACCGGAAATGTTAGGAAAGAAATGTAGAACCGATACTGTACCTGTATCTGGGTCCAGTAATTGCAGGGCATTGGTAAAATTGCGCTCCTCCAGCGCCAACTTCAGGAGTTTGAACCAGTTGGTTTTGTCCGACCTTTTCAAACATTCTGTCAGTTTTTCTGCACCAGCAATTTGTCCTTTTTGTTCAGTGATCTAGGAAACATTTTACAGTTATATTGCTGTTACATAAGTTATATTTCTTACAGTTATATTATAACATTTATAGGTCCTAAACAGAACTAAAGTTTACAGCTGAATTGGCAGTCTTTCCATGGGAAGATACATTAAATGTTAAATGTTTAACTGATAATTAAACAGCAAAAATGTGAAAATCGCAAATGTTTAACAAGTTTTAACACTGAGCTACTGTACACTAACATAAGACTCAATAGCAGTCTCAAATTCTGGACATTGCATTTGAATAAAGAAGAGGTTTGCAAGAGGACCACTACAAAAAAAAAACTTAAATTCTATCATGAATGTGATACTTACTGCTTTTATTTCTTCACATTCCCGGGGGGAAAAGCATTTAGGCATGCAACTAACAACCTCTGTCGGCTTTATATGTTTGGTGAAGGACGCTTCAACATGGTGCAGAAGAGCCTTGTGATCTCTCATTTCTTCAAGCTTTTTAAAATCCCACTCCTGAATAGCCTCACACAGTCCTGTGTATTCTGAAAAACAAGCCAATCATAAACAAATTAAAATGTACAATTATAGTGTGTTCATTTGAGGCTTGCTTATGCTTTGTATCATGGAAATGAAAGAAGTAGCAGAAATGTAGTAATAATAATAATAATAATAATAATAATAATAATAATAATAAGCATTTTAATTATATGCATTGACATTGTGATGGTTCAAACTGTATCAGAAACAGTAGATAGCTTTAAATGTCATTATTCTCAGTTCTAACAAACCTTTGGCTAGCAGTTCATCCAAAAAGGCTTGAAACCAGCCTACTGCCTCCAGGTTTAGTATATTTTGAAGAAGCATTTCAGCAGCGCATGTGACGGAGGTGTTCTCT
This sequence comes from Anguilla anguilla, assembly GCF_013347855.1. Classification (NCBI taxonomy): domain Eukaryota; kingdom Metazoa; phylum Chordata; class Actinopteri; order Anguilliformes; family Anguillidae; genus Anguilla; species Anguilla anguilla. The sequence goes on along the minus strand of NC_049207.1, from coordinate 55,083,454 downwards.
TCTGCGAGGATTCTCTCTTCGATCTCTGGTGCAGAGCATAGGACGGAAAAGTCATTCACTAAAATTTCGAGATTTTGAAGATGTCATGAGCAAGTCTACGAGTGCCCCCTGACGGTGAATGAATGTAACTGAATGTATCGTGGCTTGACATATCTTATGCAAGTTTCTGCATCGTTTTTGATGTATCATCTCAAACCAGGTGTCTAACTTAAATCCCCAGCCTACATTAATGTGCAAGCCTTGTATTCAACAATAATTCGTCCATGCCTTCGAATCACAGCCGAATCTATCCATATTACATTTTTACTAATACTGTTGAATAAAATAATAAATAAATAGCCTAACATAGTAACAACTTCGAAGCATGACGTAAGTTACAAAGAATTTACTGTGGACCCATTTCACTGCAGTAATAACACTTCTCTGGAGTAACACCCCGTCAATAAAAATAAATTTCGCGTTCATGCTCCTGTTGCCCAAGTGCCCAACGTTTTTCTTTTTCGGATTTAGCCTATCATGCAATCATTAGTATTGCAGTGAAATAGCCTGCGTTCTGTCGTGCTTATCTCTTAAGCCTAATAAGTAAATAAGCAAGCAAACAAACCTGTTCCCAGGTACGTGGACAAAAACGTTTTGATGTAAGAAGGACGGAGTATTTCTACAATGTAGTCCTTAAACCGCTTCAGGTTTTCCTTCTCCGTCTCGTACATTTTGGAGAGTAACCGGTCTTTAAATTTAGTTAAAGCTCTTCAAAGCAGACTGAGGGTTCTGCAGCTTACTGAACGCGTCCGATATGAATCCCCGGTTTTGTTGCGTTTCATCCCGAGCATAGGGAGCAGGCTAAGAAACGAAAGTTAACGCAGAAACGAAACTGAAGCTCATTGCCGAAACCATTGGGAATGGGAAATGGATTCCAATTGGTTGTAATATTTATTTAAGTTTTTAACCCAGTTATAACCACTACATTATAATAAACACCATTAGATTATTGTGACCTGTTCAGTAGAAAGGGACAGGGTGGGCGTGTATCCTACGCTCATTAACATTCATATTCGTAAGACCTGAAGCGCATTCAGTGTGTAATAACGTTGCAACACTGAACTACCATACAGTACCATTTGACTCTATTGCAGTCATAAACTCCGGACATTACACCAGAACAAGGAGTCTTTGATTCCATGCCTCACGCTCACAAAAGTGGCAAGAGCCTCGTTTACATAACGAATACCTAGTTAACTCCGTCCACTGATAAACTGGCGTTTGACCAAGAGGGAAATCAAGCCATATTCTGGACAGGCTTTTATTCGTTTTCTTTTTTTCCAAGAATCGTTTAAAAATATTTCTCTGACGGTTTTTATTTTTATCCTATCCGAAAAAGTCTTAAAACAACACATCAGCAAATACTTCACAGGTTTCAGTTTCCTGGAGCTTTAACTCGTCGCTGTACGAAGCACAAAAACCAAACTTCCACGTCACACACTTCGGCCACAGCCTTTCGATTGAAGCCCTGGTGTCTTAATAAGAGTATGGCGTACTTACTGTAGAATGTGAATCGATGACAAGGTGTTTATTGCTACATGTTGCACCACCACGTGAAATTGAAACGTACTGTACAGTTTATTTGACTGTCGAGCGCTAGTGAATCAAATGAATTAGCAATGTCAGACCAAATATAGCTACTATACGTGTGCCTTCCTTATACAGTAGGCTTCGTAGTTTCTTTTCTGACCTTACCTTTATTTTTGAAAAAGGCTACTCATTTATGAACCGTCATTTTTCTTCGTTACTTGAGGATAACTGAATGAAGACCCCGTGCAATCACAATAATCGTTTTAATAGTCACATTATGCACTTAAAAAAAAACAATGTTGGTGTCATTCTTAATTTTTTTTTACAGCTGTTTGAAGATCGTTATTATCCAGTTTAGCCTATAGTTTATCCAATCAGAGGTGCACTATGCACCAATTTGTGCCTTTTCTGTATCAATTTATGGTGGAAATGCTTTTTTCATGTCTTTATTGGGGAGAACAAATGCACGTGTTCTAAATATTGAGGGTGACGTATCCCCTGCGTCCCCCCCGAAATCTACGCCTATGGAGGTGCGACTGTTTAATGGGCTTCCAAACAGCAGTGAGTTCGAGGGGAATAATATCCACATAGAATAGACACGCCACGGCTGACCTCCAGCTCTCGTGTTAAGATATAACATGTTTTATATCAATATGAATTTATATTATTTTAATTAATTTTAGCTTAATTACCGGTTTAAATGCACGGGAAAAACAATTTCCCCCGGCAGGCAGCTCCTCGTGCCTCTACGGTTTACTCTGTTTTCTTTCTTCGGTTTTCAGAAGACTGCTGACTCAGCTTGCAACCATCGAAGTCCAGGGTAAATTTTAGTATTTCATTCAAGATGCCAGACACCTGATGTTAATATTGGCAAGAACTTGAGACAGAATGAACGTGTTTTTTCAATTACACTACTGAGAAGCTGGTGCATCTGTGTCTTCCCACAGATGCCGTAACTAACCAGCTGATAGGTAAGTGGTTGTAAGGTTATTTTCATAACCCATCTACCAACAGGACTCACATTACTTACCATATAAGCAATTGCAACACAAAGCTGCTTTATTCTGAAATGTCCAGTTAAATGTGAAAAAGACATGTACATTTTCAAAGGTTAAGTCAGCAAGTCCTGAAGGACAAAAAACTAAGGGTTCCATAAACAGGTATGATCTTTTGCTTCAGCTGAATGTTATGAAATACGAGGCAGCCATCTTTTTCCCTGAGTAATACAGCAAACGAACAGCTTCTAAAAGTAGCAAAGTCGGCAATTATTCCAAAACATTAAATGTGACAGAGTGCAAGTTGAACAGCACTGAGTAAATAAAAACCGGAAGCTTCCCGTTTAGGATGGAGTCACTTATAAAATGCTGACGTTGACAATTACAGTGCTGATGTGGTTAAATGACAGCTTTTTAACACTTCCACAGAACACACCTCTGACAGCAAATTCAATGTCCGTCCTGTAAAAGTCTGATCTAACCGTTTCAATGTTCACCCTTAGTTAAGGTTTCGCACACTTTAAAAAACGTCGTGTGTAATTGCACATTTCTGAGCCTCAGTCAGAGCAACAGACCGCACTGGCGTCTGGTGCCTCGTCCAGACTGCTCTGTCGAATGAAATGGCTTCCGATGGTGATCACGGGGCTGCCGGCGCCCGCCTCGTCGCCGGACGACACGCAGGAGTGTCCGCTCTCGCCGCGCAGCGCGCCGCACTTATCGTAGTCGGGAGAGAGTTCCGCCGCCGCGGCTCCGGCGCTGGCGACCGCGGCGGCGCGGTCCTGGTCGACGGGCAGGATGTGCTGCTGCAGGTCCTGCAGGATGGACTCCAGCAGGTGCGCGTCCGACGGGGGCTCCGTGCCGGCGGAGACCTCGTTCTCGCTGCCGAACGGCCCGGCGTCCGTGGTCTGGTCCGAGACTTCCACGCGGTCGCTGACGTCCGCCGCGCGGTCGCTGTCGCTGTCTATGGTGATGACGGTGGGGGACCTGTGCTCCTGGCTCCTGTGCCTGCGGCTCCTCTTCCTGTGCTTCTTCCTCTTCCTCTGGTGCCTGCGGGCCGCGCCCGTGGCCTTGCCCTCGTAGACGATCTCCACGCTGGGGCTCCGGCTCTTCCTCCGCGACCGCTTGCGCCGCCTCTCGCCCCCCCGGCTGTCCTTGAGGGCGGGGCCTGCGGGCGGCGCCGGCGCTCTGGGGGCGCGGCCCTTGGCCGACTCCTCCAGGTGGCGGGTCTTGTACTTCCTCTTCCCGCCGGGCTTGTCGTGGCGGGACCCGCGGGGGGCGGGGCGGGACCCCTGGGAGCTGGTGCTGGACGGGCTGCGGGACCGGGACCGGGCCCGGGCGCGGTGCTGGGGCTCCCGGGGGCGGCTGCGACTGCGCGGGCGGGGCCCGCGGGCGGGGCCGGCGTACAGGCGTGACCGGTAGGCCCGGCTCTGCGTGTACAGCACCCCTCCGCTCCGGCTCTCCCTGCTGTAGTGGCTGTAGGACTCCCAGTGGTACGAATAAGCCGCCGCCGCCTCGCCCCGCCCGTGCCTGGGCTGGCCTGCGACCCTGTCCCGCCTCCTCTCTCGCACCCTGTCCCGGGACGGCGACTGCGAACGCACCCTCCCGCGGGACAGCGTGCTGTCGCTGTGCACCGAGATGGTGGGGCTCCTCGCCGGACAGCCCAGCTCCGCGCTCCCCGACCGCCTGCCGCCACCGGACCCCGAGCGCTCCCTCGACCGGTCGCCATGCCCTCCGGCGTCCGTCTCGCGGGCGGGCTCGTCGCCGGGGCGGTCAGTGGGCGCGAAGGCCGCGTCCGTGTGGGCGACGCAGTCCCCGCCGGGCGAGGAGCCGTGCTGTCTCTGCAGCTCCGAAGCGCACGGGTCCTCGCCCGCTGGCTCGGGCGTCCCGCGGGGCAGGCCCTGGCCAGGCGCGCCCGGGGAGCCGCGTTTGGGCGCGGGCGAGCCGGCGGAGGAGGACGGCGGGCTGAGGCTGGGGAAGCGGAGGTGCTGGGGCGGCTCCTCGCGGGCCGACTCCTCCTCCTCCGAGTTGGAGGAGAGCTGCACCAGCTCGGGCGTCCGCTCCGCCATGGGCTTCACGTAGCCCACGATCATGCAGTCCTCCTCGGCGGAGGAGGCGTCCCGGTCCTCCTTCGCCGTCGGGTCGGCCTTCACCAGGGCGCTGGGCTGGGCCTGGGGCCCGCCCGCCTCCCCCCTGCTGCTCTCCGACGCCGACTCGCTGACGGACAGCGACGGCGACTGCGTCTGCTCCGCGGTGGAGTAGGACGGCCCGGGGGTCTCGTCGTCCCAGGGCGCCTGGCTCAGGCCGCTGCCTGTCGCCGAGGCGGGTCGTCGGGCCAGCTCCGCGGGGTCCTCCTCGTCCTCCGAGATGGCGATGACGGAGGAGTCCGAGCTGCTGCCCTCCTCGTAGGAGGGCGCGGGGCAGTCGTAGACGGCGTGCTGGTCGTACGCCTCCATGCTGAAGGGCGAGCGGGCGAAGCTGATCAGCTCGTGCAGGAAGTGGTCGGTGCGGGTGAGCAGGAAGGGCCGCAGCTCGTCCTGGATGGCCTGGTCGTCCATGTCGTAGCGCGTGACGCGGGACATGATGATGTGCTGCACGATGTTGACCAGGGAGCCGTGCGTGCCGTACAGCACCGTCAGCTCCCGCTTCAGCCAGGGCACCAGCCGGTGCAGGCAGGCCGGGTTGCGCTGGAAGAAGGCGGCCGAGACGTCCCGGTGGCGGCCGCCGTCCCGCACGCTGCGCACCCGCACGCCGGTGCGGTACAGCGCCCGCCGGAACGTCACCATCTCCTGCTCCCGCAGGTGGCGCACCGCCCGCCCCTGTTTCTGCGCCCGCCTCCTCGCCGCCAGCCGCACCATCATGCGCTGGACGCCCCGGTCCTGCTGCAGGGGGGCGGAGCCCGTCAGGCCCTCGAACATGATGCCGTGGTCCGGGGGCGGGGACGTCCTGCGCGGGGACTGCCGCCGCTCCCGTCCCAGCGCCGCGGCGGCGCCGCCGTACCGGAGCCGGACGGCGCCAGGGCTGCCGGGGCTCCCCAGGGTCCCGTTCTCCGCCGGCCGCAGGACGAACTCCTTGAAGTCGTTCTCGGCCTTGATGGTGTGGAAGATGGAGTTGAAGGGCTGCTTGCACAGGGGGCACTCGGCTTTGTTCTTGGACCACTCGTGGATGCAGCGGAAGCAGAACTTGTGCAGGCAGCGGTCCAGGGAGGCCATGTTGTTGAATCGGTCCAGGCAGATGGGGCACTTGGAGTCCGGCGAAGCCTCCGCAGACATGCTCTGCGACGCCTTGCCGGAAGCATCTTTCTTCCTCATCCGCAGTTTCATCTTTGTAGGCGCCATCATCTGTGGGTCGATAGGCAAACGATTAACGCACATAAACCACAAAACATAACGCACATACCAGCTGCAATGGTAGCCAATCCCAGAGTTCGCACAGCAGCTTAGTAACGTCATTAATGTGGCATTTATTTCTTATTTTGATTATCTTCCCTGTTATTTTGTTTGTGGATTGCTTTTTGAAGTACACGAATTGTAAAACAGATCGTTAAAAGAGGTGGTTATGACTTCGTCGACTTAAATATACAGACATGATCATAGCTGACTTATTTGAAATTAAGCACCTGCGTTATGGTCTTCGCTATTTGAACACAACTGATAATTGTGGCAAAAGTACAATATTAAAAAAAAAATCTACATCTGGCTAGCCTCAGAAGTCCACATTAAACCATTTTAACTTTGTTTACGCTACATAACATTTCAGTGCAGCCGTCGGACTGGCTTAAGTCAGATTGACAAGAGACTAAATAATTTTCGTTAGTAGCTATCGTTTAAGTAGCTGGCTAACGTTAAGTACACTGAAACTGGAATACTTACAAGCTAACGCACACAAACCAATGTAGGACACAACACTCACCACACTAGTACTATTGATAGTTAGCCACTTAAATAATAAATTACCTAACGTGCCACATCTAACCTTAACACTGACAAAATTACCAAATATGAGAAGCCAGGAGCACTACCGTAATGTAATGCTGTGCAATCTAAACAAAATATTGTCCACTGGCAGTATAAACATTAAACTACCATACAACATTAGCAACATTAGGTCAGTAAAGCAAGCTTGTTCCAATTTCGCTTTTAGCTAACCATCGTTAGATATCTCGCGATGCGTCTTACCTGGACCAGGCGACAGAAAAACAGAAACTATTCATGTGTTTAATCTGTTTTGTAAGTCAAAACATCAAAAAATAATCGCTGATGAAAACAAACACCCGTAACATGACGATAAAGTGACATAAACTGGGGACAATTTCCTTTTCAGCATCAGAGGGTAGGTTTAGTATAGCTAGCTCACTGGAATAATTCTAAATAACCATAAAGTTTACGCTAAAACAAAGGATTCTGGTATACTGGCGGCCTGGGTTGCCCTCACGGTAAAAAAAATCAATGGTGTTTTTTCGTGTAGCCTGGTGGCTTGGAGGACCAATGATATAATTGCGGTGTGGATATGAATAATTATTATTACGACATTGAATGCAATTTTATCTACGAAAATGTCATACAGCTTGATATAACTTCTAGTCTCATATAATGTTTATAATAACAAAATGTATAATCAATAATTTGTTTTGTTTAAATATATTTCGAATTATCTAGACTATGGGCGCGCGTTTGGTGGCGCTATAATATTTAGTCCCCATTTGATTGAAGGGTGATTCTGTTTCTACCCGTAGTTGTTTGCAGGGGCGCTGGCATTGTTGAGTACAACCGTTGTCATAGTTATCATGAATTCCAAATCCAAGTTTGTGTCTACAATTTGTGAGGAGACGAACGTTTGATTGATGTTAGATAGCTGGGGTTTGCAAGCTGTTAGTTGGTACTAAACATGATTTATGTCAACGATCGAACTTTGGACAGAATATATTCTCTGGTGAGTTGCTAACGTTACAGCCAATGCCAGTAATCCCAGTTAGCTAGCTAACTAGCTAGCTTGCTTGCTCAGTTCGCTGGGTACTATAGTTAGCCTAGCTAGACTAGCTCAATGAGTGTTGTAACGTTTGATAGCTTGTTGGGTGTCTTCGTTTGTCAAGTTTTTATTATGGGAGAAACTGGTCTGGTTTGAAAAGAGTACTTTCAGACTGTTTTAAAAAGCAATGATTGTAAGGGAGAGTGGGATAAAAAGGAACTTCACGTCTCTTGTCTAATTGACTATTGTAACTTCATCCGGCTGATGGTGTGCATGCGAATTGCAGTTAAGGAAGAACGCTTTATTTGCTATTAGTCTGTATTTGCCTTTGGAAGTAACACTAACTATAACTAGATATTCCCTTGAATTAAAGTTCCAGAGCCTGTCCCCACCTTCACCATTTGCACATGGACAAATTTTCTTAAGCAACTAATAATAGGTTATCTCTTAGTTCAAAAATGATCAAACTATTCCTTGCTCAGGTTTATCTTCTTGGTGGGTTTTTGTCAAAACGATACCTAAAACAATTGTTTAAGTTTGTGTGCATTGTCTTTCTTAGATTCTCCTGGCAGTCGTACTTCTGTCCTGGGGATATGTGATCTACGGCACAAGAATTGCAGCACAGTGGCAACTGGATAAAAAACTGAAGATGCAAAACTGAATGCACAGTTCAACAAGGTACATTGATGTGTGCAGGGGCCATTGCAGTTGAGATGGATTTAAGATGTTTTAGCTAGTGGCCAAAAATGGCTGCGGACAGCAACGTGTCTGTTTTATTCGTTTCCACCTGATGGAGCTGGTGACTGTTTCGGCGGGATGTCAACTCTGCCGATGTTTTAAAAGCGAGAGTATGCTTATGCACGATGAACTCATCACATGCTACTAGACTATACACAGCAAAGCACGGAGCTTGAGATTTGTATGGCAAGATGCAGTATCTCACTGTCCACTAGGTGGTGTGAATAAAAAAAATGTGGTGTGCTCACAGACCCAGGTCATCCAGAATAATGCATTTTCTGTCTTCTATTTTCTTTCTAATTTTTGCACATGACAGAAGATGAGTCTGATATCCATTTACCCCTAAGGAGCCACATTGTCTTGGGACTGCTGTGCTATTAGCAGGACTTCATTCATGGGGTGACCAGAGCGGTTGTCTGGCAGTCGGAGGGTTGCCGGTTCGATCCCCCGCCCTGGGCATGTCGAAGTATCCCTGAACAAGACACCTGACCCCTAATTGCTCCCAACGAGCTGATTGGTACCTTGCATGGCAGCCTTTCACCGTTGGTGTGTGGGTGTGTGTGTGTGAATGGGTGAATGAGAGGCATCAATTGTAAAGCGCTTTGGATGAAAGTGCTATATAAATGCAGTCCATTTACCATTTACCATTCCACAGAGAAACTTAGAATATGCTTTTTAATCAAAAACAGTGCCATGAAAAAGCATTTGCCCTCTTCCAAATTTCCTTTATTATATTTGTCACACTGATTTGTCACTCTGTTTCAGATATTTATTCAAAATGTAACATCAGACGAAGGCACTTTGGGTAAACACAAAGCACATTTTAAAATTATTTCATTTATTTAATGATAAAAGTTATCAAACACCCATATCACCCATGTGAAAAAGTATAGCCTGAATATTCCAGGACTGTTTTTGCACGTGTTTTGAGTGTCCAGTGATTTGGAAACATGTACATGTAGTGATATCTGAACTGACCAAGATCCACTTTGTATCAACTCCCAGTCTGTTTACAGTATGTAATTACAGTTCATACAGTCCTGATTGGGTACATAGTAGACCCACACATACAGTATCATTATGAATACAGATCGTCAGTTGGGAGAGTGAAAGAAGGTTTAAATACATCTTGTATTTATTGCTTAAAAGCAGATGCAGCATCAGTGGCTTGTTTAAAAAAAAATTTTTTTACCTGTGTATGTGATCCAGAACTGTCCTCTTTGCTTTGATCTTTGTTTTTGCATTCAGAGCTTTCCCCATTTGCTCTTGGAAATGGTAATGATATGGGTAATTGAAACACGCGAGGGTCTTTTGTGCGTACGCATTTCATTAACATAAGCACTTCAAGGGAGCCTAGGAAAAGAGGACTATTGTGTTTGTGTGCGGTTGATGGTTTGCTGAATGATTAAATAGAAACCTATAGGGAAATTTTTCAGGAAATTTTCAACAGGTGCGTGACACCCCGTAGAATTATCGAAAATAACAGTGTCACTCGTGGAATCACATACTCAACAAGATATGGGGACATATGTTGCTCCAGTCAAAAATACAGTTTCAGAAAATTCAAAATCCTAACCGATGGTGAATTAATGTGTCGGCTATCCATTTTGCTGATCATTTAGACAAACAGTCATGATTTATTTTATTTTATTTTTGCATGATACTGTGGATATATTTTTGATCGGTTTTGTTATTTATTACTTTATTTATTTGTACTTTGTTTGTGTTCATGCTGTACATGCCTGCTGTAAAATGCAAGGTCTGTATAATTTGCTGATATTTCTGTCTTGAAACGGATGATTGCTGGCACATGCACAAACACACACACACACACACACACACACAAACACAGCCTTATTGTGGTTAACCCCTGGGGAGGATTTCTCTAAACTCTTCAGTGGGATCAGTACTGGGTCCGTTGTGTTGATCCTGTAATATCAGTTCTGCTCAATCACTTTGTGAGAGGACCGGAGGAAGCCTCTGTCCGTGTGAGGTGGGTGCTTAGCGAAGCCAGGCATCAGCTGCGGCAGTCACATCCCATTCAGGGAGCAGGGAACAGTCGGGAACCGCTCCTGTCGCCACTGCATTGAGATAATGAGTGACAACGGGCTATCTTTCTTCATGGCTTGTGGCAAAACAAAACAGGCAGTGAATTCCACTGATTAGAACCATCCCCCCTTACATTAGCGTTTCTGTTTATAAACTGGACCCTCCATCCTAGAGACAAAAATGCCCTTTCTCTCTTGGTAAGGAATTGTTGTGATTATCACACTCCACAGTCCCATTCATTCAATTATGTTTCCCCCCCTTGTGACTCATCTGTGACCTATTAAAGTGCTTTTTTTCCAACTGGGAAAGGCGGACTGTTGACAATAAGCGGTTCCAAGGCAGCGAAAAAAGTCTTGCCTGAAGCAGGCACTCGTGTTGTGAAACACTGGGGGGATTCGTGCTCAGGATGTCTTCTGGGTGTTTCTGAGCATGTCCTCTTCTCTCCTCCTCGTGTTCGGCCTGCTGCGCGTTAATGAAGCCGAAAGAGACTCTGCTATCCCGGGACCCCAGAGGTCCCAGAGGTCCCAGGTGTCCCAGATGTCGGTCCCTCCTCATGGTTTAACCCCAGTCCCCCTTTTTCGCCTGGGTAGCGAGCTTTCTGCCCATCACACCAGGTGTTTCCGTCCTTCTCCATGAATCCTAGTGGCCCTTAAACGGGATTAGCTTGATTATGTTGTGTCGGTGCATTAAGAGCTCAGTCTTACTTCAAGTGCATGCCCGTGCTTTTTAAAATTTTTTATATTTTTTTTCATTTTCGCCGATGGTAATTTTGACCAGAATGTCAATCCGCTTTGCATTGCAGGGGCTGCACTCGTCCATCTGATGCCTGAGCTTTCTTTTAAGGGTTTATTTATTTCCCCCTGCTTTAAAATGACTTTAAATGACTCATTTAAACAGACTTCAGCGTTGGAACTGATCATTGAAACAAAGGCATCGCCATTTTGGCTCCTTCTTCAAAGATGCCACTTCAGTTCCATTTTAGAACACAAAGCCATAACGTATCAGTTCTAAATAGTTAAAACCTCATGACAAAGATACTGTCTGAATGGGCTTTCAAAGCTTGAAAGCACTGACCACCTGCACAAGCACGTTTGCGCATTCAATTAATCATAATTAATGCACACCTGTCCCGGTTACAAGATTATTATTGCAGTTCCCTGAAACTCCTGTTCTGACATCCTTTTTTGGCTTAATTTGACTTTGAGGAAAACAGATGTCAACAATGTAAATATTGTGGTACAATTATGTGTGAAATATGATATAAAACTTCACATCACCTCAAGTAAAGCTTCAAAATAAACATTTTCTTGTTTTTCAGTTTGCCAAATGAATGTGTGTTCTATATAGAAGAATGAAATTAAACAGAATAATAAGTAACTCTGACATCAGTTGTTTATTTTTGGAAGTGCACGTAATAATGGAGCGTTATGACATTTGCAATTTTCAAGACTAAAAGAATATGAGCCAATATATTCATTTCTATATGTTAAAAAACAGAAATAACCACATAGTAGTACATACCCTTTTCAGTTCTCATGGTTAAGCACACATTAAAAGTGAATTACACAATTACTCAAGACAATTACAAGAAAATATCCAACTATAGCTGGAGAAACCAAAAACGATTACCTCTCAAAATGGACTGGATATGGAATAGTCTTTACAGCTATCAGTTAAGATCTTTTTACAGTACTTATGAACTAATGCGACAATGTGAGAATTACATGGTTCTTTATGGTGTTCACATGTTTAACATTAGCATTTTTTTTTAAACAGAGGTTAATAGCTTTTTTTTTTTTTTTTTTTTTCCATTATTGATGGGTCCCGGCTATTCAAGTGCTCCCAAGAAGAGAAAGTACATCATGAAAGGAAGGCCAGTTTCAGTGGCCCTGTCCATTACTGAGTCACACCGGATCCACAAGCAGGTCGTTGCTCAGGAACCCAGGGATGCAGGCGTACTGGTCCTCGTTCTCCAGCGCCAACGGAGGTTTTTTAGCGTGCTCCTTCGCCACAGGCGCCGCCTGTTTGCCTTCTAACCAGTACGTGACCATGTCGCCTTTGCCCTGAGACACGAGAGCGCGTTCAGAGAGAGGGTGCGGAACAGCACTGCTATGCCCCCCAGTACAGAAACTGCACCTTCTCAACATTTAACACCCGCATCTCTGCCTGCAGAATAACATTTAACCCTTTAAGGACCACAAAATATGTGACTACAATGTTCTTAACTGAACATTGTAATCCTCGTGGAACAATCACTACTAGCAATTGAGAGAAATGCAGTTCTAGAACACTGACATGCATATTTGCTTCCATTAAAATAATATAAAAATAAATAAGTTGCCTTGTATGAATAAAACTTAAATGCATTAATGTCCTATATTTATTTTTAAAAAGACCAAAACATCAAAAAAGAAAATAGAAATAGACATAGAAAAATTCCATTTTAATTCAATTTAAGTCATAATACAACTATAACATAATTACTCCAATATGTGAAAAGTCTGAAATAATGGAAATACATACCTTAACCTGTAGCATGCCTCGACACTGCAACGTATACCCCCCGATCTCTTCCAGAAGATAGAACACACTGGAGCTGCACTGAATCTTCAGAGCTAAACGGGAAACAGAACAAACCCCTTTAATACACTACAAACATGTTTTATTTCTGAATATCTGCCGAAACCAAAACAAAACTGCAGTTTCTGATCTTCAGCCACTTTTCTTTCATCAGTTGTGCACAAACTACACTTTAGAACCTTATTTTTTAACCATGAAATTTGTCACCGTAGCTCTGCAACGCTTAACGCACATTACATGCCAGGTTACAGAGGGCGTCTGTTTTCATGACAAGTGCCATTTGAACGCTACAGATACCTTCACTGGTAGACTCCATCCTAGAAGCTGTGTTCACCGTATCACCAAACAGACAGTACCGGGGCATTTTAGTCCCAACCACGCCAGCAACAACGGGACCTGAAACCAAGCACAGACATGGCCTCTGACTTCTTGGTTCTTGCCTTCATACCATACGGTTTAAACAGGCAAAAGTAGCACCGAAAACTCACATAGAAACTCTGTCTATATACTGCTTCATACCTGAATGGATGCCAGCTCGTATCTGAAGCAGAGTGTTGGGTTTGTGGGGGATTTTAAAGGTCTTGCAGACGGCAACCAGGTCCAGCGCCATGCTGGCTATTTCAGAAGCATGAAGAATGCCATTCTCCATTGGAACACCAGAGACAACCATGTCTGAAACACAGTCAGACACCCTCCACTGTCATATGCTTGTTGTAGATTTTTTGCAATGTCAGTAATGACTGACAGTATTAACATTATAAGCATACAGCGAATCAGAATATGAAAAAACATGTACTTACAGGCATCTCCAATAGTCTCCACTTTGTATACATCATGATTGTCAATAATTTCATCAAAGGTTGTGTAGAGTTTGTTTAAAAAATCCACTACTTGATATGGTGTGCTGGTACTGGACAGTTGAGTGAAACCCACAATATCACTGTGAAAGAAATAAAAATGAAAAATGCATTGCAGGAAATAAGGGTCACATATCATGTATCCATAACTTTAATATTGCATTTTATAGTCTAAAGCAGGGCTGCCTGAAGATCTATCGTCCAGCAGGTTTTCATTTCAAGTCTAATTTGGCACAGCTGATTCTACTAATTAGCAACTCAACGGGATTTCTAGCTGTTGAAGGAGGTGTGTTTCGTTAGGGTTGGCACAAAACCTACAGGACGGTGGATCTCCAGGAACAGGGCTGGGCTGCTCTGGCCTGGAAAGATCTACTCAGAGATAGGAAACCACGACTCTTCTGGCTTACCTGAAAAACACCGTAGCGCTTACGTAGCTTTGGGCCTGTGAGGGCTTCCCTTGTCTGAGGTCGTCAGCAACCTGCCTGGGCAGCATACCTGAAGCAACGACATCGTAGCTTTAACCCAAGCCCAAACCCACATAAAGCACAAAGACACTCAGCCGTTGGTCTATATTACAAGATAATGGTGATCCTCACAAAAAACCCTCACTTTAAATCTGGGGTTTTGAACCTTTTCTGATCCAGAGACCCCCACCCAGGCTCAAAGGCATCCATTCACTCCAAAACCCTGGAACATGCCGTATCTAAGCAACTATCCCACCTCCTCTCGCGAGTATAACCTCCTTAAGCCCTTCCAGTCTGGCTTCTAGGCCTTTGACTCCTCTGAGACTTCATCCTCAGCCTGGCATTCCAATCTGCAGCCATCTTCTCAGTCTTCTGTCCTCATCCTACTGGACCTCCCTGCGGCTCTTCACACAGTAAACCGCATACTACCCCTCTCCACTCGGACCACGCATGGCTCACAGCCATGGCACTTGAGTGGGGTGAAGCCTACATCTGTGGACACTCCTTTAGGGGATGGTGGCTCACCTAGACACCATGGTTCTCCTACATGCCTTATTTCTCTGAAGCCTGTTTATGTCCTCCCAAAGGCTTCTCATACCTCCACCATGCTAACACTCAGCTATTCCTCCATGTACCTGCACCCAACTCTCAGCTCTAGTCATCTCAGCTTGCCTGAAGGGCAGCTGGAGCTGGATGATGGACTGTCCCCTGAGGTTCAATATAGCAATGACTGGGATGCTGTGCATTCCCTCCAAGTGCTCCACACTGCTGGATCTCTCCATTTCACATCCTCAAGGCAACTGAAATGGTCATTTTTCCCAGTCATGAGGTTCAGTAGTGGGATTAGTGTCCCACAGTGGTCAGCACAGTAGCATCACAGGACTTAGTCTGAGGCAGACTAACGACTAACCTCTTCAGAATGCATCGCGACCCTCCCATGCTCACCTTCACTACTCCTATCTTGTGTAATTAATTCAGATACAGATTGTGGCTTTTTTTTAAGGGTTTTATGTATTTATGACCTGTCATGGTTACTATCTGTAGGTATTCAACCTTCAAGGTTAGCACAGCTTACTCAGGTTTAGCACTTCGCTAATGTTGTATGTGCATTTGCTGGTCTGGGAAGGTCATTAGCCAGGTCTGGCATCGTTGCACATGTAGCTAAAGTGGATGCACTTATGTTGGACCAGAGCGTCTGCCAAATGTAATTAATGCAATATCATGAGTAATTATGCTTTGAATGCATGAGCATAACTGAATCATATCTTCTTATATGGTTGCATTCTCAGCAGTACTGACTGTTATCAGTGGTCATTTGTTCCCCGTAGGGATGGTCAGACATTTTAAACATGGCTGCTCTTCAGACTTGATTACCTTGGCATCACAGATAACAGTCCGTCTGGCCACTGTATGATAAGTGGGAGAAATGTCCCACTTCATAAGAATATGAGAGAGAAGTGTCTTACTGTATAAGAGGCGGTCAGTCTTCTGCTTCTCGTGCATCAGATCCTGTGTCCTCTCAGCAACCAGAACCTCCAAATGCTTGCTGTACTTCTCCATCTGTGGAAATCACCATAATGTGTGATCCAGCACATAAAGAGGCCTGGTCAATATCTGTGTTCAGTAGCTGAGCACCGTCAGCAACTGTATATCCGCTCTCTTTTTTTCACGTACCAGGCTCATCATCATGTCAACCGGGCTCACTTTGTGGGGGTTTATTTTGTTGGCGAACTTCCTGATTTGCTCAAAGGTGGGCCGGTGGGCGGGGTTGTGAGACCTGCATCTCCTGATCAGCTGCAGAGCCGTAGTAAGAGAAATGAGACAATCAGAGCAGCACTTTCTCCCAGTTTAAGCGGAGCGATGTAGGCTTAACCCCTTGAAGAACAGGTCGTTTGTAATGTTTTTTCAACATTCTATACCAGTGTTCTAGAACTCCATTGCTTTCAGCTGCCACCAGTGATTGCTACATCAGCATCAGATTGTTCAGCTAAAAACATTCTAATCGCATATTTGTGATCTCACGAACCATTAAAAGCGGTTCTCTGCCTACCTCCGCATACTCTGTGGGACAGGGGCAGGCGTTGTCCCCCTTGCTGGAGATGAGCTCTGGTAGAGGGGGGCACCAGGCACACTCAAGGGAACTATCCTCCACCTGGCAGACAAAAAGGAGAGCCTGGGAATTATAGCCTGAATATTGTTTAATTCAGCACCGACATAGCATTAAGCCACAGCTGCCCAACCCTGTTCCTGGAGAGCTACCATCCTGTAGGCTTTCATTTCAACCCTAATTTGGTACACCTGGTTCTATGAATTTGCAGCTCAATGAGATCTCCAAGCTGGTGAATGATGTGGGCATTGTTAGGGTTGGAGTGAAAACCTACAGAAGGGTAGATGGGCAGGAACGGGGTTGGGCAGCCCCGGTTAAAAATATCGACCCTTTCACTCTCAAATTTAGCGTGACTGACAAACGTGCCAAAAAAAAGAAACACGGGACAGAAAATGGGCTGGAAGTGATTTTTGAGGTATCTGATAAAATATGAATATTTGAATCTTTCCACGGCAACAGCACACATGACAACGCGGAGACAAGCACGTCACAGAAGCAGATGGGGTACCAGCTTCAGGAGGGGTCACACTTACAGGGACGGGGTCGCTTCTAGTGGCTATCTCCAGTAATATAATAGAATAACTGCAAGAAAACGCCACAATAATTTCAACACAAATGTAAATATCTTCGTTCTGATGTCTCTACAAGAAAGAGCAAATGATAATCTAAAAGCACCATGTTAATTTACCATGCCATTTCTTTATTACTATTTACAGGGTGTTGCAATGTTGTACAGAACTAAGCAGTGATGGAGGAGTAAGTCTGTATTCCCCTGTGTTGCCACTAACTCTCTGGTCAGTGAATGATCAGACGTTACAGCTCTGTGAATGGTCGGACTCCTTAGCTCCGCCCATTACAGGGGTCATGAAGCCTCATCCTGCAGTCCCTAATGTGGATACGTGTTGCGTGTGTACTCGTTCACCTGAACACGTCCCACGGCAGAGTGGGCTCCATGCTGGAGGTCTGTGCCTCTGGGGGCATGTACACCTCCCTCAGTCTCTGCTGGTAGGTGCTGGGCATCTCTGCCGAGTCCTCAATCCTGTACGTTGGCAGGCAGTAGTCTGGAGAGAGAAAAAAAAATTCATTTGTTTCATTTCGCCGCCCCTTTTGTTGTCGCCATGCGAGAGTGTTTCGTCGTCGTGATGGTCGAGAGGATCTCAAAAACGTGCGTTTGTGAGACTTCTGGTTCATGTTTAGTGCAAGTCATTCATATGAGTAACGTCACCACGTGCAGCCTACTGTGTGAGAAATGACGTGTGGTTGAATCGACCTGTATTACCATCTGCAATGGAAGCTGTGCTGGTCGTCACTTCACTGTTATAAACAAGTGTACATATATATAAAGTTAAGTTACAACTACGTTCCTTGCCACAGAAATTATTTATTCAACATTTAGGTTTGTGGCTACTGGTCTGAAGGGAGCCTCCTGAGCTTTACTTCCTGTTTAATGAGCCGCTGCCCTGCAGGTGATGATGTCACAATGCAGCACTGGTGATGTCACAAAGCAGTCCTGCTGGCATGTGGCTCAGAGGATCTTACTGAGATCAGCGGTTAAGACCACATCATAGTCCGGTGACACCACGCTAATAAACTTTAGAGCAAAGGCTTTCTTTGAAGGCAACTAAAGGCTAAAACTTTAAAGGCTACATGGCTGCTCTTTAAAGTGAAATGCTCACTGTTAGTTTAACTCTAACTGGTCATCATTTGAAAAGGGAAAGGTGTAAGGTGTGCTTTCTCTGCTGCCCACCTGTGATCTTACAGACCCAGCGATCGTCGATGACACAGTTTGGCGATTTCAGCCTCCCGTGACAGATCCTGTGCTGATGGAGGTACGACATCCCTCGAGCGATGTCGGTGGCGAAGGAGAACCTAAATCCAGGTGGAATACGAATAAATGAGTTACGCGGTGAGTGCCTCCCTGAGACTGACGTGCAGCCCGTCTGACGCAAGTCTGACCTGAAGCCCCAGTTGAGAGGAACGTCCTCGTTGAGCAGGACGTCGTTCAGACTGCCTTTGGGGCAGTACTCTGTGACAATGGCCACGTTTGGCACCTCAACGCACCCTCCGAAAAACTTACACAGGTTGGGATGGTCCAACTCCCTGAACACATTCAGTCCAAAAAATACACAAGCAGCTGTCAGGGCCAAACAAATGCTTAGATACCAAAATTCCAGATTTCTGTAGTCATGGATGGGACAACTTTACTGAAACGTGACAAGTCTCGCTTACCTTATTTGCTTTACTTCCTTTCGGATTGTCTTTGTGAGGGAAAAGGTCTTAGTTTTAATTTTCTTAATGGCAACGGTGCGACCATCGCTGTGTGACACAAATCACGTAAGTGTGTTAGTTTCAAAACTGAGAAATTTACATTCTGATCCAAAAATTAAATGTGCTTTAAATCAAGTACGGCGATCTACTGAATTCTATTCTATTCCATATAGGATACTTATACTGTACATAGAATCTCAGCAATCTCAGAACTTATCAGCTCCCTGATTAAGGTAGAGCGCCCCCTACAGGACCGGAGACCCTGGAGGTCTGCGGGGCACTCACTAGATGCCGGTGTGGGTGAAGAGCTGCCTGCGGGTGGTGTTGGGGCCGCCCGTGCAGGAACTGAGGGCAGTGACGCAGCTGGCGTTGGAATCACTGTTGGCATTGGGGACACTCATGATGCTGCCCATGGTGGTTCGTGCCAGCTGGTCTGACAGGGACAACAGATAGTAACACGACAACAATAATTAGTGACCTACTTCTTCTGGACTTTTTTGTCACTTCCTGGTTGAGTTGGCGCTACACCCTCCGAGAAATTTTGGTAGGCCGGCCACTCCTGGAAAGATTCACCACTGGTCCAAGTGTTCTCCATTTGGAGATAATGGCTCTCTCTGTGGTTCAGTGGAGTCCCACAGCCTTAGAAATGGTTTGTGACCCTTTCCAGGCTGATATATTTCAACAACTTTTAATCTCATCTCTTCTGGAATTTGCTTTGATCATGGCATAGTGTGCATGTAGAAACTTTGTGGTGAGTACTTCACTCAGATTACAGGGTTCATTATCATAATCATGCTGAATCCAATGATCAATTAAATTAGATTAATTGGTTAATTTTGTCTAAAGATCTGAAACCATTCAGTGTGACACATATGCAATAACAGAGGAAATCAGGAAGGGCGTGAATACTTTTTCACAGCACTGTATATTTTGCTGTTTTGTTGTCATCAATCATGGAAATGAGGCAGTCCTTTCATTAGTATCTGTACTTTTACCTCTATCACTGTTCTCTCCTTGTACAACGGCATCACAATTAATCATAGGTTAAGGTGAATGTAAATGCAATCACCGGAATCAACTTCTTTATGCGAATGACAACGCAATCAAGATTCACGTAAACAAATCTGGAGGGGTTCAATTACTGCCGTGCTTCTGATACAGGACTCTAATCAGAAGTGCGATGGATAATCAGTGTTTCCAGATCAAAGAAATGTTCTGAACTCCTGACATAGCGTCCCTCCCATTGGACCCCCAAGAAGCTGTTTGCGCATGAGCCGGCCAATCACAAACACCCTTGCAAAGACTGCAGCTTCCAAATACAGTTGCTCCAGAAAAACTCCATTATAATACCTTGTTTTATTTGACTGAAGTCAATGATCCAGCTTTCATCCCAAAACATCTTCTGCTTCTGATACCGAAACCACTACAGCCGAGGAAGGAAACTGATCAGTACAAGGTGGAGATTTGTTTACGACATTGTGATCTGGATTGAAAACTATATTGAAATATAATTTTAAAAAGTAAAGACGCATACAATAAACATGACGTGTAATGACTGCAAAAGCCAAGCAGCTCGTAAACTATTCCTAAAAATGACTGAAAGTCTATTTGATGCTGTTATATCGTATATTAATACATTTTCTTGCTTACAAAACCTTAGTATACAGATTTCCAAATAAATAAATAAATAAATAAATCACTTGATGAACACTGTTTCTTTGTGCATTCAAAAAAGCATTCAGTTGTGGCAAATATGAGGGGGTGTGGAGCAACAGTATATGACTTTATACACATGCTAATATAGTTTGTCCTGCTCACCACTGCTATGAATATGAAGCTGATGAAGATGATGATGACGGGCAAACCGATGGCTGTCTTCACGGCAGCGGTCATGGGACACTCCCCACAATCGGCAGGACAGGTGGAGCACATCTCGTCCTCGTCACACACGTCATCTCCGCACACTGATGGGAACAACACGGTTAGTGGCAAAAAACGAATAAATTTGCAGGTAAATGAGTGTCAGTCCAGGTGTGTTTTGAGTGACAGGTACCTATGGCGGGCAGCACGTTGCTCGTGGCCTCCAGGGCGACCTGCATGTTGCCCACGCGGATGTGGGCGATGAGCGAGGTGACCCCCAGGTGGAAGAGCACCACCTGAAAAGAGCGGAGGCGTGAGTCACGATCCCGCACACCTGGGCCCAAGCCGAGCGGTCGGGCCAGTGCCCTCCCAGGAGCGCCAAACCCCTTAATGAGCGACGCAGCTGGGCCAAACCTTGGCGGTCCAGTTGGACTGAGTCATCTTGCCCGCCGTGGAGACGGTGTGGGTGAAAATCCTGCCGTCGTCTGGGATCCAGGGACCACAGATTCTCTCCTTCACCTGCCCAGGTGGGGGGGGAGAGGACATTGGGCACGGGGAGAGGGCATTAGCATTCCCGCAAAGAAGGAGGGTGCTTTTGAGATGGAGGTGGGGGCATGGGGAGAGGGCATTAGCATTTCGGGCGAAGAGGGAGGTGTTTTTGAGATGGAGGTGGGGAGGGGAGTGCATTGGGCACGGGGCACGGGGAGAGGGCATTAGCGTTTTGGGCAAAGAAGGAGGGTGTTTTTGAGATGGAGGTGGGGAGGGGAGTGCATGGGGAGAGGGCATTAGCATTTCGGGCGAAGCGGAAGGGTGCTTCTGAGATGCCGGTGGGGGCATGTGGAGAGCGCATTAGCATTTCGGGCGAAGGGGGAGGGTGTTTTTGAGGTTTGGGATCAGCGGTGGAGATGCATTACCATGTACCCCATGGGGCAGGAGTGGATGTTGGCGTGGTGAATGCAGCAGTTCTCCCCATTGGCATCCTTCCAGTTCGCGGGACACTCGCGCTCCTCGCAGAAGCGTTTGGCCGCCAACGCGTCGCTGATGGAACTGAGGGAAACACCAGGGGGGAGGGGGGGGTTGGGGGGGGGGGGCTCGTGGGCTCTCAACCGATTCAGGACTGCGGAGTATACGGCACAAATCTGATAAACGCCTTCCTCCACCCTTTTCTCCTGAGAACTAAACCCTGTTCATTTCATCTCTGTAAATAAGCTGATCAACAAAAATGATGGACATTGTAAGAGAAGACTGCTTCAAAAATTATGCTTGTAAATATCTGCTGCAAAAAGTACTGTACGTTTTATCAAATCTGCACAGCAGGGGACTGCCATATCAATAAATACATAATACTTAAATAAATAAACATTCTTCATTATAGCACAACCGTCTGTTAGTTAACACTATTATAGATTTTCTTACAGTGCTTTGATACATTTTTTTAAAGGATTGTGATGTGAAGACCTGTAAACACATCCCAGACTAATTTGTAAAACTGAACTTCTGATGTGTTTTAGCAGAGAGAGGCGGGTTCTGTTTTTTTTTTTTTTAACCACCAAAATGAAACAGTACCTGTGAGTGAAGATCATGTTGTCCACAGCCCACTGGTAGAAGTCTTCTGTGACAGTAACGGTATAAGTTACGCTGAATGTCTCCCCACTGATAACCTTTTCGGGAGGACGGTGCACCCAAGCCATCTCCAGACCTGGTCAAGATCACAGAAATATTTCCAATTGCAGGAAGAATGGCAAGTGGTAATAGAAAGCGAAGCTGAATTTAATGACAATAATTCCATATGGACAAATGTCACACTTTGCGAACGAATAATGTAAAATAGTAAGCAGATCAATATAAAAAACAATATAGTACGTATGCAAAATGAACAGTGTCACTTAGTTCATGTTATAGAGTAGAATAAACACAAATTCCATCTAGTAGATAACTATTGTTCATCAAGCCGTATTTGAAATAAATTCGTGAAAATTAAAGCCCTCCAGTCGAGTTCACATAATATGGTATAATAACTATGCGATAGTTTAATATGAACATGTTCTGTGTATTTAAAAACGTGAAATCCACTCTATCCTCCACCTGGTAATTCATTTCTCTGATCTTATTCTCAAGAACCATATATTCTACTATACTGAAACGAGCAATACAAGCGACATTCAATAAAAATAAAACATGTAATATTACCTAAAATATTTTCACTGCAACGTGTTTTTTGTCACCCAAGACACTTGCATTATGTCAAAAAATTAAAATACTAAAAAATAATAATAATGATAATTCGGCTGCCTCTCAGGAGGATATCTGAAGGATTTTGTTCACTCAAAATAATAAACTCAAAATAATAATATTGACATTATAATCCATTTTCCCAGTACATAGACACATAGCTACTAAAATAAAAGAAAAACTTTGCTAACATAATTTATCAGCAAGTTAAAATCATGCGTTCTGTGCATGGTGTGTAAATATGGCAGATGAAATGCAAAGTTAAGTAGGCAGAACCGAAAAGCAAACCAACAAGTGTCACATTTAAAAACTCACCTCCACAATCTATCATATTGTGTTCGTCCGGATTTTCTAACGGCCAGCAGTCGTATTCGCTGTTGTCTAAATCATGCCATCCTGTTGCTGTGCTTAAAAACAGAATCTGGACAAAGGCGCAAAAAATGTCTGTTTATGAGATGTTTAAAAATCATACGAATCACACGTCAATAGTTATTTCCTTTCCTATAAAACATATTCCAACATTATAGCGAAGGAAACGCTAGGTGCCTCGTTAGTTTCTGCAGAGTTTTCTTACCACAACAGACAGTTCATAACTTCTCCAGAAATACATGTTCCGCAGAAACGACGAAAACAGTTCAAGAGCTGCCTACACGATTATTCAGCGCCCGCAGTCTGCAAGCAAATATCCTCATCAAGCAGAAAGGCGGACAAACCCGGGGCACGCGCCGCATCAGAAAAGCGAGAATGGAGAGCCGAGAATGGATGATGGATCTGCTTGCTGTATAATTCGTTCACTTGATTTACAAACTAGGGCAGAGCAACAGAAGCACCACAAGCCCATCCTTCTTGTAGGCTAGTCTTTTTTTGTGTGTAGCCTATTATTTCACTCTTTAAGTTTAATGCCCTGTAATAAAATATAGGTAGGCTATATATATATATATATATATATATATATATATATATATAGTGCCCTCCAAAATATAGTGAAATCAGCTATTTGTGCTATACACTTAAGGCGTTTGGATTTGAGATCAAAAGAAGAATATGAGACAAGTACAGACACCAGTTTTTATGTGTGTATATATATTTACATATATGTATGTTTTCTCTGAAATTGTGCCCCTCAGACAAATTTTTATTTCAAGTCTGGCCGAATTAATCCATTACAGATTGCTTATCGCTGAAAATATCACCTTCAGTAATGGTATGTCGTAAATATATTCGTGGCTTTGTTTAAGATATTCTCATAATTAAATTATGAGATCGAGGTAACTTAGTGGGGCTGTTCTGTATCCTTTGACAAGGTTATTAAATTTGGTTAACTGAAAAAACTAGCCATGGCTTTTGAGGAAAATTAGATTCTTCCTTTCGGTTTGGTAGACTATCCTCTCAGTTTCTCTCAACTCTACATGAATAACCGATTGTGAGATGTTCATATAGGGTTTTTAATTAATCGAGTTAGACCTCCACCGATTCTAGACTTGACCCTTGCTCATGCAAAGTCGCACTAATCATCTATTGGCTTGCGCGTGTTACGTGGATATCCCAGCAAATCAGAAATCAGTGCGCCTCTCTTTTCTAGGAGGGAACGTCCATTTCTATGACTCCGCCTATTAAATCCGCTCTCAGTTACTATCGTGATGATAACCTTGTGCTAATGGCGATGGTCAGAAGAGAGAAGATGGGAATGATATTCATATACTGCTGGAATACGAGGGATTTGTTCATCTTCACCTAAGTAGATTATCCAAGGAATCGGGTAAAATAATAATTTAATCGCTATTTGAACTTGACGCAGCCAGCTACCTTGATACCATTAACTTAGTCTATACTATAATATTCTGCTACACGTAGCGCTATAAACTTAGCTCGTTAGTTTGAATTAAGTACAATATACCTAAGGTTAGATAGGTAGGCCCATCGCTGGAAGAAGCGAGTCGCACCCCAAATAGGCTATTAGTAGTACTGCATTTTATTCAGAATACGGCTCTGTATTCTTCACATTGGATGTCTCCCTTGTGTTGACTTTGTCCTAATACTGCACCGGAAACTCCTGTTACTAACCAAAGCTAAAGAGCGCCTCCTGTTAAGAAAAACTGAACACGGAAGGACCGAGTGGGTGGACCACCTGACTTGTGCATCGTAATATGTGGTTATACTAGCTAGAATTAGCTCTTTTTTAACGCGGTAGCTAGTTAACGGCATTGCCAGTGGACCTGACCTCAACGTGCACATTCCGTTTGCAGATTCTTCTCGTAACAAGCGTATTATCGCTCTTAACTTTGTCTGCAAGCCAACGTTAGCACGATTGCGAATCGACGTTAGATTCCTAAAAATGTCGCCAGCTAACATGAAATAGCCTGGATAAGAGCGTTCTGCTACATAGCTACGTCTTTAGAAAGCATTAATGATACGAAGCATGCACTTGTGCTCTTTTAACGTTGCAGACCACAAAATCTGCTTATTGGAGAGGTAGTAAATTCCCCTAACAAAAGTGGAACCTTTTGGTAAGTAACCTTTTGGTTGCTTTTTGTTTAAATGTTTTTTTTTCTGTTAATTGCCTGAAATGAACTTCTCCTTGTCCTTTGACAGTTTTGCTGTAGCTAGTAAAACAGTGACTGCTGATTGTGATGTACGTTGTAGTAGACAACTACCAGTTGTAAATTGTGCCTTTTTAATGCGTGTCTGACCCAGGGATTTGTAAATCTGCGCATTCATGGATAGGTTTTTTGTTTTTTATATTTTCTCCACAATTTATCCAAGAAAGGGTTGTGAGTGTGTGACAAACGCAGTAAGGGGATAAGAAACCTGACACAAACATCTGGTTTATCTAGAACCGTTTATCTATGGTTGTATCTCTTATGCACACCCTTCCATTCGGTTTCGCAATACAGCCAACGGCCACCTTCCGTTCTCCCTTTAGAGTTCCACGATGGTTAAGTATTTCTTCTGCGACACTGACATCAAGAACGCATGGGACCACGTTTGCTCAGCCTTCTGGCAGAGGTACCCCAACCCATTCAGGTAATCCCAGCTCAGAGTCTTTTGACTGCATGTGTGCACTGTGCAGGAATGTCATACATCTAAACTTCCGGTCTCACTTCCTGTGTCTCTCAGCACCCACGTTCTTACGGAGGACGTGGTCTACCGCGAGGTCACGCCGGACCAACAGCTTCTCTCCCGACGCCTCCTGACCAAGACCAATCGGCTACCTCGCTGGGCTGAGCGGGTCTTTCCGGCAAACCTGTCCCGCTCCGTTTACATTGTGGAGGACTCCATTGTAGACCCCGGCAACAAGAACATGGTGACGTTCACCTGGAACCTCAACCATACCACACTAATGGTGAGGCTCTGCGTGGGCAGCGGTGTAGTATAATGGATAAGGAGCTGGCCTTGTATCCTAAAGGTTGTAGGTTCCATTCCCAGGTAGGACACTGCTATTGTACCCTTGAGCAAGGTACTTAACCTGCATTGCCTCAGTATATATCCAGCTGTATAAATGGATGCAGTGTAAATGCTATGTGAAACAAAAGAGGTTGTGTAAGTCACTGTGGATAAGGGAGGCTGCAAAAAATTCCAGCAATGTACTCGCTGTCATTCAGATGAGCACGTACTCACACACCGCAACAACGCGCAGACTAACTCTCTCTCCCACAGATACACACTCTATCGCACAGGCAGGTATACTCACAGATGTGCAGCTACATGCTTTGAGGTTATATCACATGATCAAGTTTAAGTTTAGCACATTCAGACACGTAACCCTGGCTAAAGGGCAGAATCGGAGGTCAGTGGTTTATAAGGGTTGTTTGCTTGTATAGGAACAGCAGGTTTCCCCTGTCTTAAAATAACAGGCACCAGCTTATATTTTTGAGGTTACAGAGCATAAAAAAACGAAACGAATACACCAAAGAGCATTCATGCCTGTGAAGGTGAGTGAATATAGTTTGAAAGGGAAGTCACTGCCTTCTCATGCACGTCTAGATACTCTCTCTTCCTCTTTGTAGTTTATAGAATTTTGTGGACAGTATATATTCCAGTCTCTGTGGTAGTTCCAGGCCAATGAGCAGGGGGGGGCTTAGGTTACCTTATGTGCCCTACCTGAAACCCCCACCCCGCTTGCTTCCCCAGAAACCCTTGCTCTTTACAGCACTTGATTTCCATTTTACTCTTTCCCCCCTTGCTCTCCTCGCCTGGTTAGACTCAGGTCATGTGCAGCCAATCAGCTTCCTTGCTTTTTTATCATGAGGTATTTTTCTGAGAATCGAGCCGCGCGACTCCGAAAAGCCAAGGCAGACTTTGTCCTGCGGGTAAGATGTTGTTTATTCGGCAGATGGCCACAGTATCTCGGTTAACCCCGGGTCACTGCAGAGCGGGAAAAAAAAAAAGACCTTATGCAAACTACTGACCATGACTGTCACCAAGATCGCTGTCAGTGATTTGTTTTCATGCAGTGTTCCATCAGACAGTTTCTAAAAAGGATTCTTATGATAAGATGAGCTGACTGCTACTGTAATGGTGCTTGTCCCCTCACTAGTAGATATCCTGTGTGTGGGTGGGGGGGGAGTAGAGAGATTGGTGTGTCAGTACAGCAGCGTGTACTCTGGACTCTGCAGGTGGTGGAGGAGCGCTGTTGGTACCAGCAGAACCAGGACCGGCCCGGCTGGACCCAGCTCAGGAGGGAGGCGTGGATCACCTCAGGGGTGTTCGGTTTCTCCCGGCCCATCCAGGTGAGCCCTCCACCCGGATCCAGCCCTAATGCAGTGGGCCTTGCCCAACCCAAAATTCAGGAAAAACCAGGGGAATGGCTGGTGGTGAAACCTGTCGGATCACCTTGAATCTGTGGAGCTATTAACAGTGATTGGAGCTGTGTGGGGAGAGCTGCTCTGGCTAATGCTAGTTAAACTTTAGCCAGTGAAGAGAGATAGGAGGGGTGTGTCATGAGCACGCTGGTAACCCTGGTGACGGGGTTGGGTGTTTGAGCGCTGTGCTGTTCTGGCTGCCTGTGAGCACGCTGGTAACCCTGGTAACGGGGGTAGGGTGTTGGTTCAGCACTGTGCAGGTGTGCTGGGATGGGGGAGGGGGGGGCTCCTTCCCGCGGATATGCCATTAATGTGTTCCTCTGCCTCCCGTCCGCAGGAGTTCGGCCTCGCCCGTTTCAAGAGTAACCAGACCAAAGCCATGAAGGGCCTGGAGTACGCACTGTCCAACCTGCATGGTACGTAACCGTGGTTACCCGCGCTGGGGACAGGACAAGGGCACTGTTTGTTTTTGGGGGGAGAGAGGGGGGCAGAGGGGACAGACTTGGACCAGGGGGCAGTCCAGGTTTTGCTTGTGCCTGGAAAATGTCAACAGTATAAGATTGTTTTACTCTGCTGTCGCACATAGTTCCCATAGTTCCATGTGCAGACCATCTCTAGGCCTTGTGAAGGTAAAGATACAAGACGATTTTTTTTATTTTGCAGCGACATTACATTACAGGCATTTGGCAGACGCTCTTATCCAGAGCGACGTACAACAAAGTGTATAACCATAACCAGGAACAAGTGTGTCAAAAACCCTAGAGAGAAGTACCGTTCCAAGTGCAGGGAACAACCGCATAGTTCAACTTGGATCCTGTAGGTTAAACTGATTAATGCTAACACAAACAAGAACAGCAACAACGCAGTCTATGCAAAAATACAAGCAGTAGTTAAGACGAGTGCATCAACTAAGTCAAGCGACAGGAAAATATATGGTCTTATTTAATTTACTAGCACTAAGTCCAGCTAACCACATACGCAAAGCTATGCATTCAGAACTACCGCTATGCAGTGTAAACCACGCAGCCATTTACTACATACAGAATGAATAGCTCACACTCCCTGTCCTGTGACCTCTGTGTCCCTGTTTCTGTGCTAACGCAGGTTGCTTTACGGCAAGGTGCACGGAACTGCATGTTTGCGGGTTTAGCGGTAACGGTGTTGTCATGGCAACGATGGCGGAACTCCGGCGCGCGGTAGAGTGTTAAAGAGTGTTCTGTGTGCGCTTTTAATCCCTGCACCCGCTGTGTAGCGCAGGACTCTGCCGTTGCGTTTCAGTAGCGGTAAGTACGCCGCGCGCATCTGCCCCAGGCTCGTAACATACGCATGCTGAGCTAGTACCCTTAATTAGCATGGCGGGGCTGCTCGAACCCTTTTAGCTTTGCCTCGGGGAGGGGGCAGCGGGCACAAACAAATAAACTTTAGAACTGCCGTTGACCTATATTGATGTACAAAGCCCAGCTAGTAGTGTACTGCAATGGTTAGGGAACTGGGCTTGTAACCAGAGGTTGCAGGTTCTATTCCCAGGTAAGATGCTGCTGTTGTACCCTTGAGCAAGATACTTGACCTCAATAGCTTCAGTTTATATCCAGCTGTAAAAATGTTTACTGTGTGAAAATGTTGTGTTAAGTCGCTCGGCCTGCGTTGTAATAATATTAAAATAGGGTGTAGACGGACTGTAATGACTCCACTTCTTCGAGCTAACAAAGTTGTCTAGCATGTAAACAGATGCGTCATTTGTAACCAAGAAGTGGATGAGTCACAGTGTGCAGTGCTCACTATCCCCAATGAAGCAACGCTGAGAAATTGTAATCCCACACTGGCAAAAATACTAAATGAATAAAAATTTAATAAACCATATTGGCATAGTTAATATTGGCTCTCTAGCTCGGGATAGCATTGCTTAATATTAACCTGCTTGCAGGCTAACTGATGATCATTATGATAACCTTAATAGCTAGGTAGCTGACTTAACAAATTGCATCACGTTAGCATTAGCTAGCTGATGGTAACAAGTTCCTGTCTATATAAGTTAGTATCGCTGTGTTGTAAATGAGACGGAAGTGGTTGGGTAGCTGTTGCACTGGGATAGGAACTTGCTGTTTGTAAGCAGTTACGATGGTGAGCAGCTGATATCTGTTGACCTCTGTTCTTTGGCAGGGAGCTGGCAAAATGATTTGCTTGCCTGTGCCTGTTGGGCACCAACAGCGAATAACCACTTTGACTGAAACTTGGAAACGCTACGTCTGCAGTCTGCTGACTGTTTACATTGTTCTTTAAAATGGCGTCTCTGCATTAAGCTCGCTCTCAGTATTGAGGGACTGTAATGTGATTGAACAGTCACCGATTGGTCATTGATTGGATGGAACCTTCTACTGTTTGGCTGCAGGACTACCTTTTTTAGAACAAGAGCTCCCACTGCTGGTGAATTGTATGATTGCACTATAGTGTGCACAAAAAAGTATTATGTATTATTCCTAAAAAAAAAAGCCTGATACAGAAGAGACAGATCCCATCACAATGCATGCTACAGTTTGCAATTTAACAAATTGAAATTAATTTTAGACCAGCTTCAGGTTTGTTTCTTTGTGTCTCCCGCATGTAACCCCCCCGCCCCGCCCGTCCACAGGAGACGCCCCCCAGCGCCCCCCCAGAGACACGGTCAGGGATGCGTCGGAGAAAGCCAAGGAGACCGCGATGGCTGCTACAGAGAAGGCCAAGAACCTGGCCTCCGCGGCCAGCACCAAGAAACCACAACAGTTTGTGTAGCGTGGACACGCGTTCACAGCTGAGCCAGGCACACGCGCACACACACACGTACACACGCGCCACGTGCACGCACACACACTATTGTGTCCAAGTCTGCTGATGAAATGTGACTTTAGTTTTATTTTTTTCCCCCGTCGCTTCAAAAACTCGTCAAAGTCGTGTTATGCTGTTTTTCGGGGTTGTTTTTAAAAATTGGGCCGCTGAGTTTTGAAGTTTAAGAAGCGGCCCCTTTTTAAAGTTCATGGTGACTGTGGCTGAATGGCGGGAGCGAGCTTTTAAATGTATTCCCCCAGTTCTCGATTTGCTGTTCCGCTACTTTTGAGCTGGTTTCTGACAACACATTCACTTATTTGTCCTGGGGAAATCTGACAATATTGACACTCACACTCGCACCCACGCTCACACTCGCGCACACGCTCACACACACAAACACACTCACACACATGCGCTCACACACATGCAAATACAAATACACACACAAACAAACACACAACATAATGATGAGAACAAGCCATTCAGCTCAACAATGCTCACCATTTTCCTGACTAAATTAGTGCTCTGATTACCGACAGACTAGATGGTATCTAACACTGTATCAAGCCTGGTCTTGAAAATCCCCAGAGTGTCTGCCTCTACTACATGACCTGGCAGGCTGATCCACAGACTGACTACTCTCTGCGTGAAGAAATCGTCTGTCCGGAATTCACTTCTTGCTCATTTTCATTTGTGTCCCCTCGTTCTACTAACAGTACTCAACCTGAAGAGCCTCTCCTAGTTCATTTTGTTGATCCCCTTTATAAAAGCCTCAATCAAATCACCCCTGAGTCTCCTTTTGCTAAGCTTGAAGAGATAAAGCATCTTAAGTCCTCATAGCTTTTATCTTTCATGCACATGCACGCACGCGCACACACACTTGAACTGGGATAACTTATTCCTTTGTCTGTGGGATGTTCGTGCACTACAGTTCTGGACCTGTGGACTCTGTCTTAAGGGTTTACTAACGTTCCTCTTTGAAGTCTCTCATTGTTGGCGTTGAGTCGCTCAGGTTCTATACAGTTGCACAC
This sequence comes from Anguilla anguilla, assembly GCF_013347855.1. Classification (NCBI taxonomy): domain Eukaryota; kingdom Metazoa; phylum Chordata; class Actinopteri; order Anguilliformes; family Anguillidae; genus Anguilla; species Anguilla anguilla. The sequence continues at coordinate 55,052,135 of NC_049207.1, read as the reverse complement.
AACAATGACCGTCTGCATCCTAATGTTTACTGTGACTGCTGCATATCATCGGTCCCTTTCTGAGCCTGGAATAGTATGCATTTGACCCGTTTAAAATGCAGAATCAAGCACGCACACAAGTGAAGGCATGCAGCTGCATGCATGCTTCTGCAGAAAAGCAGGTGGCAGTGATGATCCTTATGTTAGTCTCAGGGTGCAGTCTCTTACTATTATTAATATTATTGTTTTAGATTTATTCTGTTGTTTCAGACATGTAATCATGATCTGGATACTTGTACAGTATCTATTGTCCAAAATATTGTTTTTTAGTTTTTATTTGTGCTATTCATATGTGCATTTCAATTATCTTTTTTTTTTTATTTTGAATTTGCCTTCATAATGTTACTAGTGGATTTTCCTTTTGTACGTATGTTCTTGATTTAAATTAATATCTCTGTATGCCTGTGTTCTTATGTTTTTATGTATTTATGGCATTCCTGTTAAGCAGATGGAGTTTACGTCTGCAACCCGTATGCAGATTATTATTAGTTCTTTTGAATACAACAAACAATGTTTCAATTGTTTCTTGATACGTATTTTTGTCTCATTTATGCTAAATATTTGGCAAGTATGCAATAGTTGTATAATTACTGTAATGGCTTTTTTGACTTTCTTTTGAAATGTTTTCTTTTATACTTCAAACCTTTGCTAACAGTAATCTCAGCCCATTATCCAATTAGTCTGGAGGCTTTTTGGGTCATTCTTTCAGCTAGAATGACTGGGGTGCACCAGAGACATTGGATATCGGTTGCCTGTATATGGTGTCTTCACATAATTACATTCTCATTATTCTTACATATTTACACAGTATTATGTAATTGGAACACACACACACACCAGGAGCCAGTCACACTGAAGCCTTTAAGTAGACCCTGGAGCATCACTGTTTCTCCAATCACAGTTCCGCAGTATGAATTCCACAGGAGGAACAGTGAATTAAAAAAAAAAGTACACACTGACCTTTAATTTGCGGTAATTTCCCTTAAAGTCTCTGCCATTGTTTAAATGGGACACACCAGGCCATCTCAATGTCAGGAGTGGCTGTAGTTTGTAATTACAGACACCAGAGGGCAGTGTGTTACATACATGGCTGATTCCATCCATTTTGAACACAACTAGTTGTGAAATTCCATAGTGAAATCTAACCAAGCTAATTCATTTTTAATAAAAATAAAAACACAATGTTTACGTATAAAACTTTATTATATTACAATGAAAGAATAATACAGCACAATACCTTTAACGTGTGTGCTACGAAACGCAGCCAGCACCAGGTACCTATGTGTACACAGAATGGACTTATACAATATCATACATCTTCCACAAAACACTCTGTTAAAAAGGTACATATTTACAGGCCTCTGGCACAGAACCCACCGTTCTCAGTGTGGCCGGACGTAATTGTCGGGTGGTTTCTGTCTTAACCCAACCCTCACACCCTGGGTGTGAACCCTACCTGTCGAACCCCCAAGAGTCACCGGGCCGGAACGCCACAAGCGTCCCACACGGATGGGATATACGGAGGAAACTTCTCAATGCTACATTTTTTAATTCTCCTGGGTCTTTAAGGCGACGTAATCGCCGATCCGTAGCTTCGGATCGACGCGACTGTCGCCGCTTAGCCACCGCGTGAATGAGGAGGACTCCTGAGCTGTGGAATGACAAAGCTGGGGGGGGGGGACAGTACGTCCTTCACAGCAAACGCCCTTAGTGATCCCCCCCCCGCCTGATTAGGTGACCTCATATCTTTAATATCACAGATTGTCAGCCAAAAAACGTCGTCAGGTAACGTTTCAGTATTGCTCTGCAGAAAGGCCTCAGGCTTCTACACCCGACATCCAGCTCTTTTCGTGACCCTGGAGACCGGTAAAGGACAGCGGTACGGGCGCGGGAGAGGTACGTCCCGCACCCGCACCTAGCTGTGGAATGTGTGCTCGCTCTTGTTATAAGAAGCAAAGGAATCCCCGAAACTGCCCCGCCGCCACCCTTCAGCTGGTCTTCAATGCGTGTTGCGTAGGGAGGTTCTGTGCGAGAGTTTCTTTGCCAAGTCACCTGGTTGTTCATGTTACCCACACGCTGAAATCGTACGTACATTTGTGCTATTAACAGTTAAATGTCAAAACGAGTGTTACTCCACAAACATTTCTTTTTTTTTTTAAACTTTCTCTACTTTTTGTTCAGTAGGAAAAAAGCAAACAGCACACAGGACTTGTAAAGAGTTGGTCACAAGATACACCGAGGAGTTAAAGGTAATCCTTTCTCCTTTTGAGAAAAAGAAAAGTAAAAACAGCACGCGATATCTCAGTATTGCTGTCTTGCCGCCAAATATGCAAGGTATTCCAAGAGGCTGTGGGCACACACCAACACTACGGTGGAGAGGATAAAATCACCAGCTGCCATTTTCGAGTGGATTTAACTCCTCTCACACACAATTCCTCTTCAATTCAAAATGAACAAACGAGGAAATAAAATTTAAAAAACCCCCCCAACACAGAAACACCCTTCTGAATGAAAGAACGTGGAATGGTAACCCCAGATGATGGAGAGCTGCCGTGGGATTACCAGTGTGAGCAGAGTTACACAGCAAGGCCCTTTTTCAAACGTCCTACAGGATAGGTCAGTGCGCTATAGGACTTGCGTGCACGGTTGAACACACAGGACACTTTTAAAATGGCGGGTGGGGTTGGGGGGGTTGCGGGGGCATCTGTTGGTCTTCGCGTGCCCCCGCTAACAGGAGCGGACACAGCGGGGTAAACGTCTGCACTCACAGGGGTCCAGGGTCGCGGCGGGGGTAGAGGATTCACTGGTGGGGCAAGACCTGGTTGGGGGGCGGGGGGGGGGGGTTGGGCAGGAGGGGCCGAGGTAGGGAGTCATGGCAACAGTAAATGAGGCTCCCCAAGGCACAGGAGGACAGAGGGAGAGCCCCAGAGACGGTCTGCAGCCCTGGCCTCCGGTCTCCTCATACTTTTACACACATATACTCTTTTCTTCTTTCACAAGAGAACATTTAAGAAAATATAGTACAAAATATAAAACAAGAAATATAGATAAAGCAATGTAGTCTATAAGTGTTTCATAGCTTTTTTTTGTATAGAGGTTTTCATAGTTTTTGTCGTTTTTTTTCCTTTTCATTTTTGTTTTTGGCGCAAGACGACCTTCAGCAGACCGCTGGTTTTTAAAGTGCTGCCAGGCCGTGCTCTATTGTGTGGGTAGCGGAGGCAGAACCGAGCTGTCAGTCACACACTGCGGGCGCAAAGACACGCCTACTCCGCCTGTACAGCGGGGGTGTAACAAACGACCCGATCCTGCGGAGGACTACACACCCGCACACACTCTGGACTACAATTCCCAGAATCCGCTGGACTACAATGTCCAGAATCTGCTGCAATTTGGTCTGTTTTTTTTTTTTCTTTTTTAAGTACAATCTTTTAAGCAGAGCTGAGGAAGAGGAAGAGCAAGAGAGAGAGAGAGAGAGACATTGCCTATAAGAAGAGCCGAATGAAGAAAGACAGGCATGTACTAAGACTGGACTAAAACAGGGACACCCCAAGCAACAGGTACACTGCTACTCACAGAAGACCTCTGCATAACAGCTGCTGAAACAGTTTTTTTCTGTGTGGATTTTGTCCTTTTTTTTTGTACAGAAATGACATGTCAATGTGAACCAACATGCACGCACGCACGCACGCACACACACACAGGAGAGTCGCTCCAGTCTTATTGGTGGAATCTGGTCTGGGCTCTGGCTTCCATTAGCTTTGACCCCCAGAAGGGTTTTAATGCTGAGGGAGAGCAGAGCTCCCTCTTTATACGCAATGCTACATCACACGCTACTGACCTTGTGTAGCCATGCTGGCCAAGACTGGTCAGGCCTAGTTTTTGTCCAGAGGGGAACCCCGATAACTTGGGCAGCGGTAGAGTTTAGCGCGCGTGCGGACGGCGGCTCCAGCGCCGAACGATCTTTAAGTGCTTTTACGACGGCGAAACAGAAGATCTCACCTCCTGGAATCGGAGCCAAAATGGAAACAGAAAAGCGCTAGCACTTTTTCTGAATCAGCCGTCTGCCGTCCTGCTCGCGTTCGGCTGACGTGCCGTCGCTGGGAGGTGCCAACACACACACACACACACACACACACGCACACACAGAGGAGCCACATGACACAGACCACAGACACACCTGGTTCCCATCGACAGGTCACAGCTGTGCTGCTCACCGCAGAGGAAAGCCAGCGAAACCAAGAGCCGCTGGGCTGAGGGGGTCTGTGGTAGCGGCTCGCCGAGGGGGGGGCGGATAGAAGAGGAAGCCATGAAGAACGGCTTTGTGGTTCTGCTTCCTGGAAGAGAGTGGCAGTCTTGGCTTGTGGAATGGCATGGCTGTCTGGGTGGGGGGTGGAGCCCGGTGGGGGGCGGGGCCTGCCACAGGGGGCGGGGCCTAGCACAGGGAGTGATTGTAGCTGCCGTCGCTGGAGCTCCCCTGCAGGCTGTAGCTCCCCTCTCCGTCACTCAAGCTGCCCAAGCTGTCCGCTTCCCCAGGAGTGAACTCCATGCCCTCGATATCCACGTCTGCACACAGACACAGACACAGACACACACACACATAGGTGAGTCACATTGCCTCAGTCCAGCCTGTACAGACGTTTCTGCTAACAGAACACAAACCCTGAGAAACACGATGCCCCATAAGCACACATCCAGACCTGCTCAGAGCGCTTCACCTAACCACACTTTCACCGTTCAGCAAAGAGCATTTCTAAACTCCCAAAGCCTGTTTTTGTCTGGCGTTTATCCGTCCTGGGGCGAAACCCTCATTATCACCCTCTGCAAACTCTCATTATTCCGCCGTAATCCGGTCGTAAATGAAGCGTTCTGGGCGACATGAACACCGCTGCCTTTGTGTCCGCGGCTCTAAGCCTCTAAACGGGGCTTAAGATAAGTGAACCCTCTCAGGAGCGGGACAGCGTTCGTACAGTCCTGCGTCTCACAGGCCTTTCAGGGGATTTAGCGCTGTGGTGCGCTCGCGGGTCAAAGTGCAGACTGCGGAGAGCGGGGCAGGGTTTGTAGCGGGGTTGGGGGGGCATGGGGCAAGGAGCGGGGGGCAATGGGGGGCAAGGGGCGGGGCGGGGCGTGGCACCTTGCTCAGAGTCGGTGGAGATGGCCGAGCCCATGCTGTCGGTGCGGACGCGCTCCAGCGAGGAGGAGGACAGCTGCTCCAGGCGCCGTTTGAGGTAGCGATGTTCCCGCTGCAGCTGCTCCTTCACGTTTAGCGCCTTCCGGTCCTGCTCCTCCAGCTTCTGCACAGGAGCACACACACACACACACACACAGCTTAGCACCGAAACCGCAGTACCGCACACACACACACACACACACACACACACACAGCTTAGCACCGAAACCGCAGTACCGCACACACACACACACAGAGCTCGGGGTTAGGGTTATGGTGGGATGGCGGTAGCCATGTGCATTTTGGCCCTCTTTAGCGGGCTGATGGTCAGGGTCAGGCTGAGGGTCAGGGTGAAGGTTAGGGTTAGGGGTAGGTTTAGGGTTATGGTGGGATGGCGGTTGGCCATCTTTAGCGGGCTGAGGGTCAGGGTCAGGGTTAGGGTTAGGGTTAGGGTTAGGGTTAGGGTTAGGGTTAGGGTTAGGGTCAGGCTGAGGGTCAGGGTGAAGGTTAGGGTTAGGGTGGGACGCGGGGGGGGCAGCAGTACCTTTATGTGCGTTTTGGCCCTCTTCAGCAGGCTGAGGGTGGTGTGTCTGTTGCTCTCCGGGCCCAGAGGCACCAGCTGCTTCAGCTCCTCCAGGTACAGCCGCAGTTTGGCCCGTCTGTGGGGGGGGGCAGACCCCGAGAGAGAGGGGTATCAGATACACGCACGCGCACACACGCACACGCACACACACACTGCACACTCCCACAGGGACTCGCTGTCACTCAAACCCCCGTACCGAACGCAGAGCCCTTTAGGCCCCGCCCTGCCCGTGAGTGGGGAGACTGGAAGCGATGGCTGAGGCGCTCGGACACAAAGACTGCGTCCCGCTATGGGGTCAGTCAGTCACCTGACACCTGCCAGAGTCAGCGATCTGGCCCACATTTCACACCGTCCCGTGAGAAAAAAAGCGCTCGTTTGACAACCCCTCCAGGGCCTCAGTGACAGATAGGCCTGCTCCCAGGGGGGGAGCACATGCAAACGCCGGCAGAATTTACGGCTCGACCCGCATGAGCGCTGAACGGGATCATTCCAGTGCACAGCAGGAAGCTCACCGAGGTGCGGCAGGACTCTACCCATGAGCAGCGCTCCTGAATACGCACGCACAGCAGCCCAATGAGCAACAGCATGCACAGCAGCCCAATGAGCAACAGCATGCAGAGCAGCAAAACCCCGTTTAACGAGCGATGTAGGAGACCGTTTCACAGCGAGAGCCTGTCCAATGAGCAGTGTGTGAAACCCCTGGCAGCACTGAGCAATATGTGAGACTACTGGGAGCACTGAGCAAGAGCTGAGACCGAGCAGTGGCCTGGAAACAGGTCAGTGTCTCGCCTGAGGCTGACAGTGGCTCTACAGCCCCGAGCCATAATGGCTCCTCTGCTCAGCTACTCCATGGCTACAGCCCAGAGCCGTAATGGCTCCTCTGCTCAGCTACTCCATGTCTACAGCCCAGAGCCGTAATGGCTCCTCTGCTCAGCTGCTCCATCTGCAATGCAAACCTTCACAGAGACAGCCTTCTCTCTACTGCGCCAGCCCACTATGTCTGCCACGCACGCACACACGCTCACACACACACACGCACACAGGCGCACGCACACACACAGGCCCTGCTGCAGGCCCTGGCTGTCTCATACACACGCACACATGCCCTGCTGCAGGCCCTGGCTGTCTCACACACACACATACACACGCACACGCACACACACACACACAGAGCTGCAGGCCCTGGCTGTCACACACACACACGCACGCCCTGCCGCAGGCCCTGCTTGTCACACGCTCCCCGCAGGTTAATGATCCATCGGCGAGAGGGTTGCGTAAGAGCAGGGCTGCTGTGGTTTGCACAGTATTATATAACTGTACAAAAGGGCAACACCGGTGTCCCTGCAGCCGTGTGGAACCCAGCCAAACGCACTCTGAACCTCCGCTTGCGCACACAGGCTCCTGCTTTCATTTTTAAAAAACTGCACGCAAACACAGGAGGCAAAGACGCCCCAACGGGTAAGGCAGCGAAAGGAGGACAGCGCTTCGGAGGGCAAGCTTATACGCGGGGAACGAGCAGTCCTCAGGACGTCCATTACGCTGACATGTCAAACCCGCTGCTCTGCGCTCCAGGCCAGGCGCCTGTTGTTGCCCAAGGTGCTTCTTTGACAGCGAGGACACGCTGGCTAGCGCACACGAACAGCACGCGCTAAGCGCTCCGTGTGCCTGGCTGATTTTCACACTGCCGGCCCGGAGCAGACGTGTGTTAGAGGGGTGGATTCCCCCCCCCCCTCCCCACCGCCCACCCCCCCAGGTCATGTGACATTCACACTCCTGGTCCCCGCCCTCCCATGGCACAGTAACCTGGTTATTCCCCCGCTGCTGCCCGCCTGCCTGGAGGGGGTTACATAAGCATGCTGCTGGGGGGGGGGGCTTTGTGGGGGGGTCGGGATAGGGTTAGGTATCAGGCCCTCAGGGCTATCCATTCACCCTGCCTGTGACCACACACACACACACACACACGTACAAATACACGTACATGAACAAACGCCCAGACATACACACACAGATACACACACACACACATACACACAGATACGCATGCACAGACACACACATAGATACAAACATCCATGCACATACATGCACAGACACACACAGACCAACATGCAGAGACAAACAGACACCACACTCTACACACTTCCCTCTGTCTCACAGCAAGGACCCAGGTCACAAAGCCACACACCTCAAACACAAACAAGGCACGTCCAGGCATCCTGCGTACGTGACAGTAACCAAACATCGCCTCACAAGGCTAAAGAGGGCAAGAGCCCACAGCTAAAAGGACAGTAAACAGTCATTACCATTTAAACGTCCCTTTCCAGATCAGTTCTTCAGAATTTACAGTTTAATAGCCTGATACTGCCGTAAACAGCAGAACACTCAAGCGGGCTTTGGAGTACCGCAAGCAATGCTCCTGAAGACACAGACACACCTGTAATTCAGTGCAGGACAGGCTGCTATTCCGGCATGACAAAAGGTGTTTTGTGTCGGACAGACGCACGCACGCACGCACGCACGCACCGAGGATAGGGTCTGCTCCTGAGGCGTGTGCGCACGCCTGTGCACACGCCTGCACACGCAGGCTGAACGCAGGTGCTGAGCACCTGTCTGCACACGGCTGAGCACGGGAGTTTGGGCTCTCGGGTGCAGGCAGCGGGAAAGGCGTTCAGTCCACAGCCTGCAGCTGAAGCGCTCATACAGCAGCTTCGCCTGGTTTTACTGGATAAAAAAAAGCAAGCTATGAACAGCCAATGGTGACGCAGCACAGCCAAATTCATTTCCACAGACCATGGCGTGACCAAACGCGTTCACACAGAGGCTGAATGACCGAATGCATGCGTGTGTGTGTGCACAGTAACCAGGCTCCTTCACACCAACCCGCCAATGGCTGCCCAAACCTGGAAGCAAATGCAGTCAGTGTGTGTGTGTGTGTGTGTGTGTGTGTTATGGGTTTGGGGGGGGGGGGGGGCAAGCTCATCTGGTAAACAGCCATCTCCTCCACAGGGGTTAAAGGTCACCAGAACACCAGGACAGTGTCTGCTCCTGCGTGACTTTCTGCTTCAATAAATCGAGCATGTGCCAAACAGCCCTCACACACACACATTACACACAAACACACACATTACACACACGCACACACACACACACACATTATATACATTACACACACGCACATACACACACACATTACACACATACACACACACACACATTACACACATGCACACACACACATACGGCGGTATATGTAATGGAAATGTGCCCCCCCCAGGCCAGGCGTAATCTGGGACTATGGGTTGTGTGGGGATGGGAGATAGGCGTGATCAGGCATGTCCGTCCTCAGCTCCCCCCCCCCTTCCCCCCCGCACTTCCAGCTGAGTCAGCTGCCCCATGCCACGGGGTCAGAGGGGCGAACAGGGCCCGTGTCCACGAGCCGCGGCTCCTCCGCCATCTCACGGATCACTTCCTGTTCCTCCCATACCGCCGCTGTCAGCTTGCGGTCTGAGGCCTCGCCACTTCCTCTCGCTGCAGCCGCGCTCGGAAGAGAGCAGGCGCCTGTCGATCAGCATCAGTCGCCGTGCCGACGTGAGGACGAAGAACCGTCCCTTTACAGCTCCTCCCACTCTGTCCCGTGCGAACCTACCCAGAAGCCTCCGTGGGGTACTCTGCAGAGACGAGACCGCCGCTCGCAAAAATCACTTTACCGACCCGTGGAAAAGCACCGGCACCAGAGCATCATCTCCATAGCAACCCCGCGCCTCTCTGCTCAGAACGCTGGCTTCCTGTTCACCTCCAGAACCGCAGACCCAGTCCTGACAAAGACTGTGCTAAGGCCGAGCTTTTATGTTCACTACACCTCAATGCTAACATCTGCTGGCCACTCAAACAATCCTTCACAAATTCCAGATGCATTTGTGGAAGAAAATTTAAAAAAAAAAAAAAAAAAAAGGCACTTAAGGCGAGTTATTAATACGCAGATTCAGCTGTGGAAATATTGACTCAGTGAGGCTTCCAACTTTCAGAAGAAGAGTCTTTGCCAAAAAAGAAAAGAAAAAAAGAAGACATGACTATAAATAGGCTCTATCAGCACATGCACGCGTGGGCAGGGGAGCTGGCATGACAAGAAAGAAGGGATGAGTGAGAAAAAGGAAGGAAGGAGTTACAGGAATCAGACGCACTCTTTCACAGACGAGAAGGACCGCACCTGTGAGAGCTCCACGTTCCTTTCACAGATGGGGCGGGGGGGGGGGGGGGGGGGGGGTGGTTTACCAGAAACCCTCTTAAGAAGCCATGGTCACTAGCAATGCTCATGCACCTGACTCTGCAGCCTGTCATTAAGGACAGACCTGCGGCTTACTGGCCCAGCTGGGACTGAGTGTAGGATGAGATCCGGCTGAGGCCTCCACACAGACAGCAGGACCGGACCCAACACACACGGCCCCTCTACACGCCCCCCTTATACCACTGACCAGCTATACACTACACATATACACCTCCTTTTAATACTAGGACAAAAGAACTACCCGCAAAAAATAAGTCAATTCAACAGCATTACCCCCGTCATTGAGACAAGTGAATATGGCCAAGTCCTTAAACACACGCAACCGTCTTAAAAAGCTACTTTAAATAAATAAAAACCCCCGAGTCACACTCCAGACTCAGAAACCTGTTGAGGAGGGAGGGGAGGAGCCCTTTTCGGGAAAGGGCGCTCGACGCCGCACTCGCACGCTCACACCCCGTGCGGATTTGGGGGATTTTGGGGAGGGCGTGACCCGGTCTGACTGGCGCTGACGGCGTTACTCAGCACGGTGAGAAAAAGCTGCGTCACTGCCACACTCCCGCTGTCACAGAGGAAACAGGAAATCCTCTGCTCACGCCACAGTGCGCCGCTTCCCCTGCTCCACAGACGCGTCCGCGTCACTTACCGTAATCACCACAGGCCTTTCAAAAACAACAAACAAGCTCCAGAATTTCACAACAGAAACTGAACAAACACTGACACGTGCTACAGTTAACTGTCTGAGTTAGCCAGGGAGCAGCTTCACACTGAAGCGCTGAGCGGGAGACATGGGCCGGCTTCAGTCCTCCGAGCCCTCAGACATGTCTCTACAAGCCGCTGCAGGTGCCTGCAGTCATCAACTACCAGCCTGTGACTAATAAACCACACGGCCTCCACAGGACTGACGGTCTGCAGCGCACAGGTTGTGACATTCAGGAGTGTCTCCACTGTCACAACATGTGCAGTCACACCCCACACGCACATGCGTACTCATACGCACACACACACTACACACACACACACACACTCTATACACTCCCACTGTCTCACAGTAAGGTCCTGGGTCACACTGCCGCACACACACACACACACACACACACTTTTCCCTACTCCCCTAAAAGGAGGCCAGTGCACATGAGAAGCCCAGACAGAGGGCAGTGCTGTAATGAAGTGAGCTATGACCGTGCTGAAGCTGTGGCCTCAGTGTTAGCCTGCGCAGGCCTGGTGCTTTTACATGTGACACACACACACACACACTCTATACACTCCCTCTATAAGGTCCTGGGTCACACCACATCCTTGCTGCTGCCCCTGCTGCTATCACACACAGCACTGCTGCTGACAGGAAATCAGCCCTGACGGACACCTGTCATCTAGACATGCCCCGCCCCGCCCCTCTCCTCCCTCACTGCCCATCACAACTGTGCCTCCCTTCAGCCCCCCAATCGGGCTCCAGTCTCCCCAGAACGGGACGGTCCTGAGCGGAAGGGCCTGCGGGGCGGGGGGGGGGGGTTTCCCACGGTCCCAGATGCTCCTCAAACTCACCGGTGCTTCTCCAGTTCGTTGTGCGACGACCTGCACGAGAAAACAAACAGGGACACATGAGAACGCCGTCACGGTTCTGCATCACAGCCAGTCAGCCATCAGCACGCTTCCATACGGCTCAGCAGAGACACAGCTGGGTTAAGACCGGCTGGGTTAAGACCGGCAGCAGGGGGTTTTATCCACAGCACATATCAATCAGACTGGAGCCAACCGTCCTGTAGGTTTTCATTGCAGCCCTAATTTGGCACACCTGACTCTACTAATTAGCAGCTCAATGCAGATCTTTAGCTGCTGAATGAGGTGCGCTTTGTTAGGACTGGAATGAAAACCAACTGGACGGTAGATCTCCAGGAACAGGGTTGTGTACCACTGGACTGCAGCTTTCTTTCTGCTGACAAAGGGACGACACAATGCCAGGGGAGCGTTCTATTGTCACGCTCTCCGACTCACAGATACGATATTTAAATGAGGTCTGGGAACTTCTTTGCCATGCAAGTGAAAGGAGCGTGAGTCTGGCTGACAGGCAGGTATCTGTGAATCATGAGTCTGAAACCGAGACTACACAGGGGCGTGGGGCACCCACAGCAACCCGTGACTCCCTCCCGCAGAGCTGCAAGCCAACTGCGCACTGCTGTGCGTGAGCCGCGAGGCCTGACCCCGAGTAAACTGGAACGACTGCAATGCAGCAGAAACTGGTCAGACTGGATGCAGCGAGCACTTCCCCATGCGATACCGCATGCACCTCCGCACGGCCCTGAGAGAAAAGTGCTTTACCGTCAGCGAGCACTTCCCCATGCGATACCGCATGCCCCTCTGCCCTCCTGGCTGTGCTTCCCGGGACAGAAGACAGAGCCATACGGCCCAGCTCCTCTTTCGTTCCCGGTGACCGAGGGGCGGGTCTTCCCATAAATAAGTGAACTGCACGCGTTATAAAAATTTCAGAACGTGGGGATTTACAGCCGCGGGATTACATAACCGGGGGATTTTCACCAGCCCTGCGGCAGCGCCCAGGCAGCACTGCCAGCGGGTGGAGAGGTGTTCACGCCCCACGTGCCGCACGCCCACCGCGCGATTGGGTAACGGCGACCGGGCGTCCCCTCCGCCGGGGCACACAGCGGTCACCGCAGAAGAGAGAAGAGCAGTCACGTGACCCGAGAGAGAGAGCGCGTCCGGGCCGACAGGGCGCTCCCTGCGCCAGAGGAGCGGAGACAACGCCGGCCTGCCCGTTTCGGGGAAGAGAAACTGACGGACGGCACGAGCGTCACTATGGGAACGGGTGTTTGCGTCCACGGAGACGCAGGCCTGATGAACGAGGTCTGGCGCACAGATGACAGCAGCGCCCCGTTCTCCTGAGAGAGAGAGAGAGAGAGAGAGGGGCGAACGAGCCGCCATTTACGGGGGTAGAGGTGTCTTATCTTTGCATCGGGGGCTGAGGGAAGTGTCTCTATTCAAACACGTGCAAATTGGGGACTTGTGAGGTGACGGCGGGGGGGGGGGCACAAATGAGTTCCGGAACATCACGTCAGTTTTGAAGATTAAAACGACACCAAACAGTTTCAGATGCCATGTTAGGGCTGTTAAAATGGTAAAATTATAAAAGAATGTGCCCATTTACTACACCAAGTCCACGGAAAGACAAGGAATCTCACTCACTCACGTCAGAGTGCCATCATGCCAGTCAAACACAAAGATAAAAGTCCAAGAAATAGCAAAAAAATATATATATAACGTATGAAATCGACCTTATATATTTTAAAAAGTTGTGCAAGTCGCTCTGGATAAGAGCGTCTGCTAAATGCCTGTAATGTAATGTCATGTCATGTCATGAGGCCTACAAGATGACATTTTCCATGGAAAACAAAATTCAGGAATATAATGAGCTAAAATTCTCCACTTACAATAAATATAACATTAAGACCCCTAATGTGTGCCAAGTTCTCCTCAAAAAAACCATGAACAAAGACGATACATATCAAGAGATAATCTCAAACAACTCAGCAGAGGAATTAATGCTAAAGTCTTCTCTAGCGGTTGCAAAGCTAGGCTGCAGATAGCACTTTATCTGCATGCCACATGCACGGCATAAAATCCAGCTATATAAGGGGAGTGCAACACATTCACTCTCAAATCAAGTTCTATTTCAAAAATAATAGCTGCTGAAAGCATTTAATAGCTTGAACGCAAATGTCACCAAAGCCTGTGGTCGTTTTCCAATGCAAATGTCAAATAAAGTACAGCACAATCCTTTAAAATACCAGCTTTTCACCGAGTCGTGACAATTCGCATGTATTTGTATGAAGGGGGGAGGGGCGTACGCTTTCCATCTGTGCCGTTGCATTTCACCATCGCGGCGAACTATCGCTCTGCTAAAGCGTATTCCGCTTTGGAACGTGCTACTACACTCCTGGGCTCCGCAACAGGGTCGGAGAACATCTGTCTGTCTGCGCCGCGCGATTATGACAGCGTGGCCCCTCCCCATCCCCCTGGAGCGCGTGCAACTCAGGAGACTCAACAGTGACTGCCGTCTCCTGAGCATCGGGCCTGAAAACGGAACATCCATGAAAAACGCACCAACCGCAGTTTCAAAAACTGCACCAGCGGAGTCGTCTGTACGGACAAGTCTTCCTCATCAGAAGCATGCATTTTCCAAACAGTTACCAAAATGCGCAACCCTTGAACTCAACGTCTGCAAACGTGAAAACTTTATTCTCAACCACCCACCCCCCATGTACACATACCAACATACATACATTCATCAATGTGTGCATGTAAACAGGACATTGCGACAGGGCAAGGGTATTTATTTATTTACAGAATTTATTTACAGCAACTTTTATTTATTTCCGTCATCTATGTATTGTTTTGGTTGTTGGGGGACAAACAAAACAAAACGTTGAAACACTTAATAACAAGCGCCCGCTGCTCAGAAATAGAGCGCATAATCAAGACTAATTTCCAACACCTGGCCCAATGGGTTGCACGGAAGGTAGAAGCCAGCGAGGAGCGGGGTAGGCGACACAATTCATGCCGAAAAGACCGACTTTCCACGGCAGCTAGTTCCTAATCCGCACAGGATATAAAACGTCTTCAGTTTAGGCACCTTGCGACGTGCCGCACACACCGTGGTAAGTCAGCCTGTGACATAAAGATATGTGCGCCGCGTGGCACTCAGATACACAACGGGAAATCAACATCACTCTAGAGACATCATTCAAACCATCTTTGCTATTGCCCGTTAAACGTTAACTAATAACCCTCGTTAATTCCAACTAATTTAGCCTACTGGTTACCGTTAAACTAAGTGTACGTGCTTCGGGATGAGGAGACAGCACACAAAGCATCAGGAAAGCGACGGACTTGATCACGTAGCCGGATAACAATAATGTAACAACCACTGTCCTGAGGTATGAAGTTACATTAATGCAAACGAATATTCGTAACTAGTCAGTTGTGCGTGTTTCATAACTAATGGGGTCACTCGACAGTAACAGATAGCAAATGTTGTCCTGCAGCAAACGTTGTGCACTTCAGTGTATGAAACGCCTAACTTTGTTCACTGACGGAACGGGACACATCATAAAGTGGGAATAATTGGCTATGAGAGTTAAAACAGACAGCAAAATGCGAACATTATGGGGTACATTAAAGTTGACGCGTGGCAATGTTTATACCCGACATGAAAAACAGGAGCCAAGCCCAAAATAAGAAAAATGGCGATTTACATAGAGGCTGAGGCGAACAGCCATCTACCAAACTGTGCTACCAAAGTAAAAAAAGGGCAATATAGTTATATGCCACGAAAAAGACATTTACATGTAGCCTACCTGTTGTTCTGAGGTTTTCTTGAAATTGGTGAAGTTTTCGTTTTCTTCCTGGAAAAGTCGCTATCGTACGGCAAGACCGATGCGTAACCATGTTCTGCTTCTACCGAGAAAGTAAAAGCATTCGTTATTTGTCATGCAGAAAACGTAACGTAGAAAGAAAATACCCCCAAAACAACACAATGCTAATTATAAAAGAAAAACGGCAAATAAAACCAAATGTGATTTCCAAAAAAGTGACGTCAGTGCATTCAGTCTGATGGACGGAGTACTAGGGCTACCTGGCAAGCTATGGTAGCTATTAAGCTCCCAAGCTATTGCATCAACACATCCCGTTTCTACCGTAGTATCCTAATGTAAGATTCTATTAAATATCAAATTTAAAAAGGTGAGATTTGACAGACAGAAAGTCAGTGAAGCAAAACAACCAAGCTAGCCAACGTTGGCGAGGTATAGCCATCATTCTAGGCTTGCTGGCTAACGTTTTGAGAATGGTGAAGTCGTCCTGCCAACAGATCTTCAGCTATATTTCTAGGTAGTCTACTCCGTTATAATGTTAGATGCAACGTTACAGACGTTGGTAACTTAAAGGTTAGGTCTAAGTTACCATCGACCTAACTAAGCCTGCAAACTAGCATGCATGCGACGTAGCTGGCAAGTCAGTTTAACACGACATCACCCTTTCAGTTAACTTAATTCTAACTTAGACTAGCTAGATGGTAGCGAGCCAATACTTGTTTTTTTTTTCTCTGCAGACGATGACAGTTTAGCAAGCTGGCCAGTTTAGGTTCAGAGCAACAATGTTCAAATATATGACCAGCACCAAAATAATATGTAGTCAAAAGTTTACTAACTGGTGAGTTAGTAACGTTAACTTACCCCGGTCTCTTCTTTCCAAGTATTCCGCAGCCTCCAGGAGAATTGAAAGAGAATTAAGTTCCATGTTACAGTTCTGGTTTATAAACAAAAAAAAAACAATAATAAAACTATGTATAAAAACACTATATACAAACACGCGTGTTTTAAAATATTATTCTAAAATAATATACTACAAACAGCCAGATCAATGTAGACTGCTCTCTACTAAATCCCGAGGACTTCCAGCCAAGTCCATATCGACTGCAACTCAACAAAAAGTCCGAATATAGAGTGATGGTTTTGAGAACCAATCGTAACACAGTATGGCCTCGACAGCGAATGGGTATAACCAATGGCAAGCTGCTGTATCTTAGGGTAAAGGGTGAATGTTGATACTCTATGAAACTGTGTGAAACTGTGGTCTGATTGGCTTGACCGTGATAGTAACAATTTGGAAGCCAGACCCTAGCAACAGCACGTGTGATCCAGCCCAGTAATCGCTCATTGGTCTGAAGACAAGATCGCAAGATGTCAATTGGCTGAAGGAATGTAGTAGGCGTGTCTTATCGTGTCCTCTGAAACACGAGCTTGAACTTGACGTTGCTATGAGCAGAGTGTTAAGATACGAAGGGAATGGGTGAGGTGTGCCTTCCACCTTTTCATTTTCGCTTTCGAACGTCAAGAAATGAATAATTTCCCCCAAAATGTATAATAATAATAATATTTATAACACTTTCCAGTGCTGCTGAAAAACTCCCTCTCAACTCTAATAATTATTGCACACACAGCATGCATTGACCTAGAATCTATAAATGTGAAAATATTTTCATGCAGGAAATATGCCAGTTGAAACAATTCCATTATTTATTATTATTATTATTATTATTATTATTATTATTATTATTATTATTATCCATGTATCTATTTGCAGGAAAATTTAAGAGGATGATGACGATGTAACAAACAACAAAATTTAGAAGGGACTCGCTAAGCCCCTGCACAAGGGGCTGCTTCATGTAAAAGTCCTGAATTTGCATTACTGTAAATGCTAGCACGAGCAAAAAAGAAAGCATCGTTTGCTAATGTGTGGTTAATTTTATTATGGCTGCAGATTCTGCCATAGTGTGCCCTTTTTTTTGCTTTCACTTGGAGTACAGTATGAAATTTGAAGAGATACTTAGACACATTTAAGTGCTTTAATTGCAAGATTATCAGATGCTTAGATTGAAATCATGTTATTGATTAATTGCAATGTTGGTCATTTATTGTGCAGTATTTTGCACAATACATTAGTATTGTTATATGATAATAATAATTTGCTGCAATAGCTTCACAGCATTTAAAAAATCCTAAGTTTTGTTAAGATATCGTGTTGTTAAGGTGCCTGAAATTAAGGTGAAGCTTACCTCACGCTGCAGGTGACTGAAGAATGCCACACTGCTTATGAATTGCATGCATTTTTAAAATTTATTTTGGGGACACAGGGCAAATGAGGATCAGGATTTGTCCTCATCAGTGAAATTGCAGGGGGAAAGTGCAATCATTTTGCGAATGATGACTTAGCCTCTTTGTATGAGTGAACGTCAACCGAAGCTCTTTGTTTTTGATTGCATGCACTCATCTCAATGTCTCGAAGTGGAAAATGCCAATTCAGCCCAGCGAGCTGCATGTGTTTCCTTTGGAAAGCAACGCAGGGCCGGGTGATTGGCAGAAGGGAAGTGGAGTGTCTTTCAGATATGACTGTTCATGAGTCAGTCACATTGGGCAGCAAGGCGTGAGTCAGGTGACCCGTGCGAAAACGCACAGAGGTGCCCGTGCTGTTTTCAAAGTCACAGGTTTTGCTTGACGCCTGGAGCTTTGCAGACAAACTAAATTGTATGCAGTGCCTTGCAGTTATTATTTTTATGTTGCAGCCTTGCCCACTCTGCTGTTTGCCTTTTTAATTTTGCAGTTAAATGGCACATGCTCTTCCTTATCTCACGACTTGTCAATGTACCACTTTTTTGTATCAGCATGTGATCATGTGACAGACCTCTCTGCTCATGGCTAAGCAGCAGATGACGACCTGATTTCCAACTCCCTTTACAACTAAGCAGTTTCACAGTCTTGATATGAGCCATCAAAGAGTGTAAACTTAGCTGTTTGAAACCATTTACGTTT
This sequence comes from Anguilla anguilla, assembly GCF_013347855.1. NCBI lineage: Eukaryota > Metazoa > Chordata > Actinopteri > Anguilliformes > Anguillidae > Anguilla > Anguilla anguilla. The sequence goes on along the minus strand of NC_049207.1, from coordinate 55,033,680 downwards.
TTGAAATTTGCACGTCTCTCAGCATTTTAGAAGCAAAATGTTTTTCCAAAAAATTGTAACCTCATCTCTGTCAGGCCATGGTCTTCATCTGGCTGTTACACCCCCCCCCCCCCCCACCCCCCGCCTCCCCCTCCCCCTCCACCCGGTTACAGCTGTACACTGGACTAATGATATGAGTATAAATTCAAATTCCGCAGTGAGGCTCACACCAGCTTATTGTTTGGGAAGTCTCTGGACAGAAGAATGAATTTAGTGTGTTCTGATGTGTTTGTGGGAAGTTCATTGCAGTAGAAAAATTGAATCCAGGGGTTATTCTCAGCTCGTCAAACCGGACGTTAAATGCGAGTAAAAGCTCTTTTGTGTTTTCAGTAAGTGTTGTTTGTGCGCTTCGTATAAAGGCCATGTGCTAATATGGTTTGGAGCTCAGCAGATGAAACATTTCTAAATGAGCTGGCAAAGGTTTCAGAACCACAACTGAAACCCAGCAACTCCTTAAATGAAACTTCCCAACGTCACTCTTGCAATATCTGTCTTCAGCTGTAAATATTTTGCATGTTATTGTCAGTATTTTATTACAGTTTAATGTGAGTGTTATTTTTTTAAAGAAAATTTAGATTTAAAGCAAACTTTATGCTTAAATAATTTTATGAGCAGTTTACTGATGGCTACAGATGAAGGCTGTGTTTTATTGTACTGTAGGAGACAGAGTGTGGTGCAGTGCTCTCTGCGTGTCTTGTGGTGCAGAGTGTTCTCTGGGTGATGCAGTGTTCTCTGGGTGATGCAGTGCACTCTGGGTGTGTTGTTATGGAGCAGATTGTGGTGCAGTGTTCTCTGGGTCTGTTGTCATGGTAAGACATCGGGCTGTTCCAGACGTGACAGACGGGGATGATTAGTTCTCCATTAGGAGAGGTTCTTCATAAAACGATTGGAGACAGACACGGGAACACCGCACATTGGAACCAAAAGCGATGACAGATTATTGTTTTGCATATCTTTAGGGTGGATCAACTCTGACCTTTAAAATGAAATAAGAGTATTCTGTTGTTAGCTTACAAAGAAGCACTTGATGCGTGGCCTTTGAGTGGTTATGTGCCCATCTGAAGGACACCTTTATCCCCCCCCCCCCAAACGTCTGTTGTTTCTGTTTAATTCAAATTTGAAAGTAAAATGAGTGATTGGCATTCGGGCTGTGAAATCAGTACAGAATATCATAATAGCGTCTGCAGCCGCCAGATCAAAGCGGCGTGGCTGAGGGTGTGGTCTCCTTCTCGCCGTGCGTCGCGCGTCTCTACGGCGACGGCGCACGCCTCCTCGCGAGCGGTCTCTGGCTCGGTTGCGTGAGGGTCATTTGTTGTCGCGCCGCCGTTGCGCTGCAGTGAAGTCGGAGCTCGTTGTGCGGCCTTGTCGCTGGCTCGCCGCGCGATTGAACTCTGCCCTGTCTTATCGGTGTGCAGGTAGGGCCCTGCGCGGAGGTCAGGCCCCTGCTCCTTTCTCCCCGGCGCTCCGCGGTGCTCGCCCGCGCCTTCCCCCCGCGCACGCTCGTGACCTCCTGACCTGCGTGTGCAGGTACGGGACGTGAGACAGATTTTTAACGGCGCGCACTTGTTTGTTTTCCCGCTCTTTTGCTAGCGGCTCATTCAGACACAGCAAACGTGCGCTTTACAGGGCTACCCTGCTGCTTCTGCTTATTTTATAAAGGTGCTGTTGACAGTAGTGGCTGCAGAGGGGCGGCTGCAGGCATTCTTGACATGCCTTAGGCTCGTGTGACATCTGCTGCTCCTCTCTGTGTGTTTGGTTGGCTGGGAAGGTGAAGTGGTTCTCCCTGTGCTGTGCCACACTGTGGTTCTGCCTGTGCTGTACCAGGCTGTGGTTCTCCCTGTGCTATACTAGGCTGTGGTTCTCTCTGTGCTGTACCAGGTTGTGGTTATCCCTGTGCTGTACCAGGCTGTGGTTCTCCCTGTGCTGTGCCTGGCCGTTCCGACCCATCAGCTGCAACACGCTTGCCCAGTTTATCCAAAACACTGTATCACATATGAATTGGGAATCAGTTTGGATGACACATCACCAGAGAAATCCTTCACAGAGGAATTACATGCCAGATGTAAAACAAAACCAAATTTTTCCCACCCTCCGCCCATTTCTATTTATATGGCAACCTGCTGCTCGCTGTCTCCCAGGCCTGCTGCTTCCTCATACTCCTCATCCTCTGGCAGCCAGTTGGCCTTTTCATTTCCTCTGCACAGACTTTCATTTTTATGCTCTCAGTTTCGTCGTTTTTCTCAGCAGCTAACTGCTCCTGGAATACAACTCTGTGCTCGTCGCCCACAGGTGGTCTGGAGGCAGAGACCACCGCAACATTAAAAAAAAAAAAATTTTTTTTTAGATTTAACACAACCCTCATAATGTCGTGTATGCACTGATTCCGTCTCACTGAAGAATCCATTCCAGACTGGCCCCTAAAGTTAATTAGATGGAGATTATACACAGTCAAGAAAAGGCTGGGTGGTTGGAAAGCTTGTGAAACTTGAGAATGTTTAGATTTAACATCTTTCCAGCATTGCTTGATGATTATAATTTTAGGCAGTCTGATATTTTGCCAGCATGATCCCTTGCATGATTTACAAAGGTAATTAGAGAATACCTGAGAGAATATTCATTTCCTTCTGGCTTTCAGCTATTCTTTTAAATTAATTTCAGCTTATGAAACGAAACAAACATTAGTATTTTTCTTTCTGTTTGGATTTAGACAGATCTAGGCGGAATGCTGTATCGCATGTAGGCGTATAATCAAGAGTCATGTTCCGTCGCAACACGTGGAAGCGTGTCAAGTTAACAACCTCACTTTTCAATATTCAGAATGTAAAATAATGTAAAATAATGAACTGTCGTACAGCTGCATGCAAATTTACACCCCGGGCGGCCCTTGGCAGGTTACGTGACAGCTACTCCAGCTACAACAAGGGAAACATTTTAATGTGGGTCATCAGTTGATTCAGGTCTGCACTGATGTGAGAGATTTCAGTTTCCAACAGAAAACACACGAATGTGGACTGTGTAAACTAGTAAAGAGGTGCGTGTTTCTTGTTACCCTGCTCAGACAGGATCGAGGGGTGTTCTGTCTGAAACGTGTGTGCAAGTTCGGCGAAGTGTGACACGTCAGGTGTTGAAAGCATTCTGTCAATCAAGCTGTTGCCAAACCCGGCCTACGAAACGGGCTTGCGGCATACCTGGCCTAGCCCTGCGGCACACCTGGCCTAGCCCTGCGTCACACGCAAAAGCCTTCTCACAGGTCATCCCCTGTATCTGATTGTTCAGGACTTCCGGGCCTGTTGGGGAGGACACGTACTGCACGTCAGGGAGCTGTGCGGTAACGATAGCATGAGTAAGCATGGTTGGGCCGGCTGTGATAAGGCTATCTTCAGCTGGGTCCCACACTTCTGCCAGCCACTGTGGTGTCATTCACTAGTGCTGGTCTAATTTCATTTATGACTGCCAAAAAATGCTATTTTGAACAATCTGGCAGAGTCAGCTAGTGTGTGTGTGTATGTGTGTGTTGTGAGCATGTTATTTTCTGTATGTGTATTTGTTTCTGCTTTTTGTTCCTTGAACGTTCATATATGTTTTTGCAAGTGAGGGAAGGAAAGTGAGATTTTAACAATGGGCCAATGGTGTTCAGAAACCTTTGTTCTCCATGTGAGTGTGCAAGCTTTTGCTGATCACCTCTGAGGTTTCCCCAGCACAGTTTCAAACTGCAGCTCCATTAGCTTCTTGTGTTCGGGGATTATAAATGGTGGAGGATGAAGCAGGGGTCACCTGACCACCTTCTGGTCAGAGCAGCTCACCCGAGCACACTCAAGGCAAGACACTGGACACGGAAACCAGCAGTATCCATAGCAATGTGATTCAGATGAATATATTTTTCACACGGTTTCAAAACTTGAAACGGTTGGCGATGAGTGACCTGATTTTTGCAGCTGTCATTTTAGACCTGTCATCCATCTTGCTGGTAACCAGTGGAGTTTATTGTGAGCTCATATCACAACCTGTGGGAACTGATCACTAATTCAGCACAGTGGGAGTGGTCCCATCCCCTTTAACCACTGTAACACGCACGCCCGCCATTATTCTCCCATCCCCTTTAACCACTGTAACACGCACGCCCGCCATTATTCTCACATCGCCTTTAACCACTGAAACACGCACGCCCGCCATTATTCTCCCATCCCCTTTAACCACTGTAACACGCACGCCCGCCATTATTCTCACATCCCCTTTAACCACTGAAACACGCACGCCCGCCATTATTCTCCCATCCCCTTTAACCACTGTAACACGCACGCCCGCCATTATTCTCCCATCCCCTTTAACCACTGAAACACGCACGCCCGCCATTATTCTCCCATCCCCTTTAACCACTGTAACACGCACGCCCGCCATTATTCTCACATCCCCTTTAACCACTGAAACACGCACGCCCGCCATTATTCTCCCATCCCCTTTAAGCGCACGCGCTCAGAGATGTGCCGTAGCCCAGCGCGCGCGGGTAACGAGGGCCCCGGTGTTATTTTAGGCGCACTTGGACGGGCTCCGCTGTTGAATTTGCACTTTTTGAAAGTGAATCCTGCCCCTGAGCGCTGTGGCGAGGTGCTGTGGGTGTAGCTTTCCCTGCTGGTTCAATCTGATTTATTTGTTATTCTTCCTCCCTCTGTATCCTGCCATGTGGTGCATGTGTTTGCCATGCTCGTGCGTGTGTGTGTGCACGTGTGTGCACGCATGTGTGTGTGTGCACGTGTGTGCATGCATGTGTTTGTGTGTGCGCGCGTGCATGTGTGTGTGTGTGCGCGCGTGCATGTGTGTGTGTGTGTATGCATGTGTGTTTGTGTGTGTGCATGTGTGCCTGTGTGTGCGCACGCGCGTGCGTGTGTGCGCGCGTGCATGTGTGTGTGTATGCATGTGTGTTTGTGTGTGTGTGCATGCGTGCCTGTGTGTGCGTATCTTTTTCAGATCCCACTCTCATGAAGCACTGAATTCCAACCTCTACCCAGACAGCAGCTGAAGAAATTTCTCTCACATTCTGGGGGATGTGATTTGAAAATCTCCAAAACAAACAAACAAAAAGGAAAAAAAGCCCAGGTCTCAGACTTGTATGCATTCAGAAACGGCTCCACGGATAACAAACATCCTGAGTGCAGTTTTCCCAGATCAGAGAGATACAGCCCAGCCAATGTAACGGGCTGCCAAGGCTAACTGGATGGGACTGCCTGAATGTGGCTGGATCTACCTGGACCTCGCAGGGCCTGCACTGTAAGTTAGTTTTTACTAAGTGGCCTAATTTGGATACATGTTTTTTTTTTTTTGCTCTGTTTTGTTTTGGTCCCCCTCCCACCCCCCTGGCATCTTTTTCCCTGAGCAACAGAATTTACTTTCCTTGGCTCACCAAGGTCAAAGTGACCTTGGAGGAAGCAAGAGTCCACATAACTGCATAAAATTCAGCACTTAAGTGTTTCAACATCCATTCTAGGATCTCATAGATGCCAAAGAAACCTGAAAGACCACGCCAAAGGCTGCAATGAGCTTTAAATACAAGATAACAATTGCAAATGAACCAGACACTTCAGGCAAAGTACAATCAAGCTGATGAGGAAATACTGAACAAAAAATAAATTTCATTCCACATTTGAGAGCGCAGTTTCAAAAGGCGAATGTGCCCTAGTTTTACACGGGCAGGGCCATTTTTATGTGTTTATGTGTGCCTGCTTACTCCACCGGCGGCTCCTGTTTGGGGTCTGCTGTTCCCGTGTTTATGGAATTTGCTTGCCGCTGCCGAAATGTTTGGCTCCGGCGTTCGCTGGCGAACCCGCGCAGGACCCAGCGGGCACGGCAGGAACCCCGTAACTACCCCCCTGCCCCGAGCGGGACGGGTGCGTGTGAACGACGGGGGAAGGGCGCGCCTTTCCGTAGTGTCTGTCTGGCATTCGATACGCACAGCTGGCCGGGACAGGGCCGGGTCTGCCCCTCAGCCCGATGCCAGCTCTGTTCTGTAGGGAAGGAAGGGGGGGTTGAGCGGGGGACGGGGGGATGGGGGGGGGGTGGTGGTGATCCTGCTTCACCCTTTCACCTCCTCTCCAAACACTCTCCCTCTCTGCCCGAGCGTCCGTGCAAACAGACGGCCGCGGTGGGAGCAGCCTGTGTGTGTGTGTGTATGTATGTGGGTGTGCGTGTGTGTGTGTGTGTGTGTGCGTGCCGCTCTTAGCCCGGCTCTGATTGAATCTCGTTAACTGAAGTGTTTTCCATTCCGCTGGCGTGCGAGGCTGACGGCCGCTGTCTCCAGATGGCGGGGGTCGGGAGGGGGCAGGAGGGGGGGGGTCGGGAGGGGGAGGGGGAGGGGAGAGGAGGGGGGGCCGCAGACAGGTAATTGCTCCCAGGTTTTCGGCAGGCAGCTCGGAGGCAACCTGCTCGGGCGCTTCGCGGCGCGTGCGATTAGCGGTGTTGTTCTCCCGCCATGTTCTGTCGCCATGGCGCTGAAAAAAAACACACACGCACACAAGGAAGAAGCTGTAATTGAAAAAAACTAGAAGCTGAAGAACCCTCTCGAGGAAAAGGACGACCACAGAGCCGCCTTTCTCAGTGATGAAAAAAGAGGGCCTCTCTGGAGAGAAGGGAATAATTCAGAAAAACAGCACTGGGAAGGGGGGGGTGGCACTGAAACATGATTTACCGCACACAGCCAATCAGAGAGAGGATTTTAACCCGTAAGAAACACATCATCTTATACACTTGTTCTTATAACCCTGTTCCTGGAGATCCACCATTCAGCAGGTTTTCATTTCAGCCCTAATTTGGCACACCTGACTCTGCTAATTAGCAGCTCAACATTTCTCTAGCTGCCGAATGAGCTGTGCTTTCTTTGGGTTGGAGTGAAAACCTTCAGGACGGTACATCTCCAGGAGCAGGGTTGGTTAGCACTATTCTACACTGCGACCCGGCCTATACGAACGGCAGCGGAATGCCAGCATTCCAAAGGCGGCGGCTCGAATGCTAGTCGTGTGTTTATGTGCTTTGGGACCCGGGCTGAGGTGCTGAGCTCGGTGCAGCGGAGAGCAGCCGCAGCTCTGAATCCCAGTCAGGCGGCGGCGGCGGCCAAACTCATGCAGCTGTTTCTAATTGGTAAAGTCAGCGCTGACTGCTGACCTACATTCGGCTGCTTATCTTCGAGCTCACATGGGGGGGGGGGGGTCCGTCACAGCCGTCCGCTTGTGCCCCGAGGAATGCGGTCCCTTCTTCACAGTCCATAAGCATCTCAACCAAAACAACTGCTGAGTAAAGAAAAAAACCTTTTCTACCTTTTTTACTATTACTCTCCGGAATTCTTATTTGCAGCACCGGCTGCGAAAGCTCTTCTTTTTCTTCCCCGTGATTTTTCCAGTGTCGGTCAGCTTCACGAATAGCTGCTGCAGGAATCTAAAAGGGCATGGCTTTGAAACCCTGCGCGTTCCGTGAATGCGCGTGGGCGGAGTAGCAGACTGGGGCTTTTCTTGTGAATAAACGGACTCCAGGGCCGGTCCGCCTTCGCGCTTCTCGCCTCTCGCCACTGTCTCTCGCCTTGGCGCCTTCCCCAGACATTGGGAGCGAAGAGCGGAGGGGCCTGGTTGAGAGTCGGTCGCGCTCACGAGCCTCTGAACTTTACACCCACGGAGATACAGTCGGGGGGGGGGAGCCGAAACTGGGTCACCGCGTCCTCCGAGAAAGAAGCAAAACAAACGAAAGAGACCGCACACGTTCGACTTTTTCTCGGCAGGAATATGTGCAATTTTAAATTACTGCCGCCGTGAATTTGCGAGAGAGAATCATAAACAGTATCACCGTGCATGAAAGTGCAACCTGACAACATTCTTTAGCTAATGGAAAGCGCTCAGCTAACACACGGCACAGAGCGGGCTCCCTTCCTGTTGTTGACATGCGCCCAAAGGGAAATGTAGCACACATGGAGGGGCCTCGCTGCAGTAACATGGTGGGTCATTAATCTGAGGCACTTGGTGAAAGGTCCTTTTTAAATGTGGGTCAGCGTTAGTGCTGACTCCGCTCAATTTTATTATGCAATGGCTGGAATGGTAGTTTACATTTTTTAACTTATTCATTTAAATTATATTAATTTGTTAATTGTGCGCTTTATTATGCACGGATACATGTAAAATACGGGAATTTAAATTTCATATTCAAATACAAACTTATTGCACATAATTTTTCACCAGGACCGTGCACAAGTAACCGCATTTCTCAGGGCTCGATCACATGACCGTCACACGCCAGTTCATGCTCTTTTAAATGCAGCCGTTGGCCTTCCTATTTCAGCGATTGCTCTGAAGTAAACACTGCCCACACACTTCCTTCATCTGAGCACACAGAGTTATGTGGACGCGCAGACGTTTGCACATCATCCTGCGGAGAGCCTCGCTCAGTTCCGAGCAAACCGGGGCTCGCGGACGGCACGGCGCCGTGGCACTGCTTCAATGTCTCCGTGCCGTCTCCGCTGACTTCTCCTCTGACAGTGTTAATCTCTGCTCACAGCTGCCGTTGCCAAGCCAGGATATAAAACGCAGGGCCCTACATGCGTAATTCGCGTGGAGATCAAATGAAAGAACCCCCCCCTCCCCCCCATGATTGGCCGACTCCTGCGTTCAGTAGGGAGGATGCCGTTTCTCTTGCGTTGCGCTGCTCTTTGTCATTACCGCGCGCGGCCAGAGGTTAAACCCAAGGCACTCACTGCAGAGTGCAATCAGGCTGCACGGGGGACTGATTAGAGTCTCGTGTTTATTACTTTAGAGGGTATTAATCCACCGGGACACCAGAATAAAGGCACCAATGAGGATTACGCTGAAATGGGAGATTACATGTGAAAATGCATTGCTCTAAATGTCTGGGTTTCTTCTTCTGTTAATCTTTTACTATGACGTTTTTATAATCTCAGTGCGACTGTCTTAGTTTGGGGGGCGGGGGGGAGGGTAGATATCTTTGCATCTACTTTTGGGAGTAGAGATAAATGAGGCTTCTTGTGGGATAAAGATGCACTTATACAGATGTGTTGCTAATGCCTTGCACTGGAACATCAGATTGGCTTTCCAGAACCTGTCACATGACCATTACTGTCAGGTGCCCCAGCCTTTGATTGGTAGGATATGATACAATTATTTCTGTCCAACCTGTACTCCTCTTCTTTATAGATGGCCTTTCACTGGTTTTCCGTAAGCCATTGTGTTTGTGTGTGTGTGTGCATGCCTGTGTGTGTGTGCGTCCACATGTGTACACGATTGTGTGTGCGTGCTGTGTTTGTGTGTGGCCAATACAAACAAGTGACAAAAGGACGTAAGAGGAGAGGAGAAGCTTCCCTTTTCACTCAATTATCTGTCAGTATGGAAACTCCCTCCACACACATCGTTAGTGGCATTTACCAGATATCTGTGCAATCCCAGAAACGCCACAGCCGTATTTTATACTGGGCTTGAGAGGTCCTGCGCGGGTTTGAGAGGGCCTGCGTGGGTTTGAGAGGGCCTGCGTTTGCAGTTTTATTTGGCAGCGTTTCCGGAGGTATGCCGGCTCATCCCGTCTCATGCACATATGCTGCTACTGCGGCGAACAGCGGGATGGATGACTTCGGTTTGGGGAACTTTTCTCTGTGCGCTGGGGTGGACGGGGAGGCCGATTGTTCACGCTGAGCAGAGCCGTTCCATAAATCACCTGAATCGCCCCTCCGATGCTCCGCCCCTTCTCGTCGCACCGAGGATCCGATTACTATTGGCTATTCAGCCACCAATAAATCAACTCCACAATGCTGCATGGTGCTGTAAAAATGTCTGCGCTGCTTATGCTGCTACTTTCCCTCCTTTTACTCACCTTACTTGACTTTCTTCTAGCTTAAGTTATATTTCATGATTTTAAAAAAATAGCAACAGCTTTTGAAATATTGTTATAATTTTTATCTGAGTGTCATCAAGTTTTGGAAAAGCTCAAGTGTTTGTAAAAGCTCTTTCCCTTCACAGTTTGGACAGCTGTAGTGCACAGGCATTTTGGATATTCATGAGTACATTAACAACCGAGCCTGCAATGCGTTTATGAACCGGTAACTGCTTCTTGTTATGTGAGGAAAGTACTGTACAGTACTCCACTTATTCACTGTATTCCTGTGAACATTTATGTGGTGAAAAGAAGGTGAAATGCCTTCTAAGCGTTCACATGAAAACCCAGTTACATTTGGTTGAAAAGTGAAAATTTTCTAGTCAACTAGGAAGTAGACAGGCTATATCCTGGTAAAACCTGACCTGTTTTGGGGTCAGCCTAGTCTGTTTATGTCAAAACGCCTGTCAACCTAGATTTCCAAAACCTTTAGATGTCTCGATTCCCTGTTTTGCTCACTGGGATACTGTAGTCCGGGGCAACTTCAGATGCCTTCAATACTGCTGTTACTTGGGTGTGGCATGGTTTTAATGCAGATTGTGACCTCACTGCTGCAAGGAGACTTGGAACATCTTGCCAGGGTGTTGTGACAGCAGCGAAGATGTATGTCGCCCTCAGTTTCCACCTCAACTCTGTCTTTGGATCGACAGCCCCAGTACACGAATAACCTCCAGCCTAAGGACAGAGCCAGAGCAGACACCCCTGCCATTTTAACCAGACTGTGCATGTTTATGTGTTTAAACATGATATGCCATCCAGAAAACAAAGTGCTGTTTTATTCATTCTTAGATTTACGAATAGGATGTTCAGTAGTGTTCACCAGTCAGTTGTGTGTGTGTGCGCCTAACTGGGTTTTTCTTGTGCATGTGAGAAACGATTTCTGCAAAGTCATCAAGCTTCCCGGTCTTAACCCCCTCCCCCCCCCCCCCCCCCCCCCCCCTCCAATGATATCATTTGCCAAGCCTGTGACAGTCACTTGACCGACTGGCCAAATAACCGCATAGCAACAGTGTGGTAGCAGCAGTTTTATGAGACTCGAGACGAAAATTAGGAGCTCAGTTTACGGCACAGCACGACGCTTTATCCAATAAGACCGCAATCTTTCGCGCTTCCATCTGTGTTCACGAGGGCTTTGCGTTTCGCGTTCATCGGGCTGATACAAGCACAGCACTGCTCTGCGCTACACTGCGCGTGAGGACCACCGCTGTGGGTGCGCTCGGGACACAGAGCAGCTGAGGCTGAAGTTCACTCTAGGTGAACGCTGCACCAGCGCAAGGCAGTCTGCCTCATTTGTCATCATATATCTCGTGATCCGATGAATTTTATTCTTCTTCTGTCAGTAACGTTTTAATGCCGTTGTTCATTTGTTAATACTCTGAGCAAGTTCATAAGGTATGCCAATCATTTTGCTTGCAGTAAAAAAGGGAATTGCATTTCATTAACATTGATTATTAAATTATTTATTTTTGTTATATGACTATTACTATAACATAGGTCTTTGTTGTACCCAGTGACTTAACAAAATGGAAAGATACACCTTAGCATGACACTACATGCGGGTAAAACTACATTTTCAGCATCACTGAATGAAAGTAACATGCATGGAAATAGTTTTCTTCAGTTCAACCCCCATTGGGCAGTACAGTTACAATATTTTAACAATATAATCCAACCAGAAATAAAACTATATTTCAGTGCGTATGATATATACCACAACATACCAGAGCATGACGTCCTGAGTTGAATTTGCCTGAGTGAAAACTGGGTGCCGAACTCTTGTAAATCCTGTGATACGTAATGGTGTACATCCAGCACACCAAACCTACAACAATTAGTCATGAACATTTAAAAATAAAACAGTGTATACAAATCATAATTATAAAACTATAATCGAAAGGTAGTTCATAAAAGCCAGACGCTGGTACTTTTCGTTCTGTGTAACTGTAGTTTTTTTTGCCTTTACTGTGTTACACATCATGTTCAAACCTGACCCATCATATTGGGAAACAGAACTCCCAATAATTTAAATGTATGCTACATCATCAACAAAAACAAGCGTGGAAGCGGTTGTTTCTAGTACTCTGCTGACGCCCTGTGGAAAAATAAGGTAACTGCTGATTTTGGTGCTGATGCAGGAATTGTTTTGGACCATTACAGATGTGCTATATCGGAGTATAATGTTGATCTGAACTGAAATATTTTCTGTTTATTTATTTTATTCTTTGGGAAGATCTTCATGAAAATATATGCGATCTATTAAAAAAAAATTAAATATACAAAAACTTCGCAAGCATGAAAATAGTGAGAGTAATTGTTCTGATTAGTATGACATGCAAGCGATGAGCAGAGAAGACTTTGCAAGCTTGATCTGGAAAATAATACTTAATTCGCGCATTTTCATGGGCCCCTAAAGATGCTGCTTTGTTACGGTGCATTATATCCCAGGGTAGTCTTATTTCCAACAATCGGACTGCTGGGGTTGAATTAATTTACACCGTTCATGAAACAAATTGTAGAACAAAATACGAATCACCGGTTTGGACTGTCGAACTTCTAGCAGCGATCTCCAGTCTCATTGGTCCAGATGGCACTCATGACGTATTCGAACAAATCTCAGTCGAATGGACTGACAATTCGTTGAAAAAAGAAGCCGAACTGAAAACAATCATAACGATCAGTTAACAGTACATTTAATCTGCTTTATTTAATTGCAGTGGTTTCCTTATAACTATAACGTTTATACGAGTGCATCATTTGGAATTGCCGCGGTTGCTCTGTCTCAATGTATTCGCAGAGTGATGCTTGCTTCCAGCAGAGGACTGTGGGGAAACCCTGATGAGCTGTCCTTTCTCCGGACGGAAATGGCGGACAGTTTGGCTGTAGACCTGGGAAGAGGGAGATGCTCACTGCAACAGCATCCAATGATTATTTTATAATATCAAGAAACTTCTGGTCATGGATTAAGGTAGTCTGATATACAGCGAAATGGATGCGGAGGATGTGAGTGCGTTTTATTTTTCATTAATTTTAAACCGTGGCTAACAAGCCCAATCAATTTAGCTAATGTTAGCTGATTTATTTTTTTTACCTGAAGCGTTCTCGTTCACATTAACCACATACCGTTGACTTGCTAGGAAATGTAGCTAGCAAGCAAAGTAAATATTTATAGCTAACTGTAGCCATGGAAGTAGTATTTATCAAACATTAGGAACAACATTATGCCTAACTAGCCTGCAAAACCAGCTAATACAATAACATTTACGTTGAAGCTAGCTAGATAGTAAAATTTTGTTTATACGAATAACAAAGTGTATTCCTTTGCAGACTACGGTAGATTTTGGTCTGCTGTGTTCTGTAATAGCAGTTGACAAGAACAACAAACCTTGGCTAGAGAGCCTCCTGGTACCGTAGCATGAATAGAGAGGTTATTGATGGTTGTTTTGTTTGACAGTGTTCTTTGTGTATATTTAAAACCTACAGCTTTCTTCAAAGGACTAACGTTAGGCAGTAAGGGATTTACACCAAATGCAAATCGTTATGTGTTAAATTGATTTGCACGAAATTAAATTGCTTATGCCTTAACCTAAATGCTTTTTATTACCGTTATCCCAAATTGATATTTTTTGTCAGCTAATAGAAGCCTACGTTAGCTAGCTACTTGAGAAAGAGAGAGAAATGCTTTCCAATTGGTTTTAATTCAACACATTTACATCTCTGGCATTTAGGAGATGCTCTTATCCTATTTACATAGATTACTTCCCATCCCCCTTACATATCATTTATATAGCTGGATATTTTTACTGATGCAATTCAAATGAACAAATCGAACACGCCGCTTTTGAGTTACAGTAGCTGCATAACCATTATGCTATAACTTACTACTACCTTAGACAACTTCACAAATCACTAAATAGACTGTAACTCAATCCACACGCCAGCCAGCAAATACTGTACTAACTCAATCCACACGCCAGCCAGCAAATACTGTACGTGTTAGTGTACCTGCACAGAAACAAACAAACAAAAAAGGAATTTATTGAGATGTTCAACGTCAAATGCTATTCTTACGTGGAGTTTCAGGTGGATTTTTTTTTTTTTTTTTAACAAACTCTGGTCCAGGGACCCATGTCTGACTGTAGAGCTAGTCTGAACATTTGCAATTTATAGCTTACTTTAGCGCGGACGTAAGGCTGCAATTAACGCTGCCGTCCAGCGCTGTCTTATTTAAAAGGATAAAGATTTAGTGACTCCTGCATTTGTAACCTAACCATTAGGTGATTGGCTCTGTTTAGTTGCTGAGGTTCTGATTCTAATTGAATTTCCGCATGCAATAAGTCCTCGGCTTAACTCTGGGTCTAATTCTGTCTTTCAAACATTTCTCTTGACGTATTTCTCTTGAAAATAATAGTGCCCTCATCCACAGAGCACAAGTAGTTTCCTAGGGAAGCAGTTCCTGTAGAAATGAGGTTTTGTAGATTTCCAGCTTGTCTACTTACTACATTGGTACATAACTCTCAACTGGTTTGAATGTTTTGAGATGAACATTGAAATCAACCCAGAAGGATAGCAAACGGATGAACAGAGGAAATGAATCATGTTTATGCTGAAAATCATTTAGAGGGATACATAGTTTATAAATATGAGGAGGAATGTGTGGGAAATCCAATGGAGACTTAAGGTACACACTGTTGCAGTCATCTCAGTGTTAGACACAGAAATAAAGATGGACTGAGGAGAATGAACCTGTAAAAGGCTAAAAGAGAGATGAAAGTGGAAACATTGATTTATACACAGTCACAGTCTTATACACATCAAGCCTAAATGTGACTGAATGACAGGATATGACATGCATGTTCATTGAGGTTTATTTTAATCTCTTAAATGTATTTTTATTTTTTTATTCTCAGGGTAAACGCATCTTGCCCAGGAAGCCAGGTGTGACAGAAGCAGGAGACATGGAGCTCAGGCGTTCGTGGTATGTGAGTTTGTTACCTATTAAGATTTGGTGGGCTGATGAGAATTGTAGGCTACATGCTAACAAAAAAATAAAAGAAATCAACTCTGAATCGGAACGCAAACGCGGTGGACGCATGTCATCTTCGCGGTTCCTGGCGCTCAGAGATTGTTCCTCGTTCTCGTGTTTTTTTTTTTTTTTTTTTTTGCATCTTGCGCTGAGTGCAGTAGGCGTGAAAATCACGATAAGCTGCGTCTTATGCTGATCATTTAATACCCCATTAAAGCCACACTTGAAAGCGACGGATGGTACGAATCGGAAGGATTTATCCGGTCGTGTGTTAGGCCTATATCTCAGTTTTTTTACCCTTGGATAATGTCTGATAATCTTTTATGTAAATGATGTGTTTGCCCTCATTGGTTTATATTTAATTTTTAACATCACTGCTCCCATCTAGAAACTTGCATTTGGCATAATGTCATAAAGTGATATATGTAAGGAACGCATCAAGAAATGATTGTAAATACCTAAAAAAGCATAAATAAGTCTGGCTTTGTTAAACTGTTGGAGGTGGAAATCAGTGCAGTTTAGGCATAGCTTTGTGTTTGACCCATTTCCATTCAACAAGTCAATCCTTGTTCAAACATCTTTGCCCTATCAATGGTCTATTCACCATCAAGACACGTTTGCTTTTTTCTGTATTTACTAAACTGACAAACAAATTTAGGCAAAATTAGAGTCACTGTGTTGCTAAAGTTATTTTACACAGCGTTTATGTAAAATGTAAAATTTTGTCAGTTGCTTTAGTTGAAAATGCTCTCAGTGAAATGTACGTAGTATATAGGCCTATCTGTACTAATAAGACTGAATGAATACAACATAAATGGTCCGTGCTTGGTCCTAATTGATGAATATCATTGTTATCACAAGAGAGAGGGCGGTGGGGGTGGGGGGTGTCCTCCCCCATACCGTCTGGGCTTTTGGCAGTTCTGTCTGGGCGCACCCTAAAGACTCATCGCCCAGCAACTCCTCCTGTCAGTATTGTCCTGTAAGAGTCATTGAAATGAGAACAATGGACGCCCCCAGTCGTCTACAGAATCGAGAATCAGTAAAAAAAGAAAAACGTACTGTGTGTTAACGGGGAGCAGTGTTCATTTCAACAGAATGCAAAACGTGCAACGCACAAAGACTGCCTCGCTGACATTCGACTGTGCGCCCTGTAGGCCAGAGTGCATGTGCTGTTGGCGGTGAACCCACTGCTAGAATCTCACTCCTGTCTTGATTAAAGAACCTCCATGAGGTTTAGAAAATTTTCAAATTAATTAAAAATTTAGAAGGAAAGAATTGGTGGTAAATGATCTGGGTGACTGAGTTGATTTAAAGTAAACTTTCACTATCTCCCATTGGGGTATGATGTTAGGGCTCATCTTGCTCATTATTGTAAACAGTACTGTGTATGTATAGGCCTAATTATTTCACTGTTGTAGCATTTGTATTTGAGCATTTGAGTTACAGTTATTGTGGCCGTGGTTCTAAGCTTGGACGAAAGTTGCCTAAATGATAACATAATCTTTTTTTCTGTCAAAAGTAATTAAAAAAAGGAAATGATTTTCCTCTGCAAAATTGCTGAAGAACATACTTTTTTAAATTTCAGATGACAGTATCCCCACAGAATACGGACATGACAACCATTAGCCAGGTAAGCACTGCTTCCACCTTCATGTATTAAGTAAAGCTGTGTGATGTTGTTTGTGCTGGTCTTCTCCTGTCAGAAACTGGCCATAAGAGAGCTGTACTTTCTGGGGTTGGATTGTCTGTACTTTCTGGGGTTGGATTGTCTGTACTTTCTGGGGTTTGATAGTCTGTACTTCCTGGCTGGGGTTGGATTGCCTGTACTTCCTGGCTGAGGTCAGATTACCTGTACTTTCTGCGGTTAGATTGTCCCTGCTCTCTCCTGATAAAGGGCAGCATCCTGACTGTGCTGTGCTCTCTCGCAGGGCGTGGAGTTCCAGAGTGCTGGTAGCCTGCCCCTGATTGGCAGCCCTAAGTATTGCCCCGGGGTCAAGGGCAACGGAGGGGGCTACCTCTGCGAGACCGGCCACTGCTGTGGAGAGACGGGCTGCTGCACCTACTATTACGAGCTCTGGTGTGAGTACACCCCCCCGCAGACCTCTCTGTGGACCGCTCCCATGCACCTACTACTACGAGCTCTGGTGTGAGTACACCCCCCCGCAGACCTCTCTGTGGACCGCTCCCATGCACCTACTACTACGAGCTCTGGTGTGAGTACACCCCCCCGCAGACCTCTCTGTGGACCGCTCCCATGCACCTACTACTACGAGCTCTGGTGTGAGTACACCCCCCCGCAGACCTCTCTGTGGACCGCTCCCATGATGCACTTGGTTTGACTCTGTTTCAGTGTAGACAGTACCATCATCGCAAACTCTAACACGTGTGTGTGTGACCTGTAAACTGCTGTAGTCTGTGTGACTATAAGCTCTATTGTGAGCAGATGACAGACGTGTAGAAGACTTGTTAGGTTGTTCTGAATTTTGGGTTCCTCAGGGTTCTCTTTGGGTAGAGTGAGTAAAAGGCTGTTGGGTTCCTCAGGGTTCTCTTTGGGGAGGTTGAGTAACTGAGTGTTGGGTTCTTCAGGGTTCTCTTTGGGGAGGGTTGTGTAACTGAATGTTGGGTTCCTCAGGGTTCTCTTTGGGTAGGGTGAGTAAAAGGCTGTTGGGTTCCTCAGGGTTCTCTTTGGGTAGAGTGAGTAACTGAGTGTTGGGTTCTTCAGGGTTCTCTTTGGGGAGGGTTGTGTAACTGAATGTTGGGTTCCTCAGGGTTCTCTTTGGGTAGGGTGTGTAAAAGGCTGTTGGGTTCCTCAGGGTTCTGGCTGCTCTGGACGGTCCTCATCATGTTCAGCTGCTGCTGTGCGTACCGCCACCGGAGGGCGAAGCTGCGGATGCAGCAGCAGCAGAGGCAGCGGGAGATCAACCTCATCGCCTACCACGGGGCCTGCAACTACCCCACGTCCATGCTGGACCTCAGTACGGCACCCTTTTCTCTTTCACACACGTTCCGTAAAATACCTTTCCATTGCAGTGTGAGAAGGTCTGCTTGCGTGATAATGACACAAGTGTAACTCCATACTTGTCCAGGTTTCTAGTATCCAATGCAGAAATACAGCTTGTAAAGTATGAGTATTTAATTATGGGGGGGAAACGTGTTGCTTTCCTGAGAGCGCAGTGAAGTAAAAATAAAACTGAATTTGCTTTCGGCAGGTTTCTTGGCTTCGTTTAAGCTCCCGTCCTACGAGGAGGTGGCGGCCCAGCCGAGCACCCCCCCTCCCCCGTACAGCTCCGTGTTCGCGGTGCAGGGGGGGGGCGGGCTGTACGCCCACGCCGGCCCCAGCGGCCTGACCTCCTCCCAGAGCTCCGACAACTACACCAGCTGCTCCTGCGAGTCCTGCTCGGGCACCTCCCCCTGCAGCACCTCCTTCTCCGCGCAGGTGACCTACGAGACCGACACCAGCAACGCCACCACGCCCAGCGAGGCCAGCGACTTCCAGCCCCTCGGCCCCGCCCCCGCGGCCGGAAGCCCCGCCCCTGCTTCCGAAAGCCCTGCCCCCGCTTCCGAAAGCCCTGCCCCCCCTGCCGGAAGTCCCACCCTGCCCCAACCTCCGCCCCCTCCCGCTCCTGCTCCCGCTCCCCTTCCCCCCCCTGCCCCGAGCGCCCCCGCGCTCCCGCTCGCCGATCCCCCGGCAGACTCAACGGGAGAAGGAGGCCCGCGTGTGGACGAGAGCCCCTCCCCTAAGCCCACCCTGTCTCCGCCCAAACACGCCCTCTTCTCCCCCAACGTGGACTTCTTTGAGCCCGACGGCCGCTCGCCGTGCGCGTCCGACGCCGACGAGGAGGAGGACGTGGACGCGGACGAGAGCCAGTACCGCCACCGCCGGCTCACCGGGGACTCCGGCATCGAGGTGTGCCGCTGCCAGGTGGAGAGCGAGGAAGAGGAGGAGGAGGAGGAGGGAGAGAAGGGGGAGGGGGCGGGGCGGAGCAAGGCGCAGGCCGAGGGGGAGGGGCCCCACGCGCTCCACGACAGCGCGGACTGCTCCGGTCGGGCCCAGGCGCGGGCGAGCGAGACGCGAGTGAGCGAGGAGTGTGCCGGCCTCTGTGGCCCCGCCCCTAGCCCCGCCCCCGGCCCCGCCCCGCTCAAGGAGGAGGCCGTCATCACGGTGGAGTCCGCCTGAGCGATCGCGCTGCGGAGGAGCAGGAATGAACATCCCAAACAAACGGGGGGGGGCGGTTTGTGGCAGACCTGCACCCCGTCTGCTAGCATCCCCATGTATGCACAGAGTAGTAAATGAATTGAGGTGCATATGTGCAAATTCAGAGGTCAGATTTTTTTTTCTTAAACAGAGGCATTACCGCTGACCTGCCCGAGAGAACGCGGCGGTTTTTGATTGACGCTCGTGTCCGTTTGCGAGCCGAACGTCGGCCGCGCGGCCCAGAGCAGGACCTGGCGTTTCCGCCGCGAGGGCCAAGCGGAGCGGCGGTGAAGACGTGGGACCGGTCTGTGCCGCGGACCGCCGCAGCTGCGCGGCGTGAGTGAGGTCATCGCCACGGTGTGGATGAGGTCATCGCCGCGTCTGTACTCTGGACCCCTCTTCTCCCAGCACTGCCTCGGCACCGCTCCACCACCGCCACCCGCCCCTTTCTCTCCTAACAGGCCTGCCCTTGACCAGCGCTAAACTGGCGCTCAACCATCGCTAAACCTGCGCTAAACCTGCGTTTGTCTTCGTTCAGTGAAACCAGGGGCAGGGAACGGCAGTTACTCTCTTTACGTTACTCTCCTCTCTGTGCTGCATGGGACTCCTTGGGAGTAATGATGATGATAATAATACTAATATTAATAATAATAAGGCAATAATAATAATGAGGGTAATAACAGGCCAGATTCTACGATGCATTGAAAACCAGCAGGGGGATGCAGTTGTCCCTTTATAGACGAGTGGCTCTGACGTGTTTGGTTCGGTTACCTGTAGCCTGGGCTCATCAACCTGCCGTCTGTAACACAGCGTTGCAATCGGAGCCAAAATGGAGTCGGATGCTGTCCAAACGCTTGAGGCTCCGAGGGGGCGGAGTCACGCCCACACTACTCCTCTTCCTCTGGTCTGTTGTGGGCGTGGTCTGGGGGCGCCTGATGCCGGTGGTCAGTTCCCTGGCGATGCTGAGTGGCAGATTGGGTCACGTACGCCCCCCGATGGTCAGATCCCGCATTCTTTCCCTCCTCTTCTCTCTCTGTGACCCGCAGGAGGTTTTTCGGGTTAGTAACAGGGGCTTTCGTTGCCTCCCCAACCTCCTAAGACTGTACTGGGTACGCCTTCTCTGGAATTCTCATGAGGTGCATAGAATTGGGGAATTGGAATTGGAATGTTGTGTCTTTCTCAAAATGGCGGCAGTGCTTTCAGTGGTAGTACAGAGCTGACCATCTGGCTGAATGTACCTGAACTCTCCGGTATTTAGCTCAGAGCCTAGCCTCACGTGCAAAGCGTCGGATACAGAAGGTCCCAGACCCTCAGAGACGAGCAGCAAGGCTGCTGTCAGACAGATGCGTCTCATTTACACGCAGCAGAATTAATTAATTTTTTACTGGCGTGTTTTCGCTGTAAAGACTACGCTGCGGTGTTCTAAGCCTCTTGGGCGGGGTGTCACTGTCCGTGCGAACGGGTTCTCACTGGACCGTCCTGGACATAGATCGGTTGAATGAAATAAAACGTTTTACCTCCGTAGTCTTAAATATGAGCTTTGTTTGAGATGCATAATGTCTCATAACCCCTCCTGTACAAAGATTCTATCTTGTAGGGAAGTTGTCAGGTGGTTTTGAATGAATTAAAACGTTTTTAAAAAATAAAAACGGAACCTTCAGAGAAGTCTTAATTTAAGTATCAGCATTAGAAATATGTTTGCTTTTATGAAATTCACACGAGAAGCTCATATTTTCGGTCGGTTGGCCGTGTGGACCCGTGTGGAGGAGGCCGCTCTTAGCACCGTTGCAAATGCAAAATGAACGGCCTGTTTTGGTAAAGGGTGGCACTTTGGCGATCGGGTGTCACCCGTTTAAACTCCACGAACGGGTCGCGTGTGAAACGCCGCATTACTGGCTGACCCGATGCTTATCAACCACCAGCAGATCGCAGCGATGCTCCCTGGGGCGTTTCATTCAAATTCAGTAACTGACAGTAGCATCTGTCCTCCCACGCATTCCACTGCCCCTGTCTCCATGACATTTTTTATTATTATTAATATTTTTTTACTTGGTAAGTACATGTGACACTGAGCTAGTCTCGAACCACCACCATTTTCCTGAATACGATTAATTTTTTTTTTTTGGGTATAAACAATATGTGTACTAAACTGATTTTGGCAACTACCTTTAATGCGATCGCATGTTGAACTGTGTAATGCAGAGAGAGAGATGATGGGTCGGGGGGGGCGGGGATGGGGCGGGGGATGTGTGCTTGTTCTTCAGGTAGCCAGTGCTTTTGGCATGTGAAATGTTTACAAAGGAACAAAACCTGCTCTTTTTGAGCTGAAAGGCTTACTGTTCACACCCCCAGCTTACACTATCGCATGTTTAGTCAGTCTGTAACTTTCATTTATCCAAATTAAGTTCTCCTTATTAACAGCAATATACTATAATAGGGACATTTCAGTGTTCCAAAATCCATTTGTGGGCAAGTGCGTGTCATATATATGGAGCATTTTTCCACTGGTACAGTGAAGCTTAGCAGCTCTATACAGTGTTATACGTTGTTATAATACACATAGCTAAGACACTTAGACTGAGTGAGAATGCAGCTGTTTACTCTTAAAATAACAACAATTTTTAAATATGAACAAATGAAATGAAGCTTTCATTTGAGTCTGAAACCAGCTAAGGCCCACAGTGTTTGTCTCACAGCTGAACAAAGTCGTTTAGTAAAACGGGGCATTGTGTTGATTTGGGGGTGGGCTGGTACAGGCTGGTGTCTGAGGCACGGGGACGGGGAGAGATGAGAATAGCAGAGACTGAGCGGTGACATCACACACACTCGCACTCACACTTGTGCGCACACACACACTCGCGCACACACTCACACTCGCACACACAATCGTGCATGCGCACACACACACACACACACACACACGTACACACATGCACATACACATACATACACATGCATGCACACACACACACACACACACACACACCAAGGTGCAGCTCTCAAAAAAATGCTGCATTTATTCAGCTTGCAATTGCTCCTTTTGGAATTTGGAACATTGTTGCAGGGAAGCATCTAGAAAAGGGGGGTGGGGTGATTTACCAGGGTTGGCCAATTTGAGTGGCTTACGCACTCTAGATGAAGAATGTACGAGGCTTAAGAATATTAATATTAATATCTTTAACCAGAAAGCTGCTGATGCACTAAGCCTGGTTTGTATCCACTTGAACCTCTTTATTTGTCTCCAGTGAGAATGAAGTCATCTGTTCTCACTTGCTTTGCATCGTTTCAGCTAGCAGGTGCCAATGCTGCTGAACACATTCTGCAGCCTTATCATTCTCATTTAGACCTTTGATTTAGGGATGTGCCATTTCTTCTGTTGATGATAAATTGAACTTATTATCTTTGCTGTTGCTTGACAACAGCACGTGGCTCTTAAAAGTGCCATAAAATGGTTATTCTGTGGTTTGCTTCACCACCACCACCCAGCCTATACTTATTTACCTCCAACTAATAAAACGTAATTTAGCTGTATAAACCTAGAATTTATTTGTAAATAGAATGTATTATGTATTCTTAAAATATATATTGTATGGATATGATTTGATCCGGTTGTGTCTGCAATACTTTCTCACATGCGAAGCCTTCTAAAAAAAAACTTTAAAAGTATTTTTGTTTTTGCATTTTTGTGTGCGTGCGCGTGTGTGTGTTTCCAGGGAAAATATTAAATTATTGGTTTTATTTCATTTAGGGTGTTGAGAAAGGAAATCTCCATAGTTGCAGTGTTTTCAGTCCGAACGGTAAAACGGGGTGTGTACATTTCATACGAGAAAGGTGCTTTGTTTTGCCTCCCTATGTAAGGCCACCGATCAAGTTGACGTGGTTATTTCCCCGTGAGTCTTTAAAGATCATTTTGGGCTAAGATAAAATAAAAAAAAATTTCAAAAAACATTTTAAAAAAAAAGGTTGGACCCTGTATTCACACGGGGGAAATGTTTTGTGATGCATTGTGTGAAATTGTTTTGGGGGAATCAGCAACCAGCGACTTCCACCCCCCTGTGTTCTGTCCATTTTAGTTGCAGACTGTTACCTTGTTTGATCTTGTTTAATCTTACAGTTTCAGACTGTAGCCCAAGCTTGCAGGGAGGGGTCAAGCGGAGTGTTTATGCTTATATACTATACATATACTATATAGTGCTCTTGCTAGGAATAAACAACGTTTGGTATTTTAATACATACATATTTTCTGAAACCAAAAAGCAAAAGAACCAGGAATAAATGTGCGTATTATCAAATAATTTCATGGTTGACTGTTTAAATATTAGCATATTTTTTGGTTTGTTTTCTCTATGGTGCAAGGATTAGGTTTCAGATCTCACACACTACTACTATTTAAAGGACACTCAGATCTACTTTGTATAATGCCTTTTTTAATCTTGCCATGTTTACCATTCAGTCTCTTTTGTAACAGGCATGGAAGAAAGGGAGTGACATCACTATGACATCACTATCAGGGCACTGATTCTTGAGTGTACTGTTGACTGTTGCTGAATGTGATGGTTGAGATGATGTACTCCATCTTCAATAGTAAAGGGTACGTTGTTTTTTTTAATTTGATGATATGGGGTATGGGTTTTCTTTAATTTGATGATATGGGGTACGGGTTTTCCTTAATTTGATGACATGGGGTATGGGTTGTTTTCTTTAATTTGATGATATGGGGTATGGGTTGTTTTCTTTAATTTGATGATATGGGGTACGGTTTTCCTTAATTTGATGATATGGGGTATGGGTTGTTTTCTTTAATTTGATGGTATGGGGAGACCTTTGATATGTAGTATAGAGGTATTCGTTGTTTTGTTTCGTCCCTAATTTTATCCTCACTCTTTACTCTGTTCCCAGATTGGTGAGTTATTTTCTAACAGAATTATCCTTCAGGTACTAAGTTTTACATGGAATGTGTTTTAACGTCCGTCTGTGTGTTTGTCTGTCGCGCTCGGCAGCCAGCTCTGCTCATGAGCCAACCCTGTGAACATAAATAAACGTGCGAATATAAATCGTGTGAAAATAAAGTGTTTCATACAGCCCCATTGTGAGTGTTTTATTTTTATCTTTGAGCAGAGTTTGGTTGCTTTTGCAGGAAAAAAAACAAGACGCATAAAATGGAGCAGAGTTAGGTTCTAGTTTGAACAGACCTGTAAAAAACATGGCCTTACAATAAAGTAATTAAAGGAGTATGGCATTCTAATGTAGTGCCTTAGTGTGGCCAATGGCCTTTCATGACTGTGTTTATGCAGAGATAAGTGTCATATACAGAATAATGTTTTGATTACGTGATGTGTTATGATTATTGATATGAGAACAGAACTTGGTGGCCTTGCTGACCTGTAGCGTTTAGGTGTGGGACTTTGGATCCGGTTATCTTAACCAAACCTGGGACATCACAAGTACGCTGAACAGCAATTACAAAGGATTCTGATCACAATAAATACAACAACAAACGAACAAAAAAAAAATCAATCAAATAAATCATAATATTGATTAGGAAGTAAAGATTAAAGGAAACTCCCGTGTGCTTATTACTCAAGATAATGTGATTGTCCGAAGCAACAATAACAGTTTGAATTTTGGTACAGAGTCTTAAGCTGTATGATTTTATAGCGTAAGCTAATGAATATGGATCAAAAAACAACACTCTTTGAATTCATGCAAAACTGACTTTCTTTCAAGGTGACTGATTTGATATACGGTAGGTAGTTGAGCCATAATCATAATGTATGAGTCTGCCTACCAATCTAGGCAACTGGGTTGTTTTTAGCATGTATGATGTAATAAGAGTGGCTTACTGAATAGCCTGTCAAACCTGATCCGAGGCACTTAAAAGTGGTCTTTAACAATCGTTGATGAAATGTGTGAGTGCATTGTGCAGTAAACCTTATTTGTAGGCCTAATGAATTTCATGATTTAAAAAATCAAAACCGATTCAATCCAGCCACGCGCGGTGACGTCGGCACGGTGACGGTAACGTCGGCACGGTGATGGAAACGTCGGCGCGGCGACGTCACACCCCGAGGTCGGCGGCCCAGGCGAAGCGCGGGCTGACGGACAGCGTGAAGCTCAGCGGCTGCAGGACGACGCCGAAGCGCCCCTGCAGGTCGGGCAGGGGGACCCCGCGCGGCAGGCTGAAGGTGAAGCGCTGCAGCAGCCAGGTGGCGAACAGGAAGAGCTCCAGCTTCGCCAGGGATTCGCCCACGCAGACCCGCGGCCCCGCCCCGAAGGGCAGGAAGTACGGCGGGGAGAAGCGGTTACCTTCGCCGTCCAGGAAGCGCTCTGTGGGCGAAAAGAGGAACAAGGGCGATTTAACTCGCCTCATCAACATGAACCCAAAACAGAGCACAGACCATGGAGAACAGGTGTACTGTGATTACACACAACAGGTGGCAGGAGGAAGCAATCAACATATAAACAGGATAGTGTACAGGTGGAGTAATGTCATGGTAAATACACGTCAGACCGTATTTAATATTGCTTTAACCCTTTTAGATGCTGGTAACACATGGAAACAATGGGAACAATCGTAGACAGACATATGCAGACTGAACAGCCAGACAGGACAGACATAGACAGGGTGCATACTGAGTGAGAGAGAGGGAAATGGGGGAGATGATAATAACTGAAATTAATGCATAACCCTATGTTTTTCCCCTTTTCTTTCTTCCCTTCATTCTCTTCCTTTTGCCTTTCGTCTCCCTCGTGGTTATTAACATCGGCCTACCTGGCATGAACCTCTCAGGCTCCTCCCACTGCTGTGGGTCGTGGTGGATGGACCACATGTTCACCAGCACGCGGGTTCCCTTCTGGATGGGGTGGCCTCCTATGCTGGGGGTAGAGGGCGGAGGGGGAGGAAACTGGTGAGCCCCAGGCTAGCTCCCTCCAGGTACCCAATCACCTAACGGCACGCTCACCCAGATACCCAATCACCTAACGGCGTGCTCCCTCCAGGTACCCAGTCACCTAATGGCGTGCTCCCTCCAGGTACCCAATCACCTAACAGCATTCTCCCTCCAGGTACCCAATCACCTAACAGCATTCTCCCTCCAGGTACCCAATCACCTAACGGCGTGCTCCCTCCAGGTACCCAATCACCTAACGGCGCGCTTCCTCCAGGTACCCAATCACCTAACGGCGTGCCCCTCCCCTCCCCCCACGACCCTGTCTCCATGGTTACCTGGTGTCCTGCAGGGCCACGTGGGGGATGAGCACGGGGCTGACCGGCCGTATCCTCATCACCTCGCTCAAGGTGCTCTCCAGGTAGGGCAGCCTCCCCCGGTCCGCCAGGGTGGGTGAGCGGTCGCGTCCGATCTGCTCGTCCAGCTCCCGGTGGATCTTCTCCTGGACCTGAGGGCCAACGTGAGACACGCACTGCAGGGTCAGTCTGCCATTGCACCTGGGTAATCTTGCAGGGGCACTCTCGAAAATAAAGGTACAGTAAGTTTCTTTCGGTACTAATAAGTACCTTTTATGATCAAAAAAGGTCCAAAGGAATTATTAAACCCATGGCTAGGGGTATAATTTCCATATACCTATAGGTGGAGCCACCAGTTTTTCACCCCTTGTTTTCCTGCATTGTACCTCAATCCTCCACCAGCTAGAGGTCGCAATAGCCTCTTTGTCAAACCCCTTCTGAAGCAATTTGCCTCTGAGGGCACCTGGTCTGGCGTTCACAGAGGTGTTCTCTGCCTGGTGGGACTCGCTGAACGCACCTCGGGGTTGTGCAGCAGGAAGGCCAGCACCCAGAGCAGCGTGGTGGTGGTGGTCTCCACGCCGGCGCCGAAGGCCTCCGCGGCGGTCATCAGCACGTGGTCGTCCGTGATGCTGGACTCCTCCCCCGCGCTGCTCTTGCCCTTCAGCAGCGCGTCCAGCAGGTCCCGGGGGTCCTCCGAGCCGCCGCTCGCCTGCGCAGCCTGCGGAGGGTCAGAAACCGCGTTCACAAAGCGTGAGCACTGCGCAGCCTGCGGAAGGTCAGAAACCGCGTTCACAAAGCGTGAGCACTGCGCAGCCTGCGGAAGGTCAGAAACCGCGTTCACAAAGCGTGAGCACTGCGCAGCCTGCGGAAGGTCAGAAACCGCGTTCACAAAGCGTGAGCACTGCGCAGCCTGCGGAAGGTCAGAAACCGCGTTCACAAAGCGTGAGCACTGCGCAGCCTGCGGAAGTTCAGAAAGCGCGTTCACAAAGCGTGAGCACTGCGCAGCCTGCGGAAGGTCAGAAACCGTGAGCGTGAGCACTGCGCAGCCTGCGGAAGGTCAGAAACCGCGTTCACAAAGCGTGAGCACTGCGCAGCCTGCGGAAGGTCAGAAAGCGCGTTCACAAAGCGCTCGCCTGCGCAGCCTGCGGAAGGTCAGAAACCGTGAGCGTGAGCACTGCGCAGCCTGCGGAAGGTCAGAAACCGCGTTCACAAAGCGTGAGCACTGCACAGCCTTGAGCTAGGCCAGGGGACTGCAGCCCAGGTCCTGGAGAGCAATCAGAACTGTTCACGACACAGTTAACACTTCTCACCTGGTTACTTGTGTCTGAAGTGGGTGCTGAGTTTAAGGTATAAAGAAAAACCAGCATAGCTCAGACCTCTGGGGACATCGTACAACTGATCTATGCTTCGCTAATCTATCCCTAATCCTAACCAAAAACAAGTGTGCAGAGGCTGGATATTGATGCAGGAACAGTTGGGCCATCTGTTTGCAGTGGAGACAGGGATACGTTTACATTGTAGGAAGGCATAAACTATCCAAACTAATACTTCATCAGTCCTATTTTTAATATGCCGCTTTTATCACCTATGACAAACTGTAAAGCTCACAGCCAGCTCTGCTCTTCTCTGTCACCTTATGTTCCTCCAGCTTCCTGTTCAACAGCTCATCCCTCACTGTAATACACTCTTTCAGTCTCTTCAGGTCCTTGTTCGGGAAAATCTGTTGGCAAAACAGGACAGTCAGGATCTCAACACATTTTGCGAGACATTTTGCTTTGAATGTTTGAACATTGCATTTGAATGACCTTTATGAACAATTTACTTCATAGTTGATGTCAATTCCATTTCAATTCACTCAATTCAGGAACTGACCTGAAATCAAATCATTCATTTTAAAAATCATGATGGAGCATTTTGGGTGTTTTCCATTTTCTGAACTGGCTGATTTGAAATGGAATTGAGCACAGACATGTTTACCTCAATGCTCCAGAGAGACAGTCACAAAGTCTAAAGTTTTATTAGATCACCAATAAAGCACCGAGTGTGTGCCAGGGGCGCATACCCTCAGCCAGGGGAAGATGTCCACCAGGTTTCCCCTGGCTATGGTCTGCACGATGCCAGTGTTGTAATCCATCACGACCTTGAGCTCAGGGTCGTGGGGCTGGTAGGTGGAGCCGAACACCAGGGTGCACACCACGTTGGTCACCGCCCGCATGAGCACCGGGCCCGGGTCCAGGGGCTGCCCCGCCTGCGTCAGCAGGTCTGAGCACAGGCTGGTGGCCTCCTCGCACACTGCAGAACAGCGGCACAGCGACAGAACGTCTATGGTCATTGTGACAAAGTCATAGCAGCACAGTGATAGAACGTCTATGGTCATCGTGACACAATCATAGCAGCACAGTTATAGAATGTCTATGGTCATCGTGACACAGCCATAGCAGCACAGTGATAGAACGTCTATGGTCATCGTGACACAATCATAGCAGCACAGTGATAGAACGTATATGGTAATCGTGACACAGTCATTCATGCAGGGGAAGCAGTCACGTATGACTGTAGGCAGTCATAGGCTGTAGTACATTTCCCATGCCCTGCCAGACTGAATCCTGTTTCCTGTTCTTTAGATAGACACAGGTAATATGTAGCACTGCTTTGGTCAATATATTCTTTACTACTCAGAAACATTTTTTCTGAAGATTACCACTAACTAAATATGGCACATCAAATTGCAATATTTATGTTAAACACAGTACATGGTCCCTGACAAATAAATCAAGTAAAGTATAAATAGGTACATGTCCAGAGGGTAAGCAGTGCTGACTGTCAACTGTCAACACCTATCAGTCATTTCAAAATAATAATAATAATAATTCCTCCTGCAGTATCATTACAAATGCTAGGGTTGTAAAACTTACTATCTCTCTGAATTACTCCTTTGAAAATATTATTAATATAAAGTTATGCTTGTGACTTGTTTTAGTTACAACCGCAGTTTACTTTTGTAAATGCTTCCTCTCGTTTAATTTTAAATATAAAAGTAAAAGCCTGAGGTCCAGCATCAGCGCAGTGCTGACCGGACCAGCAGTGCACCTCACCGATTGTCTGCAGCTTGCTGGTGCCCTCTCCGAACATGGAGAAGGAGGAGTGCACGAGCCTGCGGTGGGACTTCCACAGGGGGCTGTAGTCCGCAAAGGCGATGTCCTTACCCTCCCTGCTCAGGAGCTCAGTGGTTACCTTGGCAGAGAGGATGGGGGGGGGGGGGGGGGGTGGTTATTGCCGATAGCCAGGGTTGCTTACACTATTTTCTAAACACTGGTGAGGTGTTCAGGTGAAAACTTGGCTACGTTTGGTTGATAGTTTGCCAGCAGACTGGGACATAGCCAGGTTATATCCAGGTAGAACCTGAGCTAACCTTGTTTATGTCAAAACATAACTCTCAATCTAGATTTTCGCCTCTCAGGCTGTCTAGATTCCCACTTTTCTTACTGGGACTGTAGTCGCTTTTGGACAATAGCAAAAATGCCCATCTGTTTCAGCAATCAAAAATTGATGGCAAGCTTCTCCCCCCGCTCTTTCTATCTGTCTTTCACGCACACACAAACACACACACAAAAAAACTCTGACACATGCACACGCACACACACAGACACACACACATACACAGACAGACACACATACACACACACACGCGTACACACACACACACACAGATCGAACACCAGCTGGACCGCAGCATGCTTCTCCTCTCTGTGTACAGCCAGACACACGCCTAAGTCCTCACCATTTTGGGCCTCCCTGCGAACTCCTTCCCCTTCTGCAGCAGCACCTCCCTGGCGTGCCTGAAGTTGTTGACCACAACGGTGTAGTGGGGCCCCAGGTAGAGGGCGTACAGGTCCCCGTACCTGCGTCCCAGGCTGGTGAACAGCAGGTGGGGGGGCAGGTCCTCCCTGAGGCTCAGCAGGCTGCCCAGGATGGGCAGGGAGGGCAGGCAGGGCAGGGAGGGGGCAGAGGCCCGCCTGCCCACCACCCTCCGCACCACCAGCACCGTCAGCAGCACCACCAGGGCGGGCAGGAGCAGGACAGCGGGGGCGGCGAGCACCTCGTCGGACGTCCAGCGGCCCACCATTCCTCACTCGCCCAAAAAGCCGAAATGAAGGGGGGCCGCCTGTCCTTCCCCCACCAATATAGGACCCATCTGCCGCGTGACGTCACGGGGCCTTGGACAAGGTCGCGGGTCTGGGACACGGTGCTCCATCTCCCCTCGAACAGCCTTGCCCATGTTATTGAAGTTGACGTCACTGCCCACCAGATTTTCCTGATTCTGCGTTTTTTTTTTTACTTTTCTTTTTTTGTTGCTGTTGTTAAGCACACCGGCAAGACGGGAGGCTGTGTTTACATGTCACCGAGCGTTCTGAGAAGATGGACATCAGGGGAATCTGAAAGTAAATAAATAATTCACACCGGCGGTGTGTAGTTCTCAGGCTGCACAATGATATGTCCTTGGAGACTTTGTATGTGCCCGCTCATCCGAAGGACATCCAGCGTTTCACATCCTACGGCCAATCGCAGGGCGGCAGGAAGTGAAGGTAACATTCAAGAATACATTGTCAGTTAAGTAGGAATATTTTAAAAGATATGCTGTTACAGCCTTCACTGGAAAGGGAGCGTTTCTTTTACATTTTTATTGTATTGTTAATAGGTCAAACTATATACAGTATTATATGCTGCAATAACTTTCAAGCTTCTCTCACCCCATCTAGTGTCCAGTGTCAGCACATCATGTAATTGCCTCTGGTAAATGCAAGGGACAGAAATTCTGTCGTTTTTTTGTCATTTTTGTTTTGCAATAGATGCGCCATTTTGCCTCAGATACAAGCTCTTTTCATAAATATGACTAATGCTGTATTCCTTGTATCTCTTCAATGTGACAAAAGTAAGGGCTGTTGTTCAGGGCTGTTGCCTAATTCCCTGTCTCCCTGAAGATTGTGTTTGTTTATTTTTGTCCTTGCAGAAAGGGGAACTGCTTCCAGCTCGCTTGTTTTTGAAGGACATGTGAGGACATCTTCTCTCAGGGTCACACTTCCAGTCAAAAAGCAGTTTAACCTCTGACCTCATTCTTTGGAACATGAGACACAGGGAAGGAAGAGGCTGCATGTGAGCAAAGTGCATGTGAGCTTTTCTCCACACAGTGATACAGATTATAGTGCACAGGTATATAGACATACAGATATACAGCATGCATATAGATACAGTGGTCATTCTGAGCAAACTTAGGGTTGATTTCTCTGGGGATTTCATTGCCAATTTTTCATTGCCAATTTTAGCAGGAAATTGATTCTGGACATTGGGAATGAAGATTGTGAATTTGCTGTGTGTCTTTATCGTGATCCCTTCTGTAGTTTTGGTTTTTCCTTACTGCATAGCCAAAGCTCAGCGGTACTCGGGGCCTGTTATCAAAACAAAGGACATCTGGATACAATGCCAAAGGCGAGTTCTTGGGCTCGGCTTTTTGTGGGTTTCCTTTGTTAGTTTTGACTGTGACTAGGACTCTTTAAGTTGGCATTCAAGAAAGTGGAGAGCAATTCGTTGCTGTGATTCTGAAATCCCACACGGATGACCCGATATGGATGTATTTTAACCTCAGTGACAGTCTGAACTTGAACTTATCATTTAGAATTTTATTTGAAATCCAATGTGCTGGAATACAGAGCCAAAACAACAAAAACCATGTCCCTGTCCCAGTACGTTTTGCATTTAACTGTGCATTACACTAATCAGGTTAGAATACTGGAAACATATAACTTTTAACATATAACTTCCAGTAAGATGCATTATCGTGCATCGTTAAAATGCATAGCATGCTTTTGCTTGTACAGACACCGCCATTGTGATTTGACTCATCACAGTGTTCAGTGTTCACACCCAGCATAGAAGTTAACTAAAATAAGTGTTTGCAAACACAGTCACTCTCTTTTTATTGCACCTGCATTGCCTGATATTGAGTGCCCATGTTCTTCGGCAGCCTGATCGATAACAGGGACGTGGGTGCGCTCCAAGGTACTGGGCCTCATAAATCTGATAAACTGCACATTGCTCTGGAGCTGTCTGTGACAATACACGGTCAGGGTCAGCAGAGTCACAGTTAATGCCACTGGCCAGATCCAGAGGTGATAAATCCAGGTTCAGAAAGTAAAAGTAATCCCCAGTATTTTGTTCCAATCACCTGGATTTGCCAATTAGCACCATTATTCAGGCATGAGGTAGAAACAGTTGAATTAGTAATGAGTGAAATCAGCTGTCTGGGTTCAGGGTGGGGAACAAACACATGGCAGGT
The DNA here is from genome assembly GCF_013347855.1 of Anguilla anguilla. NCBI lineage: Eukaryota > Metazoa > Chordata > Actinopteri > Anguilliformes > Anguillidae > Anguilla > Anguilla anguilla. The sequence continues at coordinate 55,000,934 of NC_049207.1, read as the reverse complement.
AAGAGGTGGAAAGTCCCGGACTTTTGACTCCTGGGATTTCTGGAAAGCAAGACGCCCAGTGCAAAAAAAGCACAAGTGTATTGTGTACATGATGGCTACCTTCGGAGTATATCACTTGCGGCTAAATGTAAATGTGCTGTACAGTAGTGGTTCCCAAACTGCGTGCTGAGGACTCCCTGTGGTTTTCGTTCTAACCACAATCGCAATCCCATTATTTCAACAAGCTGCTTGTTTTTTTCTTAAGTACTTTTCGTGTTCATAGGGGATTATGTAAACAGCATCAGTCTGTGATAGCGAAGGCTAATTTATGTTTGTCCGAGCATGCTTAAAATGTAACATTTGCAGATGTAGCTGCCAAGCATTCTATGTAGTTCATTAATTCATGGGGAACTGTCAACGTTTTCCACCACAAAACACAACCAGAAATCCACGGAGGGAGGAAAACGTACGCGCAACGTTTACTTTCTATGGCTTGCTTCTGGGTTGCTTGTCATCTGATTGGTCTTTAAAGAAGCATTCCCGCCCCCTTTTCAGCCATTCCTAGTACACGTTTTCACCACGTGATTCGCGCAGCGTTCCAAAGTTAAAAACAGATTCTGTTTACGTTCGTGAGCAAGTTCTTAAAGGTGCATGCGATAATTATATATTTTGTTCTTATATTTTCCTTTTTAAAACATTTTGTGCACAAACTGTCTATTTTTGTTTATTAGCAAGAAGATAAACTATATTACTTTTTAATCAGAAGCGGATATCTTTCTTTATTATTTGCTGAAGTCTTGAATACGGAGGGTGAGATATTTAAAATGAATGGTAGAGCTGCGTGCTTGCACCATTGAACCAAATCTATTTCGGAAGCATCTGCAGATTGTTCTTAGTGTAACGAGACTTGCGCGTCATGTATTTGTGTCTTTTGGACAGAGAGCGGTGGGAAAAGCAAGAAATAATCACGGTCTCGAGTTGCAGCCTGCAGACGAGAGAAATGGCGACTGAAGTGGAAGCATGGACAACCGCTCTGGAACAGGATGGTGAGATGTTTGGTTTTAGCAAGATCAAGTAAACTATCTGAATGCATATTAGCATTCAGTTAAGTATACGCATGAATGAAAACCCTGTTAGCTTGACAGCCTGCGAATGACCACGCTTGCGTTTAGCTACCACCTAGCTATCTTATGCTTTATTTAGCTAGCCAGCTAGCAGCTAGCTATTGTTTACCACACGCCCCATGTGCTCGCGCAGTGTAGAAGGGTTATCTCGCCTGGCTGCAATATTATTGTGCGTTTATCTTTGAACGGTCGTATAAGTTAATGATGTTGCTTTGTTTTTCTTAGCTGATTATGTATTCTATGAATTCTGAATCTGTTGACATATATTTTAACTGTTTAGGTAGCGCAACTTTTTTGGCGTATTTGTGGGTGTAGTTTCTGCACCGCCCCTTTGAAGGTTTTTGTAGCTAAATATTAGTTAGTTTCACGTCGCACGAAATAGCTGAGTTGTTATTGCAGACGTAAGCAAATATTTTTAGTTCACGTTTTCATGCTGTTTAAATTCTGCAGGCAACACATTTCCTTGCAGAATTGTTTACATAGTTAGCTTAGCACTAGCTGAGACTTGCAGCTAGCTTTCCAATAGCTAGCTAATCAACACGTCATCGCTTTATTACTGGAACAACTGAGATTTCCGATACGAGTCGCGCATTTGACTGTTTTGAAAGTTAATACTAAATTCTGATGAAAGTGAAAATTTGCAGTTGCAGAAAAGGAACAGTTTAAAAAATGAACGATAGCAGACTACAGCTGTAATTAACAAGTTGTCATAGCTGATGCCATATAAATATCAGCGAGTGTTCAATTAATAGTTGAGTAGAAGCTTAAGAAATTAATTAAGCTTAGCAGGGACATGAGCCAGGCTTGGCACACCACTGACCTAGTTAAGGTTGGTGGAGCTTTCTTACACAACCAATTGCTCTGGTGGCCTTTTCTGAAACTGTTTTTGCGTATGTGTCACACCCTTGCGTTAAAAGAAACGTACCGTACACCATGAATTGACTTTTTCAAAGCTACATTTCTGAAGCCCCAGTCAGTCAGTAACGAAGAATGTGAGAACACGTAGAACAACGGTTATAGACATCTATGGTACAAGCGTACAACTGGTTCTTTTAACTCCTCAATGTCCACAAACAATCCCCGTGACAGAACAAGATAACGACAGTGACAAACCGTGCTGTCGTCTGTTTTCTCACACATGCTTTTGTCCCCAGTCTGTACAACAATCTGCCAAATAAATGTAATGCATTTGCAGTTTGGCAGAATCTGTCAGTTGCACCTCTGCAAGATCTGACTGCAACAGTAGGACAGTGTGGTCATGGTGTCAACAAGCGTATTTCTCACCCTCGCCTCTCATCTCTCACATGCGTTCTGGTATCTTTCTTATCTGTTGTTATTGATTAAACGTCTCCAGCTCAGGAATGGCATTTCTGCGCTGATGTAAGAGGTTACAGTCGTAGCATATAGCACTGCGGAGTTATACGAAGCAATACCGGTCACCTGTACTCCACTTCCCACGCGCACGCGATAGTTAACGCAAATTTGAATCGGCTAATTTGATGATCATTTGCAGGACGGCGCGGTGCGTTTGAATCGTGGCCGGCCGGGTCCCCTCGGGAGTTTGCATGTTTTCCCCGCGTTCACGTGGTGGGTGAACTGTGGCTGCCCACTGCTCCTAAGTGGCCCTTAAACTCCGAAGACAAATTACCCCCACGGCGTTCAATACAGCAGAAAAGAAAGGGCAACGAGTAGTTTTTTTATACGTGCTTGTAGCAGGACTGAAAATTGTGGTTGTGGTTCCATTCCCGTTTGTAACTGTATCTATTTTTACCCCGTTCCCTCTCGCCACATCCAGTGACTCAACTGCGTAGTGTGTAGACCTCTTAAATCCGTTTCCACAGGCTCTCTGTCAGTGCAGTTCAGATATACCTGAAGTGAGCTGGAGACATTTCCAAAGCAAATTCTCCCAGCCTCAGGTGACAAATAGTAAAAGCATAAGTACACTTTACGCCCGGGTTGATGCGGGCAGGAACGTTGTGTGCTGATGCAGTGTAAAATGAAGTTGCAGTAATACTTACTCTTGCCTGGTTGGCATAGATATGTACACATTTGATCAATAATTTAATTGCTACAAAAAAACCCCCAAAATGTTGGCTTCTGCACTGGTCTGTCAAAGCTGTATATAACGCTCATTCTAACATGCCTTAGGATTACTCTTTCAAAAGCTGTACTTTGATTGCAGATTCCAAGTTTCCAAATGAAAACGGTGTGTTATAGCTGAGCGTGTGGTAGAGGAATTAAACTGTGTAGCTTTATCGTTTGAACCTGAGCAGCCGGTGGGCCTTGGATGTGGTGCAGCTCCCCGTGTTTAGGCACATTCTACGGGCACACGGGCTGTTCAGCGGACATGAGTTGTGGACCTGTCCACGCGGCTGTGAAGGCTGACTTCATCCTCCCCGAACCCGTAGCGCGTGACTGTATATTTGGCGAAACTCAAAGCAGGAGCTGCAGATTGCGGCTGAGGTCAGACACATTTACCGTATCCCCGGACGAATTCTGCTGTGTGTGCCCGCCGCTCGCGCGCGAGAGAGAATCCGGCCACGGAGCGCGAATACTTCCGAGGGTCAGTTCAGGCTCGCCGCGGCCAGCCAGTTACGCTCATTTTTGACGAGCGCGCGGCCAATAACAGCAACCATACGTGCGGGTGTTATTTGAGAAAAGAGTGTTAAAACCCAAAAATAACTCGCTGCGTGGGTGTGTTGCATGCTGGTGGTGTGAAGATTGTCAGCGCAGTACAAATGAAATGGGCATGACTGAGATTTTCTGCTTCTGTTCGGTGACTGAGAATATTGGTGGAGGATTTTCTCTCTGGGTGGCTTGTATGTCTACACATCTGCATCCTTTAAAGGAAATTAGTGGGCAGGTTGTCAAGCAGAAATGTCGCGCATGACAAGATATGATACTAGGCTACTACCACGTGGCGTAGCTGTGCTGAGCACTCAAAGAAACATTCCTACAGCAGTACTAGTTGTACTGTATGTAGAGGTGTCGGGTTACACCTGGATACAGTACAGTCGGAAATATCTTACTTTGCTGGATGGTTTACACTTGGCGGGGATGTTTATTTCTCTCTCTCTCTCTTTGCTTTATTTGACCAGATTGAGGGCGGTGGTTTTGGCTTGTGGAAGTGGTGCTGAATGGCTGGGCTTCAAGTCAAGGCGGTGCTCGGTTCCTTGTGTTTGCTGCACTGCATGCAAAGACGACTAGGAACTTTGAAACTTTTGGCCATGTGGTTGGTCAGTGCAAAACATTTTTCCTGAAAACCACTCCCGTTTTTACACTTGACAACATTTTTCTCAAAGCTTCATAGTCGTAAAATCAGCTGAGCTCTGGTGGAATGTGTGTCCATAGGCTAGATTCTGGATAGATGTACTGTAAAATGCACGCATAAGAACACTAGGAAGATGTCTGTCGATAATGGAATGCTCCTTGGCTGAAAATAAGTCATGACTCAGAGTCCTGTGAAACCCATTTAACTAATGAATTGTCAGAATGCACATTTTCACTTCGCCCTCTGGTGCTTCTGTGCGAGGTGCTGAAATTGCTTCCTGACACCAGCCTTTGAAGTAAACATCTTTCAAAAGAATACAATTGGATTAACACAGAGAAGGCTGTTCCTAGGCTGTGTGTGCGTGTGTGTGTGTGCCTGTGTATGTTTGTGTGTGTGTGAGAAACAGTACTCAGTAGGTCATGTGCGTTCATGCTGTATTTCAGAGTGTGAGTTACCATTGCAGATGGGTGTGTGCTTGGGCTGTTTTAGTTTTGTGTGTGTGGTACTCTATTTCGCTCTTGTGTGTTTTGAATGGTTTAAATGGTGCGTTCACCTTTTGGATAATATAAAATGTGTGACATGGTGAGGGCTAGCCAAGTGGCAATGCAATAATAATCATCAATATCATAATCATAACCGTAATTATAACACAGTCTAATACACTGACAGAGTGTCTACCAGTGTGTCTCTGAAGTCAGTGAAGACCTTCTGAAATCACACGGTCATGTTCACGGTGGTTTCCTTGGTGACTCCAGGGCTGCCCTGTGTGTGATGTATCGGCTGTAGATCACACGGCCATGTTTACAGCGGTTTCCCTGGAGACACCAGGGCTGCCCTGTGTGTAACATGTCGCCCGTATTTCATTGGCTGTGGCAGGTGGGACCCTGGAGAGACATTCGTTGCATTCTGAGCCGTAACATCTCTTGACCCTGGTTGCTGTGGCCGGAAGCGGTCATGTGACTGTCCCACTGCCATGTGCTGTAACCCCTCCACTGAGTGGGACGGGGGGCTGTGCCCTAAAAAAAGGCCAGGGGAGCGAACCCAGACCTCCGTGCTGATAAAAAAAATAAAAGATTGTGTGCGAACAAACTGCCATTAAAGGTCATTGTTTTTTCATATTTGAGAGACGCTGTGGGAATGAAATAGCTGGTGAATGAAATAGTGAGGCGAGTGTGAAACACACACACACACATGCACACACACACACACACACACACACACACAGCGTGGCCTCCATGTGTATTCATACCTTTGGTAAATTACCAGAAAGGTAATCTAATTCAGTGGCTCCCAAACTTGGTCTCTGTGCAATACTGTGTGTGTCAAACAGCCGTCAAAATAATAAGCATTTCTCACCGTGTTTATGTTTAACTGAAATCTGAAAAATTAAAATGAAGGGATGCTGACCTCTACAAGTTAGGAGACAAAAAGAAAAAACAAAGAAGCTGAGTCTACAGTTTTCTGCTATGGCAACCACTATCCACAAGGTCAGGGTTAAGGACCTTATCTTGCCAGTGAAGCTATGAAAGGAAGCTGCAGCCTTCTGTGAGTTCTGTTCGGCCAACCAAAACCCAAGGACAGCTGCTGGATCACATTGATTGAACCTGGTATTCACTGCAAGTTTCAAGGACTAGCACTTGCGGTAGAGAGAAAAACAATATTTAAAAAAAATCCACAAATTGGTACAGATCTGTCAGACTGAATTCCAGTTGCACTTGAAACTGTGTTTGTGGTTTTAAGAAGAAGTATTGAGCAAAAAAAAATGAAGGGTAAGTAATAAAATTCCAATTAAGAAAAATGCCCTGTACTGTGTGTGAAGCATTGAAGCAGATTTGTTTTGCTTCGTTAAGATTATTTTTGTGAGAACGGGCCATCCGTTTCTGGTTTATTTCGGACAATTTCTAAAATAATTATTGAATAAGGTGTAGGCTACGTTTGTAAACAAATGGACGTGTGACCCTGTGCTGCAGTTCTGACCAGGGTTCAGTAACACGTTTTGATGCATAGGCTGCCTTTTTTTATTCTTCATGAAGGCGGGGCCTAAAGTAAGTCTGTATAGGGATGCATTCGGGTTCCCCGCCCAGCAAAAATGTCTATCTGACTTTATGCACAATTTTTCTTTTCCTGTGTGCTTGTGCGCGTGCGTGCATGTGTGTGTGTGTGTGTGTGTGTGTGTATGTGCATGTGCGTGCGTGCGTGTGTGTGTGTATTGACCAGGGGTGTACGAGTCGGGGGATGCGGGGAAGTTGTACGACGACGACGACGTCCTGAACGAGGCGGAGGTGAACGGGAACTGGACGCCGCAGGAGAAGGCGCTCCACGAGGCGCGTCTGAAGGCCAAGGCCAAGCGGCGCCTCCGCCGGACGTCCTCTCGCGACTCCGCCCGCGAGTCGCTGTCCGAGGCCGGCGGGGAGCCGGGGGCCGACCCCACCAGCCCCCGGGGCAAGGTCACCGCCAACGCCAACGACCGCAAGTCCAGGATGGGGAAGGGCCGAGGCCTGCCCAAGAAGGGTGGGTGTCCAGATCGGATCCGTTTTGTTTATATAGCGCCTTTCTCAGAAGGCTGTCACCGAGACGCTATACAGAGGGGCAGACAAGGGCAAAAACAGAGCAAAAACCAGGCCTGAACCCCCAAATGGCAAACACATGGCAATTTCACACAAGTTTACTTACAAGTAAACTTTAAAGTTTTTTCAGCAGGTTTCCTGTTCTGCAGGTATAACGTGCCTTAATTGATGCTTTTTGCCATGGTCGTAATGTCCTCAGTGGAGATGATCACTTGGTGCAAAGGATGATGGTAGCTGATATCTGTGGCATCAGTTCTACGTAGTTTTTACATTGGACACTTGCTGCAGCCTTCTCAGGGTTGATGGGAAATGTAGTTCCGGGCACCAGCTACGTTTGTTGTAACTTTGACCTGCGCAGGGTAGATGAGTATGATGTCATCCCTCGTAGGCGGAGCCGGTGGTAAGGGGGTGTGGGGAGCAGCAGGGATGGTCTATGAGATGGAGGAGCCAGATGCCAAAGACCCCAACTATGACGAGTCTGCACAGGTGAGAGAGAGCAGCCCGCAGCTCAGCCATGCATTGCATAGCGCCACCTACAGACAGCAAACAGATGGCACGCTTGCTATCACCTTTAAAGAGGTGGCATGCCTCTTACTGTATGGTTAATCTCGTACAGTATGGCACTGAGGGAGCTGCAGAGATGGGCATTTGGGAAATGGTTTGCCTGAGTGCCTAAGTTGAGCTTGTATCCCATGATGCCTTGCAGGGAGAGACGGTGTACGCCACGGTGGTGCCGGAGCTCGACGAGCGCGAGTTGGAGAAGACGGTGAACCCCATCGTGCAGGAGTACTTTGAGCACGGAGACACAAAGGAGGTTCAGGTACACAACGGGCCCAGAGCTGGACTCACACCCTCCCCCCTACACACACACACACACACACACACGCACACGCACACAAAGGAGGATCAGGACTAGCCCACAGCTGGTCTCTCCCCCCCACACACACAAAGGAGGTTCAGGTGAGACCCAAAAACACAACTGGCCCAGAGCTGAGCTCATCTCTCCCCCTTTTCCTTTCATGAGTAACCACACTCCTTATTTTTTATTAATTTGTTTTTTTTATCACTTCCTTTCTCCTCTCTTGTGTTATTTACTCAGCAACTATGGTTTGTTTTATAGCTTTATGGTTACATTAACTTTATCTTGGATTAAAATTATGAGGGGCCCAACACATAAATATAATTAAATAAATAAAATAAATCATTGCTTCTATCAGAGTGAGTTTTTGCTGAGTTTGTCCTGTCCTTCTTCGCTCACAGGTGTTAGTGCTGGTGTCCTTCCCTTCTCAAACATGCCCCTTATCTCTAACTTTCTGTTCCAAGTTCTGCCACGTGCTCTAGGTTTGCTCAGTTCCCCGTGCGTTCTGTGCAAGTACACTCATCCTGGGGGCTATTTTTAAAAGTGGCAGCCGTGTGCAGAACTGCTCATGGACGTCACGTCGCCTCCATTCAGATAAAAATGACAGTCAGTGCAGACATCTGTGGTGGCTCATTTAGAAACACTGAACAAAAGTATTCCTGTTTTTTTTTGTGTTTCTCTTTCAAATAAAGTTTATGTCTCACAGACTGTCAGACGACTATTGTGTGGACGCATTACGAATTTATAAAAAAGATCTTTGTCCCCAAAAGGAACCGTTTGTCACTTGAAGTACAAATGAAATAAAAACTGACACAATAGAGCCTTTTCAGGCTCAGGTACAGGATGCCAGTGTCTGGTAATTTGGTGGGTGACCCGGTCCCTAAGGGCGTGTGTGTGTGTGTGTGTGTATATGTGTGTGTTCTCTGCGTCTCGTATCAGATGCTGCTAGAGGGGCTGAATCTGGGGCACAGGAAGTTTAATGTGTCGTCGCTGGCGGTGTCGCTGTCCTTGGAGGGCAAAGCCAGCCACCGGGAGCTGACCTCACGGCTGCTGTCAGACATGGTGGGCAAGGTTCTGACCGAGACGGAGATGGCGCGAGCCTTCGACAAGATGCTCAAGGACCTGCCGGATCTCATCCTGGACACACCCGAGGCCCCACAGGTAACTGGCTTGGGGGAGGAAGGGTGGGAGGGTAGGAGGGGGAGGAGGAGGAGGAGGAGGCTAGGAGCGTGATGATTCTGAAGCCTATGGTTCCTTTCATGATGGTAGGAGCGGACTGGCTTACTTTGTTAAAGTTCTGGAGGCTTTTCCGTGACTTTTGACCCTTTCTCTGACGAACATTCAAATAACATATTTGTTATCTTACAGCTTAAAGGGTTAATAAAGTCAATAAATGAAGTCCTGGCAGTTGCTTCAGTCTGGACTTTGTGGTGCACAAAGTCACTTCGTGGTTGTTTTGGCTCGAGGTTATGCTGGCCTGGTCCCAGCTCTGAAGTGGAAAATGGAAGTCATCGCTGATTGGTTCTCTTGAAATGAAAGCCGTCCTGATTGGTTCTCTTGTGTCCGTTGTGTCCGTAGATGCTGGGGCAGTTTATCGCGAGGGCCATCGCGGACCACGTCCTTCCGATGGGGTTCCTGGACCACTACAAAGGCAAGGTGGACTGCGATCACGCCAGGTGAGCCTGGGCTCCGGGTGAGAGGAGGAAAGCAAGATCTCCAGTGTCCTGAAGGATCTTTGCGTGACCAAACTGGATCTGTAGATGACAGATAGCTGATGAGTAATTAGTTCAGTAGGCAGATAAGCAGGCAAATCGTGCGGCGATGCTGACGGAGATGGAGACTGACGCATGCTCCCCTGCAGGGCTGCGTTGGACCGTGCCGCGGTCCTGCTCTCCATGAAGAAGGAGATGGTGCGATTGGACAACGTGTGGGGTGTGGGCGGCGGCCAGAGGCCTGTCAAACACCTCGTCAAAGAGGTAGGGGCGGAGCCTGGCTCCTGAATGAGCAGCTGCTGTACATCACAACTCCATCCATCCATTGTCTAACCCGCCTATTCCTGGTCAGGGTTGTGGGGGAGCTGGAGCCTATCCCAGCATGCACTGGGGCAAGAGGGTCATAACTATATTGGCGTGCTTTTTACAGTTGAGTCACTCTTTGGTATGGGGAAATAAGTATTTGAATCTCTTGGGAATCTGCTCTCCACTGAAATGAGTGATTGATGGAAATATAGGTGCACGGCATGCTGGGAAGGGGGGGCATTGGCAGCCTTGTGCCAGTTGCTCATGTCAGCAGAACCCGTTCCAGCATGGCACCCTGAAACTGTTTTTCTTGGAACTGGAGTCCCGTGAAAACATTCCCATGTGACTAATTTTACTACGGAGGGGAGGAGCTAAAGATCCAAGGAGCTGGTCGACAAGCAGGCCACGCCTCCCCTCCTGGCAAGCCTGACCTCAGCCCCCACAGGGGTGGTTCCTCTGCCGCAATGTTCCAGAACCTTCCAGCCAGGGAGAAATTCGACAAGAAAATCTAATAAAATCTTTAGAAAGTTACGTGTACAGTAGATCTAGTGGATATGGGCCAGGAGATGGGTGCCTGTCTGTGTGGCACGCAGTGTTGTGTTGTGTTGTTCGGCTCTGTGTCCGTGCGTGTCCCAGATTTTGGGGGTCCCCCTGTACTCATTGTCCGGTGATCAGCGATTCCTGCGGTCAGCGGATCTGAGTTCTGTTGTCCGCGTTGCTGCTGATCTGAGCTTTTTGTCCGGCTTCATCGCCCCTTTGTGTCCCAGAGCTGCCGGGCTGTCCTTGTTTAAGCGGTAAACACGGGGGCCGGGTTATAGCGGGTTTGGCCCGCACCCGGGCCGCACCCGGGCCGCACTCAAAACAGCCCCAGAGCGGGTCTCCGAGCCCCGTGTGTAATACACCACACCGGCTGCCAAGTACGAGTTTTTTTAAATATTGAGGTTGAGGTTTTTAGTATTTCCTGCTCATTAGTGAGCTTCCCCCCATTAGTCAGTACTGTCCTTCATGAAAAACATAAACAGAAAAACGGTTAGGATACGTCTGTTTCCCCAACAGTTTAGTGTCTTCTTGCGATGGAAAGGTGTCCATGTTTAAAATGCACTTTGCCACTGGGAATGGCTGGAATGATTGTACTGCCCCCCATCCCCCCACCATCACCATCATCCGCATCATCAACGTGTCATCAGACCGTGTGTGATACTGTGTCCCCAGCGCACTGTGGGGGTGTTGGGTAGTGTTTCCCCAGCACACTGTGGGGGTGTTGGGTAGTGTTTCCCCAGCGCCCTGTCGGGGTGTTGGGTAATGTTTCCCCAGCGCACTGTGGGGGTGTTGGGTAGTGTTTCCCCAGCGCACTGTGGGGGTGTTGGGTGGGTGTTTCCCCAGCGCCCTGTCGGGATGTTGGGTAGTGTTTCCCCAGCGCACTTTGGGGATGCTGGGCAATGTTTCCCCAGCGCACTTTGGGGGTGCTGGGCAGTGTTTCCCCAGCGCACTGTGGGGGTGTTGGGTAGTGTGTCCCCAGCGCACTTTGGGGGTGCTGGGCAGTGTTTCCCCAGCGCACTGTCAGGGTGTTGGGTAGAGTTTCCCCAGCACACTGTGGGGGTGTTGGGTAGTGTTTCCCCAGCACACTGTGGGGGTGTTGGGTAGTGTGTCCCCAGCCCACTGTGGGGGTGTTGGGTAGTGTTTCCCCAGCGCACTGTGGGGGTGTTGGGTACTGTTTCCCCAGCGCCCTGTGAGGGTGTTGGGTAGTGTTTCCCCAGCGCCCTGTGGGGGTGTTGGGTAGTGTTTCCCCAGCGCCCTGTCGGGATGTTGGGTACTGTTTCCCCAGCGCCCTGTCGGGATGTTGGGTAGTGTTTACCCAGCGCACTGTGGGGGTGTTGGGCGGGTGTCCTGGCGTCGCGGGGGCGGTACAGTAACGTTGACCCTGACTCAGTGTCTTTGTGTTCCAGATGAACCTGCTGCTGAAGGAGTACCTGGTGTCCGGTGATGTGACGGAGGCGGAGCACTGTCTGCGGGACCTGGAGGTTCCTCACTTCCACCACGAGCTGGTCTACGAGGTACGAATCTCCTTCAACCCCCCCCCCCCCAGACGAAACACACACACCCCCCCCAAAACACCCCCCCGCCCCCCACACACCATCAAAACACAGTGCCTTCAAAGACAACTGTCTCAAAGACAACCCTAACTTCTTTTGAGAGAAAAGTACATTGGTCTGTTAAAGTTATCGTTTTAGACACCGTCACCGTGTCTAGACATGAACCTATAATTTGGGGTAAAGGGTATGAATTTCACTCAAAAATTGAATTTTATGGAATGTTAATGGCAAGAAGATATATAGCCAGCATTGCAGTCTGATGCCTCCAAACGCGTCTGGGGGGGGTGTGTGTGGGGGGGGGGGGGGGGGGGGGGTTGCTGACGTGGGCTCCTGTCCCCACCACGCCCCCCCCCCAGATTACGGTCCGCTCACCTTGTGTTCAGACGTGGCCTTCACCCTGTGGCACAGCTGTGCCAGTTCTGTCCTTCAGACTTCAGTTTGGCTCTGTTCACCGAAATTCACACCCTCCTTCCCCTAACAGTCAGCCCCCAGGGCCTGTACACTACTGCCACCTACAGTCTGGAAGAATGTACTGCAGGTTCTCATCAGTTCTTGTTGTGTCGGGGTCTTTTTCCTAACTTCAAAAAATTTTAAATGCGCGTTTAGTGGACATTGAAACCCAAGAACTTTTAAAAAATATTATCGGTTGCATTATTGGCTCTACAGTGTGTGTACAAACTCCCCTCCTAAGCCTATATTCTCTTTAATGTGCAAATAATTAAATCTGAGTTTGGAGGGCAAAGGCTGCCTGTCCTGGAATAACCTCCGAACTAGAATGAACCTAGATGAGGAGAGATTCTACATTCTGTCTGTGTTTTAGGTTGGTTTTTGTCCTGTGTTTGCTTTCTTATCATGCCATTGTTTGCTGTAATAACACCTAATCTTCCACTCTGGCTTGGTTTCCATGGCGAAAGGTTTATAACAAAAACATGTTCCTCTGTAGCTGTGATTTGATGTTCACTCTGTGGGGACAGTCCAGGCGTACGAGGGGGTCACGCGTGTTTGTGGGTCCCCAGGCGGTGATCATGGTTCTGGAGTCCAAAGGGGAGACCGCTGTTCGCATGATGACGAAGCTTCTCAAGGCATTCTGGGAAACGGGACTCATCACACTGGACCAGATGAACAGGGTGTGTGCTTCCTTCTCCCACTGAAACACCTTCTGTTTTAATCCTGAGCCTGTACACACCTGTTTACAGGTGAACTGCCCATATTTAGACTGTTCAGGTGAGGCCGTTATTAAGGGGTTGGCATGGATCTCCCGATTCTGGCTGAAAGAGGGTTGGTTTTCCAGAACATTCCGTGGTGCGTCAGTAACACTGGCGTTTTGTCTCGCTGCGACAGGGCTTCCAGCGGGTCTACGACGAGCTCCCCGAGATCAGCCTGGACGTCCCGCTCGCCAACACCATCATGGAGTCCTTCCTGGAGCTCTGCTACCAGGAGTCGGTCATCACCAAACAGCTCCGGGACGCCTGTCCCACCAGGTGAGCCTCCCGGGCGTTTTAGGAAAAAAAAAATCAGCGGACGGAAACCGTCCGGCCCTGACGCAGCACCCACACAGGAGAGCTCTCCTTTGTGTCCACCAGGGGGCGCAAGCGGTTCGTGAGCGAGGGAGACGGAGGGCGGATCAAGCACTAGAGAGGAGAAGCAACGCTGGAGTTCCCCGCCTTTCGATTGGCTAAGCTCCGGGCTGGAGGAGGGAGGACCTCCTCCAGCCCTGCAGACACCCCTGCCCACACGCAACCCTGGTGCTCTCTTTGGGTCAGTGAGGGTGGGGAAGGAAGGGTGGGGAGGGGGGGTGGGGGGCATCCTGGACATTGTTATTACAGTCCTGTTTTGGAAAAAGGGGGGGGGGGGTTCGGCTTTCATCAGGGATGTCTGTACAGAGCAGAGTCGGAGGTGTGGGGGGAGCCAGATCTATTGAGATGTCAGTTATACTGATTTGCTGCACCAGTGACTGTCTTAATGTGTACTTTCTCTGTTGGAGTATTTTTTTTCCCTTTTTTTTTTCCCATGTCGCTTTGCATGTACCTTGGTTACGGAGGACGTAGGGCACTTATTAAAAAAGAACACAGCATCAAAAATAAGGCTAGCATTTCAATTCAGCGTTCTCTTCCTTCTGTTGATCGACAGATTTCTACCTGGATTTGAAAAAGAAGCATTGTTTGGAAAAAGCTTTCAGCGCTAGATATTAGCGCACTGCATTATTATTATCACTGCAAGTAGGCGATAAACAAGTTTTTACACTCAAACATTAGGAACTCTCAGCTTGCATAAAACAACCAGCAGACAAAGGTTATGTGTTTTCCAGCTGATCTTCTCCTCACAGTGATCTACCACATGAATGTGAATGTAGACATGCGTTTAATGCCACTTACACAGAGTATCATTTACACGGCAGATTTACTGCGTTGCTTGTGGGTCAGTTGGCTCGGCTGCATTAATGGTACCATAATGTTTAAAGGTGTGAGAATGTCAAAGCTGGATCTGCTCTTAAATTGCTTTGTGCAATTAGACATCATACAAGCTACAATACAAGCCTGTCATCGCGGTAGTCTACAGGAGCGCTGGAATCAGTGGAGGGGGTGGCATTTAGCTGAACTTAAGCATCTCCATTATAAAAGCAAGATCAGTTCTGCGTGATTACCTCGCACATCTGGATGTCTAATGAGAGAGGCCCGGATTCTGCTTGGTTCAGGGTTTCCTTTATCATTAACAAGATGTCGGTGTCACAACAGTGGTCTGTCTAATCGTTGAGGAGAACTGAAGTGTGTAAATAAAAAAAATAAAAAAATAAAAAAATTCTGGTTCAGAAAGAAAAAGTCCTCCCCAGTACGTTGTTCCAGTCACCTGGATTTGCTAATTGGCACAATTCTTAAGCCAGGAGGTGAAATCAGCTGGCTGAGTTCATGGGTGGAAGAAACACGCGGCAGGACTTTTACATTTCTGAGCCCTGGACTCTCCTCCTTGGGTCTCTGCCCTATCAGTCTCAACAGTGGCGTAGCTGAGGGATTAGCCTGAGCATGAGCAGATGGCTGAGGGCTGGGAGCTGGCCCTCGCTAAGTGTCCGGTTTCAGTGAGGATCCTGGCTTTGGTTTTCTTTTCCTTCCTTCAGTTTTCGTTTTCGCAATCGCGTGTTGATCCCGAATTTTAGTTGCTACATCGCTGGCTTCAGTGACTGCTTATGTTCCCATAGGCGTGCCCCACTGTCTAATACCAGAGCTCAAAGTGAAGAATGTCCTGTTTGCTGCGTATCATAAGAAGCAAACCTAACATACCTTTTAGAAAATCAGTCACAGAATTGATAAATCTGACAGACGTCTATGGCCCTGAACACAGGATTTTACATTAGTTTTACAGGAGAGAGCATACTGTTTTAGAGTACAGGGAGCATACTGTTTTACAGTAGAGAGCATACTGTTTTAGAGTACAGGGAGCATACTGTTTTACAGTAGAGAGCATACTGTTTTAGAGTACAGGGAGCATACTGTTTTACAGTAGAGGGAACATAGTGTTTTACGGTGGAGAACGTACCGTTCTACAGCTTTACCGAGCTTGCAGGGCGGACGAACGGTTCACATTATCACTAACAGAGACCGCAGGACATTGTGTCCTTCTGGCTCACAAGCGCTCCAGTGCTATCAGATGCATCCCAGGTAAATAAGGAAGAGGGCTGTTTCTGCAGTGCTCCTCGTGTTTGGCCTCTCTCTATCTCTCTCTCTCTCTCTCCCTCTCTCCCTCTCTCTCTCTCTCTCTCTCCGACCTGCCGGAGATGGCATTCAGATTGAAGGGCGGTCGCCCACGCGCTGGTCCTTTCAGGCTGAAGCTGGGAGAGAGAGCGAGCGTCTCCCCGTTAATGCTCACTGCCCTTTAGTAGTACAGCGCGGGTTATCATTTCCTCTGGATAATGACATTCCTTTTCCTGTTCACGCTCGTTTTTTTGCCTTTGAAGAATCTGTGCCGGGGTCGCGACCTTGACTCTCTGTCCAATCAGGTGTGGCCCTGTGGCCTCCGTTCTTCAGATAATATGTCAGACTAAAAGCCACTAATCTTCCACATCCATGTCGCGGTGAACTACGGGCAAATTACCAACACCGTTTCACATCCTCTTCGGCGTAAAAGCTTTTACACAATCGGTGATGAGTCAGTATTTTCGTTGGCAATCAATATTCAAGAGCTCTGTACAATTAGATGGATATGATATTAAAGCAATCAGTCAGTGTAAATACCTGATTTATGCTTTTAATAAAATATTTGGATTTATACCAAATTTTGAAGCCTATTTTTGCAAGTCTATCCTCTGTTGGAAAACAAGAAATGTGATTTTCAACCAAAAACAATGTAACTGCTCTTCAAAGGCAGCTTTGTGTTGCTGTGTCATTTTTTAATTCCAGAACTGCTTTATTTTTTTTTTTCCTGATTAACTGTTATAAGCATCAGTATTGCAGAAACAGTATCATTGTAATTATTTCAATAAAAATTGACAGTTAAACGTGTGCATTATTTGATTTTTTTCATTATTTGACATTCTGGTCTCAGGCATTATGGTGCTGGTGTTCAGGTTCATTGGGTCATTGGGACAACCACTCCAGGAGCAGTAGCGTTCACATGGCTGAAGGTTCTGTAACCCAGTGCCCAGTGTTCTAGCAGTAGTGGTTGTGCAGTATTCCTTATTTGTCATATTTATAAAAGCTCTTGACCTAAATAGCCTGAGCTCACTAATGGAAATCACACAGGCAGGTCTGTTCAAATTCAATTCAGGCAATGAACTGCAAATGCATTTAATTAATTGAAAAAAATCTCCATAGACGTTCATGGGCGTTCTTCAATTTGTCAACTGAATTTGCATTTCGCTTATTGAAAAAAAATCCCCGCAGAACTCCACGAACGTTCTTCAATTTGTTAACTGAATTACAGTTATGAATCGAAATGGAAGTGAGCCCAACTACGGCAGACGCCTATGTTCCCCGATTCCAACACTCAAGCTTGTCCATTTACGTTGGTCTGCCGGTTTGAACCCACAACCTGCGAGCGGCGCTCCCGCCTCCCGGATCTGCGTGATGGCCGCATCGGCGAGGGTGAGCATCACTGAGTGCTGAATTAAGACGTGTGAAACGCGGGTTGAATCACTCCGGGCCCGATCTCCGCCATTCTGCTCGAACATGAAGGGTTCTGTCTGACGTCAATCCGCAGCAGGTCATTGTTTCTGCCAGGCCTTGTTACCATGGCAAGACACTATTGTGAGGCCTTGTTGCTAAATGAGATGGAGAATTGGAGCGTCTTGCTGTCAGTGCCTTCACAAATATCGCTATTTCAGAAAGGTAGAGATACGTCTCTGGATTCCAGCGGCTGACTGACCTCGGGCAATTAATTTTGCATTGTTTACAAAGTGTTCCATTTCAACTGTCATTATCTCAAAGACAAGACGTCGCACGCAAATGTTAGCAGACTAGAAATAGAAGTGTATTCAGGCGGTAAGCCTGCAGTACGCAGACCGGCGACGTGCAGTACGCTGCACTCAAATCACTGTGCTTTAATAAATGCATTGTTTTAAGACTTAGAAATGGTGTTGAAAATCTATCCAAAAAAAAAAAAAAAAAGTTGGAAAATGCTTTTGTTTTTCATAATAATTACAACGTTCAATTAATTGATGTTACCTAAGCATTTAATTTGAGTGATTGTTATTTTTATGATTAATTTACCAGATTATTCATATACTGCATTTTATGCACAATGTTTTGGGTAAGTCTGGACATGGGCATCTGTTGACACCAGGTGTTCCCATCCCGGTTACTGGAGATCTACCGGCCTGCACATTTTAACTTCAACCCTAACTTGGCGTCCCTGATTCGTCCAATTAGCAGCTCAATGAGACCTTCCCCGCTGATGAATCAGGTGAGCTTTGTTAGGGTTGAAGTGAAAACCTACAGATCGGTAGATCTCCAGGAACAGTGTTGGGAACCACTGACAATATTATGGATAGCATTTCTCAACGACTTTAATAGAGTTGGATCATTCTAATTACCATTGCGTTAGTCATATGTATACAGTCATTATGGGCCGCGTGAAGCGTAAAGACCGCAGTAAGAAGCATTATCTTCTCCGGAAGACCTCTATTTCACAGCGTCCTAATCACTGCCCCGCGCAGCGCCTGGATTTGTTCTTTGTCCCGAGGGAAGACTGCCCTCTACTGGCCGACTAGCAGCACTTCCAGCAGCAGCCTGCTTTTCCGACGTCGTTTCCCATCCTGGGATTATCGAACCTGGACCCACCGGACCCATCGGACAGAAGAGGTGCTGCAATACATCTAATTAAGACACTGTTTCACAAACGTTATCAATTAGCCATTATTCTGTTTTCCCCAAACATAGATATAGCAGTGTTACTAGTACGCATTTGGTATTCCATTGAAAACAATATAAATGTCTTTGTGAATGCCCTGTAATATGTTTTTATTCACACTGTGACTAAACATCATGATGTCGGATTATAGAATTAGGAAGGCTACATGCTCATATACCATATCAATGTCTTGAAAAGACAAGCATTGTACAGATGGGATGAATCCTACCCCTCCAGATATGGGGTTAATAATTGTAACACTTGTGTGCGTTCAAAGATTTCAAAGACTTGGCACAGTTTCAACAAGTGGGTTGTATCATGTGGTAGTGAAGCGTAACTGTATGGCTGTCCTATGCATTATTAAGGCTTTGATGTGTCTGAAGGTGTCTGAGATACTGAATTTCCCAGATTAAGGGGTTCTGGTCCACATAGCTGGTCTCATAGTATCAGGCCAAAAGATCCTGAGCTTTGCTTGGTTTATTGTCTTTTGCTACTGCAACCAGTGTGAGGGTGTGTGCATGTAAAATTCAGGATTACTTGTGTGTGCCTTAAATTGGATGAACTTGTCTGCAGCAGACATTGGCAGAAAGGGCACAATGGGCCTCGGGTTTCGATATGAAACGCGGTAATTAACCTCTGCAAGTGCGTTAGCGGAGTCACTGCGCAACTTCAGCACGAGGGAAGAGACGTGATTGGTGGGAAGATGCGTTGTTCTGCGCATTCATTGGAAGCTCTGGAATGCGGTGGGTTTGAGTGTCCTTCAGACAGTGCGGTCTATGTATGAGTAATGCCTGACCTCCAATCTGTTCATAAAATACCCACCCTCCAGGCTAAATAATAATAATGATAATAATAATAATAATAATTATTATTATTATTATGTATTATAATTAGTAGTAGTAGTAGTAGCAGTAGCAGCAACAGTAGCAGTAGCAGCATTTCTCATCAGTAATAAAATCCAATGTGTTTACTTAAAAAAATAAATTCCAAACTGCAATACAATGTAATTGCTCATCCTCTGGATGTTTGTTGATTACCTAATACACACAAAGACTAAGATGTCCCCGGAGAAACATAAAAAACTATAAATACTGAAGGATACAGTTGTGAGAGATGGTCATTTGCACAGCAATGACGTCTGAAGCTTAAGCAGAAATTGCCAGGGAAATGTTGCGCACCCCCCAGTATGTCTGTGCGGATAACAGACTGCAACCACTTCTTCTTCCATTTTCAGTTAATTGTGGCGCAGAGTATTCATTTTCTGAGATACTTTGGTGCTGAACTTGGACTCCATTGTCATAAAAAATCATCTGCGCAATAGCAGTCTTGCAGTAGTTAAGACCAGAGGGGACTGTTCTATTAAACTCTGCGCTGTTTTTTTCTTTTGCTGAGAGCAAATCATGATCATTGCTTAAACGGGGCATGCATTAGGGTAATATAGCCTTTCCTTTGCCATGGAAGGACCATTATGCAAATAAAGTAATTTAGAGATCCTTCAGATGTGAGGAGATATGGGATGCCTGAGATTCATTTTCAGGGATGAGTCAAGGCTTTTACTTCGGTAACTGAGCTTGGCTCGCTCAGACACGTTGGAGGAAGGTGAAATCGACGGGGAACTTTAAATACTGGTACAGGTGGTGCACTCTAGAGGAATTTTTTTTGCACTTGTTTTTCAAGGCGTTAGTCATTTAATACCAATGAATCCCTCAGGCCCCTTATTCTGACCTTGTGCCTGTGGCGTTATGCTGGGCCTTTCTTTCTTTTACTCAAGTCGACATCTCGACTGTATAATTATCTCTGTGCTGTAATTTGGACTCCAAAGAGGCACATTGACAGCCTAACAATGTGTGGCTCGCTGCCTGTTGTATTAGCAGCATCAGTGCTTCACTCTTAAACAAACGGAGAGAAAAAAAAAGTATCTGTGATGTCATTTTCCCCATCAGCCTCTGTACTTCATCCTCTCTCCTCTGGCTATAGCTCCTTAAATAAACACAAGGGTGTTCCTCATCTAACCCTGGGGGAGCCCGCAGTGTCTCTGTGAGCACCCCCAAAAATCCGCCCGTTCCTTGCGGAGTCCGTTCCAGCTCCCGGACTTAGCCCACATCGCCCTCTGTGGCGGTTATGTAAGCGCGGTAGTATAAATAGCCCTCGCAGGGATCTTTTGTCTACCTGCTCGCTGCCGCGCTTAACGGTCGTATCGGTGGAGAGCAGCGGAAGCAGTGCACGAGGCAAGCCTTCTGTTACCATGGTTACGAGTGTTGGAATGGAGCGGAGTTCTGAGTTTCACCCGGCCTTCTCGGTCTTCACTTATAAGGCAATGCATGTTGCGCTTGTGCGTGCACGTATGAACATGCAGTATGAATGTATGTGCATGTGCATGTATAGTGAGCACCGTAATGTTTGGAAGCAATGCTGCATATCCATATTTGGAATTAATGGCAATATGCAAGCTCATGAACATGCCATGGGTGTCTTAGCAACAACTTGAGAAGCACATTATCTTCCTTCGGTGCGTTTGTCCCTTCTCTTGTTGTGTTCATTACTAACATTGCCCTGGCAAATTCAGTCCTATACGTAGGTGAAACATTTATGTTAGGATTTATTTGGAATCTTAAGCCTGTTCTAAGTAGTTACACTAAGAGCTGTGTTTGTTCAGATTACATAAGTGCTGCATAGCAGGGTTTCACATTCAGGCCTTTCCAGAGGCCTGGGATATAATTTGCAATCAATAATACTACTTAAATCCCCCATCTTCAGTCTACTCCCATACAGGTTTTCCAAGACTTAGTCCCCATATCAAATTTTAGATGCCACATATATTAGATGTTCTGTCTCTCAGATTGGCAGCCCTAGACACTGGTCTAAATGCTGCCCTGGAGTCCAATCACATGCCCGCGGAAGTTGTTGCCGGGTTACAGAAGCTCGCCCGGTCCAGCCGTTTATGCTGTCAGACAGCAGTCTAAGAAGGGGACAGTCGTCGCTCAGCACCGGCTCCTCTGTGTGTGGGCGAGGCTGCGAGACACAGGAACAGCCGAACCCTCGGCAGTCACGAATCGGAGGGAGACAGGCACCCGATCCCCATGCCGAAGAGCCGAGGGTCGGTGGCGAAGGGGAAGCGGGAGAGCCGTTATTTCTGGAGCGCGGCGCGAGCCCTTCCACTGACAACGCACCGCGCTATCGGGCTTCCCTGACGCGCTCCCACACGGAGCAGTCAGACTGCGTCTGGAAAAAGCCGCGCTTCCTTCCGCGGAGCGTACAGACCCCGATGTGTGAGCAGGCGTGAAAACTTGGCACCCGAGCTCACGCCGTATTTTTAGCTTGCCTTGTTTCCGGCAGAGGTTTTTAATGTTAGAGCTCCAAATCCCTGCATTTATTTATTTATTAATTTATTTACTTGGCTTCTTTGAGATTTTGTTGTTTCATTTTTAAGATCGAGATGTTCCTTGTTTCGAAGCCTCGGGGTATACACTGTGGGATATGAGACACAAACGGGGGTTTGGAGGCGTGGGATTTCGCACCTTGTGTACCACCCTGGCTTACTGTTACATGAAATGCCGGAACAGCACCACCCCACAAAGGTTTCACACAGGCCTACGTAGCGGTGATGCTATTGTCTCAGGAGTTGTTCGCCTAATCCTAGTCTGATCCATCATCTTTGACTGTGCATGATATGTCAAAGGCTTTCCATAACAGAGAAGCCATTCTTGAGTGAGCAATACATGCTTGAGACTGCAGAAAACCTGGTGAAGTGATGATCTTTAAAAATTATGATCATTATTACTCAGTTGCATAAAACTGAACTCCTAGCACCAGCATCAAAATGCATCCTAAAATGAAAATATATTTTTGAAGCAGCAAGATGAAAAATACTAAAGTAATGAAAATGCAATTCACACCTTCACTACAAACAGCAGATGCTTCATCTTGCATCACATCCATTGACTTTGGACTCACAACTCCAGCAAGGTTTGATACCAATACAAAACATGTACTTGTATCTTCTCCTAAGGATTTGATCTTACACAGTGTAAATATGTGCTGTGATTTACGTTCACAGTGTTTCTCCAAGTGAAAGCTGCATATTCACTAGGGAAGCAATTCGGCGCATCATCTGTGAGGGAGCATACCGATGGCGCTGTGACAGTGAGTTTCAGGCCTTCCAGCACATTTTTCCCGCGGCTTTCCGGCAACCGCACGAGCTGCACACCAATTTAAACTGAAAGCAAGGTGGCTGGTCTCTGTCACGGCAAAGAAAAAGAAAAAAAGTAAAGAACGACCGGGGTTCTTTTTCTGTCATCCATCCGTACAGAAAGAATAGCGCGCGACTCATACAATGCACGTCCTGTTTCTCAGCGGAGTCCCCGCGCGAGCTCCTGGGTGTATCTGATGCCTGTCAGGGACGAGAACGCGGAGAATAGCCTGGCATCGCTGAGCCAGCAGTCACTAATCTTACCCTGACACTTTGATAGGCCGCCAGTGTTATTAGTCCCATTTACATTTTACACAGCTCGCATTGTGTTAAACTGGGTTTTAAAGAACTGATTATTTATTTATTTATTTATTTATTTATTTATTTATTTATTTATTTATTTATTTACTTATTTATTTATAGTTGCTCGAGCTGATGTACGTGAACTGAAAAACGAAATTAAATTATAATACTATTACTGGATTACTGAAAACATTGGGGTAAATGACTGGATTGTTGACACTTATCCTACTGCCAGGAAGTAGGATGCCTTTAGATCATGAACCATTTTTAGATTTTAAATATATATATATATATATATATATATATATATATATATATATATTTCTCAGTAATTTCCAATGGATTCACAGCGATCAAGACTATATTACTTTAAATTTGTGTTGAAAGGGGATACGAGTTGCCAGTGATATGTGGATCCTGTTGCTAAGAAACGGTTCCATTAATATACCAATCGTTTTGTATGCTGTTTGCTTGTCCATATGGAACTTTATTTTCTGTGTATATGCGTTTGCTTTCAAGAATTGTCATTAAGATAAATATTTCAATGAACAGTCTATGATCGTGGTATGCTGTTGCCTAACAAATTGATAGAAGCCGGTCGGATGGGCAGTCACAAGAACCTCAGGTTACCCGATGGTATGTGGACACAATAATGCATTGGGGAGGAAAAAAAACATAATCATTACTAAAGGAATCAGGATATACTTTACGTCAAACGAGTGGGAAAACAAACAAACTCTCAGAATGCCTGAATTAATATTCTATTGAAATATTTCAAAAACATCAATGTGGCGTTCTGTCCACATTCAAGGCATTCTTGAGTAATCTACATTGAAATCTCTCGAGTTACACGCAACAGATCTTTGATAGTTTGTGGAACAGAGGTTGACGGCGCTTAGGAGATATAATTATATCTTCTTGTACATAGCAACTGTCATAATCGACGTTAAGATCCATTTAATATGATTAGACTTGCCTGAGGTTGCCACGGAAAAAGCGCATTGAATGGAGAATGTTCAAGGTGAAATTATTGTTCCTGGTGAATGTTGCTATCGCGTTAGATAAAGCAGGATGGCCATATTAAAGTACGATGTCGTTATCGATTCAAAATAGTCCGCATGACAAGAATGTGGAACTGCGCCAATGGCTCTTTTTTAATACCGGGGTGAACAACAAGAGCGGATGCGTACAGGATTCTGTGCCAACTTCTGCTCTTAATTATTTAATCATCTTAATCATATCTTGATTTGACATTTGTATAAGCACCAGCTACAGTCGCAGACTGCAAGTGTGTCCTAAAATGTTTGCTCCGTTTAAGTGCAGGAGTGGATCAGAGTAGTTTATAGAGCCGTCGGGAAACTGGCTTACAACTGAAGTAATTGGCTGAAACAAAAACAGGAACCCAGACTCGTCCTCCATGACCTGTGGCGTGTTCGCTTCTTGGACTGGCCCATTAATATATATTTTTAATACATTCATAGGCAACGGTATATTTATTACTGTTACCAATCATCCAAATGTATCACCAAAATCACATTTTGAACATAGCATAACATGCACGTAACTGTCCTTCAGCCGCTCATAATGTGTCAGTTGTTATTAAAACGGATTTAAAATGCAGTGCTAAATAAGTTATATTGACAGACAATGCATTGATTTTGACTTAATCTTTTCTACATTACATTCAAAGTATGAAAGATGAAAACTCATGAGAAAATTTACTATGCAGTTCAACATATGTTTGAGCCTGCATTGAAGTTTATTGCTAGAAACTAGAAAAGCATACGTTGGAAAAGGGAAATGGATTATGTTCTATTCCAATACAGTGGCTGCACACCTACGTGCTCAATTGCAACTCACAATAGGGTGAATTATTTATATCCTGTTGATTTATCATATGAGTTAAAATATGCAGCAGTAGATAATTAAACCCTCGTTGACCACTGTAATGAGCAATTAATTTCCTAGTGATTATCATTTAAACGCAGCTCCTCCAAATAACATCATAAAACATCCTTAAATATCATTTGAAACTGGCATCTTTACAAGAGGGGCTGCGCGTGAACTGCTAGCAGCTTCTGCGCGCCAGAGCAAGGCTTTTATGGAGCTGTCCTTGGTGCTGATTTAGACGGCCCTGTATGTACCGAGGACTCGCTAGCAGGGTTTGTCCGTTAAGTACTCCGGAGATTTCAGTGCAGACTGCAGCGCAACCACCTGAATGATTTTAAATCATCGGTCCACCGGGAAAAATGATACAGAATGCATTAATATATGACCTAAATTATTAACGTGCAGCGTACACATTTTTGCGAGATGATCACTATAGCATGTACGAGCAATAGTTAAAGCAGACCACCCAAGATGGTTTAATTTTATATTATTATTATGGACAACTGCCAGTTTGCTTTGATTTACCCAATATACATCATAACAAGGATTCCTGCGTGAGTTTTCCAGCTGCTGGTCGTAGATTATTATTCAAATTCAATAATTAGGTGTGCTGTCAAGGGAGTAATAGAGTTAAGTGACTAAGATCAAAGGAGCACATACTACTTAGCTACTGCATTCTGTACACAAATGATCTGACACGTTTTTTTTCCTGAGAAAAAAAGTTATATTTTTAGTTTTACCATTGCCTGAAGTGTCAGACTTCGCGCTAATTTTGACGCCGCCCAGCGTTGCATTCTGATAATAAAGTATAATACAGCATAACAGAACCCCAGCGTTGCCTGCAAAATAACTGGAATATTCCCGCATTATCCTTATAATTAACCCTTGTAATCAACCATTAAAAGTTTTATTTTTTAGAACAATTAAGAACACTGTTTAGGCATCCCAGTTTAGGCAAAAATGTGATCGTATTTAGATTTTTTTTTTCATACCCCGAGCGACATATTGTTCATCAATGGAGCCGGGCCAAAGAAATGTTTTCAGACAAAATGCCGCATAAAATTCTATGTTAACACTGCAACGTTTTCGAGGGAAACCCCTGTGGCACAAAGACCTTACATTTCGTATTTCCCTTTTCAGTAATGTACCTGAAGAGAAAAGAGAGCGCTTGTTAAAGGCAATGCCACATATGCCACCTTCTTCCATACTGGTCTTCACGAGAACTGCCGGTACGTCAGAAGCATAAGACTCCTTTTTGGGGAGGGGATCCCGTCACATCCTCTGCCCATATATGGGCAAAAAGTTGACAAGCGAATACGCGGCGGGGAATCCTCTCGCAGGGTAGCGGTGAATGGAGAGGAGGGGCCATCGACCAGCCGCACAGTATAAAAGCGAAGGGAACCCGATGCTGTGGATTCATACTGAACCAGGCGAATAACAATCAGCAAGATTTCCTGAACACTTTTCAAAGAAGCGGAATTTCAAAATATTTACAGAAGCTTCATATCGACAGTCTTATTTTTCTTCGAGATTTCCAAGGGACATTACACATCAGAAGGACGCTTTTTTTTGGCGTTTGTTTATTTCTCTCCAACAACATACTTGACCCGCGATCGCAAGTGGTGGGACAGGGAAGCATGTTGAACGACATGGATTTGAGCTCGCAGCATTATTTTTATTATTCATTTGACGACGTCTGCGGCTCTCCTCCTGACATTGAGTCCATTGGGCCAATGGAAAACCAGGACACGTGCTTGGCTGCTGAAACACAGTCGCCCGTTCATCACAGTCAAGGTGAGTGCTTCTGTTTAGTGACCAGTGCATGATGCATGTCCTAGCAGTTGTTGTTAATAATAATAATAATAATAATAATAATAATAATACCATCACACCGATATGACTTAATTCGTGATTTCATGTTTAGGGCCTACTATGCGAACCTAACACACGCAAAAGTAATGTGCATACAGTGTTTAGCTGTGTAATTAAACATGGATTCTTTCATCTTCCTCAGATGGTGCAGCGGCAGACATAAAAGTTGAAGCGTCTGACTCGGATTTCTCATTTGATCCGAGCGAAGTCACCGAAGGTGGATTCGGTCCTTCCTTCGACTACTCCGGCAGTTTCTACGTGGAAACGTCTAACGCGGCAGCGTGTAGCGCGGATATGCTGCTCAACATGATCACAGAAATAGTTGGGATTTCTACTCTGCCGATCTCTGAAATGCAGTGCTCGCCAGAGTCTGCATATTCCTCCCCTTCATCCGTGGACGCGGGGTTTCAAAGCCAAGGGTCCAACTGCTCTTCTCCAGCACTGAGCTCGCCTGAAGAGAGTTGCCATGGTTTCCCCGAGGTTCAGATGAGCGTCCATGATTCGGCGCCGGCCCAGACTAACTTCGGTACCTCTGCGATGGACCAGACAACAACAACAGCCCCTGGGACGGTGACGTTTCCAGTGGTCGTCAAGAATGAGTTTGAAAGCCATTGTGAGTGGGACTCCTTCAATAAATGCGATTCTTATTTGGCCTCAGATCTGGTGTCAGAAATTTTTAAAATGGACTGCTCCACCGAGCAGCAAATTGATATGAAGGATGTTATTGACTCGCTCGCTTCTATCTGTTCGACCTCCGAAACCGCGTGCAAGTTAGACGGAGCGATTAAGCAAGAGCAGTGCTTCGCCAACAACTGTGCCCAGAGTATTCAATTCCCTTCTTTCAGAAGCCACCAGACACCATCCTTGGACATTGCAAGTCATACTAACGGTGTGTTCAAATCGGATGTTTTGGACCTCCCCTGTATCCCAATCGAGACTTTGACAAATCAGTGCGATTTAGCTTACACCTCGACGACACTATCCAGCACAATAGACTCTCTGCTTTATTCGACTCTTTTGCCGGAAAGTTTTGCAAGGGATAGCGCACCTGTGGAGAAACAACCCCGCGCCAGAAAAGCTCCAATCAACGGGCAAGTCAAGGTGAAACCCTTTCCGTGCCCAGTGGATAACTGTGAGAGGCGCTTCACGCGGTCAGATGAGCTCAACCGTCATATTCGCATTCACACCGGGCACAAGCCCTTCCAGTGCCGCATCTGTCTGCGAAGTTTCAGTCGCAGTGACCACCTGACGACCCACACCAGGACCCACACCGGAGAAAAGCCGTTTTCTTGCGACGTCTGCGGCAGAAGGTTTGCGAGGAGCGACGAGAGGAAAAGGCACGGGCGCGTGCATCTCAAACAGAGAGAGAAGATGGAGCTTAGGGCTCAGATAATAGCCGCTCCTATGTGCCCCTTCACTTTCCCTAAAGGAATCTGAACACTAGCCTACAAGT
The DNA here is from genome assembly GCF_013347855.1 of Anguilla anguilla. Lineage (NCBI taxonomy): Eukaryota > Metazoa > Chordata > Actinopteri > Anguilliformes > Anguillidae > Anguilla > Anguilla anguilla. The sequence goes on along the minus strand of NC_049207.1, from coordinate 54,972,977 downwards.
TATTGTGCGTTTGGCGCTCTCTCTTCCTGAAAATGGAAGATTGTTTATAGTAACAGTTCACCGCTGTTAGCAAATCTTAACGTTTCAGCGTTCGCGATCCAACGAGTTGACAGCTCAGAGCGTTTGCGATTCAACGAGTTGACAGCTCTAAGATCTCGGAGTAACTGTCAAGAGAACTGTACGCTTTCAGTGTGAGATGGTTATGTAAACGGTAATATTCTGAAGAAGACCGAGTAGAGAAGGACGTTTTTTTCATTTTCTTGCCAGCAGATGCTTATAGAATTACTCATGAACCCTAAGACTGAATACGTGAAGACGGAAAATATTAATTTCCTACAAAAACCTTATAAAACAGATCCAACCAACCTCTGAAACTGCAACAGTAACCATAACAGCAAGAGCTACGTCAGAGTTCAGAACTAATTTCTCTGAACAGCTCCAACCTCATCGCAGTGGGAGAAAACCTGTGAACTCAGATGACGTCTTATAAATCTTTGACTTTATCTTGTACTTTTGACGCTTTATAGGTGGAGATCATTTCCAGAGAATATTTTTTATTCATAGAAATGTTCCTGAAAAAACATTGTCGAAAACTTGCATCGCGAGGTCAGAGAACGGAAGAGATTCTTTTGTACAACATTCATGTAAAATACATATTTTCCTCTCGTAGGAAGTATATTTTATTATTTTTTTAACGACACTATTTGCTTCTCTACTGAATTATGCTGTTGAATGGTATTTGTGGTCTATTTGATCACTTAAGTGATATGAATGAAATGTGAAACCCGCAGACCCGGACCCAAGTAAATATATTGGTATGCGTTCTTAACACTGCACTTTTACAATCGTGAAACCTTTTTTTTGTGCCCGCAGATTTTTTTCCTTGAAATTGGGTATTTTTGCCAAATTTATTCTGTGGGAAGATACCATCCAAACGGCTGGATAAAATTGTACAAAAGTAACAATCTTATCTTCCTAAGCACGTAATTAATTTATCTTGAGAAAGGTGTAATGTAAGATGACATTTGTCAAAGAAAACCGTAACTTTCTGTTTGACAATAAGAACGCAAAAGGAAACAGACTCGTATATGAATATGAGAGCTTTGAAAGCTTGTGCTTAATCAGAGTTAGTTCAAAATGTACTGCCTTGTTGTGGTAATGTGTTCAAGTACCTAGTGCTTCTTCATATTTTGATGAAATCAAGGTTATAGTTCTGAATTAAATGCACTATCAATATATTAGGGGTCATGGGTCAAGGGTCATAGGGGCTGCAGTTTAGGTTTTGACAAGAGCAAAACCCTTGTGAGTAAAACACTACAATATTGTAGTTGAGTAATCCAGTAGCGCACATTGCTGCAATATTCTGTACATTCATGTATGGTTGTATATAAAATGAAAGACAAGACAGAAGAAATGCTTTAAAAAAACTGTTTGTTGAAAAGAAAAATATACATTGTCCTGTACTGTCAAGGTACACCAAAATGTAAATTAAACTTGCCTTAAGTTAAATTAACTGATATGGAATTGTAAATATGTGAAAATGTTTCTATGATATGCTGTCATGTTGTTATTTTTACGATTAATGTTTATGAATAAAATTATGAACTTTACTGAATACAATGTGTATTCTTTATTATCTTGGTTTATTGCTGGAAAATTAAGATTTTTCAACGTTCATCGATCACAGTTTTCTCAATGTTTTTCTGCACTTCTCCATTGAAGTGGTGGATTACATTCTATAGTTTTTAACTAAATACAGAATGTGTATTTACTTTTGTTTAATAAGGCTTTAGAAATCATTTTACATAGCAGAACTATTCTACCTTTGCTGTTCCTACTTTCTGCTATCCCATGACAACATGCAGACATTAAAAAATGCTATAAAATTATTTTTTAAACATAATTTTAGACCTCTGAACAGAATCCCTTCAAGTAAACAGACATGCACTTTCAGAATCACCTTAGAATTCTTAAGCCAGCATGAATATGTATTTTCATTGAAAACAAAGACCCGTGTGTCAATTTTTATCAAGCAATTTCAAAAATAACTGACTGGGTACATATACACCAAAATGAGACATTTCTGTTAAAACTATGAACTTGTTTTGACCTTTTTACCCTTATGACTTCACGTGGCTTCTTGAATATTATCTTTATGAGAATAAGTAGGAATGGTTTACTGTTGCTGAATTTCCACGGGGGAAATCAAACCAGCAAAATTACTGACAGGAATGGCTGCATGCCTAATGCATGCGAGGATAATCTCATTTGTAACTGAAATGCTTTAATGGATTTTGGTGTATGAGGATGAGGAAGTATGTCACAACACACATGTTTGGCTTGAACACACTTTCACATGCATGGCAGTTTAAATATGGTGCTTAATTTAAATTGTCTACAAAAGATCCGTACAGAAACTATGCAAACTGAAACAGATTGAAGTGTAAATGCCTGCCCCAAGTCATAATCCTCTTCAAATTACACTTATAATCCTTCAAGGTCCAAGGTTATCTTTATTGTCCCACTAGGAGAAATGTTGTTTTGCAGCCAGGGTTCACATACAGAAGACAGAATACAAAAGGACAACATCACGACAACACCAACACAATTAAATCACTGAGCCAGTGCAGGGAAATGGAAATTCATACCAAGTACAAATGTGTGCAAATGTGCAAGTGTGCAAATGTACAGGGGTGGTGCTATTTGCTTAAATAGCAGAGCACTCCGTTCTTAAGTTTTTGAGCTGCTGTGAACACTGTCATACATTTATGACACACATAACATGTAAAATTAGCATATATTGCTTCAATTTTTATTTGGTGTATTGGATGAGGATGTTGCAGCTGCTCTGCATAGCACATATAACACTGGAAATTGCAATAATGAGGACAGACATTTCAACCAGAGTATATTCACCAAGGAAACAACTCCGTCTATGATGGAAACACAAAGCTTCGTTTCCACTTTCCTAATATGGGGCGGGATTCCTGTCCTTTTATCCAATCAGCTGGCGGGAGTAGGCTAGCATGTCTGTGAAACACTACAGCCTACAAAATTATTGTCTTAATCATTGACGTGACTAATCAAGCGGCCCCCAGTTGAAAATTAATTTGTAAATGAGTGATAATTTTAAGTGAGCTTTATTGTCTCTTAGCCAAATCACCACCTGTTCACAGGGCTCACGGTGCAGTTGGGGAACTCAACTCGTATGATACAGAGACAGACACAGAGTGTTTTGTGACATGACCAACTTGGCTGGACACCACTCTCCAGCAATCTGTCACTGGTGGTGGCACCAGGGAGTCCACGGTACGTAGGCGGCACATACTGTACGTGACGCGTCAAGGCGGCAGGGCGTCTTCTGTCCCTACACAAATTTGTACGTTACAACATGCGTCTTCTCTCTGATAAAGTGACAGATGCTGTAACTATAGTTACGTGTGATCTATCACCAGACACAAGACGTCGTCAGATTGCTTTTGCGATATGAGCTGGGTCCAAGAATTTGCACTCCATGACGATTATCATCCCTGTGAAGCGTATAGGTCACATAAGGAGTCTCAAAACGAAGTCATACTTAAAAAAAAATCTTTCGGATCAATGACTCAAAGCCAAAATCAGCCTAAGCAATCAAAAATAACAGGGTAATGACGTCGTCTAGAATCTGTTCTTTCTGACAAACACGCATGTGTTGTGACATATACTATCCTCATACACCCAAGACTTTTTATAACTTTAATAACAAATTTGATTCTCCACGTATCTCTAACATTAGGCCTATAAACCCTTGGATGAATGCTTTGTAATATTTTTTCAGATTGTTCAAAAAAATATATAGATTATAGATATATGAGTCATTCAGTACATAATCGTACATTAGTCCATTCTGTAATGAAGGATACTTCGTTTCTAACGCGGCGATTTTCACTTCACCGGTTAATCATTAAAGAAATTCTCAGGCGACATCCGAAGCTAATGTAATGCAGCGTGTTAACATGGTAATGCGGACTAATCAAACAGCGGCAGGCGAGACAGTGGCTGTGCCCAATGGTCGCAGTAAGATTGATGTTTCTGAAACTTAAAGACGTATTATGCGATTTCACGCTACGCCAGCGCCCATTGTTTCACAGCAGCCCAAACTAGTAATTGATTTGTGACGATTAAACAAACAAATGGGCTCATGCTGCTATGAGCATTTATTCACTGTTAAATTAAAGTGATTTCATATTTATTTCCAGACTTCCATCAACAGCCTCTTGCATAACGCTTGGTATTTACTTTTTAATATAATATCGTAGACCTGTACCCTGTCAAACCAAGAACCCAGCCGGTCGTAGAGTAACCTATTTATTCGGACTATATAAAAAGACAGTTCTACTGTTAAATTTCTGCTTGTGGTTAAATTCTTATTTCAAGTCAATCTGCAAAATAATTCCACTACTAAACATTATGTTTGTGATTTACAATTTAAGGTAGACGAGGCTTAGGCTACTTGTCGAAAGTGCACCCGTCCAGTGTTAATTTAACTCTTAACGGATAACATTTGATTCCACATTCCAGACTGGGACCAAATGTTATGTGTTAAGAGTTGAATTTACACTGTTAGAGTTGAATTAACACTGGACATTTTACTGTGCATTTGTCTCACACGGTTAAATCGTATTAACCGGCCTACCTTATGCATGTATACTGGTAATGTTGTGCAGTAGGAAACTTACTCAAATGATGGATACGTTCCACATTTAAGAGACGAACGTTTGCCTCATAATGAGACAATAACATGGGCTTATGCATGGGCAATCTGTTTATGCAAACATAAAAATACTCTTGAGTTTTTGCACACCCAACACACATAGGCTTGGATGAGCTTTTTGTAAGAGCAAAAAGTCAATAAATGTTTTATGTTATGGCTGAATCCGTTTTTCCACGAACTGCATAAAAGGACTCAAGTGTTATTTCAACCGATTATGCAAGTATGTTTTCTCCTATAGGCCTAGTAAACTGTCCAGGCCTACTTCTGTGAAGTGATGCAGATTTATAAATTACCGCAGTTATGGATCAGACACAGTCCTTATTATATCATAGTGGCGTTAGAGCCGCGGCGGTGTAATCACTGTGTAATTTTATTCCAGTCGAGGGAAAGTGAAGCGCCTATAATCAACGCGCATAATCACACGGCCGCGGCCGCTCGGCAGCCCGGCAGCCCGCTGAATTCCGTCTTTGAATAATTCCGAACCTGATGGTCCCTTGTCTGATCCTGAAGGAGCGCGTGGGCGGTTTCGAGAGCGCAGGTGATTATACATGAGAATATTAAAGGAAAGCCGTGGATACAGACGGTAAAGAGATTACTGATGCCTAATCATAGGCATTTATTATCGCGCCTAGTCCCCTCCTCTTTTCCGAGGGAGCATTCAGTCATTAATTTGTCCTGCCCTGGGTTGACGTAGGCTGATGGGATGGAGACCTCACCTGGTAGCATTTAAATTATAGTTCAAACCTGAATGCCAAAGAGCAAAGGGCATTCTCCTCCACCTTCATGCAGCATCTCTATGGTAACTAACACAAGTGAAGTCAGCAGTATCAGACACGGAGAGGAGGGTTAAGTGGAGTGTGTTAATGAAGTATAAAATACATTTCATGACATGTCTCTGTCACCCTTTATCACCAAGAGCACATTATAGCAAGCTACAGGATATCAACCTGTTTCCCATGCAGCTCAAAGCACACAGTAAAATGTTCAGTGTTAAATCAACTCTCACAGAGTATATATGTTCCCAACTGGATGTGTGTACTCTGTTAAGAATTGAATGCTAGTTACCATAGAGATACTGCTGCATGATCGTAGAGCAGAATAGAAGTGCTTCCAAAAACTCACCTCTCTAACCTAACAGCAGCGCTGTAGTTAATGGGTAAGGTCACAGGTTCGACACTTCAGTTGTACCCTTGAGCAAGGTACTTAACCTGCATTCCCTCAGTGTATATCCAGCTGTATAAATGGATGCAATATAAAAATGCTCATGTAAAAGTTATGCAAGTCGCTTTGGATAAAAGCATCTGCTAAATGCCTGTAGTGTAGTGTAATGTTAATGGTGGGGTCAGTGCAGGTCTGTCCATGCTGGTATCCTCCAAGGTATGGGTGGTGTTGGACCCTGTTGGACTCACCTGTACTCTGTTAAGAGTTTAATTAACACCGGACATTTTTACTGTGCAGGACGCGCCGTGGACACTGAAATCAGTTGGCTCTCCAACATGTCACTGTACGCCACTGGCACAGGAAAGTCCTGCATTTATTGCAGAATTTGAGAGGTTTTTGGAGCGTGGGAACTGCAGGGCCCGTTTTATTTTTTTGCGTTGCGGCGACGCTACGCGCTTTCTCTCCGACGTGCGCGTCTCGCCACAGCGAGCGCCCGGGTACGGAGCGGCGGGGGACAGCCAAGGTTTTTTCGACGACGTGAGAGAACATTGCTCTGTCACACACCAGATTGAAGCAGGGCCTGGCGTCGGCCTGTGTTGAGAAAGAGTGGGCAGCAGAGTTAGCTCGTCCTCTTAGCAGCTGGAGCGACTGAACGCCTGCATACATTACCACAACGTCGCCTCTCTTGTTTTCCGAGAAAAAAAAAAGAAGTTTCTTTTTTTTTTCTCCAAGCGCGCGTTCTAGCCAACCTGAAGCAATATGTACTCATGGTAAGTGCTATCTGTAGAGGGCATAATCATTTATCACTTTTTATTATGAGTTGTGAGAGATTATACAACATATCTCAGTATTTCTGCATCGATTAAATGGGAGGTTCTCTCTTCTAGAAATAGATGCTCGGTTTTATGCACTTCACTGATGAGTTGTGCACATATGTGATTCATACAGAATTTTAATAACTGTACTTCATCACTTTAAATCACTGTTTGTGAAATAATGGATTGCACTAAGTGTTTTAATACGTTTCACCATTTTGATTGACATTGTATCTGAGTACATCCACCAAACCAACAAAACAACATTGCTTCCTGTTCTGTGCCTGATACTATTTCTTAAGTATTAATAACACACCATTACTTGTGGTCAGCTACTGTAGCTGTTTGCTAAGTTGTTCTTCACTTTGTTAAACCCCAGGCACACATCCCTAGTGCTGTGATTCCAGCTTGTTTTGCTGTCGCGGTAAGATTGATGGCTGTGTTTTGCATGGGGAGAGGGGCTGAGCAGGCCCCTTGTTGTGCCAGCTTAATAGAGCCATGCAGAGCCAACACAAAAGCCATCTGAGAACATGTTTGATCTGCTTGTGTAGACTACCCCCCGCCCCATACTGCAGCTCTCTTGGCTTAACATGCCTTCACTGTAAGATCTGATCTGATCTGGCTCCTGTGGGGAATACAACGTGTAACACCAATCAGGCCTACATTTAAGGTCTACAGTTAAAAAAAAATGGTTGACTTCACTTCGTATAATTCCTGCACGAAGTAGCCATTTTATGATTCTCAGAGAGATGTCATTGTGTGAATGTACTTCTGTCTTCAGATGAATTCAAATGCAACTGGATTCTTGTTTACGTGCTGCAGAGTTGGGGAACAGACATTTCATTTCACATTTCAACTTTGAATATTTTATTTATTTTTGGGTAAAATAAAAAAAAAAGTGTCTTTCTTGACCATTGTTTGAAGCTGCATATCAATGTGGAATGAAGAACATCCACACAAGCTGAAAGAAATACCTCATTCTAGCTGTGTGTGCTGCAGAACAACAAAATGCTTTTCTTTTTTTGGTCCTTTTTCAGCAACAGAACATCTGAATTAGGTACATCCTGCAAGGCTGTTGCATTGACGAGCTGCAGTCACACTGACTGGACAAGAGACTGAATGAAAATGCAAAGCACAACTTCATGCCAATAAAAGGATGTGGCCTCTCTAAGCGTCTTTATGCTCCGGCGTTCAATGGGAACAGGAAATCCCAGGTGGGCGCAGTCCGGGAATTTCCTGCGTCCGTCGGGACGCCCCCCCCCCACCCCGCAAAAGCCGGGGGGGTGAGGAGAATCGGCCGGGCTCTGTTTGTCTGCTCCCCAATACAGCGCCAGATTGATAAAGCGGAGTCTCCGTTAAACATTGACCCGCTGCCCGGGAATGCAAAACGGGGGGCTGCCCTGTTCCTGGGGATTACAGTGCGGCGGGGGCGTCCTGCATTGTACCGCACGGGATTGATTGGAGGAGCGATCGTTTAAACATTAACCAGGTGCGGCGGAGGGGCCCCCTCTCCCGCCAGCGGGCCTGTCTCCCGGGGCGTCCCCGCGGTGACGAATCACAGGACGAGTCGGCTAAACATTCACCCCGTCACTTAAACACCCCTGCACTGCGCCCCCCCCCCCTCTCCCCCCCTCCCCCCTCTCATGGCTGCACACAGGACTCTGAGATTTAAGGACAGGCGGCCTTTTGTCCCCACTGGACGTTTTTGCGTACGCTGCGTTTTTTCCGTCTGTCTGTTGTCACGTGCAGCAGGGCGGGCCTTCTCGCCACTTCCTGGCTCTGATTTGAGCAGTGGCCTGTCAGAGGATGTCAGGGATAGTTGTGTTAATGTCGGTTTCTGGAGAACAGGAATGAATGTGTCGTATGCGCGTGTCGCACATCCAAAAGGAGAAACATACTTAACTGAATAAGTAGTGGAGTAGCGCACAATTCTCTGTGCAGGATTAGATTTAATCTTCCCATTCAGGCACTTTTAAACTGGTTCCAATGGGCAGCCTTAATCCCACCCTGTAGATTTACAGAATAGTAAAACGTGGAATCTTCCAGAATATCTGCAGAATATCTCAATGCCCTGATCTGACTTCACACAGTAAAAATGTCCAGTGTTAATTAAACTCCTAGCAGACAACATTTGGTCTCACTCTGCAATGTGGGACCGAATGTTATCTGTTAAGAGTGTAATTAACACTGTTTGAGTGTAATTAACACTGGGAACTTTAGGGCTCCCCCACAGACTTGGCAGGAATTCTCTCATGTTCCTGAAATGCCAGCGCTGTCTTGTTACAGACACCCATGGCAGCACCGGTCTCTCACTCTCTCACACACACACGTACACACACACACACACACGCGGTCTCTGAACACACAGCTGGGCTCAGTCTCACCGTGTTTAATGTGACTCACGGAGTGACAGGCGTTTCTCAGGTGTGTCAGTCTGACACCGGGGTGTCCTAGAAGGGCCGTGTCTGTTCCTGGATCTCTCTCCAGCTTCTGCTCTTAATCACTTACTTAGACCAATAATTGTATGTGTTCTGGCATTTTGGCTGGATCTCTTGGTAAACCCCTCAGTCGCGACTGATAGCTGTACTTACACTCCTTTAACAAATGTTTTAGTGTTGTCTCGAGGGATTCAGTGTGTTGGTGTGCGATGTTAATGAGCTAATTGAGCTAATTGAGCCAGGCTAATTGGTGGAAGCACAAACCTGCGTACACACTGGTTCTCCAGGAATGGCGCTGCTCACCCCTGGCCTGCAACAAGGAGCCTCTGAGCCAATCAACATCCACTTCCGCTCACATCAGTCGGTTAAATTTTAAATGCCTTCATAAGTATCTTGATTTGATCTTAAATGACATACAAAGCATATACACATACACACAAACATACACACAGGCATACACACAAATTATGTAAACTATTCACCAATCATCCATCTGAAGGTGTAAGCTGTTGTATTCAGTTTGAGAAGTAACCGACTTACAGAGGAACCATTTGCGTACAATATTGCAAAAGAGCTGAGGGTGAATCTGTTTTCCTCTGTATGAAACCCCAGTTTTCTAACTACAGCAAGTGCAGTAGGGAATAGGAATGGACACCAGACACAATCACTGTCTAAATGTGTGTCTTAATGTCAGTTAATGGTTAGCACAGAGCTCTTAAGTTAGGTTAGCGCTGCACGCGAGAAGTGTGCCCGAGTTTGTCTGAAGTTAATGATCTCTCGGTTTAATGGCCTATACTCCACGTGACACACGACATGGGTTTCATTCAGTGAGGCGGCTCACTTTTGATCCTCAAAATGATGCCAGCACACTGCTACTGTTGAAGGGACCATATGATCTCGGAAAACAACGTTCGGCATCCGCAGACGTTCACTGAAAAGCAGACCTTTCTAATGGGCTCATAATGATTCATTTAAATCTGCATCAACCACAGTGCTCTTGCCTTTTTGTGGAACTAAAAATGAAGAGGAAAAGTGCACTTTATGACACAGTGTAACTGATGCTTTCATTAATATTATACACTCTGCGATAATTAACACCAATGATTTTTTTCCCCACAGATTGGATAAATGCCTATATTTGATGCAATGGTGCCACAGCACCTGAATGTAACAACCTTCATTTGTGTGTGTTAGAGCCAGTCATTACTGCAAAAATACCGACACATCAAAACACGCAAGGATTCAACAGCTAGTCGTTAAATCTACACCAGAGATCCAAAGTAAAACAATTTGAAGACCACGAGAGCTTTCCGTTCTCTGAAATACATCCCGTTACCATGGAAACCATGGCACTGGCTCGACCAAAGAACACAGGACTCAGTATTTGAACATGGCACACAATTTTCACAAAGCCTGTTACGGATGACAATGTAATTAATGTGCAACAAGACAAATGTGAACACTCATCCGTTACTAATTTGATAATTGAGTTATTACATGGTTTGTATAGAAGTTATGCCCACTGCTTCAGCTAAAAAAAAGGAAAAGAAACTTTCAGCAGTAAATAATTAGACAGTTTATGTGTAATTATATGCAGATCCCAAACAGTGCATTTCTGACTTCTGAATTCTGAAAAAGAATCTGAAAGCCACCAGTGAATAACCAGAAAGGACGCACTGAATCATCCAGGGTTTGTGACGGCAGTATAGTGCGCTCTGCTTGGCAATATGAATCATATGCCATACATAGAAATCGATATGACCTTTACAGATTTAATAACTTCATTTATAGTGCCTATTTAGATTTAAAAATGGAAGAAAAAAACAAAAATAAAACAACAACAACTGATGTTCAGTTCACTGCCTCCACAGTGTTCTACCTCAACTCACCCTCTGTCCCCAGTAAGGCACTCAGTTTTTTTTTGGCTCAATACTGATCACATATTATTTCTGATCTCAAAATGTTCTTATTATTTTTTGAACGCATGCTGGGGTGACAAACACAAACTCAGAGGACAGTGATGTCCTGTGCCATGTGTCAGTTCTTGAATTTAATTTATCCTAAAGAATTTGCATTATTGCTCACCGAAAACCAACAGATGAGGCTTTGGTGACAACGCTAGGACAGAAATGCAATCAGATATTACATACTGGGAGAAATTCATCTCTGGGTTGAAAATTGGTCAAGAAACTAATGCCTTGTGTTTCTTGGACCCAATTATCCGTATTGCTATTTGGTTATTTCTGAATTAAAAATCATTGAGGCACGGTCTTTCTCACAAGTTACGTGAGTATAGAAATTTAGTAAAATGTTACATCCCAATATTTTTCAGCACTATATAATAAACATTCGGAGTCAACTGTGTCCTTTTAAATTTCCGGTTTGAGCATCGTTGGGCTGAAATGAACCTCTAAGTTCATTATATCACAGAGCAGTTCATAATATATTTCTATTCCGCTATTGCCCTCTGCTGGTCTGACAGGGCTGTAGAACTTTCACGTGTGAGAAGGTATTAATGAGGTTGCCGCGGGACGATTCTTATTCTAACATAATACATTTAGTTTTGCATGGTAGCATTGTTGTGGTTCACTGGGTTCTTTATATAAACAAGGAATGTTATGGAGGTTTAAGGTAGTCCACAAATACAGGGCTGCAATAATTTACCCCAAGAAGTTATTTCAAAAGCGATGGGACTTTCGTGTACTGATGTTCTATTCGGCTGTCTGGGTATTTCCTTAGGGGTCGATAAATGCACACTTGATTGGTGAGAGTAAGCCATTTTTATTTGTATTGTCATTATTATTGATTGTGATGGAACAAGCTTTGCCAAGCGAGAGACGGCTTGGATCACATTTGTGAGAATGGCCACGAGACGCCGCTGTACTCAAACCTAAGGCGGTGTAAATGTACTGCTGTCATTCACTGGCATCATAGACCGTATAAAAATAGATTGGCATGATTATTGAAAAAGGGCAATGGCCAATTATATTGTCTTAAGTGTCCCAATATTGTTGCGCTTGATTATTACCAAAAAAGTAAATATTTTATATTTTTGGGAAACTAACAATGCCAAAGAGAGATGTGGAACCATTCTTACATTTACATTGAAATACTGAAAAATGGCTATAAAATTTCAACATTCCAACTTTTACCAGGGATAAGCAGCCCAGTAAATGTTAAATGTTTTGTTCAATATTTTGAGTCTAATACTGTGCGCACATGACTTTACATAATATCTTCTGATATATAAATAAAGCGATGTATTTATGCAATAAACATGTGACAAATAGAAACAGCCCTGGCACTATAATGAGCACAATCTTCCTGTTTTAGAGACCTCACTGAGTTTAATTACTTGGTTCATGAAAAGCGTATACCATAAGCCACATGGCGAATAGTACGAAAATACATCGGTCAGAATCATTCAGCAACCATTGCATTCTGTTAGCATTCTGATAATAGGCTATAATACTCTTCGCCTCTTTTTCGTAGTGCAACTGTGCCCACGGCGGGTCGCTAGTGGGCACTGTATCTTTGCTGACTGGCTGATATTATGTTGACTTTATTGAATATGCACTGAGAATTTCGATTTGCAATCCGTTGCATCTATCCGAGGACGGGGAGGGGCGTGACCGCTTGCGGCAGGCTCCCCTGACCTAATAGCCCACGAGCGATCATCATCAGAGCAGCTCGCGAAACAAGAATTTAACCGGTTAGCACGTGACTCCACTCACGTTACAGCTGTTTAAAATCCTGCTGACTGGACAGACGCCTCTTGTCTTTCCCGGCGCGGTTCTGGACTCGGCAAGGCGACACCGGCCGGCTTGTGGACCGTCCTTTTACGCTACTGCGGAGTGAAGCTCGTGACGTCAGCAGTAGTGGAGTTGTTCCTCGGGAGGAGGGATGGGGAGATATCTTTGAGGTGAAAAATGCTTTGAGGTGAGTACGCAGCGATGGAACGCCGATGTATTACTTTCACGTGCAGCTAGTTTAGTAGGGTCGTTACGTGGGAAGGCGAAATCCATCTGATATTACTTTAAAATAGCCTAATGAAACTGTTTTTGCAATCAGCGGTACTGGGGTACTCTGCCTGCTGTGATTTCAGAAAAATATGAGGTAGGCAATGCTTGCATTCTCTTCCTCCCCCCCACATACATTTACGTTGTTTCATATTTATCAACACAGCTTTCTACCCACCCTTTGCCTTTGGTAGAAACACACCCATTAAGACACGGGACTGGGTTGCGTTTGCGTAAAACGAGCCGGGAATATGAAATGGGGCTACGGATGTCACCTGCCCCCCTGCCGAATGACGGATCGCATCCTGCGCTTTTCGATTTAATTTAACATTATTGCACGTCTTGTTTTGGTCTAAACTCACTGGGGAGTGCCCATTCGTCCACAACTTGTCAATAATACGCACGGCGGCTATTAGAATTTATGCGTTCAACTAATTCTAGGCTCCTGAAAAGCTGGCAGCGATGCTAGAATCAGTGCATTATTCTGGCTCGTGCAATAGCTTCCGCCCGCACGGCACACGATTACGTGGTTTGCAATGTCCCACTTGAACCTGACTTGCAATTACAGTCTGCATTAAAAACGCAAATGAACGTCATTGCAGTGGATTAGTCCACGCCAATAAACCGATCATGCGGGATCACCGCGCATTTCCAGCTATGTTGAATTTTAATCTAAAAGAACGACATGCCGATACATGTAGCAGTCAAATCTGTTTCTTAATATGAATAGCTGTCCAATATATGCAGGTCTACGTTATCATTACTGTGACATACTTGGTCACATCCTTAAAATATTGTGAATGGAGGTCATATGTCCCGGAAGATATTTGAAGTACTTGGTGGATATGGTGAGGATTATGTTGAAATTCGCTACATGTATTATTGTATGCGGTAGGCTCTACATCTTTAGGGAAACCGATACACTAATATTCTGTTCTGCAAGATTTGGACAAATTACTCTTTTGTCTTTAACTCACTGATTGCAGAAACGTAGAAGTTCTTGGTTTTAACAGTAGACTGGATGGGCGTGTACAGTACATGCCCTTAGGTTACCATGGAGGATTGGGTGTGTCAGATGTCAGTGAAGCAGAGTAAACGGTTCAGTAGTCAATAACTTAGCCTAAATGGCAAAATTGTGTGTGTGTGTGTGTGTGTGCCTGTGTATATGCGTGTGAGTGCGTGTGTGCGCACGCGCGCATTTCCCGCCCCTAGTTTTTGGATTGGTAACCTTTCGCTTGTCATGTCCTGGACAGTATTCCAGATAACAGCTCCTTTTATTGGGGCCGAGGATCTGAAAGGTCACATGGCCCGGTTTGTTGACTGTAGATTACTCATGAACTGGGATATCATCAGGAATCTCCCGTCTCGTGCATCAATCAAAATGTCATCTTCACCGGAGCTCACGGGTGACAGCGTTATTGTTCTGGCATTTGTCTCGTGAGATGGGTACAGTGACAGGGACACGAGCCTTTGAATAATTAACGTAATTATTACCTAATCAAAATCCTCACAGTGAACTGAAACAAATATGGAGTGCCTAATAGTACCTAATCCATTATCTGGTTTCGTTTAATTGCGGGCCTAAAATTTGATTTAAATGATGGATTGCTGCCCAGCCAACCCCCCCTCCCCCCCGGAGGGGGGTGCTGGAGCCCATCCCAGTGTGCATTGGGCGAGAGGCAGGAATACACACTGGACATGCTGCCAATCTATCACCTGGGCATGTAACTTCTTCTCCTGCAAGGGAATCCTGCTTGTCTCATTTAGAATCTAACTCCATATGGAAATCTACCTCCAATCAAATGTGACAGTGTGTTGTATTGTGTTGTATCTGCTGCTGTGTATAAATACTGACAAGGATTTCCATGTGCAGATGAGTAAAGCAATGAGTATTGTCATGAGTAGACTGTATGTGCATGTGGGCTTGCATGAATGCACGTATGTGTGTGTGTGTGTGTGTGTGTGTGCATGTCTGGCTCCAAAAGGGTTAGCTGGTTGATTTGTTTTCCTGAAAGGCAATGAGGGTATAACAGTAAAGCACGTTAACAGGGCTGTATAGCACTGAAAACACGCCAGAAAGAGCAATGGATAGGCCTGCCTCTCTATTCCTTTAGTCAGCCCCAGATAGTGTATATACCTGCATCGCCTTTTTCAATCCAGGTAGGATTTCAATAGGATTTCAGTTCAACCCTAACAAAGCACAGCTCATTCAACTGCTAGAGATTGCGTTGAATTGCCAATTGGTAGAATCAGGTGTGTCAAATTAGGGTTGAAATGGAAACCCTGCAGTACGGTAGATCTCCAGGGACTGGGTTAGGCAGCTCTGCTGTAGGCTGGATGGTTTATGCCCTACAATAGCGATCTTATAGCCCCTTGCCTTGAGCTGAACCCCCACAGGCTTACACGCCAGGGAGATTCTCATGCACCCCTAACTCATGCTCCGAGCTGGCTGGGTTGCCGTGACAGCGCTGCTCTTGTCAGAATCAAATGCCCTGAGCTTTCCCTGTTGAAAGGCAAGCAGGGATTTTGAGCTAGTTAAAAATGTGTTTAAGCTGCATTTCCGACACTTCCTGCTGGTCATAGCTGGTCTGTGGCTTGGGGGGGATTTGGTGCGGTCATCTCTGGGGCAACAGGGAGTGATTTGTATCCTTCACTTGTGATAGCTCTACCTCGCTCCCTGAAATTTGTCGTATACCTTTAGTGTCAAGTTTTTTTTCTTGCACTTCTTTTTTTGAGTTCAGTGGCAGCTGTGTCCACTCTTTCTTATTTCGTTTGGGGAGCAGGTGCTTCGCTGCAATGCTTCACTGATTTCCTAGAATTCTATTTTTTTTTTTTTTTTTTTGCCTGCCCAGGCTTCGCTAGCTTTAGAGATTCATCAGCTGATGAAAGCAGGGGCCAGCCTGGGGCGCCATGGCGACGTGCTGGTCTCTCTTTTTCCGGTCGAGGCGGCGTGAAGCTGCGAGGATGTGATGAGATCTGCGTTTCATGTTTTGGTCGCGGGGCGGTCTCTGATCTCTGGAGGTGCGTTTCTCTGAGCTCTTCCTGTAGCAGACCCTATCGTGCGAAAGGCGGGACGATCCAGAACTGGGGAGCACCCGTGTGGATTTGAGCAGCCCCCGTTTAATCACTGTGCCTTGCAGCTTCGCATAATGATGGGTTTGCGGTATGCGACTCGCGCGTTATTATCTTTGTAGTGAGGAAAATTGAAATGCGATGGGAAAATTTACTTCAGTTTTTGCTTTATGTCCCTTGCGTTTTCTCTTAGCCTTGGGATGAAAAGCTGTTTTACCTGAGAATTCTGAAGGGTGTGGAGGGTCTCGTCCTGTTGAGGGAGGGTGGGGCAGGGGGCGTTTGGGACAATGGGTGGGGTAGCGGGAGGGGGTGTGGCCAGTACACAACATCCTTCAGCTCTTGTGCACGCACTCGCTTCTCTCTGGCTTGACAATTGTGTTTTTTTTTTCATGAAGATGATTGCCATTGCTGACAAACAGATTTGCCAGGTATCAACAGCTTCCTCTGCCTGCAGCGTTCCGAAGTAGCTCTGCTCTACAGTCCGTGACAGGTGTTACGGAAGCAGAACTACCACTGCACAACATCTGGAAGCCAGAGATCTCATCTCTTAGCAACAGTCCGGTCTCGTTCCTCCAGATCCAAGTGACAAGAAATAATTTATTAAAGATGTGTCATAATAGCATAATAATTATAGGGTGCTGACAGCGGTAAGCATGTAGTGTCTGCATGCGCATGCTAATGAGGACGTGGGCTAGCACCTTTTTTGTTTTTTTTGCTAATTGATTTGGCTGGTCTCTGGCCCGTGAAATCTACATCACCGGAGACGTGTTTCCCCCACGGTCCAATTAAACACGACCACTTTCAGTGCTGGTTCAGTTCCATTATGCTCTCTCTCTCTGCTGCAAATGGTGCATTGATTGAGAGAAGTCGCACTCCACTCCATGTCAGTATATACAAATCAATATATTGCCCTCTGACTCGATGCCCTCCTGATTGGAGTAGCTCTCTCCACGGGGCCTGACCGTCAGTCATTAAGGGGTGTGCAGGAAGGACCTATATTCTCGTGAGGGGGAGAAGCCATGAAATCTGGCACACGGACCGTAGGTATTATCCGAGCTGCAGCCTTGCTGGTTTTTTTCAGCGTGTGCTACGCCTATGTAGGTCAGCGTCTCTTTAATCGAGGGGAACAGGATACTGTGCTCGCACGACTCTGCTCATTGCTCCCAGTAGGCTCCCCGGCTGAGAGAGGATCCTCTTCCCTGTCTGTGCTCCGTCTGTCCCCGGAGCTCTTTGACCGAGAGACGGTATTTTTAACATCGTTTCTTCGCTCGTGTCCTCCTCGTCTCTCGGTCGGTTTCCACTTCCTGCCCATCTCTCTCCATTTTTTTCATGTTTGCCACAGAGTCTGTGTGGTTTTCAAAAGGCATGAGGAGAGATATGGCTCTTCTGCTACACAGCAGGTCACTGGGGGCCATTTTCTAATATGAGCTGTGATGGGTGTGACTGTTAACACTCATCGAGGCCTGAAGAATTATTGCAGGCTTATTTGATCGGTGTAATTTCCTGTGTAAATATCACACGCTCGCCTCTGTCCAATCATGTCTAATCGCGTCTCCTCAATGCCTCACGGTGTCATCCCCCCCCCCCGCTGTGGGAAGGTCAGCTGATCTCGACTCCTGATGCTGGTGCTGAAATGGGTTCCACTATGTTTACCCACCCGAACCATCTCCCTCCATCTCCCCCTGAAATCCATCCTCCTGTTTGCACTTCACTGTCTTCGTCTCCCATCCTTCTTCGTGTAGTGAACTCTGCTTAATGGGAATGTTGGGTGGCAAACGGGGAACTGCGGCCCTGTTTTTGGAAGTAGGCGGAGGCTAACTCGGAGGACCTTGTGTGAGAGGGAGGTGTTGATCTGCTTGTGTATAGGGCTTCGCGGTTCAGGAAATGCGTTGGTTTGCTCGAGTTTGACTGAAACGCCTGCCGTTCTCTAAGGAGATCCGTTCATTTTCATCACACGACCGCCGGCTAGCGACAGGAAGTGACACGTGGTTAGCCTCGGTCGGCCTGCACGCGTGTGAAGAATGTTGATGCCGATCTGCGGCACTCAGGCCCCTGGGATCACACGACCACCGGCTAGCGACAGGAAGTGACACGTGGTTAGCCCTGGCCGGCCTGCACGCGTGTGAAGAATGTCGATCTACGGCACTCAGGCCCCTGGGATCACACAACCACCGGCTAGCGACAGGAAGTGACACGTAGCTGACAGGCCACTGAGGCTCCTCCTCTCCGCACGGACCTCGCCACTGTCTGACGGGCACCGGGGCTGGCATCAGGGCTGCCCTTCCGAAACCCTCGTCTAATGACCGTGTGCCCCGCCGAGGTCGGGGGTCTGATTTTCTCCTCGGCTGACTCCGTTGGGTTTTTAACAGTTTTTTTTGACAGTTTGGCACGAGGGAGGTGGAGTCCAGGGAGGTGGAGTCCTTCAGTTTTGTTTTCAGTGTCTGTTGATTCACATTTCATTCTGTGCTGGCTTGCGTCGCCTGTACATTTTAAAGTACAGACAAGAAGCAGTTAAAATAGAACTGGCTCCTTTGTTTCATGCTAATCCACTCTGCCTTCCTTCTTTGATGATTTGCATGGTTTAATCTGCTCTAGATGGATTGGACACATTATCAGGCACAAACTTATCTTCACATACTATTTGTGGTCACTCCCACTGTTTCCCACTGTTATCCACTTTGCGGATAATCATCTTATTACGGTTTAAAATAGAACGTCTCAAATAATTAAAAAAAAGATACAGTATGCCGATGGACTACTGCAGAGTACAATGAATGTGATTGTTGAGGGCTGGGAATAACTGCTTGATTTATTATTAGGTCTCTGGATTAAGAGATGATGACTATTGCAAAAATAAATAAATAAATAAGTAAATAAATAAATGAAATCACATTTTAGACAAATGACCGTGTGACTTGTAGGCATCCACAGCTGCACAGAGAATGCTTGTGGTGTGGTGTGAAGACCTGAGAGAAAAAAAAAAACCTTAATGGGCATGATTATTTCTCTCCAGCTTTTCACTTTAGTTACACGGTATTATATTGCAGGATAATTCGCTGCAGGTTCTGCATGATGATGCTCTGAAATAGGATTGTCTCCTGTGGAAGGCTGTGGAGGATTTACTGCGGTCTCTCCCGTAATGAAGGGGAGATACGCCCAAAGAATTTATTGCCTTGTTGGATTATGGCTGTGGTTCAAGGGCAAAACTGCATACTGCATTCGATAGAAAAATTAGCCCTTCCTTTCCTATTAATATGCCCCCGTACCTACCAGGGAAGTATTCAGTTCTGAATAAATAAGCACTGGCCTCCTTTGTTGTTATTGCAGTGATGCAGCATATTTTCATGGAGAAGCTTTCATAGCTAGGGTAATTAGCGTGGGTCGCTTCTTGAGTGTTGTCAGTTCTCAGCAGACAAAAGTGAACTCTGAGTCATCCTGAAAGATTCTCTCAAGGTTACACTATGAACTGTGCTTCTACACGGGGATCATTTTTCTTATTTTGGGAAAATTTGTGCAGCCCACCAGTACATACTGCCGTTGTTCAGATCTTCCTAGTTATAAAACATAGCCACAAAACAAAAAAAAAAAGATTCACATTTGTAGCTTTAGCTGTAGGTCCACAAATAACTGCTACAGTTGTAGCCTGAAGACGTGTGTTCAGAGTAAGGGTTTCAGACACATTAAAGAGCGCTTGGTAAGATGAGAGTGGCACTTTATTGATCGGTAGTGTTTGTTTGTGGAGACCTCAGGCTGTCCGTTCTCCTCTCTTTCAGGTCTGGAGGTGGAACGCGTGCGGGGGGGAGTGATTAAACGCAGCTCCGGACCTTGACCAATCGCGGTAAGCGTGAGTCCGAACGCGGCGGCGGCGTGCGCGAGAACGAGAAGGCCGGATTTCTGACGCGTGTTCGGGCTGCGCCGAGGCGGCGATGGTCGCCGGGCGCGTGAAGGTCGCCGTTCGCTCGCCGTCCCGGGTCCCCCCTACCGCCCCCCGCCCGTCAGCTTTGGAGATGAGAGGGGCAGGCCGGCGCGCGGGCAGCGGGCGGCGCAGAGCGGCGTGATCGGCTCCGCGGCCGGGAATGGCGTCCCTGGACCGGCCGTACCGCTGCCCCCGCTGCGGGGAGCGGAAGCGCTTCCACAGCCTGTCCTCCCTGCGCGCGCACCTGGAGCACTGCCACTCCTACGAGACGCTGTACGTGCTGTCCAAGCCCGCCACCGCGGGCGACCGCGCCCTCGTCCCCCTGATCAGCTCCGCCCCCCTCCCCCTGATCAGCTCCGCCCCCCTCCCCCTGATCGGCCCTGCCCCCCTCCCCCTGATCGGCCCCGCCCCCCTCCCCCTGCAGGACGTCCTGGAGCGCGCCGCCAGGGGGCGCCATGTGCCCTGTGAGCTGCAGGGCGCCCGCGAACTGGGCCTGGGCCTGGGGGGCGCCGGCTGCCCCCCCCTCACTCGCCTGGAGTTCCCCCTCGCCGACATCTTTGCGAAGAATGACGACGCCACGGCAATCACCACCGCCGCCGCCTCGCCCAGCACCGCCGTCGCCGTGGCGACGGGCGCGGCCTACGAGGAGGGGCTGGCTCGCCTGCGGGCGCGGGCCTGGGAGGAGCGGCTGGAGGAGCGGCTGGAGCGGCTCTCGGAGGAGGTGGAGCGGAGGATCGCGGCGCGGGTGGGCCGCCTGCAGGCCGAGCTGGAGGAGAGGAGCGTCGAGCTGGAGGAGGCGCGGCGGGAGGGCCTGCGCCTCGGCCAGGAGAAGCTCGAGCTGGAGGTGAAGGCCTCGGAGCTCTCGCGCCAGGTGGACGTCTCCGTGGAGATGCTGGCCGCCCTCAAACAGGACCTGGAAACCAAGGAGCAGGAGCTGACCAACAGGCAGCAGTAAGTAGGGCCTTGCAGTATGCGCGTCCTTATAGTCTAGTGTACACTTACTCTCTTTTTCTCCATAATCAAACCTGCCATAATGCTCACTTCCTGTGTTTGTAATTCAGTCATGAATGCCCTTCCTTAGTTAGAAGCTTCGCCTCATGCACACTTCCCGTCTGCACCCTAGTTTAGTACGCACTTCCAGTCTTTGAGTGTTCACAGACTGGAAGTGCATACTGAACTGGCCTGCGATGCACTTGCGTGGCATCTCTAAGCTCTGATGCTGCGTGTATAGCGGCTCTGATGCAGGCTGTTTAATTCGCTGTGCGTGAATAGCGTTATAGCACCGCTGATCTTGCGAGTTTCTTGCTCTTTTGTGGGCATCCGGAAGGCCATTCTCCCCTTGTCTGTGTCAAGCGTCAGACTCCGCCTCCAGACCTCATGACCCGGAGCGTGCTCATTGACGCAATCAAGCTCGTGCTGCTGAAATCGCGTACGTCAGGTCACGTTAAATTCGGCCGAGCTGTTGCGAGGACAAGGTCGTCGAACGCAGCCAAGACTTCGGCGAAATGAAACGGGAGCACTGAACGAGGGAAAAGAAGGGAGTGGGGGTGGTTGTCTTCTTGGGGGGGGGGGGGGGGGGGGGGGGGGGGGGGGGGTCGTTGTTCTTTTTAAAGATGCGACTCCCTCGTAATACGGACAGTTATTCCCGCCGTGTTTACGGACGTAGCTCGGTCAGTCAGAGGCTGCCGGCGGCATCGCTGGCCCCAGGGCGTAGTTTTAACGTCCGTTCAGAGCGCTGTCTGGCTCGCAGACGGAGAGAGGACGTCACAGACGGGGAAGGAGGACACGGATGACAAACGATGTTTGACAGCCTGACGGTGAAAGACGGAGAGGGGTTCGCATTGGCCTGGCTCATTAGATGCTTCCACACTGCGGATGCCCTTCATTTGGACTTTCTGCTGATGCACGGTTGGGAAAGTGGAAGGGCTTTGATCTGAACGAGTATTTGTCACAAACAATTTATTTAAAAAAAAAATGAGTTGGTAAATTTCAACCCAATTTTTATAAAAGGAGTATGTCTTCCCCCCTTCTAAAAAAATTGCATTTGTCTTGATCTATAATTGTTCTACTTTCTCAAGCAGTCATTAGGAGATGAGTGAAAATATTCAGTGGACGTGGTACAGATTGGCATAGATAAATTTAAAAAAGAAGCCAGATTGTGATGGCAATCTCAGGTCCCTTAAAATCTATGAGGCAGCTGGCGGGATGTTGGCAGCTGATTTGTTCCTTCAGAACGGGGGTGGAGTGGGTGGACTGAAGCGCCATTCTGAAAAAAAGGCAACATCAACTGCTCCGCGAAAAAAAAAGAAACGGTGTTAAAATCCAACACGCCTCTACTACAGACGTCGTGTGTACTGAGACCGATGGCCTCATTTAAACCGCCAGTTGTGGATGGTAGGATTGTATACGCACAGCACTCCCATAAGAGCGTCGGCCATTTTCTTTTTTTTTCCCCCAAGTAAGATGGCCCTCCTCATGAAATATCTATAACCGCCTAGCACGGCGGGTTTAAATCATTGATCGTTTTAAATCATTGATCATTGGTTTTAAATCATTTAAATCCTGAGTCACTGTGTGACTGGACTCGATCGATGAAAACAGCTCATTACACAGTTAATTCAACTCGCCTGGTTTCTTGGGTCTGGACTTGGTTTTACGGTGAAGACAGAAGCCAGCAGTCATTACGGTGTGCTGGGCTTTTTGCTGCTCCTGGATGCCCCAGCTAGCTGCCGAATCTTTTTATACTCTCGCTCCCTCTCACGAGTCAGGGTGAGGTACATACACAGGAATGCTATCATGATTATGTTTATGTACCCCACTGCCCCAACTGCGGAGAACTTAGAGCCAGTTTCAGTTTTATGGCTTTTGTGTTTTTCTTTCTTGTAAGAAAAAAAATGAGCTTGATTCACCGATGCGAATTTATGTGTTGCGCAAAGTCATACTCCTAGGAAATGAATGTTTTGAAAACATAATTCCCTACGCTTTGTTTACTCGTGATTCTGAATTTCAGGAACTGTAATGCTCCTTGATTTGTTTGCCTCGTTTTCAGATGCAAAAAAAACACCCTTCAGCAGGAATGCGAGGTACAAGAGGATATTATAATCTTATTTTTCGTGCAATTAACTCGCTGTGGGTCTTGAATTATGGGGTTTTGGGAGCCCGGTCCCGTTCTCCTGGGGTTCAGTGCTTTGAAAGGGCATTTAATGGGGGTTCTTTTAAGAAGAGCAGCCATCTCTGCAGAAGGCCGTTGAAAACCGAGCTCCTTGTTCCTATTGGTCATTCCGTCGCCGTGGGGATCCGGGTCTGGAACCGCAATCTCATTGGCAGCATCTGTCTGGCCGCTGTAATGAGGAAGGCTGTGGCTGTTGTGATTTGTCTGTATTTCTCAGGTCTCTCCCCTGGCCTGCGAGTTTGGGACTTAATGACAGTACCCAGAGAAAGGTGTCCTTGGCTCCATTCTCTTTTATTGCGGCACAATGAATTGAGGGTCAGCACAAACTCGCTCCTGTTAAACACAGAGCTCTCGAGCCATTAATCAGACAGATGGCCTGTGTGCTGTGGTGTGAGCTGCTCTGAAGCATTTCAAATTTAGGCATTTCGTATTTTATTTTACTTCGTCTTGCATTCTTTTTCTTCCCAGAATGATAAACTTCCAAGTGGTCATCGTTATTGCCATTTAAACGGGCCAGCCTTAGGCACGTGAGGTTTCTGTATTGAGTGCTTTACCTGTTTTGTATCCCAGCAACGAAGTCTGCACTGTGTTCATTTTCAAATAGGTACTATAATAGAAACACAACAAATTCTTAATTGAAAAAGATTGCGAAGTTGAAATATTGTTCTTCACTTTTAATTTAAGTTGTTGTCCAAGGCCAGTATGTGGTCATTACATCCGGCAGACGTCACAGTCGCTTCCATATCTTCACAGCCATTAAGAACTACTGTTCCCATAATGCACTGCTGTCTCAGCAAAATCCATTATCCTCAGCTCTACCATCTACCACCCAGGTGGCATCTTACATCCTGCTCTGTTTCTACCAAGCAGGGAAGCAGTCCCTCCTGTGAAACTTAAAATAAATTCATCCAGGACAGTAAGGATATGAGCTTCTACAGAACATTTTTGCCCATTACATTACATTGCGTTTTTTTGGCAGATGCTTTTATCCAAAGCGACGTACAGTAAGTGCCCACACTTGAGATATAAATTACTGAGTCAGTACTGTACCAACCTGCTATTTCTGGCTTTGGTTCCCTTTCCTGCATCAGGAGTTGCCTTGGCGACGTTGCTTTTTGTCTTACCGCACCTGGTGCAGTCAGGTACAGCATTCTGAGCATTCCTTTGTTGGGCCGTCCTCCATTCCAATATAAAATTACAGAGGGAACAGGCTGTGGAGTTCTGCCTGCCGGGGCCTATCCCACGTCCCCCATCCCCTGTTCCAGATTAATGTTCCTCCCCACGGGTGTGCTGAACGATCACAGGGGTACAGAATAGGCTGGAACTGCCTGCTGCTAATTACTGGGGCACGTGCTCTACAGGAGCAGCCACGTTAAATCACTGAGGTCATGTATAATAGCCCCCCGGATCTGCAGTGATAGAGTGGGGTTAATTAGATACAAAATGCCCCTGAAGTATTTACAGTAGCTGCAGTTCTGCTGATGAAACCCTCTGTGCATATAATTAATTGCAAAGCAGATACCCAGTAATATTGCATTAGTGCCTTGAACTGTTAAGGTTTTCTTTTTGTGTGTTGCATGTGCGTCTGCAGCAGTTCCATATTTGAACACATGGCGGTGACCATGCCTGGTTAATGGCAGGACTTCACTTCCAGCAGAGTGATAGCTCTCCTCTGTGATGAGCATCTGCGAACGCTTCCGCACGCGGTCACCCTGTTTCTCTCAGCGCCTCACTCACTCAGGGGCAGAATCGTTGAGTGTTTAATTAAGACGGACAACAGGAAACCTGTTCGCGCTCGCCGTGCTCCAGCTGGTGAGCGTGAACAGCGAGGACGCTCCAGATGCTAGCTTCTGTTCCACAGGAACATGCGCTTGCCTGAAGTGAAGCTACAGCTATTCTGAGCTCTCTTCAGGGACCCAATTATGAATTCAACGAGGTATTGTTGCTTCATCAGTCATAAGCCTCCTTTTCTTGTGGAATTACCATGTACTGTAGCTGCTGCACATGTGACTGCTCATGGGTGCCATGGTACCTGTGTGCTGCTGCCATTTTGGCTCCATCATTTCCACTTCTTTAATCCCGTTCCAATGCTCACATGCGCTGTCATGATTATTGCTGTTCAGCTTCCCTCTCCCATGCCAGCTTTTTTGCAATGAATGCAAGCCGTAATGAGCGCTCTGCATTTAACCGCCAAGGCGGGTTTGATTTTCATAGAAGTTCTCACTAAGGCTAGGTGTGCACACCGTCTGTGGTGGAGTGTAATGGAAAAGGAGTTGGTCCTGTAACCTAATGGTCACAGGTTTGATTCCCCGGTAGGACACTATGGTTGTACCCTTCAGCAAGGTACTTAACCTGCATTGCTTCAGTATGTATCCAGCTGTATAAGTGGATGCGATGTAGAGTGTTGTGTAAGCGGCTCTGGATAAGAGCATCCGCTAAATGGCGGTAATGTAACGTAGTGTTCGTTGTGTAGGCGAGCGCAGGTCGGTCTGTTCCTCGTTAGTGGCTGATGAACACGGGGTTGGAACAGGAAATGCTCATTCGGGCGCTTTTACATCGCCTTCACATCGCCCTGGGCGACGGGCGTCACCATGGAAACGGAGGCTGCGGGTTCACCTATGTGGTAACGGGGGAGGGAGTCCTTCACAGCTCGCTGCTCCGTCACAGGCTATAACTCCTCAAGGAGGTCAATCTGCAGCGCGATGGAGAGCGATGCATCGCCCCCCCCTGCCCCCCCCCCCCAGACGTGTGAATATGGAGCATTCATGTACAGGCCTTCCTCATTCCTTTAAATAATGCATCCATAGCACACACATGCCGTGGAGCTGCACAGGCATACAGTGAATTTTGCTTTATATCATATGCAATGTCTCTGAAACGCTGAATGTTCCCGCTCTGAAACTCCCATTGATTTAAAAACTGCCCCGGATAATGTACATTAATATAGAAATACAATATGTGAATAAACAAGTAAGTGCGGTGGGTGCTCATCAGTTTGCAAAAGACAGAGAATTTAATCCTTGTTTAGGAGAGCACAATGACCTGCACTGTGAGACTGTGTGTGCTGTTCATGTGTAGATGGAATGTTGCTGTTTCAAAAGAAGCTCAAGTTGGAACAAAATGCATTCAGCTAAGCGTCTCAAAATAGCCTGTTTTCCATAATATCTTTTTGAAAAAGAAGAGCGCTCTTGAGAAGGGATGGACACATTCCAAATAAATTAGAGCGGGTCATGCCCGGGGGGTACTTATTTTTGAGCGTGTGAAAAGTCTCTTGCATGATTGCTCTCACAATGCAAGTGACTAACCATAAAACGTCAGATGAGTCTTCTTCAAAGCTGCCATTTTCCTAAAATTAACTTTGTGTTGGTTATCAAATTTGCTCTGGACATGCAGTGGAGTCACATTGACTTCACAGTAATTTAGCTGTGGGAAGGCTGCAGTGCAGTAAAATTGGAGCATATTTTAAGTGTGAGATGGAGAATAGACTGATTTCGGTGACGTCCCTAGTCAAAGCAGAGGTCTAGGGAGATCACAGGAATCATTCTATTCTCTGTCTCACACTTAAAATATTCTCCAATTTTTCTTGAAGATCTATTTGAAGATTGAAAATGCATATTGAATGCACATATCTAAGGGGATCGAGCATGCGATTCTGGGACCTGTGTTAGCATATGATATGTATAACTACAACTATAATTGCATGTGTGACCCCTATTACCTATGTGTATTCAATATGCATTTTCAATATTCAAAAAATTTCAAGCTGTCTTTTGAGTTCCAGAAGTAGCCATCTCATTATATTTACACTTAATGATTTCAAAAATCGTTTGGTTCTTGGTAAATGGACTGCATTTATATAGCGCTTTTATCCAAAGCGCTTTACAATTGATGCCTCTCATTCGCCAGAGCAGTTGGGGGTTAGGGGTTAGGTGTCTTGCTCAAGGACACTTCGACATGCCCAGGGCGGGGTTTGAACCGGCAACCCTCCGACTGCCAGACAATCGGTCTTACCTCCTGAGCTATGTTGCCCGTTCTGAGCTATGTCGCTACGTTCTTAGTGACAGACCCCTCCCATGCGTGTTTCCTGCGCAGGGAGGTGTCTCAGATTGACCAGTTCCTGCAGGAGACGGCGGCGCGGGAGGCTAACGCTAAGCTGCGGCTGCAGCAGTTCATCGAGGAGCTGCTGGACCGGGCCGACCGGGCGGAGAAGCAGCTCCAGACCATCAGCAGCTGCGGGACCACGCCCAACGGCAGCCTGGGTCACTGCAGCGGCTCCGGGTCCGTGGGCACCAGCGACCCGGTAAGGCCGGACCGGGCCGCCTGTGGTTCAGTTAGATCAGTGGTACCTGACCCTGGCCCAACCCTGTTCCTGGAGATCCTGGAGTCCCGTCGGTTTTCACTGCCCAACCCTGTTCCTGGAGATCTACTGTCCTGTAGGTTTCCACTGCCCAACCCTGTTCCTGGAGATCTACTGTCCTGTAGGGTTTCCACTGCCCAACCCTGATCCTGGAGATCTACTGTCCTGTAGGTTTCCATTGCCCAACCCTGATCCTGGAGATCTACTGTCCTGTAGGTTTCCATTGCCCAACCCTGTTCCTGGAGATCTACTGTCCTGTAGGTTTCCACTGCCCAACCCTGTTCCTGGAGATCTACTGTCCTGGAGGTTTTCACTCCAACCCTAACAAAGCACACCTCATTCAACAGCTAGAGCAGGGTTGGCTAACCCTGTTCCTGGAAATTTACCGTCCTGTAGGTTTCAACCCTAATTTGGCACTCCTGACTAATTAGCAGCTCAATGGGATCTCTAGTTGTTGAGTGGCCCTTTTGAGCTGAATCTTGGATCTTTACTTTGTGGCCAGAAATAATAATAATGAGGGAGTCCTTTGTAGTTCTCTTACTAATTAAATTGTGTTTATTATGGCATTACTAAATTCGAAACGGCCTCACCTACCACCTGGGCTGGGTTGTACAGCTTCTATCTGCAAACCATTTCCTGGATTTAATTAAATGTCACTTTCAGACTCCAGATTGTACAAATCACAGAGACTGGGCTAGTACCGTGCGTGTTGTATATCCATTATTTTCAGGATAGAGAAATGGGTGTTCTTCTCTACAAGCCGGTTTTAGCTTTATCTTGTCAGCTGAAAACATCAAGCAAATTTAGTGCAAAGAGCTGTGAGTGAGTATTGATTGTTCTCCATTCTCTCTCCCTCACTCTCTTCCTGTCTGTCTCTCTCTGTCTATCTCTCTGTCTTTATGTCTCTTTTTTCTCTCTCTCTCTCTCTGTCTCTTTCACTCTCTCCCTCTCTCTCTATCTCTCCTCCTCTCTCTCTCCCCCCCCCCCTCTCTCGTAGAGAAACTCCAGTGGTTCGGGGGGATCCAGAGGAGTATACCGTGTGTCAGATCGAAGGTCGTCGCCTAACAGTGGGTATGTCTGCAGTATGTCTCCCTCGTGTGGCAAACCCGTTCTGGTACGAAACCTCGGGCCACTCCTAGCCTGCTGGGCCACTCTTTGCTCAGAAGACTGTGCTCCTAATGTTTTTATTGTGTGACAGATCGATAACCAGTTAAAACGAGAACCCATTTTATCATACCCTGATTTATTTTGTTATATTTTACTCGGCACTTGCAATAACTACCCTCAGTTTCTCTTGATGCCGTTCCTCCCCGCCTCTATCATTCCCCTACACTGATTCTAAATGTCCCATAATGCCTCAGGTGGCTTGGGCCACATATGGAGATGGCTGCCAGGCTTGGCATTGTTTCTGCTCAGCCGTGTCCTACATATTTAGATGCGTGTCCCGCGTAATTTGCAGGCCCGGCTAATTGGGCCTCGCCGCCTGAGAACCTCATTTCGCTGATGACTCACTTGTTGTGATAGCGACCGAATTAGCTGTCCACGCCTGTCTGTTGTTAGGGTAACGTAGCAGCTTGTTTCTCCTGTCAGAGGCGCCAGCGCCAGCACCAGCACTGGCCTGTAAAACAGTGATTTAGTTTATCTGAGGCTGATGCCAGTTTGCACACGGATGCTAGTCTAGACGCCATTTGGCGAAGGGCGATGGTGTGAAAGAAGAGAAACGAAAATGGTCACAGAACCAAATGAATCAGCGTGTCGACGTCAGGCCTTTGCTCAGAACGGGAGCTTTTATTTAGTTTGTGATGTCAAATGTAGCTGAGGTGTAGGAGTAATGACTTACACAAAAAAGTCTGAAGTGCAGGAAGGTTTCGAAATGTACTTTGCCAGAGTGCCTTCCTCTCATATGAACTGATGAACGTGTTCTCATCCAGCACTGCAGTTCCCAACACTCCTGGGTCCTAGAATTTCTTTCTCCTGGGATGTGTCAGCTTGACAAATAGATTTTGTTACGGTGCTGGGGCAGACTTTTAATATGACGTCTTGAAGGGTAAAAATATCCTTTCATGGTTCATGCAGATAAAGTTCTCTTTGAGTATTCCAGTGCATTAGCTCTTTGATTGACAGTTCTGCAAATGTATGTAATTGCATTATGTGAGCCAAATTCTCTGTAGAATTTGGGCCATGCTTAATGGCATCATCAAAAAAAAAATGTATGTTAAGTTTGACAAAAGTTTAGCCCCAAGTTTAGACATCAGTTTAAATCCCAGTCTAGCCCAAAGAATGGACGCCTTATTTAGACCCCAGGTTAGACCCAAGTTTAAACCCAAGTTTTGATCTCAGTTTAAACCCGAGCTACGGGGATGTCCCTCTCTTTCTCTTTCTCACCCTCTCTCTCTCTCTCTCTCTCCCCCCCCTCACTCCCTCCCTCTCTCTCTCCCCCCTCCTCTCTCTCTCTCACACACACACACACTCTCTCTCTCTCACTCCCTCTCTCTCTCTCTCCCCCCCCTCTCTCACTCCCTCCCTCTCTCCCCCCCCCTCTCTCTTTCTCACTCCCCCCCTCACTCCCTTGCCCCCCCCCCCCCCCCGCAGGGTGTTTAGCCGGATGCAGTCCCAGGGCTCCGGGGCGTACGACAGCGACGGGGCGGACGTGTTCCCGCTGGAGGAGCGCGCGGAGGCGCAGTACTACCGCGTGCAGTGCACTCTGGGAGAGTGCGGCTACGAGCGGGCCGCCATCACGCGCAGCTGGGGCCTCCGCAAGCAGGCCATCCAGAACCGGCAGCGCCGCCCCCGCCGGAGCAGCGCCGAGGGGGGGGGCGAGGAGGAGGGGGGCGAGGAGGAGGAGGGGGACGAGTCCGACCCGGGCTCCCGCACCGCCGAGTCCGAGGTGGACGTCTGGGACCCGGACCCGCGGGCCCCCCCCGACACCCCCCCGCACTCGCCCTCCTGCAGGGCGGGGCCTCGGCAGGGCTCAGGTACCGCCCGTCGCCCACGGCAACCGCTTCTGATTCGCCGAGGGGGATGCCGGTCACACCATAGCCCTACACCGTGCCATCCCAAAGAGCCCCTAAAATACAATCTTCCATTTCCATGCGTCAGATTACGCGCCGTGGGTCTTTAAAAAACTATTATATTACTGTCAGCTGCTCATCTGTTATGCACACGGAACTCTGCGACTTTGAGACTCATATTGCACGTGAGGGAAATCAGACTCCGCCTGTTTATGATTTCTGTTGTTACTCGTTTCTCATTTTAACAGCCGAGCGAACCCATTGGAACGGAGCAGCAAGTTATGCGTGAAATGAGCTGTTTGAGAGGTTTTGTTTTAAAGCAACTTTTAAACTTTTTTTTAGGATTCTAGTCTTAAAGGGGTCTGGCCTCTTTTTTTTTTAGAGTTAGTGAAAGCTCAGGGAACAATCAGCGCCTGTTCTGTCTGAAGTAGATCAGGATCTTGGGCATAGTTTTGTCTTTTACACACAGGTGTGCTGTACTGAGTGCACTTAATACTGGTCAGGTTGTCAGGTGAATTTGACATAGTGTTTTCAGAACAGAAGGCCTGGTCCTGCTCCTTGATTGGTGTTTTTAAAAATGTCATTTCCAGATGCAAATGATCTTGGCACAGTCGACCTCTGGTCTCCACCTCACACGAGGATGAATTTAATGAAAGTATTATATCTATAGGGTACTTTGCATTGTGATTCACAGTGTCCAGTTGAAGGTATTAGCATATACTTGTGCTCTGTGTCAGTGTTCCCAGGCCTACAGTGTAAGTACCAGGCTTAAGCCGACAGTCTAAGAACCTTAAGCTGACTCATTCACATTCACACACTGCACACCGCCGATGCAAGATTTATGACCTCTCGCTGTGTGGGCAGCAGGTGTAAAACACGGCGAATCTCCGTCTTGTTAAACTGCTCAGCTTGCGGCTCCTTCGCCGTGTAAACATTGTTCTCCTAATCACCGGGATTAGCGTCCTGCAGAGCACCTGAGATGCAGGCTGTGCGTTATGCTGAACATCACCACAATTAATGACAGAAATGGCTTCTCATCACAGGAGCATATTAATCGGTGCAAGATTTGATTAAGGTGTGCCAGGCATGACTGGGCATGTGTTAATTGGTGCGCAATTCTATTTTTTCGCAGGAGACCTGTAGAGCCCTGATACGTGCAATGGCAGCAGAGCGTGCGGGTTCGCATCCGCTGCTCCACCGGTGACGTGTCCTCTGCTGCCCTCTGCAGGCCCCTACAAGCCCTGCAGGCGTGAGCGGGGCAGCCCCGCCCGGTGGAACGCGGTGATCAGCCCGGAGGTGCTGAAGACGCGGGCCGCCCTCTTCTGCGTCTTCACCTACCTGGACGCGCGGGCGCTGCTGCGGGCGGCGGAGGTGTGCCGGGACTGGAGGTTCGTGGCGCGCCACCCCGCCGTCTGGACCCGCGTGCTGCTGGAGAACGGGCGCGTCTCCTCCAAGGTGCGCGCCTCCTCGCGGTCGCCAGTCCCGCCCCCCTCGGCCGCCATTTTAAAAACCCGGCTTTTAAATGGAGGGAGAAGGACTGAATAGTTTGCATTAAAATGGCGTTTACATTAAAATGTTTTTTTGGCGCCTGCTCCAAATGGGAGGGGCCTAGCTCCAAAGGTGTGTGGCCTAGCTCCAAAGAGGAAGGTTAGGGTTAGGGTTGCACTAAACTCCACCCATTTGGAGCTAGGCCACTCCCTTTTGGAGCTAGACCATTTCACTTTGGAGCTGCTCCAGGCAACAGACATACCTTTCAGTAGTCTTAAAACAATCTTGGGAAAGGCGACATATTTTCCTCTGTGGACTGACTGTTGGTATGTGTTGCGTGTGTGTGTGTGTGTGTGTGTGTGTGTTTGTGTGTTTGTGTGTATTGCAGTTCTTAATCACGCTGTCTCAGTGGTGCACACAGACCCACTCGCTCATCCTGCAGAACCTCAAACCCCGGCAGAGGGGGAAGAAGGAGTCCAAGGAGGAGTACCTGAAGAGCACTCGGTGAGACACCTCCTCTCCTCGCGCTAGCATAGCATTAGCACATCGCTCATTTTGTGCCATGTCTGCTCATATCTGTTTGTCTGTCCGTCCCATCGCAGTGGGTGTCTGGAGGAGGGCTTGGAGGCCATTTTGAAGGCCACAGATGGAAATCTGCTCATCCTGAAGGTGTCGCACTGTCCCAACATCCTGACTGACCGCTCGCTGTGGCTGGCTAGCTGCTACTGCCGAACCCTGCAGGCCGTCACGTACCGGTGAGACACACACACACACACATGCTGTCTCACACACACACACACACACACACACGCACAAACAGACACACTCACTAGATCCACTGATACAGGGTTGAAATACGATTGTGCTCACATATACAGTAAGAGTGTGTAATTGTGACTGTGCTTGTTTGTGTTGCAGGAGCGCCACGGACCCTGTTGGACAGGAAGTGATCTGGGCTCTGGGAGCTGGCTGCAGAGACATCATCTCTCTGCAGGTGGCGCCACTGCACCCATGGTGAGGAGGGGGTCGTTTTTTTTAAATGTTCTAGTGTAATGGGTAAGGAGCTGGTATTGAAACCTACAATCCCTGGTAGGCCAGTGCTGTTGTACCCTTAAGCAAGGTTTCCTAACCTGCATTGCTTCAGCATATATCCATTTGTATAAATGGATGCAATGTAAATGCCATGTAAAAAGTTGTGTAAGTCGCTCTGGATAGGAGCGTCTGCTAAATGTCTGTAATGTAATGTAATGTCACTGCTGAATACAGGCAGGGGTCTGTCGCATTCTGATCCCTGGACTCTGGTTTTTTACCGCTGCTCCACGTGCTGTGCTTTCTCAGGTGTGCGCACACCTGTGCTCTTTACACACCTGTGCTCTTTACCTGCGGTCCTCCGCTCATTACGTTCCCGTCTCTGTTTCAGCCAGCAGCCGACCCGCTTCAGTAACCGCTGCCTGCAGACGATTGGCCGGTGCTGGCCACACCTCCGGGCGCTGGGAGTGGGCGGGCCCGGCTGCGGGATCCAGGGCCTGACGTCGCTGGGTGAGTGACAGCTGCTCGGCTGCTGGTGGGCGGAGCTTCAGCTCAGTGTAAGCAGTTAGGGTTGTTTTTCCCAACGGTTTTGATTGAAAGGGCTGTGTGCTGTGGAATGCGGATGAGTAACGTGTGTCCCTCTGTCTCCCCCTGCCTGCGGCAGCGAGGAACTGCATGCGCTTGCAGGTGCTGGAGCTGGACCACGTGGGCGAGGTCAACCAGGAGCTGGCAGCAGAGGTCTGCAGGGAGGGACTGAAGGGCCTGGAGATGCTGGTGCTCACCTCCACCCCTGTGACTCCCAAAGCCCTGCTACACTTCAACAGTGAGTCTATACCACTGACCCCCCTAAAACCCTGCTACACTTCAACAGTGAGTCTATACCACTGTCACCCCAAAAACCCTGCTATACTTCAACAGTGAGTCTATACCACTGACCCCCCTAAAGCCCTGCTATACTTCAACAGTGAGTCTATACCACCGTCACCCCAAAAGCCCTGCTACACTTCAACAGTGAGTCTATACCACCGTCACCCCAAACACCCTGCTGCACTTCAACAGTGATTCTACACCACTGTGACCCTGAAAGCCCATAAAAACCTGCATGTGATTCTTTTCTTGCTTTTCTCTTTTTCTGCGGCAGGTGTGTGTCGTAACCTCAAGTCCATCGTGGTGCAGATCGGGATCGCGGATTACTTTGAGGATCCGAACAGTCCCGAGGCCGGGAAGCTGTTTGAGGAGATGCTGGAGAAACTGCAGGTAACAAAACCCCCCTGTGCAGGTAACAACCCTCCTGTACAGGTAACAACCCTCCTGTGCAGTTAACATCCCACCTGTGCAGGTAACAACCCATCTGTGCAGGTAACAATCCTCCTGTGCAGGTAACAACCCACCTGTGCAAGTAACAACCCACCTGTGCAGGTAACAATCCTTCTGTGCAAGTAACAACCCACCTGTGCAGGTAACAATCCTCCTGTGCAAGTAACAACCCCCCTGTGCAGGTAACAACCCACCTGTGCAGGTAACAATCCTCCTGTGCAAATGCAGAGACATTGATCATTCCCCTTAGTTGCAGGCTACCATGGAAAGGAAATACAAATTTGGAAAGACTGAGCGAACTATTGATTACGTAGCTGGAGGCGAGCCACAGCATCTAAAATGATGTGTCTACGCGGGGTGCAGTGGGCACCAACGTCTATCCGAGGGGAAATGAAATATTACTGAGCGGCATTCACACACCCACAGCTGGTTATTTTGGGGAGAGTGTCTAGCTGAGCCGTTTGTCTCCTCTCTGATGATTCAGTGCAGGGCTTTCCTTCTGAGACACTGCTGATTAGTCATAGGGGTTTTTTTCCCCCCGGATGTGCTAAGTGTAGGCCGCTTCAGAGACGGATTTAACTCGCAGTTCTTCTGCTATTTCCAGAGTTTATCCGTCTGCAGATGTCCCCTGTAGGAGGGGAAAGACTGATCCAACAAACTTGACATTTTACTTTAAAAAAAAATAAAAATAAGTAAAAGCATAGGTAATGTACGTGTGAGATCTGATTAATTACTTTGACCTTTCTTGTCGTTGTTTAAATAGGCCTTAAAGAAGAGACCGGGCTTCTCGAAAATCCTGCACGTGAAGGCAGAAGGTGTTTGCTAATGCCCCCCCCCCCCCACCACCCCCCCTCGCCATGGGGTGACCAGAGAAAAGAACCAGGTTTGCCTGACTGTCACAATCTGAACAAGCCCATTTTCCCACTTCCAACTGAATCCATAGCAGTATCTGAGGAGGACTACAGACCAGAGGGGAACAGGGAAGTAGAAACAGCTGCTCTTTCGTTCACATAAGCCATGCAAATTCCTCCTTGAATCCTTTCCTGGATACGTTTTTTTTTTCCTCCCCCCCACGATGCTTAGCAGCAGCGCTATCGGTGGAACTCGGCCAGTGCGGACCGTAAGCTACAGTGGCCTGAGCCAGGGTTCGAGGGGTCGGGCCCTGAAGCAGATGTGTGATGATTTTAATGTGGGTTTCGTCTGTCATGAATCCAAAGCCGGTCCTGCTAAAACCAGATTTTTCTTTCACTGGCATCCGCTGAGTCCGCAGTAAGAGGTGCACTGTGTTGCTTGTGTCTTACAAAACAGAGAGCAACCAAACACTGAGTGACTGCTTTCTCTCCGGCAGAGAGGAAGCGGAGAAAAGGAATTTGGTTATTTTTAACGAGGGGAATAGTCGTGAAGCACAATTTAGAAACGTGTGTTGAAACAGGGAAGATCAGAGGGCTCATTAATATCTGGGCTAAAATATTTCTGGGTCATTTGTGAATACAATAAAGTATTAAAACAGCACCATCAGCCAGGAATTCACATGTTTCAATTTCCTGGACCTATAATACAATTTACAGTGCATTGTAAGAGGCATACATTTTTCTGTATCAATGGACCTGCAGTATAAATTCCAGGAGTATAGCCAGTATACAAACAAATATACAGGTCAGGGTGCCTGTCTACTCCTAGCTTGGTTTAATAGCATGTGCTACGACATCTCTGGATGGAGCCATAAACCTTTTTTTAACCTTTTTTCCACAGGACAGGGATATTGAACCGTTTATGTTTGAAGTTGAATGCAAAATGA
Source organism: Anguilla anguilla (assembly GCF_013347855.1). Taxonomy (NCBI): domain Eukaryota; kingdom Metazoa; phylum Chordata; class Actinopteri; order Anguilliformes; family Anguillidae; genus Anguilla; species Anguilla anguilla. The sequence goes on along the minus strand of NC_049207.1, from coordinate 54,936,631 downwards.
TTGGGTCTTACTATGGACATTCCTGTATTCTTCAGGTCCACTATTTACATGCAAGAGCAGATGCTGTGCCATAGGCTTAGATGAGCTGAACTGTGGGAAATGTGTCAAAAAATTTTTTTGGTCTGATCATGTGACTTCTTGTTCAGGGGTGCTGCGCCATTTCTTGACGCTGTTCACCGATTCAGTTCTGAAACTGGTGGCCGCCATCTGAAGCGTACAATGGGAAGCCACATATCATACAAGCTGGCTTCACTGCATCTCTCTGCTATTCTTCTACATATCAGTTCTTCAGTACTGTATCTGTAAATCAGTCAAACATCGGTGCTCCTTTTGAGCTAATTTTGCAAGCTCATATACAGTATAAACACACGTCAGCCTTCATTACATTACACCTCATGTCCACTCAAAGTGCTTTATGTGCTGTGCAGAAGTACCAGCAGAGGGCGCTTCAGATGACAGTGCAGATCTAGTACTCTTCCAGGCCGCGTTGCAAACAAGCTGACAATAAAATATAATAAAATAAAGAGATGCAACCGTTCACACATTCTGAGTGTCGCGCTCAGAGTTTGTGTGGATAACCGCGTGGTCCTTACTAAGGTGATGTGCAGTTATGATGGATCACTCTTCTAGGGATGCGCAATAATATCGGGCTCAGATCGTTATCACCCAAGAACAGCATGAGATTCCGGCCGACATGATTGGTCATGTCGGCCAAAATATAATTTATTTTTTATTTTCACTGTGTGATTTTTTTACTTGCCAAACTCGAGAGCAAAACTCCATTTTACGAATGAAGTTTGTTGCATTTTTTTTTTTTTGCATCTCTGTGCTCATCACGTTTCTACTTGTTCCAAGCTCTTTTAATTTGTTCGATAATGTAAAACACGGAAGTCTTCATCAGCCGGTACCAATGAACTGTATACAGTTCAGTCACCGGTACGGCCAGTTATTGGTCTCTGATATCGGCCCCGGAATTTCCATACCGTGCACACCTACAAGTTTCCATAGCAGCAGAAGGGTTTGGTAAACGAACGCATTACTGTGCAATTTGCCAAGTGCATTATGGGGTGTGTAGTTCCTTACTCTCCAGTGATACTGAATACATGATGAGATATAGCTGTGGCTATCTAAAAAGCGTAGAAGAGTCAGACACAGGGCCTGTTAAGGTAATTATTCAACACGATTTTGCATGTGTCTGACGTTTTGAGACAATCTGTCTTTTAAGACATAAAACAGCTGTACATATGCTTATTTCTAAAATAAAAAAACACCTCTATTCAGTGTTGCCATTTAAAAAAATGAAAATCTCGGCCCTGGGATTACTCCTATTCCTGAGTTTGCCAGTGCATTCCTAAGACTAGTGTGGAGCATATTTTAAAATGGTAGTGTTAAATTTGCTGTCAAGTGTATTTTAAATATATCCAATATAAAATGAAACAAAATCATAAAAAAGATAAAAGCTATTTAACAGCAAATTATAAGGATTATTTGAAATATTTATTTCTACTAGAGATGTCTATATTGTTGGCATGTTTCTATGTTGGTAAGACATTCATCATCGTGTTGCCCTATAGCTGTACCGTAGTTCAAAAAAATCTGTTTAGAGATGAATTGCTTTCAGAGGTGGTTTTGAAATGTAATATTCTTAATCTTTGGTTTTTGCACTTAATGGAGAACAGTGAGTATGTTTGGGTTTGTTTTCCAGATTCTTCAGTGTTTTTGTTTCCATGTGAGGCATTTGAGAGCAACTTTTCTTGGGCTTCTGCAGATGTGCGCTTGTGGATTCCGTGAAATATTGAATAAACCCGACATTATTTGGTTTATTCTGTCCCGAGTCCTTTGTTCCAATGATACTGGTAGCTTTGCCGAGCGACTATGACCTCATCTTGTGTGGTCACATGATGAACAGCTCCCCTTCGCTTATAGGAGAGACGAGACTAGCCGTGGCAGCTGTCATTTAGATCATATCCCCTGCTTGTCCTGGGAAATAAAACTATAGTCTTACTAGTATGGACCTCCAGAGAATATCGTCACATAATAACCTATAGGGGACCAAATATTGACAATGCCTTACGTCCCCATGTAGCTCATTGTCAGCTAGGCTTAGAATAGCAGGCCATTCCCCTGTCCTGGTATTATTCAGAATTAAGGGGAACATGATGTCCCTCTTGCTTCAGGGAAACTGGACTGTTTGCTGAAGTCTAGTTATTCTTAAAATAATTAGAAATAACTTTTTAACAGCACTGTAATTGTTCGTAATAATTTGTAATTGCAATTGTGATGCAATGTTTTCAAGGGTTGATGCAAGAGGCAGCCTTTGCTGAGGTTTGGCCAAACTGAATCTTGCGTTTTTTTAAACACCCTTGTGTTTAAACAATGTTATTATTTCTTTTGAGTGACAGCAGTGGAGGATTTTAATTGTGAACACTTCAGAATGCAGGGGCCAAAGAAAGCTGTGTGCCATGCAAACGAGTCTTTCAGCTTTGGGTTTTCACTTACCGCATGTTAACCTTAAATGACCACTGCTTTCCTATTCAACTGTTTCCATTCTGCATGGGAAAGTGAATCATTATTTTACCAGACTGAGAACAGATCCTGCTAAGCAGTACTCCACATGAGCGGGAACCAATAGCAAATGTGAAACGTCCATTTGTTTTGTCTGCGTAGTAGGAACAGGAACCATTTTTGAAAACTAGGTTCTTCTAGTTTCACACAGGAAGTAAGAACTAACACAGTGAACCATTGTGCAGTACCCTCCAAATCAAATGAATTGCTCTGAATAAATCAAGTCTACTTATGCACCAAAAAATGAAAAATATTTGTACAGGAAATGTTTTTTGTTTCTGACATGACTTTTTTAATAGTGAGTGTTTTTAAGCTGTGTTGGGTTAAGGGTTTTTCCTATGCTTGTTAGACAGATGAAGGAAGGCATGTGCATCACTAAGAATGCCTCTCTTTGACACGGTTTTCTTATTTTCATGTAATCTCTCAACCACTGGATTGCTTTAATCTGTAGTTCATCCAGTGCAACATGCTTCTTTTCCTGAAGGTGTAGTTGAACTTATTTGCAGTAGTGACCTCTGACCCCAGCAGAAGGTCCAGAAAATAGTTTAATCGGATTAGTCTTTCATGTGCCTTTGTCCAGATGGCTCAATAAATTAGCTCACTGTTAGAGTAATATATATATATATTTATTTATATACTGTGCTAGGTCATCTTATTGTCACTTTGAAGTTGTGTGCATAGTGCTAAAGTATTACTCCGTTGAATAACACCACCTTGTAAAATACTCTCGTGGGAATACATATTCTTGAAGGAAATTCGCCCTTACTTTACAGAGAGGTCTTGGGTTTTCTGCTTGTGCTCACAGTGAGGTGAAGAGTGAAGAGAGTATATGTCACGGTGTATTTGGAGATATATTTCTGTGGAGGTTCTGGGGGGGGGGGGGGGGGTGGTCGGGGGAGTGTGCTTCATCCATCCATTCTCTCACAGACAAAATTAGGACAATGTGCCACTCCCTTCTTCTGACAATGAAAATCATTCAGCCAAATGATTAATCGATCTTGATGTGAATCCACACATCTAAATCCCCAGGAACTACATTCAACATAAACATGATCAAAAGTGGTCATTTCCATTTAGGATTGTCACTCGAGTAAGATTTATTACAGTTGCCTGCGACTTGCTTGCTTTTTGGGGGTTCGGTTCTGGTTTTTGTCAAATTTGCCTTTTTGTTTCCCCTGTAAAACGTCTTTGTAACACTGTCTCTGTAAAAAAGCGCTATACAAATAAAACTGAACTGAGTAGAGCGAGATGCCAATGTATTGAGAGTACAAAAGAGGTCAATGGTAAAAAAAAAAATAAAAAAAAAAAACAGCTCGAACTGCCTGTTTCTGTTAAATCTGGGTTATGTCTTTAATTCTGAATAAACAAAAACTGCAGAAAACTACTCCCAAATCAGGATTTTATACGAATGGATAGGTTTTGTGTAAAAAGTCTGGATATGGCCTGCGAGAGAGAGTGAGAATTCTTTTTAAAAAAAGGTGAGAGAGAGAAAGCAAGGCCTTTCCTTCAATGTGGTGAATTTGTGGCAGAATATCCAGGCTTACATGGTACTGTAACAAAGATGGCTTTCTGCTGAGGTCCCAATGAAAGGTGAGAGATCATCTGTACAATGAAATAAAGCTCTGTGGAAGCATTTTAGATCTCCCTGTTTTTATTTTCTTTTAAACTATGCTGGATGCAAGCACAACTCTGTCACTGACTCCTTTATGGATAAATGATAAAATAAAGATTGTGAAGCAAGCTGTACTGTGTGACTTGTTTGGCCTTTGAAATCCAGGTACATCAGCGAAAAGTCTGATTCAGGTGCATCTATTAAATCTTTTTTTTTTTTGATCGAAACATACAATTTCATAGTTTATCCACTTGATGGCGATATTTTCTGTGAACAGATGACTAAGGTGGGTAAGAGTTGGTAAGGCTTATATTTTATACTTGACACACACAAGTAATCACACCCTTTCGATTGCTGTTGCACCCTCAGGTACTGATTGTAGATCCTAAAACAGACCATGGTGTAAGTAAGTAAGCTTGTTTTCTGTATTCCAAGTATTTGCAATGTCAAATGATGGTCATTTTAAAAATGTGCAGTTTTAAATGAAAATGTATAAATCTAAGGGTACAGCAAAGTATGAATTAGTGTCTGTGACATGATGGCCTTTGATCTCTCTCATCACCTGTAGGCCTCTTTACATTTGGCAATGAAGGAACAGTGGAAGTGGGGTAAGGCACAGGCAAGCTGATATTCTAAGAAAACATCATTTTTGTAAATTCGTAGATTGATTTTGCTTGATTTTAGCTACAAATTGAAAACCATGACACTGAAAATGCACTTCCAGACCCATATGGTAAGATCTGTGGTATAAACACTCCAAGACAATGTAATTACTCTCACTGTACAGGGTGAATGCTTGTCCTTTAAATAAGAATTTGAGCGCAAAGAATTTGCCAGAATGCTTATTTCTTGAACATCATCCAAACAATTGAACTTTTGAAAGCTCCCTGGAATCCCCATCTGGTGTGTGGGGATAATTTTCAGTGTATACAGGATGTAGGATACTGTACAGGAAGTACCCCTCATAACTGCGTTTCCTGACCCGCCCCTCTCTAACAACAGCCACGAGCGCGACTTTGGGAAATCACCAAAAATGACACAGGAGTTTTAATCAGTTGAAGAACCCCCTGGAGAGTCACAACAATGTGTTGGTTATTGCATAAGAACTGGTACTTTTCCACGAGAATGTTTATGTTACAGGAATGTATATGGACGTGCATGGGTTGCAGAATGATCAAGTATCTTACCATGGTGCTTTCCTAGGGGCCCACCGTGTGGCTGTGATGCCCAGCCTTCTCCATTTCCCCTTTCCACAATCCTGCCAGTGCTGTGAAAAAATAGCCTACCTGACCAAAAGTATTGGGTAATTGGATGACTGATGAAATAAGAGAAAAAAAGTGGATATAACCACATTTGTGCAATAAAGGGAACCAAGCAAAAAATGAAAAAATAAATGAAAAAATAAGGGGGCAATTAGCGTTTCACATGAGAGTTACAGGCGTTTGATAAATTTTTTCATTAAATAAATTAAATAATCGTTTTTAAATCGTTTTACTCAGTTTCCCTTTGTGTGACATCACGTCATATTTTGTCTAAAGATCTGAAAGCCATTCAGTATGACAAATATGCAATAACAGAGGACATCGGGAAGCGCTGTATCTCCCCACTGGCCCTGCTCTGCTAGAACCACAGAACCGAAAGGACACGTGCGATCAGCACACCGTCACGTCACATTCAATCAGTGTCATGGCTCCCGGAGGCCAGTGAGTATCTGGTCTCCCATCCTACACCTGCCCTTGTTTCTCCCTGCTTAGCTTCCCCTTTTTATTATGTCCTTACCTGTTTCCTTTGTATCTGGTTGATTGGTTTCCCCACCTGTGTGTCGTTAGTCATTAGCCTCACCTGTACTGATTGTGCTCTGTATTTAAGTTCGCTGTGTTTGTTCTGTCTTTGCTTGGTTTAAAAAAAATTTTTTTTATCTTCCTATGAATCCTCAGCCTTGCGCCACGCTCTTATGCGATCCTAGTTTGTTGTCTTCGAGTGTGTTGACCGTGTTATTGGTTTTGTTTCCCGGTGTTAGCATCCCGTGTTCCCTCTTGTTTGTTATTTTAAGTTTTCTTAAAATTCTCTGCATTTGGGTCCACCTCGCTCCACGGCCTGGCAATCGGAGTTTGCAATCAGATGCAGGTATTTGTGTTTCACAAATACAGCTTGGCTAAATTCAGGGATTACAAAACTAACTCGACAACTTATGCTTTTGAAAAGAAAAGACTATGCTTGTATTTTATTTTTAGACAAATGAAGCATAAGCGTTGATTGAATCTGGCCCATTGTTTTTTTTCTCAAGTGCTTCCACCTGCAGCATGTAGGCGGTGTGAACTGCATGCTAATGCATCAGCTGTGAATATCGGCTCGTTCAAACTGGCCTTAGTCACCCCGGTGCTGCGTTCTGAAAGTGAAACGGCTAACTCACGTGCCTCCGATACTGCATCCCATGCCCCGAGGTCTGTGGCTCGCGCTCCGAAACCACTTCCTCAGTGTCTGGTGCGTCCTCTCGGATTCCTGTCTGCAACCATCACCTCAGGACCTGCTGCACGGCCACAAAAACTGGGGGTGTTCCTGTCGTGAGATTGCGCTCCTCAGAAGCTACAGAACTGAACGTGGTAAGTAAAAGAAATTCGAAAATTGAGGGGGGTGTGCTTTTCATTTAAAACAGGAATACACTGTATGAACTACAACCTGCGCCTTTATTCAGTAACAAATAACACACCCACATTTCTGTATTGTTTTAGTAGGTTACAGTCAGTTGGGCATAATGCAGTTCGCTCCGATGTGCTATACTTCACTACTCTATTATGCTCTAGTATGCTTACATAAAAGGAAAGAAAATAGAGACTTAAACATTTTCCAAAATTTGGCAGTTTATTTACATTTCAAGTTATTTACATGCATTACTTTTCATTCAAAAGGAACAAAGCACGAAAACATCAACAGAAAACAAACCCCTTCAAAATCAAATGGCAATTCAGTGTACAAAAATAGAGCTTAGAAATAAAGCGTAAGTCTCCAAAAATATTCTGCTACAGAAATCTGTTTACAAAAATGTCTGTGACCTAGTCAGTGATAGGTGGATTTCATGGAGGAAGAGGTGAAACTTGGACACAGGGTAACCTGCGATAGGTGGGGTTGACCAAGGGAGAGGCGGAGCTTGGTCATGGGCTAATCAGTGATAGGCGTGGTTTAGGCAGGAAGAGGCGGAGCTTGGTCACTGGCTAATCAGTGATGGGTGGGGTTTAGGCAGGGAGAGGCGGAGCTTGGACAGACAAGAAGGTGCGGCCAGTGGCCATGCCTTTCACCTCAATTTGTAAGCAGCAATTTGTATTTTCCCTTCTTTTAAAAGTTGCAGCATGTTTAAAATGGAATGACAATACTCAGGTACTTACGCCTTGACCGTGGGGACAAAGTAGAAAACACAATGTGTAGACTACCTGTAGAGAAGGTAACATTTACAAGAAGAACTTTAAACTTATATCCTGTGCTCTACACTCACAGTATAGTACAATAGCAGTAACAGTAATGAAGACTCACTGTTACACCTGACGCAAGACTCAAACTAACTCCAATCATTAAGAGCTTCATTCTGTGGTCATCCATTGCTTCAGTAAGGAGCGTTTTTTGGTAGATAGGTTTTAAACACAATCAAAATAGTTAATTCTGCCCTCAATGCTTTTGAAGGCTTAATGCATGTAAGTGCTATTCAGCAGGTAAATTAACTGCTGAAGATAAGTTGCTGAGAGAAGAACGTTTTCCTTTGTCTTGCAAAGTGGTCCAACACAGCGCGATATAGCTATTACAGAAATCACTGACCGGAGTGTGTTTTCAAATGATTACACCCTACACCCGCACTCCGTCACTGTGTTCATACTCCTAAAGGCAATATTAGCTCTCACTTTTTCCTCATCTGTACAAAACTCAGCTGTCTGGTATTACATGTGATGCTGACGGACACTAGTTGTTGATAAGATATGTGTGAAAACACAGGTAAATGTACAGCTCTTTTGCATAGTGTCAAAATGTATGGATACCCCAGACCTAGATAGTCCGATATATAAATTAAACCCTAGAGTAGATTTTGACCTTAGTTCAATAAAGTAAGTAAAAATAAATAAATAACAATAATAATCAATAATTTCAACTGTATTAAAAAAAGAACTATTTACATATGTGGCAGTAACAATACCACACAATGTGGTTTTTCTAGTTTTGGAATCAGACCCCAATCTTTCACCACCATTGACTATGTCACCCCCTTAATTTATCACCAAAGCATCTGTCATCACCAGCGTGTTTGCCCCTTCTGAATAAAGTGTTATGACCTTTTTTTGAAAAAGTTCTGAAGTGGATTAACAGAAATCCTAGCCGCGTTCAACGCATTAGCACAACAACAAAAAAAACAAGACATAAAATATGACCTTTGCATGACCTTCACACTCCAGTAGGATTTTAGTTCTTATAAAGTGCACACTGATTTAGCTATTTCAAATTAGACTTAAAAAAAAAAAAAAAAAACTTTTTAAACTGATGTCCCTCTTCCCCCAAAAAAGTGCTTTGGTTATGAAACAGTCAGGTGTGACCATGGCTTGGCCAGTTAAGCTAAGCTGTACATAGCAGAAACAGGAGATTAAGAGAAGAGTTCTTCATTGTCAGTAAGAACAATATTAATAATAAAAAATAATAAAATAAGTGTGAGTCCGCCCAGGTAGAGAAGGAGAAAAAAAAGACGAGGAGATTCAAGTGTTCTGGGCCTCTGCATAGCAGTAGTGTTCCTGTCCATAGACTCATCCAGGTGCTCCTGTACAGGTGAGAGTGTGTGAGGAGAGGCTGTTCCAGCAGGGGGCGCTACACCGGGTTGTCCATGCCTGGCAGGGGCTGCGGTACAGGGCCCTGGGGCTCCGTGCCACCCTGGGGCTCTGTGCCACCCTGGGGCTCTGTGCCACCCTGGGGCGCCGTGCCACCCTGCTGCTGTGCCAGCTGCAGGACGGGCATGTTACACAGCGGGCACACCTTGCGCACCTCCAGCCACTTAATGAGGCACCTGGGGAAAAAAAACAAAAACATTAAAATCAGCAGCAGTGGCCCACGGCCAGCGACGGCATCATTACGTAACATCACAGGCACTTATCCAGAGCGGCTTTACACAGCTCCACCTTTCACACCGCCTCGTTTACACCATCGGCTTGTGCGGCATCGACATCTCCGTAAGATCGGCTTACCGCCGGCGCCGCTCGAAAAGAGCAGCGTGGATCCGTTTCACTAGCGCCTCTTTGATCCGGCGTTCCGGAAGCCATTAACGCACAGCCAGCTGTTCCGGTCGTTTCGGTCCTCCCGTTTCCACGGCCACTCAGCGGCACCGCGTCGCGTTACAAATCCCAGCGGCCCCCCTGACCTGGCGCCATGCGCGAGCTCTGATTGGCCGCTCACGTTAGCTTAACGCGCTGGGCGTTTACCGCGGCGCCTCGAGCGCGAGCCTCTGCGCCTCGCTAAAAAACCCAAACGAGGGGTAAAACCGGACAAACGCAGGCACAGATTTATTAGACCGGAAGACATGAGAGCGAGACTCACGAGCCATGTGAACCACATCAGTACCACTCTGCGCATCGTCAGATTAGACCGTGTGAGTAGATCGTTCATTACCGTGCAGTATCGGCAGGAAACGTGTGGGAGAGCTGCGTCCTGAACCACAGACCTGAACGTGTGGGAGAGCTGCATCCTGAACCGCAGACCTGAATGTGCCTGAGCTTGTGAGTGAGGCGGGCTTTCGTTCGACTAGTGTCTGAAAAAAGACTGTAAAATAAAGCAGGTGGGCTGAGAGCTTGCCTCTCCTCTCTCTTACCACGGCCCAGTCATCCCAGGCTTCTGAGGCTCTGGTGGAGCCATGATTCTGATAAACTACATGCAAAATAATGTGTTTATTCCACAAGGGAAACGTCAAGTTAATTGCTTTTTTTGCTTGTGTGTGTACTTTCTACTCTCTTGAGCCAATGGTGTCGGAGGCTGTCACAGTTGGGAGGGGCTGGCTGTGCCATGCTCTGTAGGCTGTGTGTATGGCATGGAGCCAACCCCCCCCACCCCTGAGCTCATAAACACCCCTTTAATGGCTCAGGCAGCTGCAGATACTGTAGCAGCAAGACTGTCAAAGCCTCCACTGTCTGACTGTGTGTGTGTGTGTGTACATGTACATGCGAGCTGTGTGTGGGGCCATAGTTAGTTTAGTTTCACAACTACGTGTCCAAGTTTTGTTTCCTTAGTTAATGTTTTTTTCTTAGTTAAAGTCCACACAGAAGCCAGAGGACAGACAGGGACAGAGATCACAGCTCAGCCTGCAGGACTCTGTGTTCATGTCCCCACAGTACCTTACTGAGGTGTAATGAAGGCGTTGTAATCCCAACACCTCGGTCTGAACAGGTTCAGCACAGTCCTGAGTCACCTCTGGCCACTGCACAGTAACAAGCACAAAGTTCCTCATCCCCGTTTATCCATCCATACATCCATTATCTACACCCGCTCATTCCTGGTCAGGGTCGCGAGGGCAGGGGTGCTGGAGCCTATCCCTGCATGCATTGGGCCACAGGCAGGAATACACCCTGGACAGGTTGCCAATCTATCGCAGGGCAATTCTTAATCTTTTTTGTAACTTGTAACTCCAAGGTTGCGGGTTCGATTCCAAGGTGGGGCGCCGCCATTGTACCCTGAAGCGATGTACTGTACTTAAACAGTAACGCTTCAGTGACAGCTGTATAAACAGACTGTATGTAAGGAATGTAAGCTATGTACGCCTCTCTGGATAAGACCATCGGCTGAATGGCTGCAATGAAAGCCACGTGTAAACGAGCGCTTGAACCACCGCGCTCACCGTACGCATCACCGCTTCCTTTTCCCTAACGATGCCTAACGATGACCGACGCTGCGAACTCGCGCTCCATGCACACCGTACTCACTTCCTGTGGAAGCCATGTTTGCAGGGGCAGATTCCCAACTCGTCCTTCTGCTTGAACTCCTCCAAGCACACCGCACATATCTGGGGAGGCGAGAAGGCACCAGTTATCACAACACCAACAACCACCGAGAATAAAACGAGAGAGAGAGAGCAAGTGCTGTATTTTGGCTACTGGTAAATGTTTAAATTTTAGAAATGATTTTGGAGGTTTTGCTTCTGTTTAGAGCCCTTAATTGGTCAGCACCTGAATGCATGTCCACTATATAAAGACATATTGTAAGTCAAGCAGAATGCTGAGATCTGCTGAATGAAAGCACATCTTGTGCATTCCGAAGGTGAATGTGAATTATATACCAAGTGTACAAATGATGCATTCTGTGTCTTTCGCTGTGCATGCACCAAATGTACTGGAAAGTTTGCAACAAGATGAGGAACTTTGTCCATTTCCCACAGCTGAAAATTTACTTCTGACATACAAAATCGCATTGAGGATTTAAAAGTTAAAACATTTAAACAGAATTGGCTCTGAGCATTTCGCCGAGGGGATTTCAAAAGGGGATTCTCCTTCTGAATCCAAAGCAATCCAAACAAACACACCTGCACAAACAACTGTGCGTGTGCCCCGGTTGACCTTCGGCTGGGAGAGAGAGCGCTGTCCCCCAAGCCCGTAATGCAGGGCCGGGCAGGAGACTGCAGAGACCCTGGCTCTGAGCCGAAAAACAGAGGCGTGTGTCTCCGTGTTTCCGACGGAGAGGGAGGGGACGCCTTTGTGCTCAGCTGGGCCCTGAACAGGAGGGGGTGGGGGCGGTGGGGGTGGAGGGGGGATGGAGGGGGGATGGGACGGGACCGATGGAAAAACCCCAGGAGTCTGGAGACATCTCGGCTCTGGGAGCCCCTGTGACCCGATTCCTTTGTGAAGAGGGGTTGGGAAACACGGTCTGAAGCGGTATTTACAGAAAGAGTCCAGCGGCGGCCGCACAACCGTGTTTGCTTTTTTTCCCCCAAGCTTCCTACGCTTTGAGTGTGTTTAGAACAAATTAAACAAATAAAATAAAATGAAAAACACAGGAACACAGAAAGATGGAGAGAGAAAGCAGAGGGGATGAGAGAGGAAAGGAAAGCAGACCGCATGCGAGCGCGAGAGCATTTTAAAATGGCGTCTCTCGCCGAACCGCGGGGTCCCTGGATTGTGGCCGCTCGCTGTTCACCACGAAAAACGTGCTGCGGTACTCTGTGAGGGGCTGACCTAATTCTGGAGTTGTGTAACGCACGCTGAAGTCACTGTCCTCCTCCCTGTCTGTCTGTATCCCATGGGCGCATGCAGCCATACACATCTTTAGCCCACTCCTACCCAGCACTTTCCAAAGCAATTATAGTGTTGAAAACATTAATCTTTTCTGCACTCGTAGAAAAATGAACGGTTCTCATCACTGGGACCATATCCAATGAATGCATGAGTCATGACAGAGGGGGGGTGGGGATGGGGGGGGGGGATTTTTGTATTTAAACCACAGGAAGCATCACAAGTAAAAACAAATAAACGAAAGAGAAAGAAAAAAAATCCAGGGCAAACCCAGCCCCGTTTTCACAAGACCGCATCTGCTGACGACGGTGTGGATGTGGTCATGAGCACGCGTTAAACTAGGCCTGTGCAGCAGGACACAAGTCATATTTCTATACACTACAGAAAATGTTTCCAATATTAAACCATCACGCAGCTACACCTACAGGGAGATATTCTTAACTCCTCTCTGTGCTTCAGCTTCTCTAAGCTCACCGCACGTATCTGAAGAACTGAGAGCACTTTCATTTCAGAACTCCCTTTGAAGCTGCTACAGCACCCCGTGGAACATTCTGGAAATCCATTTTAAGCATTAACTCCTGCGAAAGGGATCCACATTATCACTACAAGCTGAGATTAAGTAAAAATCCAATCTTTCCTCACACACCTGAGCAAACGCTCCTCTGTACCGTTGAGCTGAGGACACAGACATGTCCCCATGTTCCCTATGGGGAAGTAGGACAAGCAACTCAAATAGCCCCAAAAAAATAAATAAACAAATGGTAGGCGAGTCTCACCAGTGTGTTGGCGGAGTAGATCAATGTGACTCATTACCTACACAGACCAGAAATGCGTATCGATTCTAACGTCAGAGGTCACTGCAGTCAATCTAGACCACTGCCCAGTTTGGCATGTTCCAGAGCACTTCCCAGTTTGGCACGTTCTAGAGCACTGCCCAGGTTGGCACAGCGGGACTGGCACAGAGCTGATGCCCCACACGCTGGCAATGCGGTCATCGTTTCCCCCGGTGACGTTTCGCCAAGTGGTGCCAAGCGGATCGGGGGCAGTGCATTCCACTCCGGAGACAAACTGGAGCTCTCTCACCACATTCCAGGACAGGAGCGACTCCCTGTTCCATGTGTAGCGTACCGTCTTATCTCCCAGATACACAATATGTATTTGTTCATAATAATTCCATTTTGAAGACAAATTACTCAAATTAAAGCTCCTAGTTATGCACTCATCTGAGGAACAGATTGTTACTTACTTTATGTGTCCAATGCAGAAGTCTCAGAAACTTGTATAGACAATATACTACATTAAGGAGAACACCGCAAATATATATTCATAAACAATTAGCTCATTTGGATACAAGTACAGTAGAAAGAGAGGATCCTGACAAAATTAGTTTTAAAGTACAGTAGGTATCTGTCTGTACCTGTCTAGGTTTCTGGATGATAAACAGAAAAAAGATAGCGGGTTTCTGAGCTTCCCTGAAATAATTGAAAGGTGTAGTGCAGAAAAACACCATTTCTATCTGACATAATAAGTACGTTTTGCTCAGATCGATCCTGCAAAAACAAACCCCCCATTTAGTAAGGTATTTCCGCAAAGCATAAGGTGTATTTCCGCACTTTAACTGTCATCAGACCATACCTATCTTTTACGAAGACGACAGATTCAAGATGTTTATGTTTGATGTGTTGAATCACATTTTTGGCATAGTCTGTTAGAAAACAGCCCAGGACACAATGATTTTAAAACAGTGTGATCTTTTTAACACTGAGAGGTGAAATGAGAGCACTATTGGCACTATTGAAAGATGGCTCAGTCACATTAACACAATCAATACCATCAGCTCGAGCAGACTGCAAACCAAACTGATGCTTTCACTCCATTGCCAAAAGCCACAGATACTTTCCAGCTTCAAAGAACTAGCACAGACCAGAGAGAGACTATTGCAGAAACGAGTGATTGTTGACTTAATTTCCTTTTGTGCTTGTTCCCATTCTGAAAAATGTTATTCGCCCAACATCACACATTCCTGTTCTTGCAAACTGATTTGGGACCGCGAGTCATCCAATAACGTCCGTCTCTCACAGCTAATGAAACCAAGACGTGCCAAAACACCACTGCAGGTGGAACATGCCTGGCATGATAAAAAAGCAGTATAATTACTCTTCAGTGAAAGTGTTCCCCTGAGAATAAACGGAATCCATTGCTGTCAGTATGATCCCTACACGGAGCAGTAAGATCAGCATCAGAAAGCTGCAAACATGACTTAGAGCTGAAGCAAATATTTCTGAAGCAAATTCTAATGTTTTTAATTGCCTTTATTATTGGGACAGCACTCCAGGACATATTACAAAATATCAGTGGCCACTTACCTCATGTAAATTTAGCTCTTTCACTTTCTCCTTCTGTATAACCTGGAGAAACAGGAAATGACATTTAGAATTCATATCGTAGCTTTTGCAAGTCACGCCTGTTATGTTTTAAATGCAAGACAGACAGTCCAGTCTCAGTAAATAATAACCCCTATAATGCCGGAGTCGTGATGTCCAACTCTGGTACCACTTTCAAATAGAAAAGAAGAGGGTCAGGCAAATGCGAAACACAAAATGTGGAAAAGTACTAAACGAGGAGCTCCTCAACAGTGCTAACAATGCTAACAATACTGTTATCAAGGTGAGACTGCCGCCCCCCCTCCCCCCAACGCTGCCCCCCCCCCCCAACCCCTCCCCCATTCTCCTCCTCTATGATCTATAAAGACTCAGAAGGAGAATGTTGAGCTGTCTACCACTTCCTGGCTGGCAATTTCCTACAGAGGCACGGGCAGCGATAATTTTATTACCATAGGGTGAACCGGTGGTAATGAAATCAGGACTATGAGATTGCTCTGAGCTGCCGTTCCACTGCCACGGACCAGCTGGCCGGATGGCAATAAAAGGGCACAGAAGCATCTCTGTGAAGGCCCACGCATTACTGCATTTGAGGGAAAGGATCAAACGGAAATCAGCTGACCCTTTAGTGAAGGTGTATGAGAGAAGGATTCTCCTCACCTGCTTGTAGGCGTACAGGTCTCTGTGTGCCTGGTGCCGTAACCTGCAGAACAAGGTAGATCAGAAACATTACATCATTACAACATAAGGACATGTCTTTCTTTAGAGACATAAGTTACACCTGTTCACTGAAAAGAGAAAACATAGATTTAAACTTATTTATAATGTGTTAGACCTGACTGCTTACTCAGAAAAACTTAGAAAGTCTTAGAAATGGAGTGTAAATCAATATGGCCGCCTTACACTGCCAAGCATAGCAACGCCAGCGCTTGCTCTCTCTCTCTCTCTCTCTCTTTGTGTGTTCGCCAGCTCAGGGAATACTTCACAAGAGCTTGCTGGCTCCCAGGGCAAACAGACCAAGTAGGAGTGATGGCTAGCTGCTAAGTTCAGCCTCCTGTCAGCTCGAACCATTTACCTTCGCTCAAGCCACACAAGAAGGCCGTTCACAAATCAACTCCAGCACACGCCTCCCCCAGCTGCTCGTACATCAGCCAAACACCCTCAGACAGAGGCGCTGCCCCTCTCTGTTGTCACCGTATTTTCTGTACTTCGTTAATAAAACGTGGTTCCGTTTTAACCCTTTGAAGAGTAGGTTTTTGGAATTTTTGTAATCAAAATCTAGAGTCTGGAAGCGTTCTGGAACTCCATCACTTTCAATCACACCAGCAGTGACTGTTACATCAGCATTAGAATGTTCAGGTAAGAACATTCCAATCACACAGTTGTGACCTCACACCTTAAAGGGTTAAGAGCTTGTGTGTCTCCACTGGGTTGTGGCTGTGGCCAACCAGCCGTTAACACTGTTGCACAAAGAATACAGAACATGGCAGTGAGGGGGGGGGGGGGGGGGGGGAATTTGTGCTGGGTCCTTTCAACAAAAACAATGCTTAGTGAGACTTTAAAGCCACACAGAAGTCAGTGTGAGATGCTTTTTTGTTTTCTTAGAAAATGTATGTATTTTCCAGCATGGTTTTCTATGGAGCGAAATATAAATGTCTGGGTTCAATCTGTCGTGAGCAGCAAATTTATTGGCCTAAGCTGTGGGAAATTGTGTGCGAGATACTTTGCAGATTTCTCTGGCAGTAATACAGCCTGTTTAGCCCTTGATAAAATGCATTCCACCTCATAATATGAGACGAAAATGTGTTATAAAAAGCAAGCACTGCCAAGTTTCTGATTTTCCCCAGTTCATTTTTCCTCCTGCAGAACCCATCAGTGACTGCACGGCAGACTGTTCAAAAACCAGCACAGCATGGGAAAATATATTTTAAAAAACCAAACTGAATAGAAGAGAAACTGCATCTTTAAAAGCTACGCTGTGCAGCAATGACTCGGTAATCTGACCACCATTTTTTTCCAGAATCAAATAATGACTGAGAGTCACGCATTTCTTTTTACGCAGGTTGAACAAATGGCAGAAAGTAAACAAGGCTGACGGGTAATAATATTGGGGAGAAAAACTAAAACGTACCCAGCCTGGTTAGCTTGCATTAGGGTGAAAGATGTTTGTCACTGTATATGGTAGGGAAATGCTACATAATTGCATGTTATTTCAACTCCTGGGCAGGGTTGGGGTTGGGACCAAGGCAAAAAAAACAAGTAAAGTGGCGTACCCAAGGTGATACTTAATACTCTATCTGTGGTTCTGGAACCGCAGTTTTCACCTGGCTGGCCATGGAATTAAAATACGGCAGTCTGCCTTTAAGAGACAGGCCACCGACTGGTGCAAGCCACAGACAGACAGACAGACAGACAGACACACTTGGGGCCTTGCCAGCGCTTTCGGAAGTGCAGTAAGGCTACTCCATGCATTCCAAGTCTCAGTACGGTCTGCATCACGCTATATTGCCAATGTGATATATTACATTACATTACAGGCATTTAGCAGAACTCTTATCCAGAGCAACATTGCATCCATTTATATAGCTGAATATATACTGAAGCAATGCAGTATATATATATACAACGGCAGTGTTCTACCTGGGAATTGAACATGTGACCTTTAGGTTCCAAGACCAGCTCCTTACCCATTATACTACACTACCGCCCACCAATTTATTATAGCAGTGCTGTTTAATACTGACTAGCATTATTAATCTGTTCACAGTGAAGTGGCACAACTGTCCAAACAATATTTCGCTACACATGTAACTGCCCTTAAAAACAAGTGTTGCTGAAATTCAGTAGCCAATGAAGCACTCATGTTTTTTCTGTATTCAGTGAGGTATGATAGTCATTGCTAGCACACAGAAACGCTACCAGGGATGTGAGATGCTTCGATGTCAGAAGGCTGATATTAAAGGAACAGTGGGGGAAATAAGCGGTTTTTCATGTCCACGCAAAATGTAATCTTGAAATAATCCCAGCCGGGGAGGTCTTTCATTGGTGGATATTTAAGATTAGCAAATCAGCATTTTATTATCTTCTCCAAGCTGTAAAACCTTTTATCTGCTATGAAAAACCCTTGATAATGTGTAAACAAGCAAAAAGAAATAACATACATACATCAAAGTAAACAAAAGAGAAAAAAATGACATATATACAGCATATGTGAATAAAAAGTCAAATTTGACCAGATACTGTAGAATTTAGTATATTAATACCTTGTATGAACCTTAATCAAGCCACTTTACCACACACACACACACACACACACACACGCACACACATCCACTAACCAAAAAACAGACTTGCTTTGGATGATTAAAGGTTTCTAACAAGCACTGTATACAACTGAGAAGAGTGTGTAATAACAGTAGGGTTTTTTTAAAAACCTCATAATCTGAATTGGCTGTAGCAAATACGGCTTTTCAGAGAAGTTAAAGATAAGGAAACCTTGCTCCATATTTCCGAACAAAGGAGACACTTTTGCAGAACATTTAGCCTTGAGCATTTCATGGACACCATGAGTCAAAAAAGTGTAGCATGTAGTACAAGTATCCTCAGTGTAGTACACTGTATCCTCAACTTCACCCAGTTGTAGCTGATTGTCACAAGCTCTGTTTAAAACACAGATATCTCCGGGTTATGAGAATATAATGTTAATTCTTTTGTCAGGAGAGATAATGGATCCTGAGCACCTGATGGCCAGTTGAGGATTGTACAGCACAGACTGCACTAGGGAGCTGACGTCTGGCAACTAGTTGCTTATTCTTGGGACCACAGTGTCCCAGAAAAAATATGCTGAGAAAGGTCATGACAAAGGTGTTCCCAACTGTAATTTACGTGACAACAAAACACAACCATACAAGATTTATCGTGGGGTTTCCTTTAAAGGATTTAATTAAAATAAAAAAGATAAACCGGTACAAACAGCAATTTTGCTGAGCAAATTTTTCGTGGCGATACTAACAGAAAAGCAGGCTTGTTGAAACTGTTCCAAGGCAAAAAAAAAAAAAAAAAAAGCTGAAAATAGAATTATATTTCTGGATTAAAGTTAGGAAATAACAGTTAAAGTGAAATAAGGAAAAAAAAAAAAAAAATGTACAGGCTTTCAAAATAGCAGACAGACAAAACGTTAGGAAAGCATCAGGCAATTTAAATGAAACCTTCCAGGGCTTGGACAGGTCAGTATGTTGCATTACCTGATCAGGTAGCAGCAGAAGAGGAGACTGAGGATGAACACAAATATCGCCGTTCCAAAAACAACAATGTAGATATTGAGCGGAAGGTTCTGGAACCCTATATTCGGCATTCTGAAAATGTGGTTTGGTTCCACGGTCACATACATGCTAGAAGGAGAAAGGGAAAAGTGCACAACATTAGCATAAGGCCGTTTCTGACATAGCAGTCGGTCATGCAAGTTAATCTCCTGTGTTTTTCAATGAGAATGACACATAGCTCAGCCTAGTTTAATAAGTAGATATTTCACTCTACTGGTATAGTGGTATAATGAATAACATGCGGTCTAAACAGAGCTATATGAATGCAATGCACTCAACCATACACTAGTCTTTAAACAGTTAAGTGTAACAGGCACACTGGAGTGACATTTTTATCTAATTAGCTCGTATCGTTAAAAAAGGTCACTTATAAACATGCTCAAAATAGAAGGGGAAATGTACAGCTTCCGGACAACAGATTAGCCCATCTCTGTAACGCATGCCCCATTGGGCAGAATGGCACTACGGTAAGGAACGCGCTAACTGTCTTTCTGCCCGCGGCAGTCACTGCTGATCAAAGGTTAACTCTGTCAGTGCTACCCCAGCTAGAGACCAGGCTCACAGCCGAGCTGAATCTGAAATCGAGCAGAAGCAAATGAGGTGCAGTAGTACATGACTTGCCATAAAAATGGAAGCATCTGCTCAGTGCATCCTGTCATATTTTATCGTCCGATCGTCATACAAATACGGCACTTTCCAAAACAAAAGTAAATGCGATATAAAAATGAACGCTCGGCCCAGCCAATGTAATATGTCAATAGCAATATAATGAAATGCAATGGATATGACCTTTTTAAAATGACAAAACAAAAAAAGGATGGAGTAAAACACCACTACTGCTGCCAACAGTTCCTGCTGTATGGAGAGAGAGAGAGATAGGGTGAGAGAGTGAGGGGAACATTGGCCACCAGAGATGTACTGAACTTCAGCTGAACACAATATCTGCAAGGTTTTTTGTTCGCTGCTGTCAGACAAAAAGTGCACATTTCAACAAGTCAGGCGCTAAACACAGACAGCTGCCTCAGTCCAGTACACAGAACGGAAAGCTGGAACTAATCTTCTGTTGATATCACCCAGTTTATCTTGGGGTAAGGGGTGGGGGGATGGGGGAGCTGGGGGCTTTATTCAAAACAGAATGGAACCTTCTCTCTATGTGTGGCAGATGCTGTCTCCCCGGCAAAATGCGGGTGTGCTTCTCTTCCATTTTCCTCTGCGCAGTCAAGCTGTCAGGCGCCAGTAAATCTAACACACTCCTGTAATTCTGACATCTAAATTTATTGACAAAAAATCTGAAATGAAAACCTGCTTTCCACACACAAACACACACACGCATGCGCACACACACACACACACACACACACACACACACACACACACGGGAGAGGAATGCTGTGGGGCTCAGCTGAGCCCTGTTATGAAGGACTCCTCCCCAGCTCCCCCTCTCCTCTGGTGCCCTGTGTGGTCTTTACCACTGGGGACCAGGAGACATGGCAGCCTGCCAACTCACAGTGCCGAGAAAGGGGAGAAGACCCAACATGCCTGTCAGGCTGCAAATCATACTCCGCAAACTTCTGCGCTACCCAGCTTTTACGATCGATTCAGAGAATGCTAAGTGAGCCGCTACCGTTGTCTCCGGTCACGAACGCCATTCGGGCTCAACTCCAGCACCGTGCAAACAGCACACCAGAACGCCATGCGCTCCATTCTACTAACCGAGTCGGATGGCGCAGTATGAAGGATTTAGCTACCTGTCGTACAGTAGCGTAGCTGCCGGTGAAGTATGAAATGAATGAGAAGGTCTGTCAGTAAGAGTTAGCCGGGACACCGCGTAGTGGGCTAAGAGCTGCTCCTGTCTCTGTCTTATCTGTATCTCCGCGCCCTGTATCTCCCACACGTGAACACCCCCTCGGTGAACCCCCCCCCCTCGGCCAGCCACCCCCTGGCTGCTCCTCTTCAGCAAATCGTGACGCCCGCTTGTCGGTTCATTGGCTCGGGTCCGTCCTGTTCGTTTAAACCACCAGCCACCCCGCCCATCGTGGGGTCAGTCTGCCAAGCTCTTCCTCCTTTCTCCCAACAAAAACAAGTAAATAAACAAATAAAATAATAAAATCCGGCCTGTTATCTGCGGCTATCTGGGATTCCCAAAGCTGAATCAACAGGCCCCACCCACAGCTCCAAAGCTGAATCCACAGGCTCCTCCCACAGCTCCAAAGCTGAATCCACAGGCCCCTCCCACAGCTCCAAAGCTGAATCCACAGGCCCCTCCCACAGCTCCAAAGCTGAATCCACAGGCCCCTCCCACAGCTCCAAAGCTGAATCCACAGGCCCCGCCCACAGCTCCAAAGCTGAATCCACAGGCCCCGCCCACAGCTCCAAAGCTGAATCCACAGGCCCCGCCCACAGCTCCAAAGCTGAATCCACAGGCCCCGCCCACAGCTCCAAAGCTGAATCCACATGCCCCTCCCACAGCTCCAAAGCTGAATCCACATACCCCCGTTCACAGCTCTGCACACGGCCTACATTCTTCAGCAGTGGTGATAAAATATTTACATGGTGCGGAAGGAGAGATGGGAGGAGGACATTATGTTCTGTACATGAAGGGACAGTAAATGAGGGGGGGAGGTGGAGGGGGGGCTGCTCTCGTGAGACAGGGTGGGAACATGGCGAACATTTAGGGGCAGTTACACTTTACAGTATAACTACATCACATTCAGCATCTGTCCACGCCAGAGTGGTCTGACCAGCTATATTATATATATATATATATATATATATATATATATATATATATATATATATATATATTCCAGCTTTATTTAACAGAATAGTGTAGAGACGTGAGAGAGAGGGACATGCGGCACGAGCCATACTGGGATTTCTTATAAACATACTTCATTAAAAAAACAAAACACAGTAGAAACACGCAGACATGCACAACGAGACATTCCAATAAGAAGTAGTGACTAATCGCAATAGTGCCTTACATTTAACTGCCAAAAGAAGCTCCCAAAAATGCTATCAGCGTAGCTGAAACAATCAGTTACCATCAGCCACAGTACTGGGCCCTGAGTACAGCAATGCTAACAAAAAACATTCAGTCCACGGAGAACAATGATTCAGAGACTTCAGCTGGGGTTTCTGATGAAATATCTCAATTGGAACAAACTTTGGCATACATTGCAGTTCCACAGCACATTAACTCTGTACAGACCTGTCTCTTTTTTCTGGGTCAAATACAGAAAAACAATCACATCAGTCACAGGGAGTGTCATTAACCCTTTGAAGGGTATGTTTTTTTTTTTTTGAATGTTAGAATCTCAGTGCCCTAGTCTAGAACTCCACTGCTTTCAATTACCAAGTTACATCAGCATTCGGATTCCGTTAAATCTCATATTTGATTAATTCACAACGAGCAGATATCATTCCGTCAACTAAGCAACCACGCTGGCCTCTGAAGGTGGACCATGCCAGCAGGGGACATCAGCACCATACAGACAGTAACAGAGTTTTTACCCATCCTTTATTAAAGACAGAAACAGAGAGATATCCACAGTCCCTTGTGGCTTGTAAGGCCCTGTGAGTCTGTCTTTACGGCTCACACCGGGGACAGTTAGGCTAATGCCTGCATGGTCAGCATGGCCAATGACTGCCTCCAAGGATATTCATCTAAAATCCACGTAGGGACAGAAAGCCGTTTAACAAACAACACAACACACTCAATCTGAGGAACAATTTGTTTGCACTTTTACATTAATTAGGCTACATCACAGTCTCCTGAAACCATTAATGCTTTTAAAGGTAAGGAGAAGGCAGACTTTCAAAATTTTTATGCTTTTAGGCACCTTTTTAATCGACTTCCTTTGGGTCCCGCTGAACATAAACATTCAGCCAGCCAAATTAACTTTCTGGCACATCCCCTCTATTTTAATGCCCCCTTCACCAAAAGTGGACAGAAATAAATGTAGTTACGTAAATGAACTGTATAAACAAATTCTTCATTCACAGTATGATTCATGATGATGTGGAAGAGCAAGTGGACTCTGTGGCATGGCCCTTGCTCAAAGTCCAGAGGAACCTGGCTGTGTGTGTGTGTCTGTGCATGCGTGTGTGTGTGAGTGTCTTCTTCCCATACCAGAACAACTTGGCTGAAGCACCTTTCTCCTGAATGAATTACCAATCTTGCATTTTTTAATTCCCTGTATTACATTGTCCAACTGGAGTTTCTGAACCAATCAGGCTCTGTGTTGGACACCACGTGCTGGGTTTCCCCGGTGGGGGAAGAAAATCACTCGAGCAATGGAATGGAAAAAAAACTCCCTGGTGCGAATAAATCTCAAGAGGAACCTGTCTTAGAGAAGAAACCCATCCTCTTGTGGTCTGACGTCAGTAGTTAAAGTTATGCTTAATGATAATGGGTAGGTAATGGTCAATCTACTGAGCAAATAATCATGGTGTTTGAGCAGATTGTAGCCCAGGGAATGTTGCTCTGAATGGAGTACGAAGCCGTGAAACTGGGACGGTAACTCACTAACTGCTCGATTAAGCGGAAGTGCCATTTCGCTACTAAAATACTATAAGATTAGTAAAGTAATTGCAGCCTTTGAAGAGTTTTGCTTAAGCCTGGTAAAAACTCAGACACGGAGACATAGATGGGATTGGGTACACACAAGCTTTGTTTCAGCTTGCTGCCCAGACATCACCGAACACGATTTGAGAAGCAACAGAAAAACAGTGACCGCAAAATGCTCAGTGTAGAATCAACTCTTATAAGAGTACGTTGTACACTGACTGAGCACCTTTTACCAGCGTGCACTCACGTGAACTCGGTCAGAGTTGAATTAACAGCACAGATTTGACTGTGTTCATTCACTGCCACGCGGGTAACAGGATTAATTGTCTCAACTATTCTTGACTGACCCGAGCCGCTGCTCTAGCAGCTAATTAATCCATTTAGGGGAGCTAATCTGGAGCCGGCGGGAAGCTCGAGAGGAGCCGGCCAGCCACCTGCGAGTGCCGAGCGAAGTGCATTCCCCCCACGGCCGCGGCATCTGCGCTAATAATCTGCGTTGATAGCCCGGAATTTTCAGTCCCCAGAACCCAATCACACCCTCCCGCACACGTTCGACACCGACCTCTCCATCTGTCTCTCTCTCGCTCTATCGCAGGAAAGAGTCTGTTATTCCCAGTGGTTGTCCTTCGTCTGGAGATTTGCACCTTTCGTAAAAGGCATTACTCGGTGGCACAAGTTGGCACAATGAAGTTGGCAAACTAATACACACAGCTGTCACCTGCTGGGTTCCTTTTGAGGAGAGATTTTCTCTCAACACCTTTACTCCCAGACAAGCCAGTAGCCGGTGCCATTTCTTCTTGTAAGGATGTACAAAGCACTGCCTAAATACTCCAAGCTGCTAATACTGATGGCGCACGCGGGAGAAAGAACCACGTCTACCTAATTCTGCATAAAAAACATAATTGGATGTAGGCACTGTTCAATGTCAACAGTCGCCTTTTCTATTCAAAATGAGAACTGCAATCCCTTTCTTCCACAGTTGGACTATTATCTGTAAATTTCAGGCAAGACAAAACCACAGTAATTACACTGCCAATGTCAAATCACTCCTAATGTGGGGTAGTTATATGTCCAATTGCAAAGGGTCAGTTCCTGCACTGCAAGTGAACAAGATTATTACAATCAATCTTTACAGAAAGACACTAACCTGGATATCTTAATTTAAGCCTATATCATATACTCTTTTACAACCGTGGCGGAACGTGATGAAACACGTGCATATAGACAAACAGACACCTAATCACCGCAAGACATAAACTAAAGCTAACCTAATAAGATAATTAAAACAAATATGTACATATAGCATAAGCATGACCAAGTAATTCGATACATCTATACCAAAAATTGCAGGAAAAAATCACATTTTCTAATCGGAGAGAAATAGCCTAATTTATTCGACCAAATAAACTTGCTAGCATGACAGTTTAGCAAGTTAGCTATCCAGCACATATTGGCACGCGTAATTTACGCAGAGTTCCTTGACAAGCCATCGGACGTCATCTGCCGGAGTTCGACTGATTGCCCTCCATAAATCTGCATCTGTCAATCAGGCAGCGATGCTGCGAGGTTCCGTGGTACTCCATCTGAATCGTACTGATGATGATGTTGCATCACAATGTAACTGGGCCCTCAAGCAATAGCTAGCTGCTGTATTTTACACCGTGCATCTGCTTTAGGTAAGAAGCAATGCAACTCGGAGTACGCATGCAATCTCTTGGTATTTACGTTTTGCGCCACAAAGCAGTTTTATATAGGCTAGTTATCGGACACGTGCATCACATAAATACAATCAGAAATTCAGATTCCCAGCTAGCTAGGCATATGGAAACATATTTTGGACTGGTAACATTAGCCATCTACCATGTTCAATTAACTACCACGTTCGGCCATTCAAGAAAAACAAACTTACCAGAAAATATGTTGATCGCAACGTTTCCACTGTCACTGGCAATGCAGTGGATGCAAGCTAAGTTTGTAAAAACTGTATTTTTCCAACGCACTTATGTGTAATGTTGCCACAGATGGTAGCAGAGCCAGCTAGGTATAGAGCTAGCAAGCTTTTATCCAACCAACGTTAAACCTAGCGATATCTGTGAAATTACGTTAACATATGATTATATAATTGAGTCTCGATAACCAGACTGTTTATCTAGCTAGGAATTAGCTAGCCATAATGCTAAAAACAATAACACAAACTCCACGAGCCGTCTTGTCAATTTATGCCTAACCGATTCTCAGTATGTGATGCCTGAAAGATTCGTAACACACGACCTGCTCTTGCCGTCTCATTGCAGAGATTCAAGGCAGTGACCATTTCAGAGGGGGTGGGTCAGGGTGTAGGGGTGCGATTCCATCGGACAGGAGGTGGGCGGGACCTTCCAGGGGAGGTTCGGGTGAGGGAATGGTGTTTGTTTGTACGCTCTCCGCTTGAATGAATATAAACGCCCTCCTCTCAATTTGATTTGTTACGGAGGCGTTTTTCAGGGCGGATCCTGCTCCCGTGTAAACATACTCTCAGTGTGCTGCTGTCCATGCTGTTGGGTGCAAGGTTTTTTTCCTCGAACGTATATTATGCATTTCAATGCTAAGTTTAAACTATTCGTCCTCACAGTTCGTTACGTAAACAGACGTTCGTTGTAAACAGACGCTCTTATCCAGCGGTCTTTAAAACGAAGGATAAACATAAGTGCATTGATCAATATCAGAGGGATCAGTATATCAATATAACAAGTGCATTGATCAATATCAGATGTCAGAGGGAGATGCTGTGATTGGTCCAAGTGAGCAGGTCATGTGACCTGCTGAATGAGCAACCAGGGGTGGAGGAGTGACAGAGATGGCAGCACTGACAATGGCCCATGGAGCACGATCCAGTGTTACCGTGGGCAGTGGGCCAGATAGCAAACAACGTCGGGCCAGATCTGTGCCAAGTCTGGCCCGTCAGTGCCAACTCTGGGCCAGAATCGGCCCAGATCCGGCCTGGAGTCGCTTTCTTTCTGGGGGGGGCACACTCAGATTCAGCTGATGTGATTGGTCTGGCTGTGGACTGGCACAGATCTCACACGTAGGGAAGTAAGCCAATAATCACTCATCCCAGTTTACAGTTTATTGTGAATGCTGAGATGTGATCATTGCACATATTAACTGCAATGGATATTTAACCTCTGTTAGCAACTAGCAAGTCTATGTACTAGTAAGAGAATTTGACATTTTTGATATGTGTATGGTTACGTACATATATTACACTTTCAGAGCAACAATCTAGGTAATGTCTTTAAACCAAAGTGGATGATGGTAAATATAAACAAAAACGTTGCATTATTGTAATTTGAGGGCCTTTGCTTAATGAAGTTTAATGATGTCACATGCTGTTAATGCCAGTTTGAATTGCGAGGATTCCTCTGAGAATACAATAACTCTCATGTCTTTAGCTGCCAGCTTATCAGTAGGCTTGATTCACAGAAAAAACTTGTGGATTAGCTCAGTACACCTCAGTAACTTGTGAACAATATTGAATTTTGGAAGCTATCCTTGTCAGATGCGTGTGTTCAATTCAGGGTCTGAAGCATAAATTAAAAAATTAGAAATTTCAATCGGCATGTATATATTAGATTCCATGTAGAGCATGGTTTAGGTGTCTCCCAAGTAACAACCTTGGAATTCTCAGTTACTGCACTGCGGTAGACTGCCAGAAGGTGGCAGTAGAACTTTGTCTCTGAGCCCTGGTGTGTAGCGTTGGCTCGTTATTATAACTCGGTGATTGGACTGTTTTTTCTTTCTTTCAGGATCGCATAAGATCAGCAAGTCCCTGCTGGTTTCTGTTGACCAGGGGTGATTTATGAGTGAATCATACATATCTGCTTCCCACACATCAGCTCTCTCTTTTTTAATCTATTTATTTTTTTGTACTGAAATATAATTGAAATTTTCTATAACCATGAGGAATAAAGCTCTCTCAGCAAATAGTTCACAAAAAATGTATTATATAAAAAATCAAGAGAGCTTATGTAACTGTAGCACATAATCTGGCCATTAGTCATTGGTAAAGTTTGGAAATTACACTATTCATTTTAGAATTTGCTGCGTTTGCTGGATTGGCAGTATTAATGTCTTTAACCATACAGTTTGCTACACTGTAAAGCGTCCAGTGCTAAATAAACTATTACACAGTCCCAGTTGAACTCATATTTACTCTTTCAGAGCTGAATTAACACTGTGCACTTTATTGTGTAGCAATTCAAAAGACAACATGCAATGCTACACAATGGAGTGGAGACTGGACATCATTTTTACATTTTCTTCTCCTTTGAAGCTTCAATTGTAGCCATTAAAAAGCTGTGCAATGCATTAATGAGGAAGGAAAAATAATAATAATAAAAAATAAAATAAAAAATGTTTTGATGATCTCTAACAACACACTGTAGGCTGATTCATTGTGGCTACTGGCAAAAACAGTTTTGTGTTGCATTGTCATCCTAAAGTTTTTAGCACCGCTGCTATATATTCACTTGCCTGCCCTTTTAACCCTGCTGCCCAAAGTAGCTTGCTAATTGTTGAGCCTGTCCATGCATGTTGGGCAAATAGCTCAAAGTGATGGTGGCTGTATCTTTTGGCATGATAACCTCTGTTCCCCCTGTCCTGACCCCTGTATATTTCTTTCTGAATGACGGCCCCTTGGGGCTCTGTGCTGACCACACGGAATGTCCAGGGTTTTTAGGTGCAGTAAGGGGGGGGGAGGGTGGGGGGGGGGGGGGTTTGATGATGCAGAGGATGGTGATGATAACCCGGATTTAATATCTGGCCCTGGGGATCAAACCTACAAATTGCAGGTTTGCATTGCCCTGGTGAGGTGGAACAACTGAAACCCCAATAGAGCTGTGGCAATTTACCTGGAAAACAGTGTTTATAATGGCCTTTCCTCTTTATTTTGTATGGTAATCCAGCTACAGTGGTGTGTTTACATGAACAGACAAGGGCAGTCACAAAATATAGGACTTAAAAAAAAAAAGCAGGAAATGAATGACCTCCCTTTTACAGGTAATATTGCACAATCCACCTTGTACGCTCCAGACAGCATGCAGGCTGGATTCCTCCCTGTGATGTCATGTGGCTGTGCTGTGGCTCCTCCCCCAGAGACAATGGCAGTTATAATAATAGATCTCAATGTGTGGTGCCCCCTTCAGATTCTGTTCCTTCAGTGCTGTATTATGGAAACTATAAACATGCTGAAGAACTGTCATGCTTAGCACAGAGTTCTGGGATTTCTACCTTTTCGGTACCCTCCTTCGAAAAATACGCTTTGCCCGATTCTCTCAGGCAATTTAATAGTACAAATGCACCTAAAATGCATTAATTTCCTCATATTTCAACATAAAGCTGTATAAAGTCTGAAGTGTAGAGGCTGTTCTCTTCCAGCACTTTCAGAGATTTGTGCTCGCGTGAAAATATTTCCCAGGAAAACTTCCTGCACATTATTAAAAGCATAAAGAAAACATAAAAAGCATAAGCTATGGTGAAAAAATTTGAATTATACTAATATAGAACTAATCGCTGAAAATTCCTTGGCTCTCAATTTTCTAAATCACCAGAAATTCAAAACAGTGATGAACTCCTTCAACTGCAGAAAAAATAAATGTAGCAACACCTCAGCGTGCCTACTGAGCTAGTGCGGTTAAAGCATTCTGTTCCGAAATGTAATTTTGGGGGAAAATGTTTAGTAATGTGGATCAGTCAGAAAACAAGTGAACCTTTCATGGCTCGCTTATAAAATTCTGGGTTTCTTGAGTTTTGCCAAACAGGTTTTCTGGCTTCAAATCTATCCATGACTTGCATTAAATATATTTTTTCTTTGTTTTGTACACAGATCTCTTAATGTCACCTCTGCTTTCTTTTCTCAAAACAAACTGAACAGTTTGGGGAAAAAAAGGTTAAAAAATAATGGAAATGAATCCAAAGGAAACAAGCATTTTCTGAATGTGCCCTATAATGATGTTTCAGGGTCCGTGACCAGTATTAAAATAGCCTGCATTTTATCTAATCTGGATTTTTCTTTATTTTTTCACAAAGCAATCACATTGGTGTACATACTGTAGAAGGAGTGAAATGGATGAACTGCATCCAGTTCCAGGATTTCCTACCATAAGTTACACTTGCACAAATAGATTAAAGCACATTTTTGAGATGTTGATTTTAGGCTAAGTGTAGGGAAATCAGACCAAACCCAAACAGTCTCAGGGTCAATTTGTGAGTTTTGAGGTGTCTGCGTCATGTGACTTGCACGCGCACCCCTGATTGGTGCTCCAGAAGTCATCGATCTTTAAAAAAAAAAAAACAAAAAAAAAAAAAAACGTTTTTCAGGGAGAGAGAATTCTTATCAGAGTTACATACCTCTCTCAGCAGGTTGTGGGGGTTTGGATCCTCAGGCTAAGTCTCTATGGGTACTTTTTTTTTTTTTTTTACAGAAAAGGACAGTTGGGAAATCTTGACACGTCTGCCTTCAGACCTCACCATAATGGCCGTCATGACAGATGCCATACGCCCCGTTCTTTCGCACAGTTACACAACCATGACAGATCCCTCCCATCCCATCCCATCTCATCACAGCCCATACCACCAGTGAAGGTAAGTGTGGTCCAGCCATTTTTCTTCTTTGTGACAGAGGCTAACTTCAGTCCAACAGTGAGGCTTGCCAGGAAACTTATTTTAGCTGGCGCTGTGGACTTGGTAACAGTTGAAGTTGACGCATTGACTGAAATGCAGTCCTGTGCAATGTACTTTCCACTTTCACATCATGGTGGGATACGTCTCAATTTTTTAAATCCATTTGAGATATTATGATTTGGTTAGGGTTAAACAATCCAAGACAGACAATGGAAAACTATGAAGTAATGCATTATTTACTCTTTATAATGGCACATTATTTGGGTATGGTACTTCAGAGGATGATGGGTTGAACAGAAAAAAGTGCTATGGAATGGTTTTTTAACATATACATTAAGAAATAGAGAGGACAGACCCCATTTTAGATGATCTTTAGAGGTGAGTACAGCTTAACTTCACTGTCTTTCTGATACACAGACTGGCACACACACATTTCATATATACATTCAAACTCTAAAGCACACATACTAAAGCACATTCTATTTTAAACACCTCTGAAACTGTTTATGCATGACTAATCAAACACATAAACCTTGTCCATCGTCAGACAGGAACAGGAAGTAGACATTAAGCAGATATTAGGTTTTGTCATGTGTTGTCTTCATTCTAAACTCAGGTCTCTTGAGGACTCTGTAGACTGTTTCAAGCTTAAACAGTCCAGGTGTGACCCCCTGTGACCCCCTTACACACCGACCCCAGGGCAATGTCCCAGAATTCCTAAACATATTAAAGCATACAAGTCTCTTGCCAAATTAGAAGCAGAAAAGTGTTAACACAATACATTTTTGATAGCCAGATTTGATGGACTCTTCAAGCTCTGTCGCTAACCAAAAATAACACAAAAGGTCTGTAAAAGTGTGCAGTACAAACATTGGGGACATTTGAAAAATGAAACATCTAAAAAAAGGCAAGGATTTTAAACGTTCTCTGGCACTGTCAGTATACACTTATAGTAGGAATTGTACAAAACAGGATGTGAGTCCTCTGTTTCATATCCTCTCCTTAATGTTTTAAATCTGATCTCTGAAATGTACAAGAATGTTATACATTGAATACAGCTCGTACAGTAGCCTATGGTACAAAGGGAATTGGCCTAGCGATATTTTGATCATGTTGTGGGCAGTGATAAGCAGCATGACCTATTAGATGGTCAAAGCTGTTTAAAAAAACACTTTTGTGGTTTGATATTTTTGGAACGCATAAAGAAAGCCGGACAGCGGGACAGTAACGATGAAACTGAATCTGTGGAGAACGGGGACAGCGGTCAGAGACGCACCGCTGTTGACGCCCGCGGCTCAGTGGCACGACTGCTGTGTTTATGACTGGAGCCGAGTGTCAGTAATTACGTGTCAATGTTTCCGTGCGTGCGATCCACGGTGAAGCCGTCCACTCGAAAAAGCGGACATTAAACAAAGATAGAGGCGGGAGCTCATAGCTTCTCTCATCGCGAGGCTCGGGTGTCTGTCCGCCCGCGCGTCTGTGTGTGACTGACAGCGGCAGGGGAAAATTGGCCTCAAACCCTCGCGCATAGCAACGCAGTCCCATCGGTGCTAATTCATCCGCTATTCTATTCCGGACAAGAGGTGGAGTGGTGATCAAATTACCGTTCTTCCGTTGTTTATTTGTTGATACTTTGTTTCCTGACGATTAGGCTGCCAGGTGCCGCCTTCATGCCAGAGCCGTATTGGTGGCCTCACACATTGATGCGTAAATCATGCTTTCATTGCTGCAGTTTTTAAAAAAGCCAAACATCACTTTAATACCATTGGTTATCACTAAGCCTCCAGGAGAATATATTTTCTCTTTACAGATAAGCTAAAAATAAATAAATAAATAAATAAAATGCACACAGAAGATAAAACTCCGCGTTTCCGTGGCAATGCTTCATACCGGCATTGCACGGGTCGCACTGTGCGCGCCTGAGGAGATTGGCAGACGCCACAGATGGTGAAATCCCTCATGACGAACCAGGACACTTTCTCATTTGTTTAATAATAAACAATTACGTTCTTCTCGACAAGGCAATAAGCTTATAAAATACTTCCGTTCTGATTTATCAGGTTGTTCCACCTCATTTGTGGCTGAGGAGGAATCACACCAATGCCAGGCCCTTTGCCAATGGCCTGCATTTACCAATGGTGTGTAGTTACTGTATGTGGGCAGCGGCAAAGTGTAATGGATAGGGATACTGGACTTAGAACTTCCTTGACTGGTGAAATGGTTTGCTTTTTCTATTATTTTCAGTTCATATTGTATTGAATCAATAAAATTGCTAAGATGGCCTTGTTTTGCTGATGACCAAAACTCTTTGCACATGCAAACTGCCTATAGTTTACTATAATATTAATTTATCTAGCTCTATGCAAACATCTTCCATTTGCTTGCTTCTATTTCCTTGGACATTATAGTAAATATGCAGCCAAATAAGATTATGTTAAGTCTTCTGCACTTCAAGCAAACTATAGGAAATCAAATGTCCAGCTCTTATTTATTTTAACAGATGCTACAGGTCAAATCCTGATTGGCTGTCCTCAAGACAGACCTTTAACCAGCAAGCCAATCAGAGAGCAGCAGCAACACGTTGGAGGATCATTTCAGTTCCTGTGTAAACCCTGAGAGATTAAAGGTTGGCTGCAGTTCCTCCATTCCTTATCCAAGAGTGAGGGATTGCAAACATTAACTATTATAGAAATCAAAGCAAAATATCAAGACTAAAGCACAGACGCTTAAGCAGAAACACAAACATTTGGATAAGCTCGTATATCAAGTCACACCATGATTTTATAAATGAAACAGACCTTTGAAAGAGTAAAAACAAATCTATATCCATGTGTAATAATTCAGGATTTTCTGTTAAATGTATTTTTGCCTGAACACGGCCAGACAGGGTCACACGCTGGCACCAGAGTGTCTGTTCACTCCAGACGGCCGCGTTGGCATAAATCGTTCATGAAATTATATAATTTGGGAGGAAATTAACTATAAAAGAAAATAAAAAGATAAAAATATCACAGTAAATATAGGTTCTGTATAGCCATCTAGCTGTATAAGTGGATAGTTAGTGAGGTAAATATGTCACTCCTGGTAAGGGCATATATGAAGGAGATAAAAAAGGATCTTGTTTTATATTATGGAATTTGCAGTGGGAGATTTTCTTCTGTAGTTCATGAAAGTTTATCACTACCACCTCACACTTTATCAGCTGTTAGTGCTGAATGCTGAATGCTTGCAGCAAACCCTAGGGTCAAAGAATCCAATTTTTCATATTACATAGTTCCTTACTCTTTTTTTGCATGTGTAAAATGCAAAATGTGTAAATGTTTGCAGGTCAAAATGGAAAGGCCAATTAGATGGTTGTTTTTTTGTAACCTTTGCTGATATTGCTGTGCTAACTAGGCTCAGAAGGTCAGGGTTTTAAGACCGGGCAGAATTGAAATTCAGTTTCATACGGAAACTTGGAACCTTCCCAAATTCATTAACAAAACAAAAACAAAACAAAAAAAAAACCTAAAACGATCTGTTCTGGTCACAATGTATTTAAAATACATTCCCAATTTAGAAAGATCTAAGATCTCTACTGGTGTGGTCTGCATGTAACTTTGCGATGCAATAGACAAACCCAATAAACGAAATCCACCTTTAACCAGATTACTGGCCAATCAGAGTCTATGCCTTCAGCCCAGTGAGGGCATCATGGGACATGTCAAAATGCTTCTAAAACCTGGACTGTTCATTTATATTCATTCAGCCCATTCTGTAGAAGCAGAGGAAATCCAAACAGTGCGGAGGATGCAGAATTGAATCAGCCATTGTAGGATAATGGAAACTAAAGCAAAACCGTCCTCTCTGTCTTTCTACAGTTGATGGAACTAAAGAACGGACAAACTTAGAACAGCTGATGCATTCCTCCAATGGAAATACCCAAATCCGGTCTTACATTGTTATGTTTATTTCTGATTAACGTATGCTGGAATACACATATTTTACAATCAAGCTGCACATGTGCAATGAGACCAGTTACGGGGACCTTTGCATGTTTGTATAGAAACACCACAAAAACATGTAGAAAAATGACATACAGTACATCACACAACACATGAACTTGCTTCTTAACAAAGTAATATTCCCAATGTTCACTGGTCATTTTGAATATGCTAAATACATACAGTATATTTACAGAAACATTATGTAAACATATAAAGGAGACAATGGCAGGAGTTGCAAGTCAGAAGTTTTTCATTTAATTACAAACAAAAATGTATTTTTATTCATGTTAGCACCTCCATTATGATACAAGTAATTGTGAGCTATCATTTAAGAGTATTTTCCAGGAATATTTATCTTGTTATATTTGAAGGGCATTTTAGAGTTGTGATCATAGTGATAAAAGTGGGACCTAAGGCATTATCCTGAATCATAGACACAAAAGCTTTTGTTATGGTTCTGTCTTGGTGTAATTTTCCAATAATCAACAGGACTGAATGATATTTATGTTTAAGCTTGGGAGAACAGAGCAGTTCTTTAGGAAAATTCCCGCCTGGTTCTGGCCAATGGGCAATGAGTCAGTACCTGTACTGTAAGTATGAGTACGCGCATGTGTGCTCATGCGTGTTCTTGCATGTGTTTGCACGTGTGCAGGAAAGTCCTCACAACACGACTTTCCACCTTTCTTCCAAAATGATAAGTTAACTAAGGACAGGAGTAAAGGGGGAGGAGAAATCCAGATGCCGCCAGAGAACTGTTCTGCTCAAAAATAAAATAAAATAAAAAAAGAACATTACTACACAGAGTGTCCCATGGGAGAAGGTCCACAGAGCCAATCTGTCAGCTGCTCTTTCAATGACAGTCCCAAGGAGACTTTCTCTTGGCATGAACACGTCCACTGTTTGGACCTGCCCAGCCCTGAGGCTGGTGCGTGTTTACAGTTTATACCAAAAATGGGCTTCTCGTCTGCACGTTCACGAGAAAGATAACTAAAACAAACATGGCCTCAAGAAAGCACTGTCATCTCAGGTGAAATTCAAGCCTTTTTTTGTTTGATTCAGAAAAGATAAAAGACAAACCATACGCCACTGTGATTTGGGAAATGCAGTCATTGCATAAATGTTTGACATAGTAATTTAATACTGGTTAGTTTTTCCTTTTCAGAGTTCATATGCTGAACGAACTGGGAGGGCCCCATGGCTCGCCCTGATTAAGCACCTGGAGGATAGAATGTTTATCTCATTTCTGGAAACACCAGAATTCAAGTTCAAATTTAATTTAAATCAAGGAAGAAAAAAAAAAAAAAAAAAAAAAAAAACTGACCTTGAATTCATAATAGTTCTTAGTCCTTCCTGTTGAAATAGCTATTTCGATTTCCCATTAAAACAAAAAAAAAAAACAATTAATTTCAGTGTATGAAAAAAAGACCTACATTTGAATACACTTCACAACAGTTTTAAACAGCAGGCATTTTTTAAATAACTAATTTTAGCAACAGTCCATTTCATAGTATTGCATAAGCATGAAAAAAAGGATAAGGTTTGCTCCCATAGCACAGCCAGCCCCAGTGGCAACCGTGATCAAGATTCCCACAGTGCCCCCACATGAACTGGAATAGTGTCACCCAGGGAGGGAGAGTTTCGGTATCCTGGGAATTCCCTGGCTCATTCCCGGCCTCCCTACCTGGGAATTCCCTGCGAGCAACTCCGCTTGTCAATCAGGAGGCAAAGTGGTCCGTCTGAAGAGGAAGCGCAGTCCTCTGGTGCTGCCACACGAGTCAGCAGGTGGAGAGCTCTTCAAAACGAGGACTGAAGAAAGAAATTTAAAAAAAGGTTATGAATAATGTTTGAGGTTAGACTCAACATGGGACATGGTTTAAACCAAACAAGTGACATTTTCCAGGCTAAATTTATTTCAGGACATTGTGATAAATTGCTTTTACAATTCCCTGCAAAAGAGAAGCCCACGCTGTACTTTTCAGTCATAACAGGAAGCTTCGTAAAAACATGAAACAGTGACAGATTAAAAGCATGTTCCATTTTTTCTTTAAATTTTATTTTATAAATATTAAAGTCGCAGGGAAATGTTTTAGAATATCAACATTTTGAACAGCCAAAATTCCCTCTTCCTTTAACAAATAATATCACTTTTCTCCACGTTTTTAAAGCCTTCCTGATAATATAATATTTACGATGTTCCTTTGGGAAAATGTGTGCGAACATTAATTACTACATGAAGGCCAACGCATACAAAATCTTAAAAAATATATAATTACCAAAAAATAAACGTTTTAACACTGGCAAAACATTGTGGAGTGGAACCAAACCAAACCAAACCAGCACTTCTTTGAGTAAACCTACCAAAACAGTCTGAGCTGAAATTCTTCCCCCTTCTAAATGTCGGTCTCTTTGAGACCATCATAGTCCACAGTGTTGTACTGATCACAGCCGTAATGGTGGGCGCAGTCGCTGCAGATCCCCATGGAGACGGAGATCACGTCTGCCTTCCCGGGGGCGGGGGCCGGCCTTCTGCTCGACCCGCCCTTCATCCTGCCGGAGAGAGCGTTCATCTTCTTCTTCAGCCGGGACGGGGAGGTGCAGAGCGGCGAGAAGAAGCTCCACCGCCGGCCGCCCGGCGGCGTCCTCTCCGTGCAGAGGAAGGAGTCGGTGAAGGACAGCGACTCGCGGAAGGAGCAGCGGGCCTTGCGGCTCGCTAAGGAGTCCTCCCTGGAGGAACCCAGCGAGGTTCTCAGCCTCTGGTCGTAGAACCTCCAGTGGGAACTCCACCCGCGGCGACACTGGCACCTGAGCAGGCGGATGAAGGCTCGCTTGAACTCCTTGCTGGAGCAGGGGTAGATGATGGGGTTCACGCAGCTGTTGAAGTAGCCCAGCCAAAAGATCACTTTGAAGACCACCTCTGAGGGTTTCAGAGCCGGAAAGAAGGACCCTGGAAAGTAACAAAAAAAAAAGGAATCGCTATCTTAGCAGGCCATGTGTCCTGCTAAAACCCAAAAATAAAACAAAAATAAAACTCATCTATCAGAAGCAATGCTGAAACTAATTTAGCCCCCAAAAAATGAGAGAACGCTTCATTCAACAACAATAATGCAGTGTACTGAAATGCAGATTAAGATAATAATTAATAACCAATTTAGCTTCTTAACTGACTTTATTAAGGAATCATAAAATTGTAAATCTAATCCTTGGCTCGAGAGATGGCACTGCGTAGTCCTCTATCTCTTTCTCACATCCTCACGTTACACACCAGAGGAGTGTGCAGGATGCCATCTCACACAGTGGGCTGCTGTCATTTCCATACCTACCTAAGACAGTGCCCAGTGGGCTCCTGTCACTGCTGTAGTTATAAATAGGACTGAGGGTTCTTAATGAAGGAAACTAGAGGGGGGGGAATTCAGGGGATTCAAACGAATGTACAAGCTGGGACAAAATGGCCGCCCTGGCACAGAGAAAGTGTAATTAGGCTCAGAGATGAAAGGCCAGTGGATGATTTCGCGGTAATTGATGTGTTTATATGGAGAATGGCGGCTCAGCGCTGGATGTTTGGCAGAAGCCGCTGAGCTGTGTTTCCTCTGCAGGCAAACCTTTTATTTGAAATGAAACCGCAGCTCAGCTTCTCTTAAGATCACGTCCAGTAAGGCCCTGTCTAAGAAAAAAAAAAAAAAAAAAACAGAACAGGAGGGAGTTTGATTGACGGTCCGCGGCGACTGCATCTCCGTGTGGCAGCACCAGCGGGCAGCGCCGACGGGCTGGCGCATGGCGGTTAACCGCGGGACTCGCCGCCAGGTCTGCCCGTGGTGAGGAAGGTCAGGGTCGGAGTGACACGCGATCCGCTCGGCTGAGCGTCCTCGGCTGGCTGCCACGGCAACCGTCACAGAGGCCTGACGACAGGCCTGTATTTACGGGTGAGAACGACCGCGAAAGCCGCAGACATGTGGGGGGGGGGGGGCCTTCCTCTTAGCGGCTTTGAGGAAGGCGTCTACGTATTAACACTTCTGTTTTCCGTGAAGCCACAACTGAGTGATCTGCACTGTGCAGAACTGGACAACTAAGAGACAATCGCGAAAGAGCTGGATTACCACCAACCCAGTCACAACACTAAAGACTTTTAGAACAGTTGTGATAACTCATAACTCATGATAATGACCAGCAGCATGTACAAACGGTCGGCAGGCAGTTCTGAGGCTAGGGATTATACAGCTATATACGGCTCAATGATACATTTTATCTTGCAGCACAATGAGTGTGGACCACGGCAATCAAAACCCAAAATCACCTGAGGTCCTGAGGAGGATTTGACCCGTGACATGTAACATGTGACATCGCATGACATGCGACAAGTGCCGTTTCCTCCCTGAAGCAGATAAACCTCGATTTGCACGTTGCACCTTTTGCAGAGTTGTGCATGGTGTTTTTGCACTGCCACTACCTGTTGGACCACTGTAGTCAAAGAGGCCTTCAGGTAAATTTGAAGCCCTTAGCCCTTAGCGATAAGACCGAAACGACTCTCCGCTCTTTCCTTAGCTGGAGCCGGGGTCCTGGTTTCCTGGATGCGCAGGGACAGGACGAGCACATATTTCCAGCCACCCCCCTCCCAGTGGGTCAATAATTTACTTGAGAAGACACAGACCAGCTGTTGCTTCGCTGGCCAGAGGCATCCATTTGATACGTGTAAACACAGGCTCTGTGCTACTAATACGCTGAGTGTTCCAGTTCCCAGGGAAGCTAGGCGGCCCGTAGCCTCGCGCAAACATCCAAAACTCGAGAACGAGTCGGTGAACGCGAGGGACTGTCACAACAAAGCGTGCCGAAGAAGCCACTAGCGCACATTTTCATAACTACTGGCATTCAAACACATTATGCAAACGAGCGCACGGTAATTTGTTTCCTACAAATTTACATGAGCATTTACATTGCATCCGGTTATACAGCTGGATATATACTAAAGCAATGCAGGTTAAATACCTTGCTCAAGGGTACAACGGCAGAGTGCTACCTGGGAACCTGTGATCTTTAGGTCACTAGACCAGTTCCTTACCCGTTATACTACACTGCCGCCTAATAACCTTTGCTCACACGTAAAGGACATTTTACAGTGAAAATAAAATTAGAAACTGTGAGCTAGTGTAAGTCTCAGAAAAGGTTAAAAGCACCGATTCTTAGAAACGCCAAAACAACCGATTTATTGACATAAGAGTTTCTACAAAACGTATCCACAAACCCTAAGACAATAAGAAATTTAAAACTGCTCATAAGAAAGTTGATTGATGAGCTCATGAACTCTGTTTAATTCTCAATACAAGCCTGTTGGGATTTTCTGGTACTTAATTTGCTAGGGAACACCCGCAGACCTGGAAACACTCCCAAAACTAAGCTTATCAGACTAAATTCAGGAGGGTATTCATAGTCGCTGTCTGACTAAAAAAGAAACAAACACATTCCAAGACAAAGATTGGCGTTTTGATAATGAATGTAAACAAACAATTAGTGAAGAACGGCTAGCATGCAAGCTCAGACTCCTTGTTCACATGGTAACTGCCTAAGGCTTGTGTCTGCTGCTCTATTCTAAATTGCTACCGGGGAGATTCCTCTGAATCCAGGTCAATACACACCAGAAGAAGCGCACTACCTCAGCATGTCCATTGACTTCCTTTAAAGTTTTCAAAGAACTATCTGCTTCCAAATTTTTTTAAAATAAATAACAAGACCAAGACGGTAACCTGCATGGAGCTGCCCTCTCTCTTATTCCCTTGTTTCAGCAAACTAGCCAATGAAGGTCAGGAAAAAGAGAAGCATCCAACTAAACAGTACCCAGTTAGTCTTAGCATTTAAAAAAATAAAATAAATAACAATATGAGAGCAACATACGTTGCCATGAAAAAGTATTTCCCCCCTTTTTTTTCTGCTTTTTTATTGCATATTTGTCACACTGAATGATGTCAGGTCTTTAGACAAAATGTAATATTAGACAATGGGAACCTGAGTAAACACAAAACACGTTTTTAAAATTATTTAATTTATTTAATGAAAAAAGTTATCGGAAGTTACTGTATTATAGGAAATAATCATTTTGTTCAAAAACATGTCGTGTGTTTACTCAGTTTCCCTTTGTCTAATGTTACATTTTGTTTGAAAATATGAAACCATTCGGTGTGAGAAATACGCAGTAATGCAGGAAATCTAGAAGGGGGACAATATGTTTTCACACCACTGTACTGTACATGTGCGACAAGGGGAAACTATAACACAGACTCCCCGCTTCGTGAAATTGAGTGGAAATTAATGGCGTGTCTCACACTGGCAAGACCTTCAATCCGTAGCCCATTGCTGCACTGAATGGAGCAGACAGAAGCCTTACAGCCTCTGAGCTTTGCTCTTTAAGATTACATCTTTAATATTTTAATAGCTTAGCACTCAGTGTTTCTTTGAGTCAGTGACATGACCTTTGTAAATAAATGATTCTTCTGTCATATCTCCGATAGGCTTTGCCACTGTGAACTTCTGTGAACTTTTCCAATTACCTGCAAAAAAGAAAAGCAATAAAAAACATAATGTCTGACAGTCTGAGCAGTGGCCTTAGCAAGGACTTTTTAAAGTGGACAAAGTGCAGACTCTGGAAACTACTTTTTCAATGTCCAACAAAGTCTCATCCACCTGAGGCCTTGAAATGCTCAATGTCAGACAATGGCCATTCAAGGCAAGCTTACTGGGAATGATCAACGCAAAAAGCCAATTGTCATTCGAAGTTGAACGGACTGTTGTTGATGCTTCCACAAATGAAGAACAAACCCATACAAAAAAATGCAAACCTTTATATTGCAATTGTATCTCTGATTGCATGGCTTTGGTAAGATGTGCTCTATTAGGTCTATAAGCCAAAAACACATGGAATCTTAACAGAATATCATCTAGAAAACATACAGTAGATTATTCCGCGGGCTACGATTCCACATGTTGTTTCTCTAGTGATGACCGCATTCTCATATCTTAATGGCACCCGTGAGAAAAAAAGAAATGATATATCAGCTCATACCCATTCTATACCAAGCTTCTACCTACTTCCAGTTGACAGCAAAGAGGGTCAGTAATGGCAGTGAAGGTAGTTTTCTGAGTAAGAGGTGCTGTAAAAATTCTAGACGATGCAGAAGCACAAACTGACCTCTTGAAACAGTGACACTGCAGCTCGCTGCACAAAAAAAGATTTTATAATCGCTTTCATATTAACATCGCCAAGGTAAATTTTTAGCATGGAGATCAAAGGTTACTGATATATTTGTGCATTGCATAAATCATTGTTTCTTTACTCATTGCTTGTCATGTGGTTGATGTGGTTAATTCCACTAATCCATCATCAGTGTCGCCCAGCAAGGTCAAAAGCCTTCAGGACTTTAATTCCTTTTCCACCTGCTCATTTAGCCCATTCCTGACAACGCTGGGACTATGAATGTTTCTTAGGGAATATTTAACTGAAACTGAAATTATCTCACAGAGCAGAGTTAAGTGGTTGAGTGGTAGCTCCTTATTGGTTTCACAGTGTCAATATTATTAACATTGTACCAATTAATGTTTTTCAGGGGTCAGTGAGATGCTTGCACTGTAACAACAGCATGAATTGTGTTTTCACACCATACTTAATTAGCTGTCATTTTTCACATCCACAGTGTCTGGAAGCTTACACAAATACATGAAACATATTTCAAAATATTTCATATTTCAAAAGTTTTTAACTGAACACAATGCCAGACAGGGTCAAATATACACGTAGGTTTTTGTTCAACTGACGTTCGAGATTTAGGCCACATTAGGCTTTATGGAAACAAAAATATATATCGTGCAAGATCTATCCCATGTTGACTTGAAAATGCAAAATGAGAAGAAAAGTAAAAATATCATGCCAGTCACTCTTCCTAGCGGGTAGTGCAACTCCACTGCGATCGCTGAATGTGAACTTCATTTCCCATGAGCACCCTAGATTCTGTAAACATAGAGAACTACAAAAGGTATTTTGTTTTTATTCCCCTGGAGTCCTTACCTTATGGTCCCCGTGTACGCTGGTTGTCATTCTAACCACAACTACGATCCCATAAATTGCATTTTTAAAAACATTGTTACTACCGTTTTGCTCAGTGGGATTTGTTAAATGCTATTTTTGTGGAAAGCTAAAAATTCATTTTAAACGAGACCACATTAAACCGAAAGTACATGTCATCGTGGTGATGTGTCAGGTTGTGACACTGTACCATTTTACATCACACTGCAATATTGCTACAACATTATGAGGACGTAAACAAAATTATTACGTTTTTCTTTTATTTTCTAGAAACACAGGCTGTAAAAATCCAGCATAACGAATTGGGTGCAAATATGTGGACCGGTGGATTAAACGTTTTTGTCACATGCCTTAATACGCTGTAGAACATTCACTGAAATGCTTACCTAGAGGTAAAACCAAGAAGAAAGGTAGCCAGCAGAGGATGAAAACTCCCACAACAATACCCAGGGTTTTGGCGGCTCTCTTTTCCCTCGAGAACTTCATCAAACGAACAGACAGAGAACTCCTGAAAGGATGGGCTTTACTTTTCGCGCTGGCAGCGGCGTCTTCCAGCACACTTCTGCAGTGAATTCGAAGTATTACTTCCTTGGACTTGTTCCTGTCCTTCTTTACACCGGCTTCAAGACTCTCGGTCGTCCTTCTGGCCACAATATAGATCCTAAAATACATTACTAAAATGACCGTGAGCGGGAGATAGAAAGAAAATAAGGAGGAGAAGAGGGCATAACCCGGTTCTTCGGTGATAAGGCAGATACTTTCATCCGTCGGCGGTGGTTCCTTCCATCCTAAAAGTGGACCTATTGAGATCACCATAGCGGACACCCAGACCACCACCAGAATTACTCCCGCTTTCTTCTCAGTCATTATAGTTGGGTATTTAAGGGAATATTTGACACCAATGTACCGGTCTATGGAGATTACGCAGAGGCTTAGGATAGAAGCAGTGCAGCACATCACGTCCACTGCTGCCCAAATGTTGCAGAAAAACCTGCCAAAAATCCAGCATTTTAGAATTTCGAAACATGCCGAGAAGGGCAGAACGACGATGCTCAGAAGTAAATCGGCTATAGCCAAGTTAATGATGAAGAAGTTTGTAACGGTCTGCAGGTGTCTGTTGCACAGCACGGAGAGGATAACCAAAACATTTCCAGCTATGGCAAACAAAATAAAAACAGAAAGAAGTACCCCAACTCCGATTGCTTGAGAATCCAGTATGAGGCTAGTGCAGGTATTGTTGCTGGTGTTTCTAGGCTGAGACAGGTTAACAACATCGCTTAGGTTAAATCCATCATAGTGCGCATTCGTAGAGTTAGAATAGGTCATTATGAGCCTCCATAAAGAAAATATTTTCCAAAAAGTTGATTCCGACGGAAACAGCGACAGCTATAGTATGTTAACATTAATATCTAAATGTCTTTAAATGCTGTTCATGAGGCATAACAAGCTACTATTCCACCGACAGCAGTTTGCTGTTGTAAAATAATTCCATTTTACAATTCCAAAAAGCGCAAAACAGTTATCCATGTCAGTGGTAAACCCGCTTATATTTTTTGTCTTTAACAGGAAAAAGGTAAGCTGTATTAACCGTTAATTACAGCTGTCATCAGCATAAGTAGGACAACAATTGTGGAAACATCCACTGCGAGAAGACTCCACTGAGCCACAGATGGGACCTTACTGTTTGAGTTCTCTTCTGTGCGCATGACGCTCTGCACAATCGCTGTGACTGCAGTTATGCCCACGAGAGGACGGTAGCCACATCCTTTGTGTATTCGAAAAGGAGATCCATATCACTGGATTGAAACAGTTTCGATTTTTCCCTGTTTATTTAGCTTATTTTACATTGCATTAAAACAAAACGTGGTAACTGTATTTCTGTATTGGCATGTGTTATTTTTCGAACATAGGCTACCTGCGAGTCTTTCTAGATTTCCAAAGTTCCTGTCAGCGAAGAAAGATAGGAGGCCTATAGTATCTTAAGGGCGACAAAAAACGACGGTACAGGTAGAGACACGATAGGCTATGAACCCCAAGGGGTCGGAGATGTGAGCTATTAGAAGTGTCCGTTGTTTTTTTCCACTGAACACGCAGAATGCGCGTGGTGTTCACGGGGACCCCACGCATGCGGTGGCACGGTGTACAATCACCAGAG
The DNA here is from genome assembly GCF_013347855.1 of Anguilla anguilla. Taxonomy (NCBI): domain Eukaryota; kingdom Metazoa; phylum Chordata; class Actinopteri; order Anguilliformes; family Anguillidae; genus Anguilla; species Anguilla anguilla. The sequence goes on along the minus strand of NC_049207.1, from coordinate 54,892,075 downwards.
GACAGCAGTCGAAGCTCAGAGGGAAATTACATTCTTACGAAAGTGGCCTGTTTCTCATATGTCCACGTCTCTCCAAGGGCCGAGGACACATTTAAAGTACAACCCTTATCAACTTTTATTTACCTATCAGGTGAAATTTGTCTCCTGGCATAACAACACGCATATTGCTCTCACCACTCTACAGAAATACGTTGTCCACAATCGCAACCTAATTCGATGTAAGAACAAGTATAGTTCAATTGTCAAGTCCAAACTGATATTGGGTTAGTTTACTTGCAAGAAGTCAGGGATAAAATGAATTGAAGGGTGAATGTAAATTGATTTCTTAAAGGTATTTAAACAAATCTAAGATGATATTTTGGATAAGCTATATTTATTGGATCCCCCCCCCCCCCCCCCTATTTGAAATAAGTCTATCATCCTCTTTGCCTTTTAGCCATTTGTTCTACCGGGAAAAAGCATAGCTCTCTCTTTTGTTATTATAACGCAGAGCCTTCCGATCAGGATTATTATCTAATTTCTTTAACCCAGACGCTATGTGCAATTTTAATGATTGCCCCCAGCAAGACATGTTTGTCGAGTAAACAAACTAATATTATTAATGTTGATGTAAAGTGACCGTGAAATAATGTGACATTTGAGAGCGGATATATTTTGTAGACAGTACATTAACTGTGTTTTTTATGTTCTCAGTGTGCCACCAGGCAAATAATAAATAGGGACTTGTTCAGGGTTTAACTTTTCTTTTTTATTTTTATTTTTATTTTTTTTTGCGTGGCATTAAAGGTTGTAAAATAGCTGTTTGGTCGGAGGTTGCACAGTAACCTAAAACATGACCTGGCGGCATTTTCCGTTTGTAAGTCAGCCACGCTCGTTGACGCAGTGAAATGATCAGAATGAATCTCAGACGTTATCGACATGCACCTTGAAGCGATTCTACTGTCAAGGCGTGAACAGTGGAGATTATCATTAGAATGGGCAGGGTGGGTAGGATGAAAGCTGTGGGTGTATTCATATTAAGACAGGTAAACGGATATGAATGCACATCCATTCTATGGATGGAACGACTGAACTCAGGTTATTGATTTTTTTCCATCTTGTTTGTGTGCATGAAGCCAAGTCAAAAACATAATTGATGATATTCCTGTGTACACCCACACCAGCAGTAATCGGTCAATGAATGAAAACGAGAAACTCTATGAGAAGCCTTTAAAACCAGAGTGTTTTATGTTTGTGTTTTATGTTATGCCTTTCCAGTGTCTGTCTGGGAAAAAAAAAAAGGTACCTTTAATCCATTTTTAACCAAGGTTTACTCTAAAGCGGAGCTCGGATTTCAATTTATTTTAAATGAATGACTGGGGCTTTAGCTGACTTTAACTGCACAGTTCATCGGACGAGCAGCTGTGGGTGCTGGGCTGTTGTGAGACTCATCTAAGAAACAGATTGCTTAACCCTGTCTGGTCCCCAGAGGCCGTGTTTGGAAAGAGACCTGCTTTCTCTCGCTGGCTGGTTAAGTCTGAATTCCCTGGTTAATTTTTTATCCCTCTCTAGACACTGCGGGCTTAGCATCCACAATGAATGGGCGGCAGTGTAGTGTAATGAGTAAGGAACTGGTTCGATTCCCAGGTAGGACACTGCCGTGAAGTGGCTGTTTTGCATTTCAAGTTTGTACAAGTAAACTGACCTTCCTGTCCACAATGTTATTAGATCTTACAGTAGTGAAGGTCGAGCTGTTCCGTGAATTCAAGAGGAGACATTCATGTGGTGTTGAAATCTACCTTATGTCAGCAATATTAATAGTGGTCGTGGTACTGGTTAATTCATTTTCTTCCTTTGAGCTGATATGGCTGTTCCTGTTTTTGTTCCAAAGGTTATGACTGATCTCTCCAGATATACCACAATTTGTATTTTTTTTCCTGGACAAACAAGTACATGCACTGCATTATGGGAAGAAGTAACAATGATAGTCCCAAAGGAATGCAGAGGACTTTTTAAAAAAAACCAAAAAAAAAACCTCCCACTGCAATTTTCATTGTAACTCGACAATGCAAACGACCTTCACACAGAGCTGTATCAATGAGACAACCTGAAAGTTCCTTTTCTGCTTATTTTCAGATTGTTTTACCCTTCGGATATTTTTCCTCTGAACAGATTTTGAGATCAGCGAAAAGGTTATTTATTACCATTGAATCCACAGCTGATGAGTGGAATAATTGCACACTTGTGCATTGTAATGACGCCTCCGTTTAGAAGAATATTTTTCATCATCAGTTTATTGGGCTGTGCGAATGAATCATAGGGTTGTGTGTAAATAATATACATCCATGCCTTTGTGCACCGAGTTTATTTACCTGTGCTGTCACTTGATTGCATAGCTTCTAACACAGCCGAATAAGGATTTGTGCTTTACGTGATAAACTAGTTTTTAATATTTATATTTACAGTTGTCAAGTTTTATTCTTTTTATCCCCTCATTTTAGGGCCTAGTCAATGCCGAACAGAATTAGTAAAATCAACTCAGGTTAGGTCCAGAGTACAGGTTATATCCCCTAGACTAACATAAACTTTGACAGAGTTGATTTAACACTGACACTTTGGCTGCATACCAGTAGACATGGAAATAGATTTTGTACTAACACCAGGAATTCGTTTCAGATTTTTAAAAAACACATAGACAACTTTCTACTGCAAATCGTGACCAAATCATATTAGAAGATGTGTATTTTTAAGACAAAATTAATTTCCCTTCGATGTCCAGTGGATCATGAAATGGTATGAAAAATAAGCCTCAGTTATTATAGATGTCCTTAGGGGAAACTGCTTAGATTCATTACATTATTACCTGCTGTCTGAAACTCACTGCGTGGCTCTAGACCTTAATTGTTTTGTGCAAGCTGGGCTTTCCGCCATAATACAGTAAGAGATGTGGGCAACTGTGTTATCAAATCGGAAATCATCAAAAGATATTAATTACACCTCTACCATCAGACTACATCCTATTACAGGTTCAACGAGATGAATGGGAATTATCACCGGGAGTTTCACTCGTTTGTAATTTACTTTATGATTGCTTTCCAGTTTATTCTCCTCTAATCTTTATACCTGGAGCTGCCTCCTTAGACAAGCTTACTTCGGGTTGCCAGTAAGCACAGTGCAACCAAGAAGCATTTAAAATTATATGAATTAATATATTATATTCATATAATATGAATATATTATATTCATATTATATGAAGTTATAGCTGAATATCTGTAAGAGGGCGGTGGTGTGCGGTGGCCACTCGCTCACTCTTATTCTGAAGGGACTCTTCCCTTTCCTCAGAGGTACGTTCTTCCTTCCGTTTCGCACGAGCCATAACGAACGAGCCGAAACGAAGGGCCGACAACCGCGGTTTCACGAGCAATGCGGTTGTCTTTGGCAGGTTCGACGAGACGCGGGGGCTTGCAACCAAATCAAGAAAGGGGGACGTGTCCTGTCAACTATGGGAAAGTATTTAAAGTTTTAGCTGAGCGCCGCCTCCCACTGACCTCTGAGAGACAGCATCAGCCAAGATGCGGAGTTGAGGGAGGGACAATGCCTCAGGAGCTCCGGTTAAAATTACGAGTCTTAACCCCCCAACCCCGGGGAAGCCGAGAAGGAAGCTGTCTCCCTAACGTGGGGGGCCCAATCTGGAAGACGAAGGATTGCGACAAAGAGCGCATACGGCTAAACAGCAATGAGATTGAGAGATAAAATGAAATTTACAGCAGGAGCTTGGTTCAGATAAACCACCACTCGCGTGCCTAAACTTTCAATAATGTATTGTTGGTACTATTAGTGAATCTGCTCCAATACTTGAGGCATAAACATTTTTTTTTACCTTGAGCATGTTTGCTGAATAGATCGATTGGGGAGTAGGACTCATGAAGTTATTGTAGGATATGTAATGAAATTCATGAAGGAAGTAACATGTCAAATGACTTTTTAAAGGTACCAGTAAAATATTATACTGATGGTCCTTCAGTAATTCAGATTGACTTTGCAGAGCTGGCGTGCTTACAGTATTTCCATCAGACAGCAGGTTGCTATTGGAGACGTGCAGCCAATGAAAACAGGGAGATTAAAGAAGGAGATGTTTTGCCAAGTAGCCATACTGTGACCAAGGAGAAGGGAACCTTGTGGAATGTAGATGAAAGAAGTCTTGCTGTGATCTATTGACTGCCAACAACATCCACAGATTTAATCCTCACCTCAAGCATCAAATGAGCCAAAGGAATTAAATGATATATAAAAGTATGAAAACATACTGCGTATTTACCTTTGTTGATGTAGCAAAAGAAGATCATCATGCACTACTTCCAATAATTTATTTCAGAATTGCAACGGTGAACTTTTCAGTTCATTTTTCATTATTTGAATTAGCAACGCCAATGATATCTGTATTTGTCTGTTCCTCAGACACCATAAAGCAGTGATTGGCTGGTTCAGTTTTAAATGTTCAGGCTGAGAATCTATGACTAAAAAAGAACGTTCGTTTCTCCTGCAATTCACTGGAAATGACATACCGTTGAATAAACAACACTGGAGCTAGCATTAATGAGGTAGTGTTCCATTAACAATGGCTCACAAGTAAGCTATATGTGTTTTTGAATATATATCAAGATGTGCTTCTAAACATATTTTTCAGAATAGAACAAAAATAAAAAGGGCAGTGGAGAATAATAAAATGGCCGTTTATGTTGTAAATAGATTAGCTATTCAGACACAGTCCATAAACCATACAGCACAGACCTAATACTCTGCATTCAAGCAATAGCATTGGGGGGCATTGAATAATCTGTCCTCTGATCAAAAGGTGCTTTACCAGTATTTCATTCCCTCGTCCTGTTCTCTCTCAGTTAGCAACGATTTAAAATGGCGCATTTGGATCTGAAATTGAGACGTGAGCCAATGTCGGGCCTTCAGCTTTCAGGCCGGTGTCATCCCAAGGCGTAGCGCAGGCACAGACGTGTCTCTCAGATTTCTTACACGAGGAACCTGCCTGCAGAATCCAGGTCTCTGATTAGCCTTTCATTAAAGCCTGTGTCAGAGCTGAACCGTAATTTGTTTTCCACTCTCTGTGACAGAATAGATTTCACATTTCACCAGATTGTGATGAGACTGCAAATGATGTTGCTACTGAAAAAACAAACAAAAAACAAAACAAAACAAACAAAAAAACTGCTTCACGTTTTTGAACGCTGGACATATGATGTCTTAGCTAGAAGAAAAAAAAAAAAGAAAAAGAAAGTATTGTGACCAAAATGTGATCTGATGTAAGGATGTAAGCCAATCAGTTCTCATCACGAACCCTTTGCCCTGCTGATCTTTGAGACAATGTCGATTTTTCTAAACGGGCCCCTATGAACTTTCTGCATTATTAAACTCTTGAAAAGATCTGTGACCCTCAACAAATGCTCTAATACTCGTAATGAGAGCTGTCGTTTTGCCATGACAAACATTACATTGACTAATGGCTCTTCAAGCAATTATGCTACCTCATAATTACCAGAACAAAGATGATAGAAACAATGCTTTAGTAAGGTAAGGGACCATTACCGGCAAAGAATGATGGGAATTTTCTAATTGTGGGCTTCTGAGGAGAATTCAGTGATACAGAATATGTTCCGAAGGCCAGAACAGTGTTAAAGAGATCACCGTGATGATGTCAGGAAGTCTAGCAACTAAAGCTAATGTACTACACAATCATAATGCAGACGCTTATTAATGAAGCGGTAAGATGATTTCCTTACGGCATACTTCACAGCAATGGTCCAGGTGCTGAGGTGCATTCTTCCTAATAAGCTCAACTGCCAAGCAGCAGTCTTTTCCTAATTTTCATTTGTTCTTATTTTATTGGTCAGACAATAAAAGGTTTTAAAGGAGGGTTTAACAAGTTAAAACAGGTTGGTCACCACCTGGCTGCATCGAGTTCCTGCGAGCACAAAAGCCCTATACTTAACCTGAATGCTGTTCCCCTTTCACTGAAATTTAAGTGTTTTGGTTTAGCACTCAAAGGAGGCTGAAGAACTTGGAGGGAATTTTGTAACCCTACACCAAATTACAGTAAACCAGTACATAGATGGATGTAGGTGGCAGTGGCTGGTGTTTAAGGCGATAGTTTTCTTTAAGCTTTCACAATATTTACACTCCTTCTGAAGTTCAGTAGTTTTTCTGCTGTCATTTTGCTTTAAAAAAAGCTACAAATATCTGAAGAACACAATGCCGATGCCCATGTATGCAAAGTGAATGTAATATTTAGTATATACGCCAGCACTGACATAAAAATTAGTAGTTAGAGGTATACATACAGTAAAATCAGATAATGGTGGTCAGTACCACAAAATGTAGGTTTTTGAATGCAGTGATTGCTGGTGCTACCTTGCATTATACATTAGATAGCCTTTCATTAAGCACACCAATGCAGAGCATGCTTGAAATAATTTTAAGCTTAATATCCAACTTTTACCATCCACTTTATTTTCCATCAAAGGTATTAAAGGTTGAAATTATGAAAAATGATTGAAGTCAGATTAAAAAATAAATAAATAATCTAAAAAAAGAAGAAAAGACCTAAACATCTTTATGGCCATCTCCTCCTAAGCTAATGTGCCTGTTCACATCATGAAAACATGGCGGTCAGTTTATCTACAGTTATGAGCACCTGAATTAGTTTCTGTGCATTGCTGTGCATTTTTTCTGTGTAATTTCAAATGGTACAATATGAAAATGTGACCGTCCACTTCTTGTGCATACCATTTATGATGTGTTTTTGCCCCCTTGTGGTAGACCTGTGTAATAGCGCCCCAATGAACTCATAAAAGAAGTCAGTTTCCTATACTGACTTCTTCTATTCATCCTATATAGACAGAGGCCATTCAGGAACATTAAAAAATATGTATCAACAAAATAGATGCAGAGACATATTTTAGCTGAAGCTGAAAACTTGTTTTTAAAAAAATTAGGTGAGTTGCAGTGGTTCATCCATTGCTCAGTCACTGCACTAACTGCATTTATGAAACGTAATTATGAAAATTACATCTTTGTTGCAACAAATTCAATGGAGTTAAATCACTGTTAACAGTACATTGGCACATGCAATTTATGGGTTGAGATAAAAAGATTTCCCTGACCACAGTTGTAATGGTAATTACCATGGCAAATATGTATATAATTTACTATCCTGTCATTATTCTCATAAACAATAGGACTGTACCATGCAGGACATGCATTTTATTCAGGATGTAAAGCTTACAAGGATTTTAAAATGGAGTCACAGAGGTCGACTGCATTCTTTACTTTTAACGCAGGCAAGTCTTACAAAAGGCCAGTGTTATGGAATTGGCTGTGTGCTCTAAATTCGTCTGATCTCATTCTTTTTCTGCATTTATTTTAAGTGCGAGACTCCCTGTCATGGAGAAAAGGGATGAATTCAGATACATTTATTTTATTTTATGTTACCATGGACCTGTATGATGACCGCTATGATGATGATGATAATGATGATGATTAACTTTCACAATCATCCTTCTGTAAGAATGGATCTGCCAGAAAGAAATATCTTAAATTGGAACTAAATATCTTAGAACAGGAACAGAGGAACTCAATCCTCAGCTGTTGTTTTGCTTTGCTGCATGAACGGTGTGAAATAAGGAACAATCTCACCATTTCATTACATTGGAGCAAAAGTCTAAAACGTGTGTGTGTGTGTGTGTGTGTGTGTGCGTGCGTGTGTGTCTATCTGTAGTAGATTATTAAACATCATTTCATTTATGCAAGGCACAAAGACCACAATAATACCTCTCCAGTGGAAAACACCAATGATGTCGCTTCATTATGACGGTACACTTATAGTAAAATTTTATGTATGTCATGTAGCAAGTGAATGTTGCATGCTTATTATAAATTTGTATGCAGTGTTAGTTTAGATTAATGATGGACTTCATAACTTCTGCCTCTCCAGTCTGTGGGGATCCCACCTACTAATATAAACACAGAAAGTCATATCTGTTCTGGTAACTACGGTAACTACAGAACAAACTTATAGTTAAGAGCTGAAAAAAGCATAAATGAGCTGATCACTGAGCCGGGTGTGATATACAGTTCCAATTTATGCCACATTCCAACCCTCTCACATTCTAATGTGGCGATTATATTAAGAGCTGGCTCAGCAAAAACTTCATTACGGCGCACATTGTAAGTGCATATTTAAATAAAACGGTTACCGGTGTGAGCGGTGAGCACGGAACTTCTCTTCACTCTCGCGGTAATTTTAAATCTAAATCATCCGGCTTGCCTGGCTCTGAAATTAAATTAAAGCAAATAAATTATGCAGGTGGAGTGTTAATGAATAAACCGGGACATTAACGCTAATATTCCAGAACACAAGTCCCTGGACCGTGAACATTACAGCATAAGGCTTGTACGTTTGAGCCCCACATTCTGTAGATCAGTTGTTTTTTTGCGCAGCAGAGCTGGCTGTAGGATCAGGTGACTGAAGGGCACGATTCATTTTTTTCCCCATTTATTATTAGACAAGCCCCCTTTTTATAGGCAACCACATTATTCCCAGGCTAAACACCTCTTCATGTTCTAATTTGAGTTCAGTGGGCTGGTGGTTATAATCTGAGATTTATATCCAGGCTGTGATAATTGCAGTTGGCCCAAAATAGACCTGCATCTGGGCGATGACCTTTGATTCAAAGACAAGAGGGCCAGTTCAAATGGACCTGTGATTTAAATGATCTCACTCGAGTACCTGGGATAGAAACCCCCCACATTCCCTCAGTTTGCATGCCGTGCTTGGCCTGCCTCACCATTTTTCATCCTCTTTTCAGGAGTGAATAGGGTTGCCAGCTGCTTGGTTTTTGACTGGAATGGTTTTTTGGTTAAAAAATTATTTAAAAGGTTCTTTCTCATAAAGCTTATTGTTGATGCCACTGCTGTTAATTTACTATTTCTCTTGCTTCCCTCACAAACACCCGGTGGTCAGCCAATGCAGCTCCAACTCTTACAAGCTGTGCATCTTCGCCGGGTTTAGAGTCATCTTGTCAACACGACCTCTGCTCACACTGGGACGTTGACTAACCAGTCAGATCCAGGAGATGTTCAGCCCCAATCCAAAGCAGCCATCATAAAATAGTCTTTTCAGCCCACCAGCAACAGGACTCCTGTTTGGCCATTCTGTAGGCCTTCTCAGATCAATGCACCGAGAAAAGAGAATCAATGCAAAGAAGGAACAAGCGTAGAAAAATTCACTTTCATTGTATATTCAGCTGTCCAGTGGAGTATGTGGAGAGCACAGGACCCCTGAAACTAGAGCTCCACCACCATGTAAGTCATGACTGGTGCTTCTGGCTTCTGAGTACTGCCTAACCACCGACTTCTAAGGATTCCATCAGAAAACATGACAGTGCAGATGCACTGCTCACTGCTTACAGAATAATAATCGTGAAATGTATATGTCAGATAATTTGTCAGAGGGATTCTTTCATTGATCTCTGCACTTACAAAATATATCCACTCTGGTTTTCTTTACAGTAACAAACACATCACGATAAAGACAAAAAACCCGCAAAAAACTCAATTTTGAGTCTGAATGAAAATTGCATATAAAATGTAACTTCTTTTTTTTTTAGATGTACTGTTCTATTTCCTCAGTTTCTCTGCAAGTATAAGTGTACTATTATTTCTGTTGTTTTGAAAAAAAAAGGGATTTGAAAAAATAAAAGGTTACATGGTGTAAATAGCACCCGTTGTCCACAGCCTGACACACTTCTTTGCTTTTTAATGAGACAATCACAGCACACTGCTAATCCACACAGGTCTGCAGCTGCATTAGCATTTTATTCTGTGTTTCAGCATTTTGTGTACAGGTCTCCCCTGTGTATTGACTTGCATTGTGAGATTATCTGGTTAGTGGCATGCATAATTTGCCTTTTTAGGCACAGCAAACAATATCCATGAATTTATTCAGTTTGTTTTTATTGGCCATCACAGACACCTGCAAAATATAATAAAATACAATATAAAATGATCAATATACCCAGGGGGAAATAAGTGCAGTCAATTGAAACCTTTGAAAAAATGCTAGTGCGTCTTCAACTGAAAAATTCTGACTCCTACGTATTTTGCTGACCATGGGGTCATAGAGTTAGTCCTTTTCAAACTGCTTTCATGGAAAAACGACATAATAGAGATTAAAATTTTTTGGAAGCTGACTGGCACATCTTTACTGCATTTCATAAATATTTGTGCTCCAGCAAACCACAGAAATCCCCTTCTTCTTCTTCCTGCATTATCTTTATGGAATAACTGCAAGATGAAAATCCATTATTTTTTTAAAAAAAGATTGAAAAAGTACAACCACATACTGCCGTACACTGTAAGTGCAGTATTCTGCAAGGGATGACATTTTGGATTCTGAAAAAAGGAGTTTCAAAGTGCTGGTCATGGAATAGATTAGTGTGACAGAATCATAGCCATGCTCCCAGATGTTAAATCATTCATTTCAGCCCACACTGCACCCACAAGCCCACAAGCTCCGCTCACACTGCTTTTGCACAACAATATTATCAATTATCCAGCTTTGTTCACGCGTACCAATGTTTCAGAATTCACATGCAGCTAATGCGCCATGTTCCTTGCTTCGTCTAGCAGTTATTCCATAAAGATAATGCAGAAAGAAGAAGAAGAAGAAGAAGGGAATTTCTGTGGCTAGCTGGAGAGCACAAATATTTATGAAATTCAGTGAAGCTGTGCCAGTCCGCTACAAAAACCGAAGGAGGTTTAACCAAATGCATGGGTATCTGGTGGGTATCTCGTTAAGCCCAGCCCACAACATGAGTGTGACAACGCAAGTGCGACATGGCGAGTGTGACATCAGCTCTGGACAGAGCAAAGAGGAAAAGTGTGGGGAAGCCATATTCAAATTTTCTTCCACAGCCTGTTGTACAATATGTCACTGAAAATCCGTGCGCTTGGTATGGCAAGCGCCTTCTGTAGACATAATGGTGCGTGCGTGTGAGTGTGTATGAGTATGTTTGTGTGTGTGTGTGTGTGTGGGGGGGCTGGTGGGGGCGCTATGGTGAATAATAAAAGGAAGGGGTGGTGAAAATCTTCGGCAGCACTGTGGCATGTGTCAAACGCATCAACAGGGAAATCATTGAATGTGATTTGTGACTGACAGGGTGTAATTCATCTGACACGGCTGGTGTACAGCTGGGTGCGCCACTGTTGGGATTAAGGGTTCTGATAATGCCGCTCTGATGGCGTGCGATTTGAAAAGCCGAGCGTTTCCATCTGAGGCGAGAACAAACGGTGACATTTCACCAAATGTTTATTCATGAATTTCATTTTCCTTCTCGCGATGTTGTTTCTCAAATATTATCGGCGCTCTATTTCTGGAGCGGCCCGGCTCAGCTCCGGCGTGAGCGAGCGTTCGTGTCGCATCCGCGGCGCGCTTTGGCGACGAGCTCACGCGTTTGAACAATCGCGCAATAAAGCAAAACAGCCAGGATCAAATTAGCTTACGCAAATCAGCCAGGCGTTTTCATAAATGCCAGTCTGGATTTTTGTATAGGAAGAAACGGGAAACCATGGTAACACGAGACAGTCTGCTCATCATTTTGTGGCAGGAAAGGCTATATTATTAAGTTAGGAAAATCCACACTTTCAAAAAACTCCCACGGTAGTGTCCATTTTCATAGTGAACAGAAACCCTGCATGTGATCCAAACATTTTCTAAACAAAGCTGAAATTATTGTGGAGAAATCACAAGATTTACAGTACATACCTTAAATTTGAAAAAAAGAAAAGAAAAAAGAAACAAAACAAAACGGGCTTACTCCGAAAGCCAAAGCACTTTTTTAATCATTTTATTGGAAATTTACTGTTTAATTTTGGTAATTGAGTTAACGGGAACATTTTTAGATATTCAGAGCAATATTTTCCTTCTAGCTGTTTGTGCCAGGATAATGCAGATGGTTTTATTATGCAAATTGTCAAAATTCTCGAGTAAATGCATGAAATACATCATTCACAATCTGCCACGTGACAGCTGATCCACAATGATAATGGCCTTGACAGACTGTTGAATGTGCGCATGTGTGTGTGAGCATGTGTATATGCATGTATGAGTGTATACATGTGCATGTGCGTGTGTGTTTGTGTAGGGGAGAGAGAGGGCGGGGGGGGGGGGGGGGGGGGGGGGGGGCAAGCTGGAGAATTACCCTCTATTTTATCACTTTTTCTTTCACCTCCTCTGACCCAAATTGTTAACCTTCACTGGGCATCTTCCTCTTTCTTTGCAAAAAAGATAAAACTCCTTGGGAAGATGCTGTAAAAAATATATATATATTTTTTCCTTTATTTGACCATGCTGAAAAAAAAGTACAGAAAGTAAGCTGTGCAAGAAAGTAGGCTACAGACAGCAACAATAGCATGCCATTGCTATGTTCCAGCATTATATTACCACTGTGTCATCTACCATACGCACATTATATAGCCACAGACTACCGGCTACCGTTGACATACAGCATGACTGCCAGCAGGTATGCTGTCTCCTCACTAGTATTTATGCGATATTACTGTACAGCGAACAATGGCTTCTTCTTTTCTTCTCCTAGTTTTCCATGTCCATCAAGTCATAATATTGACTCTCTCGTGGAAGATTGGTGTTGTATTTCTCCCACGGAATTCCAAAACTGCTAGACTTTGTCTCTCTGGCACAAAACAATCCTAACCGGCTACATTTCACGAGCCTGGCGTTCCTCCAGTCTGTTCACTGCGTGTATATGTAACCATTATGTATTCTGTAATGACGATGGGGGGCAATCATGGGGCAATCATGGATGGTTGAACAACAGATGAACAATCTTTCATATTCCTTGCTCTAGATTTTCCACATGATGTACTGAGGAACAAGACCAATTTATCAAAGCGATCTGGACATTGCTGTAAATTAACCTTCGACACCATTATATTTTCATCCTTAAGGGGAAAATGAATAGAAACAGGTACGTCAGTCTGAGTCAGTTTTTTTTTTCTCCAGCCAGCAATGAGACCTTTTAAGAAGCCCCCGATTCACCAACAGCAGGAGAAGACCAATGCAGAGCTATAGGCGCTTGTGATCACACAGCTAATTCTCTTCCTCAAGGGTACGGGGAAAGGTCGCGGACTGACATCCTCATTGTTTGATATTGGCTCCGGGTTTGTCTCATTTCATATTCCACGGAAACATGAACTCGGTTCCCCGTGCTAATCTATTAAATACATTTTTGACAGACTGCCAGCCGAAAAAACAATCTGAGCCTGCGCTAGCAAGCAGCACAAAAACATTATGCCTGGAAATTGGAAAATGTGCGGTGATTTCCATTGGAGGTTATGATGCACATTGCATTTGGAAATAATTAATGTTGAAAACAGGAATATCTCAAAATGGATTGTAATCATCTGTGTGGAGGCATAAATCACGTTGCTTTCTTGAGTTCTGTTTAGATATTTGTAAACAATTGTTCCAAAAAAAAAAAAATTTAAATAATGAAATAAAATCTATGAATGTACATTTGTTCCAACTGGAAAGTGTGCTTATTGCTTTACTGTAGTTAGTTTAACTTAATGCTGGGCTTTTGAGGTTATACCATGTCCTTACATGTCCTTATTATGCCATCAAATAGGCCTCTTGCATTCTATGGGGGATTTACTTGTAAGTACACAGTTAGGGTTAGGGTTAGGGTAGAGTAACAGAGTAACTTTCTGATAGATTCTGATAAAATAGTAACACAGAATCCTGCAGTCATCGGCAGCAATGAATTATGGGCAATGGCAGTTGGCAGTCGAGTTAAATGCTGACCTGTGTTCACCCTTTAAGCTAATACCACTGGTTTGTGCTGATAATAGTGCCTCGCTGTTCAAGCATCGCACCATGGTACCATTTTACACTTGTGTGCATTATCTCCTCATATTATTCGGAAAAAAAAGATATTATTCTTCACAGAGATCAACTGCAGCACAAGGAGTACCCACTCAATAAGGGACTGCTGTAAAATCATGTTTGGCTGATGAATTAATTCAGAGCTGGCCCCTGTCTAGCCTTTAGTGAACCCTTATGCGGAGAGTTTGACCCCCCCCCCCCCCAGGCCATGGACCAAGCGGAATATGGAGAGTAGCCCTCTCAGAGCTGGTCGGGGGCATCAGAGTTTGGTCTCAGCTGCTGACGCTGAACGAAAGTGGTGTTGATTGTCAAGGTCTCACATTTAAGGTGAAACCTGAGAGAGAGAGAGAGAGAGAGAGAGAGAGAGAGAGAGAGAGAGAGAGAGAGAGAGAGAGAGAGAGAGAGAGAGAGAGAGAGAGAGAGAGAGAGAGAGAGAGAGAGAGAGAGAGAGAGAGAGAGAGAGAGAGAGAGAGAGAGAGAGAGAGAGAGAGAGAGAGAGAGAGAGAGAGAGAGAGAGAGAGAGAGAGAGAGAGAGAGAGAGAGAGAGAGAGAGAGAGAGAGAGAGAGAGAGAGAGAGAGAGAGAGAGAGAGAGAGAGAGAGAGAGAGAGAGAGAGAGAGAGAGAGAGAGAGAGAGAGAGAGGGAGAGGGGTCCGGGGAGGCAGAAACAGAAGCCAACCGAAAGGTCGAGCGAAATACAAATTATTTCTGTTACGAGCGCAGGCACGGCACAGTTTCTGTTGTTACGGGAGAACACTGCAGAGCGTCCCGGGGTTCTCGAGCGCTGTGGCAGGACGTTTGCGCTCGATTCTGGCCCGTTACAGAACATGCCGTAATGAGATCACAGCCAAAAGGCGAGAGGATTCACCCACAGTCAGCTGCAACAGTCGTTATGACAGAGCACGGAGAGTCACAGTCTGCGACGGCATCATAAACCAACCCCTGAGTTTATTTATTTTTTTAATCTCCAGAATTTAAACTAACTGCACTTTTCCATCTGTTCTGTTAGTCTTCCAGTGGCTCATTTTACAGCTGGATACTTCTCGACAGGAACAGTGGGAGCGGGGCCAAAAACCCTATTAGCGTCGCTTGCATTGGTTCCTCCAATCACGGCCAATACTGCATGAAGCATAACACCTCTGTAGTGTTTCTCTTCCATACCAATTGTACAAATAAATTCTACACCTGTGGGATGAAGGAGGAAGTGTATTTTATAACCAAATGTTTTGAACCTCGCCTTTTGTGTACCTGTGCACTCACAGGAGTGGATAGCAGTAATGTACAGTATCTGGGGGAATGGCAACCAATCAACAGCCATGTTACAGACAGGAAGTGAGCAGATTGAAATAACTTAACCAGCTCACCCTGGGGGGATTTTCTTTTTACTTTGTTGCTTTACTTTTCTACTAGTTCCTACTTTTTGCCCTTTCCACTGTTCCTTAGAAACCCTGTCAAATTAGTCTTTGGACAAGTAAAAAGCCAGATTTTTCTGTCCATATGACCTCCACACAAATGCTGAGGTCATCAGAAAAGAGGACCAGTGCAAAAGCTCATCAAAGTGTTTGTACAATAGTCCGGCTGCAGACGGACGTCAGGCAGAGACAAAAGATGCATCCAAGATGATACTCTCCACTTCCCTCAGCATGTGTACATGCTCACTGGCTGTGTCTCAGCTCAATGTTGCTGCAAATGGAAGTGACCTGTAGACTGCATGTTTCCTAAATGCAGGCCGATGAACGTAAAGGATAAACAGATGGTAAAACTGAAGGCAGCCCATTGGAATAGCGATCGATTCTGGAAACGATATCGCCCTAAAAACTGTTGCTTTATCTGAGTGATAAAACATGTTGTGCAAGCAGCGTGTGCGAAGCTAGGATCATGCTGTGAAATCAGCAGCGTAGAGCTACGGGAAAGAAGAAGAAGAAAAAAAAACGAGGAAAGAGCAGTGTTTTCTCTATCGAGTGAGAGGGAAATGAAACGTGAAATTGCGGTTTCCTCAAATGCCTATTGAATAAACTATTACACTTTCTTTACATTATTCCCCTTCTACTGTGAACTGAAGTGCGTGTAATTTTCACAGTGATTTCTCAAAAGTATTTTTTTTTTTCTCCTTACAAGACGTTTTGAAGCAATATATGTGAAGCAACTTATCCATTTATATTTACCCTTGATGAAAGCTACCAAAAAAAGAGTGAAACTGTAAAATGTACAGCTAACGCACTTGCATTGTAGTGTATACACAAGCCTCTCATTTAACATAACAGGGCATAACATAGCATAATTATGAGAAGAGGCCCAACAATGACCATTTTCCTGACTAAATTAGTGCTCTGATTATCTACAGACTAGATAGTATCTAACACCGTATCAAGCCTGGTCTTGAAAATCCCCAGAGTTTCTTCCTCTACTACATGACCTGGCAAGCGATTCCACACATTGACTACTCACCATGTAAAAAATGTCTGTACGGAATTTACCTTTCGCTAATTTCCATTTATGTCCCCTCTTTCTGCAATCTCAATATCTTGTAGTTCACATCGCTGATTCCTTCTATGAAATTAAAAGCCTCAATCAAGTCTCCTTTTACTAAGCATGAAGAGATTAAGCATCTTAACTCTTTCCTCAAAACTTTTATCTTTCATACCAGGAATCGATTTAGTTGCTCTTCTTTGAGCCTTTTCCAGAGCCTCTGTGTCTTTCTTGTTCTACGGTCCCCAGAACTGGACACAGTGCTCCAAGTGTGGTCTTACAATTTGTTACAAATATATTGTTTACGTATAACTTCCTTGGATTTATACTAAATACTTTTGGCTGTATATGCGAGAATCCTGTTGGCCTTTTTTACTCCCAAAAGTGAGTATATTTAAATTTATGAAAAATCACTTCATATGATTATTCATATCAAAACATCAAGTATGTGACTACAAGTGTACTGCGGTTAATTAATTTTCTTCCGTTCGTATTTCAAATTCAAAAAAAGCACAACTCAATGCAATTTTGCTTTTTATTTCATTGTATCTGTCACATGACCAATTCAGGTACCTTCTGCCAAAGTTGTTCATTGTTCTGAGCCTCACAATGAGTCCTTCCGGTTTCATTATGGTTTCATAATATCACTCTCGCTGTTTCACAGTGGGGTTCTCAGCAGCTGTTTTTAATATGCGCGATAAGGTACTCAAGGACCCCACAATATAACCTGGCAACGCAAGAATAAATCATTTATCATTTTAGGAGCAGACGAGATTATCGCACAGGAACAGCGTAAGCAATTCTGCCTGGCCGACCAGGGATTTGAAAAGACCTCATAATTTTACCTCGCTTCCACGTTCTTTCTCTGTATTCCAGCAGGATCCCCGCTTTGACGAAGCCGCACGGCGCGCGCGCACTGAGCATCATCTTGTCCTCACGGAGATTTGGATTCTGTGGGCGGGGTCATTATTTGGCAAGCGGCGGTGGAGTGGGAGAGGCATTTTATAAATACCGACAACGGCGTGTGAACTCAAACACTTTTATATTTTTGGAGAAATATTGAAGGCGGCGTTAGGGGGAAAAACAAGCGGAGAAATAAATATTTCAAACATTTTATGGGAATACTAGAGATATCATCGGAAAAGGTTAGTGAAAACACTGAGCCGTTGTTGTGCTTTCACACAGTTGTTCGTGGTACCTGTTATGTTTCTTGTTTGTTCAACTCGCAAATGTTTATTACCACTTTCCATTATTTGAAGTGTTGTTGTCGTTTGCGTTATCTCATGCTTCTCAATACTTGACACAAACAGATCATGCACAAACCGTTGTCTTGCATGGAACGCCTGGTAGCTAATGGCATCCAGTACATTGACAGAAATGCAGACGTGCCAAGTGATGGTAGCGAAGCGAAGTTCGCTAGAACTGAATGCGTTTGCAGCACTATATGAAGCTACAGTCTTCTGTATACCCCACGCTTGATTGTGATCATTCATCTTCCGTTGAGAGATCTGTCTCTGTTTTTATTTCATTACATCAACATAAATGTAGACCTTGCCATAGTCACTCCCCTGTTAGGTTATTTTACATAAACGGGACAGAAAGACAGGTTTTCACTTAATTTCATGAAGTTTACGAATTACCAGCTCCGGATATACGTTTACGCGGATCAGCCCTGTAAATCATACTGCCGTGGACTACTATCAGCACTACGAGATAATAATAATAATAATAATAATGCTTGATCATTGTTTTGAAAGATTTAACGTAGTTATTATATATAGGATGACTATAATGTAGTTTTTTTTCTATAGAATTCTAGCCTACAATATCGGAGTGCCGGTGTAAATACGGGTATTTACGATTAGGTTGACATCAAAATGTGTATTTTCTGGGAGGTTTTTCAGAACAACACACCATGTAAAGAGTTTCTGTACAGCTGAGCGAGCTATTGCTGAGAGTAACTCAGTTTTGTGCTTTATACAAAGAGCGCCATAATTATCACACAGGTCCTTATTTTTAATTGGAGCAGCACTGCAGGCTACTGTACGTCCCTGTGAAGGATCAAAGTTCAAACGATCTCAATGGACGGACTTGCAACAAAGTGGCAGACTGTGTTGTACCAGTAGACTATGCCTTCTCCTAGGTCTGTTGCACTGTATAATATGTACTGGTGGATTTTTCTTGAGAATAATAAGCTCAAATGTGAAGATGTAGGCATCAGTTGAGAAGCATGCTGCTAGAAATTGGGCTATCAACATACCATAAGCTGCTGAGCTACTTTACCTTTCACTGGGAGAAGCAACATTTTCCATGTTTGTCATCGCAGGAATATTCAATTCTCTTCGGTTCTTTAGTATTGCCCACAAAGGAAGTGGGTTTTAATCCAAAGGCGGTAATGCATTGACCACCTGCTCCAGACGGCTACAGATATTACAGGACACAGCTGGCTGAGGGTGGACAGTCTCTAGTTCAGTGTCACACTACCTACTGCCAAAACTGACATACTGCAGATGATGACTGGAACACGTGCCTGCATCTTGCCTGAAATGCAGCTGTGGTTGTGTTCGAAATCACTGATGCATGTCAGCTGTGATGTAGATTTGTGTGCATGTGTCTCTTTTGGGTTAGTGGCCACTGCTATGCAAGACATGTAGAGAACTAGTGATATGTATCACCTGTGCACAAAACAGGAGCATACTTTATATTAGCAGAATTAAAAGTAGATAGTTTCCATACGTTGTATATGTGTAGGACTACACCACTACCTCTGAGGAAAGCTATTTCAAATGCTAACATTAAAGTGAACACTTGTATTATAATTCTGTGTGAACATAGTTGCATATCTGAGTTGGTGATCATCAAATGATAATCCTTAAATAAAATGCTAATCTAAGGTGTATTTAATCTACAAAGCAAGAGTGTGCAGGTAGAAAAGACATGTTAATGATGTTTGTTAGAATCAGCGTGCGAAGGCTTGATCTTCAGCACCTAGGGTTTCTGAGGAGCTCTGTCTTCTGAAACACAATCAAACTGAATTTCACAGGTGGCAGCAGTGGTGCTTGTGCAGCACTTAGTTTCTAATCACAAAGTCATTATAAATCGTCATAATCAACATAACAATTGCTCCATTAATTCTAGAGAGAGGAACCTGTTGCTGCAGACAGTCTCTGAACTCATGTATTCAGCTACCACTCGTGCTGATTTTGTCTTGGGGGGCGAGGGGGGGTGGGGGAAAGGCGGGGGGGGGGGGGGGTGTGGGGGGGTGGATGGGTGACCTCTTGAAGGGCAGCTTTATATAGTGGCTCTTTAATAATGAAAATGCTGTGTAACACAATGGCTGCTACTTTGCACTTAGCTGCAGGTAGCTTGTTTGATAGTATTATAAGCCGAAGTAGTCCAAATGTGACTCAGTTCTAGGGCTAATTTTTGACATATCCAGGTTACGCACTCAAGGGTAGTTAACACAAGTTTTTGCAAAATGAACCTCTGCTTCTTGGGTTGTAGCTCATGTGTTCAGGGCAAGCAGTAGAAATGGCTAACTACAGTGGTTTGCTAGTAAAACCCTTTTTTTTTACTAGCAAACCACTCTTACCTTGTAAACTGCTACAACTGTTGTAACTCCATGCTTATCGTTTCCCCCTATGAAGTACAAAACTGAATTCATTTCCCACATCACTTCAGATATCCATTAATGGATCCATTAATGGATCCATCTGTGTCAGAGATGATTTAGGCCTAACTCTGATCCTTTTACTGAGTGCCAGTGCCACCTCATGCCTGTTGTATTGACCATGACTGTACATGCCTGTTCTGCACACATTTACCGCATACTACCGTTATACTCACAATGCTCTTTACCATGCAGTGCACTTCTATAGTATTAAACATGCTTTCTTATATAAGCTAAAGTGTGGGCTGGGACTTCACACTGTGGCGTGTGCATTTAGGATGTATCACAGATCCGGTGCTTGTGGACAGTGCTAATGGAGTAGAGATTCTATTACGATGGCGTGCACGCTCGTGACGTGCACGCTCATGGCTTTCTGTGACAGCGAGGGTGAGCTTTTTTTTTGCCGCGCGACATTTGCATTCCTGTCTGCTTATAATTCAGAGCACCTTAAGTGCACTCAAAGGATGGTGCGTTTGAACTGTTGAGAAAGAGCAGACATTTTTTGCATAAGCAGCGTTATCTTTAAAGGAGCACAATCTTAAAAAAAAAAAAAAAAAAAAAAACTTTTGCATATTCCTACCCTGGGTTGGGATTGCCTGAAAACTGAATGCATATTTCAGGAGACATTACTGAGATTTATTAAGATCTTCAAGGTATTGACTTTTAAGAAATGGTTGAATGATATTGCGGAAAGTGAAGGACTTCATTGCCTAGAACTATAGCTGTTGTATCAGTATGATATTTACGATAACTGTAACAAGACTGCAGCAAACATTGCACAATATACACATTAGACTGTCAATTTTTTTTTCAGAATATATGGTAGTGAGAGCATATTCTTGCAAATATGTCATGCGTTTCAACAGCCATCCAAATTCATGATAAGCAGTATGAAATGCACTGCTGTATGAAGATGTTACGTGCCATGGTCATTGTGGTTTGTATGGATAGTGCAGGCACGGATAGTCTGCAGGTCTGTCGATAAAGATGTAATGGGAATCAGTTAGCTGGGGTCAGCAGGGCTGAATTTAGACATGCACTCTCATTGGCTGCACTGCGTGTGAGGCAGTCACCAGTGGACACGTTAGGGTATAGACTATGAATGCTACGCTCAGCTCCAGTGGCTGCTTGTGCCAATGTGAACGCTCTCTGCTAATCTAAAGGTCACACTGAGTCAGGCCCTGTGTTCTGTGACTGTCCAGTAATGCTTTGCAGGGAATGCTGCAGGTGAATGGTCCCGCGGTTTAATGTGAACAGCATCTGAATTTTAAAAAAGACTTCATGTTTGGTTATACAAAGACTGGGAAACTGCCATAGATCTCTGTAGAACCACAGACATGTTAGACTATTAAAAAAAAAAAAAAATATATATATATATTTAAAAAAATCTCTGAGAAGTGAGAGAACCTAGGGCTCATTTTCATTGGTTAATTCTGGGCAGTTGATTTAAGTGTTACACAGACTTTTGGTTGCCTTTTATTCCAGAGCACTGAGTCTTGAGTCACCTCTATAGAGTTAAAAAAGCAAGCGTTCTGAAATCCTTATGTTATTGGCATCTGAGCTGTCACAGATGTGGGGATTTGAAGCAGCAAGTAAAGGGGGTTTCAAAACACACTTTTCAGGGTAACCTAATCTAACTGCCTTGTCAGCCTATGATATGTGGACAAACATATTGAGCACAGTCATCTGTCTTGTCATGACTGATGAATATTCATTCAGAATGTTGCCTCATGGGACCCCGAATGGACTAATTGGCATATTGGCCAGCATGCAGACATCTGTACGGTATCTCAGGTTTGTTAAGGATTCTGGGTATTCACAACTCTGGGTGTTGGATACTGTTCTCTTTCCCCTGACCAAAAAGATGCTGTAATTTTTCAGTTGTTGGCAGTTTAATTTACAGGCAATTCTAAGTATTCCAATCGCAGCGGGTATTCAAGGAAAGCCAACGAAGAAAGAAATTACATCCTGAAAGAGTGTAGGGTCTGTAGGCCCTTTTCATTACACAGTGAACTAGCTTTGTTATGTAAGTTAATGAGTGTCTGTAGATTTACCTTTGGCAGTGAACCAAACATAGTAGTACATTTAATAATGAAAATACAGAACTACTACTCCCACCAATAATAATAATAATGATAATAATAATAAAGCATTTTAAACAACAAAAGAACAGAAGGAAAATGGGACAAGAATACAAACATGTGCACTCTCTCTCTCTCACACACACACACTTGTGCATGCACTCACAAAGGTTGAGGCTTAAAGACTGTAGACAGATCCTCACGATTTTGTTTAAGATTATTATGCCAAACAGGGTGAAACGGAATCATAGATGTTTTCTCATCAGCTTCTGTGTTTCTTATAACTAATTTGCGATAATAGACAAGAGAACGTTTGCTTGTCTTACCAGCTTACCTGATGAAGGCAGATATTTTATACTTATTGTGGTTTTATTTTGCCAAAAGAATGCTAAGCTACTTGTTAAAAGTTGTTTCTCACCGTATTGTCAGTGGGCCTCTGCTAAGGCCTGAACTTGGGTAATTTTCTTTTTGTGGTGACAGAAAAGGAGAATGACTTCGAAAAGAAGGTGTAGAAGGACATTTTTGTTAAAATTGAGATTTTGGTGTAAAGCAAGATTCAGAGTGCAGCAGTGAGCTAAGCCTTTGTGGGTGATAAATTGTCTTTGGGGCAAAATGTTAATATCCAAATATCTTTTGAAGATTGTGGTTGGAAGTGGGAGGGTAACCTCAAGGAGAGAGAGGTGAGAAATGTATTAAGTGGCATTAAAATGCCTAGCTGTTGACTAATGGATATTATAACCATAGAAAGAGCTGTATTATTTAAATAACTTTAATCTGTAAGGAGCGATGACATCATAAATTTAAAGGAGAGTGCCATCTGTGTGTTGAGGAATATGTTGAGCTGAGCCCTTTATCTGAATGGGTTTAAATAACAACTCTGAAATGTGGGGGACTTCTGAAAATCTCTCCGCATGCAAGAAAATGGATTACACGAGGACACGACACTATTCATACAAATGAAAAATGAAAAGGTTCCAAAAGAAAACTTTGTAAGACAGACCCTTTGAGCTCAGCCTGTGTCATTAGCCAACTGTGAGCAGGTGTCTGTTTGTTCCACCAGGTGTAGGGACTCTCTTTGTGCGAGACACTAGTCGTCCTCTAATAAGGCAAAAACTGCCAAATCGCTTCAGCTGCGGAGGTCTGTCCTCTCTGTAATATGGGAGGCTCAATCGCAGTTGCCAGATTTGGGGACCCCACGTTTTGTATTATTCTCATGGTAATTTGCGTTCTTTTAATGCTCCCGTTTTTTGATGATTCCGTCTGTCTGGGGCTGTCTGAGGAAAAGCGCTCTGCAGCTGAAGGAATCTGAGACAGCATTGCTCCTTGTTCTTACCCCTTCTGCTGTGTGCGCAAACACCTGCAGAAGAAAACGGGTGCTGGCTGCAAGAGGGCACCTTGGGCCCCTTTGAGGTGTGAAATCACAAGTACGTGATTAGAATGTTTTTTTTTAATGAACATTCTAACGCTGATGATGTAACAGTTGCCACTGTTAACTGGGAGCAGCGGTGTTCTAGAACTCTGACCACTGACTTAGAATGTTGGGGGGAAAAAAACATTCCAGAAAACCTACTCTTCAGTGGGTGAACCCAGCTACTTTAGATTTGCCCTCTTATGTGCCCCTTTCCCTCCTTGTGTAGCTTCATGGGAAAAACATAGCCCGTCTGGAGGACCTTCCGCTCTCTGCAGAAGTATAGATCGCCATTGATGAACCCGATTTCCACATCGATAGTTTAATCCATATTGCAGTTTGCTGGTATGGATCACGGAAACCTTGCCCACTGTTTTGAAAACAAGGTAGTAAATGGAAACAAAATGGCCCATATTGTTTCTTATAGTATAAATGTACTGTAAACTTTATTGACCAACCTGATATCTGAATGAAATGCTGCCATTTTCTGTGGTTTTCATTCCATTAATTGATGCTTTCGTTCACCACGAAAGTCCATTCATCGGGACTGCGCACCAATTGTAACGTAATCATAGAGAGTTTCCGCAATAAAAACCTCTTCATCCTGCATTACTAATGATTTCCTTCCTTTTTTTCTCATGCTCATTCGTATTGATGACTCCATTAAGTCTTCAGATAACTGTTCTCCGAAATTGTTTAGACAGTAAATGTCAGCATTCAGGTAACGGGAGCAGACTGTATACGCAGTAGTTCCCATAGCTCAAGGGCTAACGCGATTAATGGACTGAATCCACCAACAGATCTTGAAGGAGGAGTAAATTAGGATAAATGCTCCAGCTATTTCAGGGCTCCTTCTGAGCAACAAACAAGCACACTGCACTTAACAATGAAAGCCTAACAATGTTTTTCAAACGGCAATTAGCAAACACCACCCATGAATTCTCGCAAGAAAAAAGAAACACAAAAGAAATGTCTCTCTGATATTGAAGAAGCATCTCTTCTGCACCACAAGACTGTCGTGCATAATTTCATGCTTATTTTAAACCAACACCTCTGCTAATTGTTTTTGTCCTGTTTTCATTTGTCAGAATTAGTCATTATTAACTGCCATTGTTTATGACAGTTAAGAAGGCTTCCTTTGAGTAAGTCTGACTTTACATGCTTGGGGGCTCATTTTCTTCATGCTGTGATGTATGAGTACAGCCATCATAGAGATATGTTGATTGAAATTTTGGATGCCGGTCTCATAATTTTTGCTGATTCTGTGTGCATGGATGGAAGTGCATATGTTTGTGTGTGTGTGTGTGTGTGCGTGCGTGTGCGCTTGTCTGTGTGTGTGTGTGTGTATGGGTTTGTGTGTGCGTGTATGTTGCGGGTGGGGGGCATGACAGATGAACTTGACAAATGAAATTGGATGAAGAAATGCCGTCGTTTTATTTCCAGAATTCTCAGTTACAACATCCGTGACATCAGTCTCATGGCGTAATTGTAATGAAAGATCTCATTTCATTTTACTGGTGTTTAATCATAGGTTGGCAAGTAAATGTTAAAGATTACTTTTAGAAATTTTAGTTATGGTTTCATAGATATGGAAATCTGAGGCAATTCAATTTTATACCCCAGGATGAAATATTATTAATATTCAAGACTGAGATACATCCTGCGTGGTGTTTCATTTTATAGGTGGTGAGGTACAGTGCCAGAATTATGCTATTGCCAAGGCGACTGTCTGACTGGTATCACTGGCAGAGGACTCTGGATCTTTACACATTTATGAGATTCCGTCTGAATTTCCACTGAAATGCATATATTTTCCGGTTCGCAGGGTGTGTCAGATTTTGTTTCATCTCCTATAACTCTGAACTCGGATGTCTTCTTGAAGGTTTTCTAAATATTTTTGAGGAAGTCGCCTCCTGTAAATTGAGTTTTGTTTCTCGGCAGTCCTGGAAGAATCAGAGAGCATGCTCAGTCCAAGCAGCTCCGTGCATTTTCCTTGTTAATGCCCTTCTGATCATCTTCTTATGGGCAGCACGGTGGTGCAAGAAGCAAGACGGTCCTGGGTTCGAATTTGGCCTGGGCCTCTCTGTGTGGAGTTTGCGTGTTCTCCCCGTGTCCACGTGGGTTTCCTCCGGTTACTCCGGTTTCCTCCCACAGTCCAAAACATGCAGATGCTAAATTGCCCATAGGTATCAAACACAACACAAGCCACTTGACACATTCTCCGAAAACCTGCCATTTAAAAAAAAAAAAAAAAGCTTTCACATTCTGACATCGTTTAAGAAACCCGTTGATGGACGGACGCAGGCAGAATGCTGAACATTTCAGTGTTAGCTTGCGGAAAGCGGCTCTAATCCTACAATTAGTTCAGCAGCCGGGCTAAGTAAAAAAGCCCCCATTTCGTTCTCGGCCTTGCCAAACTCTCGCTCACTGTTGGACGCTGAGCAGCGCTCTGCCTGGGGGTGGGGGGGCTGTGGGAATCGGTTCTGTTTGTACAGCGTCCCTCTGAAAAAGCCTTTGGAGGCCGAATCCAGTGTTTTCCACACAACGGAGTCGGACCCCCGTGTGTATCCCAGGACCCTCTAGTCCTCGCTTGTAATAAGAGGATGATGAATCACTCCGGGCGGTAAATGGCGGGAAGACTGATGCCAGGTGGAAGGAGAAAGGGGGTATCCCTGATGGCGCGGTTTCGTTCGCGGGTGAAAAGGGGGCGTTGAGCTGGCGAGCAGAGGCGTGTTGTCGGCCTCCAAGTGCCCTGCGGCACGTCTGAGCGGGTTATCGATCGCTGCGTTCGTCCTGGAATCAGACTCGACTAGACGGAGACGTTTGTTGTTGGGGGGAGGGGGGGGTAGCAGCTTTTATAATAAGGCCAGATCCAGGCCGGGCGCTGGAGGGAACGGCTGAGTCCCTCTTTAGCGCACGCACACCCGATGCCTTCAGTCCTGTACACGGTGAGGGAAAACCCGCCATTTAACTGCGTCTGTGGAGTGAGAGGCCTCCATCATTGGTAGTAGCCTATAAATTGTTTGAGGAGTACACAGTGAAGGTGACGGAATAACCAAGGAGGAGACGCAACCTTACTGCATTTATTATTTATCTGAAGAATTTCCCAAACATCGCCCACAAAACCCTTTCCGTATTAAATCTGGGGGATATTAAATGGATGAAATCGCAAAGGAAGCTGCTTGGTAGGACTTGTCATCATGTCACCTGAGACGTGCTGGTGTTTGTGGTCGGGTTTAACGGTCCTGTTGATCTGGGGTGAATTCAAGGCCGTTTGCTAATAAAGCCGTTATTGATGCTGTCATTTGTGTGAATTTAACCACCGTGTAAAAAAAAAATGGTCATGAAAATTCAGAAGGTGGAACATTGATCCATCGTTGTCCATATAAGTTTGCGATCTAGCATTTAACAGGCGTTTGTTGCTGTAAATTATTGCAGAACATTTATGATGTGCAATATACTGCTACTGCATACAAGAGTGGAACACTTACATTGAGCATACATGCATGCATTTTATAGATTGTTTTTAATGAGTACATACTTTGCAGCCTTCAGAATTAAGACTGTTAAAATTGGGAGAGCATGTGGACACATGCATATGGACTTCATCATGCAATGAGACACAATTAGCCACAATTACAGAAAAGATCATTTTGTGTGTGTGTGTGTGTGTGTGTGTGTGTGTGTGTGTGTGTGTGTGTGTGTGTGTGTGTGTATGTGTGTATGTGTGTATGTATGTGTGTGTGTGTGTGTGTGTGTATTTTTAATTTTTTTTTTGCAAAAAAGAATTTGCTTTTTGATACGAGGAAATGGGGTCTTCTTTTGATCAGGCATGAGAGCATTAACGCAGGGGCTGCCGTTGTTGCCAGTGGGGAATACTGCTGGCATCAAAGAGTGAAAAATAGGACGGAGAGAGTCTTCGCTGCCTGATAATCTGGGGTGGAAATAAAACCGAGAAGAAGCTCAGTTTTGTTTGGGCTTCCGCATGATCAATACTGCAGATATTGCATCAGATAAGAGATTAGCTGGGATCAATGCAACTGCTGAAACGTCTGCCTTTGTGCTGTGTCCTTTTACGGAGCTCTGTCTGTACCCTCGAATGCCAAAAATTGGCTTTTAATATTAGAAGCAATAGCTAAACTAAGACGATATTCTGTGCCCATATTATTTTGTTGCCATTAGCAATATTTTAACCTAGCTTATATTTTATATTCATTACTTTTGTAACGAATTTTACTCTATAACTTCACTAAATCAACAACTTGGTTATTTGATTTAAATTTGTTTCTTGAGGCGTTTTAATTTGAGTAAATTTTCTCCAATGGTTTCTTTCAGTTACGTAGAAGGAATGCTATATTCTTGTTTACATGGGCAGTGGAAATGGCTCAACTATTAAAACATTAATTTCAGCACGATAAAAGCAACCTGCAGACAGGACTCCTTTGATTGATTGAAATGAATAACTAACAAATAAAAGGACAATCTCTGTTCCATTTTGTGTCATATATATGCAGACCGTAATTAATAAAATACTGTTATCAAGAAGGTAAACCTAAAATGGAAGCAACTGTGTTGCCTTGCATACTGTTGCTGCAGTGCATTGCATGCTGGGAGTTTCCCCCCCCCCCTCTTTTAGTCAATGTCATGTTCGAGACCTTCCTGGAGACGTGAGTGATGGATGTGTCTCTCCCTTTCCTTCAGTCATCCAGAGTGACATGAACAATTAAGGAAATGCTGATATGTGGACTTGAACAAGACCTTTTAACCCCCCCCCCCCTTTCTTGCTGAGGTTGGGAGAATGCTTTTTTGCAACGTCTTGCTAATATCTAGCTTCTTTTGTGATACCCTAAACGCTTTTTAACATGTTACATTAAAAAAAAAAAATTATAAGCATGTGGATCTCCCACACACAGCATCTTTCTGAAGCCTGCAGTCCTGCAGCCTGG
The DNA here is from genome assembly GCF_013347855.1 of Anguilla anguilla. Taxonomy (NCBI): domain Eukaryota; kingdom Metazoa; phylum Chordata; class Actinopteri; order Anguilliformes; family Anguillidae; genus Anguilla; species Anguilla anguilla. The sequence goes on along the minus strand of NC_049207.1, from coordinate 54,863,551 downwards.
ACAGAATCTGGACCGTTGAAGAGCCAACAGGCCCCACGGGGTTTTTATGAATGGGAATCTGCGTGCGGAGCCTGCAGTGCAAACTCGGGGAAATGCTTTCCTGTGCCAGGTGGAAAGAGTCTGGCGTTAAGCCTTCGTGTGAGAGCCTTCGGCTGCGTGCTGTTTACCTGGCCGCTTCGCATAATTTCATAATCCCACACATGCGGGCTATTTTTGGAGGAATGAAGAGGATTAGGTGTGCAGGAGAAGGTAAATATGAGAACACCCAAACAGTAAGAGAACCCTGTATACAGTAAGAGAACCCTTTTAACAGTAAATCTACCCTGTAAATAGTAAGTGCGCAACTGTGGCTCACACTAAGTCACAGATGGCAAACGATGAGGGTAGAGGTTATGTATTTCAAGCATATGTTCATAAATATTCACATTTCACATTATTTTTTTTCATTCTAACATGAATGTGTCAAGGCGGTCAAGATGCCTGGAAGTTCTTAGGGCAGCTTTTGTGAATCAAAGTCAGAAAGAATTAGCTGGCAGACTGGCAGACTGACAGACAGGCAGATGGAGGTGAAAGAGGACTGTGTTCTCAGCTCCTGTAATTGTTTGTGATATTCAAAAGGAGGCATGGGTGGAAGCTGATGCATGAAGCAGAGCTCTGTGCTGCGCAGTCAGATGAAAGTAATCATCTACTTTATTTAAAATGGCAGCTTTTTTTTGTTTCACTTCGAACGCAAACTGGCAAAAAAAAAAAAAAAAAAGTATTGCTTTATTGAATATTTACAAACCCCCTGCATGTTTATCAATTGGTGTCTACCATAGCATGACTGTTAGCTCTTCTTCAGTCTTACCAACCAAGATGTGCTTCAGCTTCAGCTTTGACTAATGGAGGTATAAGGGCCTTAAATAGCCCGTTTATGAACAGAGCTGTCTCATTTTGTGGGAGTTAGTGCTGACTGTTTAAATGGCTGAAAGGGCGTGGCTGCTCGATGACATCGCTGTGACTCCTGTCCTGTTCTCGTGTTGGGGGGTGGGGGGTGGGGGCTGTCGGAGCTCAGTCTTGCCCCCTCGCCCCCCCGCATGTATAAAGCATGACGGCACCTCCTTCGCCTCCACTGCTTCTCGGAGACCCGGGAATACAAACTAAGTCAAAGGAACTCATTTTGGTTGTTATCTCCATGGCAACAGCATCCCCCCTCCCCCCCCCCACCCCCACTCCCCTCCTGCCTGCATTCAAATCAACCCCGTATTGTCTATAGGCGAGTAAAATGGAACTTTTACAGGGATTGCGCTCTCCGACTGGCTCCAGATCCAGTTGAACTGAAATGTCGAGAATTTGCTCCGCATTGGAAAGAACATTCTGGAAATGATCATTGGCACCCTGGGGATCAGTAACACGAAAATCCCATGAAAGAAAATAATAATAATAATAAAATAAAAATAAGTAAAACTAAGATTAAGTCCTCCCTGTCACGCAGAAGTGCCGGTGTATTAGTCACCAGAAAAACACACCAACGGCACTGCAGTCCAGTGGTGTCTGATTACAGACATGGTTTTGAAGGGCTTGTTTGAGATTCCTCAGAACCTCTGCCTAGCATAGGCTTTATTACACACTGTTTTACCTGAGTGCACTAGGGTGCAGGTGTAGCAGGTTTGGCATGTAGTGTGTGTGGGGTCTCTGTCAGGTCGTGTATGTATGTGTGTGTGTGTGTGTTTGTGTGTGTGGTCTCTGGCAGGTCCTGTGTGTGTGTGTGTGTGCGTGGTCTCTGGCAGGTCCTGTGTGTGTTTGTGTGCGTGGTCTCTCAGGTCCTGTGTGTGTGTGTGCGTAGTCTCTGGCAGGTTCTGTGTGTGTGTGTGTGTGGTCTCTGGCAGGTCCTGTGTGTGTGTGTGTGCGTGGTCTCTGGCAGGTCCTGTGTGTGTGTGTGCGCATGGTCTCTGGCAGGTCCTGTGTGTGTGTGTGTGTGTGGTCTCTGTCAGGTCCTGTGTGTGTGTGCGTGATCTCTGGCAGGTCCTGTGTGTGTGTGTGTGTGTGTGTGCGTGATCTCTGGCAGGTCCTGTGTGTGTGTGCTGGAGTGCATGCTGGTCTTACTGGCTGTTCTGGTGCTGAGGATGTGGGGATCAGTGTTACGCTTCTTTGGCGCGTCCCCCACTTGCTTGACGTCCCCCAAGATGTACAATTCCACAGCAGAAAAAAAAAAAACGGCTTCTGAAAGCAGACAATAACATATTCGGCACGCTGGCTTGTGACACGTTCAATTATTTACAATAATGGAATTCTGTCATGCTACGTATACAGGAGTTGTTCATCAGAAGCAAGAAAATAAAAAAATATATTTAAAAAAAACACCATCTGGCACACGGGCCTTTGTAGTGGCTGATCCGTTTTGCATCGGCTCGTTTGAGTATCGGGTTCAGATTACTGGAGCGAGCGTCATCGTGGCACCTTAATACAGCACGGAGCGTTCCAGGATATGTTTTTTTTTTTTTCCCTGTCAGTTTTTGAGCGTTTAGCATTTCTGCTTTACTCAGAGGTTTTGTCACTCTTGGAATGAACAGTACAGAGGAGACTTCTTTTTTTTCTTTCTTCTTTTTCTGTACTTCAAACATTAATTTTCATTTCCTCTGAAATGCCAAAGAAAGAACTGTGTTCAGATTTCAATTTAAAAGCTTAAAAAGACCTTAAGTGCCTATTAGACTCAAAAGCCTTCCGTTGCTGAATTTAGCTGTCACGTTACTGTAGGTGGAAGTCAATTAAGTTCTATGGCTCAAGTGGGGAGAGGAGGCCAGTGTACAGAACATTATTGTAGTTGCCCATTATGAGAGGAAATGGCATCTTTTGTGAATCGGTTGCAGGAGGAGGAAGAGGAGGTGGTGGAGGAGGAGGAGGAGGAGGAGGAGGAGGAGAAGCTGCTGCTGGTGACCCTGCTCCACTCCCCCTCTGCTGGGCTCAGAACTCTACGGCTCGGCTGATTGGCTGATGCCCAGCCGCTGGATGCTTTCAAACTTCTGCTTGCTCTTTGCCACAGGCTGACATTGTTTTTGATGTGGGTGATATCGAGGGTGATTTTTTGGGCATAAAGAGCATTCATAAAAGACAGCCAGTCACATCACTTAATGTTAGTCCCTCTCAGGTTTGTTCATTTTATTTCAGAATGACAATGATGATGATGGTGAGGATGATGATGATGATAATTATGATGATGATGATGATTATTGTTATTATTATTAACTTTTAAAAATAAGGATACTGGTAATAAGTAAAGTGAGATACAGTTGCTTTATGGCAGATGTGGCAGGTGCTTTGACATCCCTTCCACAGTTAAAGTAAAACCCGTGTCTGTTCCCATTGGAGAACAGGCTTTGTAAGACAGGCACCTCAGGCTGCTAACTGACAGTTACGGCAACAATCCACATCAAGTTTAATGTAGCATTAATAATACATTTTAGAGACATTTGCTTCATTTTCAGTTGATTTAACTGTATTCCCCACACGAAGGATGTGACTTTCAAGTACACTTTTATTTTAGACACTCTGTCTATTCTGACATGGTGACAGAAAAAATCACCGTTAGCTAAGAATATTCCCGCTCTGTAAAGTTATGTACAATTAAAAAAACAAAATGATGATGATTCAATCTCATCTGTTGGGTTTAAAGTTGGACAGTTGCTTTTTCAGAAAAACTTCATGGTGTTGAGAGCGCTGCTTTGAGTGCGAGGGGAACATTAAAATGCCTTGCCTTTTTGCAGACTGCCTCCACATGGAGAGCTGTCTGGGGTGAATTATTAATGTGATGTTGTCATCTCTGTGACCCGACCCCCTCCCCACCCCCCTCATAGGAACAATGACAGCTGCCACGTCCCCCATCCTGCTCAAATGGGACCCCAAGAGTCTGGAGATTCGAACCCTGACGGTGGAGAGACTGCTGGAGCCCCTGGTCACACAGGTGAGTAAAACGTCACAGGAGTACCTGGGGGGGTGGGGGGGGGTATAGGGGGGGCTGGCTAAAGAGGCTCTAATGTCTCTGCTGCTGGGTGTGAAATGTGACTGAATCCTGACACATACAGACGGATGTGCGTATTTAGTTGTGGGTAAGTGGTTATGGGTCCGCGGCTAGCTCCCATACTGTGTGCATGTGCTAAACTGCCTGGTTCTGGGCCAGTCTTTTTCTGTTGTGAAACGGGAGAGAATGTTTAACACGTCCTCTGCTCACTCTTGCTAGCGGACAGTTACTCTTCTACTGTCTGGCCAGTCAGCAAAACTGAGCTGCTCTCTAGCCTGTGTAGCCAGAGCCCTCTTACAGACTGTGTGTTTTCTGTGTGCTGTGGTGAGCCTGAGATTATTTCAAACAGTCTCCCTTCTCTCTTTCCCCCTTTCTTTCTCTCATTCTCTCTCTCTCTCCTTGTGCTGTTGCTCATCCTGAGTTTCCTTTCTTTCTTTCTTTATTTTCTTCTCTCTGCGTTCCTTTGGTTTCTTGAAGGCTTGGCTCATACGGATGCTTGTTAAAATCAGGCTTTGTTGCAAACCAGTCTGTTGGAATTTTCCCAGCATTCCTTGGTTGCCTTTGCACTGCTGTGGTGATCTAGAGACCGGTTGCAGGTGTCCATTTCCTCAAACCGCATTGCTCTTGCTGAAGTGCCATTATTAAAGAGACACATTACAGTTGAGACTAATCACAACCTGTTTGGCTCATTTACAAATTACAATTGGCTAGCAATTTACTCTCTTTTCTCTTGCCAAAGCATGCACAATCTTTTCCCTTTCTGTTCAAAAAGTATTCTTGTTTCACAGAATACTGTTTTTCCTTCTTTTTTACGATAGTGAAGCTTGTTGGATAGGTATGTTGGATAATGCTTGCTGATACTACACTGGAATAGCAAATTCACAAAGTCTGTTAATGATTTGTACTGAGCACTCAATTTGAGTAACATCTTTAAAGTAATCTTTTATGTGCATAAAGATTTGTTGGTGTGATCCAAGATTGTAAAATTATTAAATTATTTATTTTGCTGCAGTTAAGCTTCCAGTAAAACTTTTCCTGTGACAAAATGTGAAAGTGTTGAATTTTTGCTGAAGTGCAGACCTAGCTTCTCCTGTACCGATGCCTGTGTTTTTAATTTGACAGAAATATCCATCGTGGTTTGGGACAATGTTTAATTCAGTACTGTTTCTCCTTCTATTTCTCTCTGTGTGAGGGAAGGAGAAGAATAATGGCTGTCATTTTTTTCTGAGCTGTAAAGTAAAAGTTCGGGATGATTGAAAACCATTTCCATAGTAGATGTAACTATTTTTCATGGTTTTGGCTGAAATGTGTTCTTCTTCCTTATTTCCTATTCAAAACTTCACGGAATGTGAAAACTGTCAGTAAAGGTGTCAGCATCTCTACTGAAGTAAACTGCGTGTCATCTTCCTCTTCGTGCGTTCTGGCAGAGAACGCACAACATGCTGAAGTGGAGAAAATTGCAGGCAAACTTGAGAATAATGAGACTATAATGATGATAGAAAATGCATTGCAAATGCAATCTGAAAGATATTCATAATTATCATAGTTATTAAGTCCTCAAATTAGAATGGCCCAAAATTAATAAAAGTTTCATCATTTGGAGCTGAATGATGTGGGCTTTGTTAGGGTAGGAGTGAGAACCTACAGCACGGTGGATCTGCAGGAACAGGGTTGGGCAGCTTCTGCCTTCTCTCCAGCAAGGCCAGAGGAAGTGGGCTGAGAGGGAGGGTGCAGATTTGAGAGGACAGTGGATGTTTAGCTGGGTGAAGGAGCGCGGCTGGACCCCCACCCCCACCCCCCTCCTCCTCCTCCTCCTCCTCCTCCCCCCCCCCCCTCCTCCTCCACGCTCGCCGCCCCCCTCCTCTGCTCCCTGATAAATGACAGGAGCTGGGAGAGCGGTGGCACCTGAGGAATCTCTCCAGGGCTCAGTAATTACTCTTCTGCGCTAATGCTTGCTTAAGCATGTGACACGTCCAGAATGGGGCCGGCGCTGCCTGGAGAGCAGAGCCGAGTCAGAGCCCCGGTGATGGATCGGGCCCGGTCCTCACCACCAGCCTTTCAGGAAAATGCAGCGCGATGTGGGAATCACCCCCACCACCCTCTCACTCACGCACACACTCACCTCCACCGCCCTCTCACTCACACACACACTCACACACGGGCACGCACCTGTGCAACCACACACACACAGACACACACAGACACACACACACTCACACACGGGCACGCACACATACACACATGGGCATGCACACATACACATGCTTGCACATGCACGCAGACATGCACGTACACACACATGCACACATACACACACAGACATGCACATACACCCATGCACACATACACACTCACACACGCGTACACACACGTGTGCACACACATGCACTCACACACAGTTTTCCTTCCTCCCTCCCTCCTCTTTGATCTTGTCGCACACAGTAAAATATTCAGTGTTAATTCAGCTATAACAACAGTACATCTGAGTCCAACTGGCACCGTATGTACTCTTTGAGAGTTGATTCAACACTGAACATTTTACTGTGCAGCATTTCATCAGACACCTCAGCGGAATTAGCAAGCACGGGCCAGAGGTGAGTCTGCGTGATGCGAGGCAGGAACGCAGGAAGGAGAGGCAGAACAGAGGAGCGCTTCCCTCTCTCCGCTCTCGCTAACAAGATCCGATTACGGAATTAGGCTGGAGCCGTTCGGGGCGCGGCTCTGGCTCTCCCTGTTCCGAGGGGCGCATGCTTAGGCAGCGTGTGCGTTATTAAACCGCTGAGCTCGCACTTCATTTTCCATCTAATGCTGTTTGTTTTTATGAGGAATGCAGCGACAGGACATAATTACTTTTATACCTGAGGGCTGGGGCTGGGGGGCGGGGGGACGGGGGGGACGGGGGGGACGGTGGACGGGTGTTGAGTCCAAAATGTACGTTCTGCCGCCGTTCTTCATTTCGGAAGCTGGAGAGCAAGGTGGTCATTAATTTGTCAGCTGCAGGAATTGCTGCTTCAGCGATTATGATTCATGATCTTTATTTTTCCAGACCTCAGAGGGTTTATGGAAATTCTCACTAATATGTGTGGGAGATTAAAGCCTAAAATAATTGTGCACTTTCATTAAACTGTAGGTTAATGACCCCATCTACCAAATTGTGTATGCGAGTTGAAGTTGCCATGGAACTTTTTTGACAACACAAACAAATGCACCTAGACTCCTCCTAGAATACATTTACTATTTTCTAGTTCATCATTTTTATTTTTTTGCTTGTTAGAAATTGTGGTGCTTTAAAAATAAGATGTTAAATTCATCTTTATTATTTTAATTTACAGTGACAGGTTTATAAGATCATTAAAGATCCCATGGCACTTTTGAGAAGAGTAAGGGGGTATTAATCCTGGCATCCTGGCCAAATTCCCTCAAAAACACTGGCTCTCTGGCCAGCACTTCCAGTGATATTCAGTGATGAATAGATGAATAATGAAAAGTTCTACTCCTTATTGCTGTTGATAATGTTTATGAATGTGGTACTCTGAATTAATTAGTTAGCAGTTTGGAGCTTTATGATGGTGACATTTATGATTGTCCGTTTATTCTACCTTTGAGAAAACTCAAAGGTAAAACTTTATTCTCGGCATTACACATTTATGAGGATCTTTTATAAACGATGATCATCTAATGTTTCACTGGAAGGAATGGGAGAAACTGTGAAATTATTTTTTTGGATGTTGTTTGCAATAACTGAAGGCCTCAGTGTTCAGAATGCAAGGTCACATGTTCCTGGTGCTACAACAAAACGGAAGAATCCGAAGGTTCTAAAATGTAAGAATTCAAAGGTTCTTTGTATTTCGGCATTATGGGAAGGGCTGAGAAGAGTTCATGCTTTAATTTAGGGATGGCCAGGAATTTGACACTCCTCCGGTGCTTCAATTGCAGCCAGCCTCAGTTTTCTGGATAGAATGGCTTTTTTACATTGGGTTTTGATGGTTTTTATTTATTTTTACCTGATGACGGTTTGATCAAAGACTGCACTTTCTTTTTTTTTCTTCTTAAGATTCCGCTGTGTTTGCCTGGGCAGGTAAAGAGCTGAATACTAGTATCAGTCAGCGGGGCCAGGAAAGGTAAAGCAGCTTTGCAGTGCTGAACTCACTCGTGAACTTTTCAAACTCTGTGAAAGCTCTTAGCGGGCCGGTCTCTGATGAACAGGAGGCCTTGTATTGTTTGTCTTGTCAAGTCTGTCTGATTCAGACTGCAGGATGAAGGTGCTTCAGCTTTAGAAATCCACTGGGTAATTCAGACAGAGTAAGATCTTACGTGACCTAAATGAACTCCGATTTCCCACTTGTGGAGAGATTATCTTGTATAGGGGCATGATGAGCAGGTGCAAAAAAAAAACCAAATGGGTAGTTGATGAAAATGTCTGCTAGTCCAGACATAAATTCTTTTGCCTTGCGAGAGGCGATTATTATCAAATATTAACATGGCGGTTTCTTTTTGGGTCAGCCATGGCTCTCCCCCTGGACCCCCAGATATAATTACATTTCTCCCCTAACTCTGGACCCAAGTCATGTGACTTGGAAGGTCGTTGCTGCGGGGATTCTGTTCTTCCTGCTCGCTGGGGAGGTCCTGGCTCTCTACGGCGGGATTCTCAGCTGGTCCGGGGCGTGAGCTCGTAAAATGGCCAAGAAACGTTCGCTTTTCCTGGGGAAAGACGCCAGAGTATGAGTCTAGTGTAAGAGTAAGATTCTTTTCTATGGAGGGGCTGCTTTTAAAAAGGTGTGGCTCTTAAGGAACAGATGGATGAATGAAAGCAATAATTTTAGGAGAAGGAATCGTTGGACTGTAGTGGTAACATTTAGCAGTTTTTTATGTTTGCTGGTGTTTTGTTGAAAGGGTTGCTGCCAAAAATGAAAGAATGAGCTTTTTAACCATTATCGTTTTTCATGTGTTGAAATATTCGCTGTTTACATGAGTACAAAATGGATGAAATGTATTCTGTCGGAGTAAAATATAGCTGGTACTGTATGTCAGCGTGAAATGTAGCCTGTCAGCTACATTTTTTGCGCTGAACATTTTGGCGTGTGATTTGGGATGTTTGTTGTGTGCTGAGCGAGCGAAGATTCCTTTTTACATCTATTTAAGCACGTGGCTTTCTGTATCTGTCACTCTGAATACAGGTGCCTGTCTGGGAAATGCGTAATACGTGTTGGATCTGGCCTTGTGGTTATATTCTCTGAGACCGTTATGTACCCACAAACACTTCATGTTGAGTACTCTTTGCAATGGTGTCTAAGCCACAGACCACTTATATAACACCCACCAAAAAATCTGACAGCAGTTAAAAAGGAAAAACATGTTGTCAAATTTTCGCGATGCCATTGATGCTTAGAGCCTAATAAAGAATGGTACAAACAGCAAATCACATTGTGTATAAAACAATAAATAAACATTTTTAAGAGCACACAAAGTACACAACACTTGCATTATTGTAAGGTACTTTTATGTCAATAAATACCAATAAACAGAAGAAAATATGGCAATGCACTTGGTCCAGTGAATCTGAGTCAAGCATTCTATGCTAAAATGTCGTTGATGCGATATGCTCAGTGTTGAGGGAGTTGCATGTACACTGCATTAATTCTGTCCTTTACTCTGAGATGAAATTAGTTTTCAAATTTATCAGTGCAGCATCTTATGTATTTGTGTGTGTGTGTGCTCTTTACACATTTCAAGCCTGAGACTTTTTGATTGTTTGCTTGAATTCCCTGACTACAGGTTCTGTAAATTGTGTCCTGCTTTCTCGTGGACCCTTTCGCGACAAACCGCAGTAGGCCGCTGCTCTGCTTTACATATGAATGACTCGAGCCATCCGGGCCGGCAGTTATCTTCAGCTAGCACCGTACGCCGAGTAAACATTTCGTCTGGCTGAAATTCAGCTAGCTATTATGCGCTGCAGTGCGATAAACCTATCCGAGGCTGATGCTTAGAGATGACTTTTTTCACAGTTGGCTTTCTGTGAGAGGAGCCTTCTGTTACAGCTGAATGCCGGTCATCAGTGTTTTTAGGACCTTTCTTCCAAGAAGTTTCCTGAGGTATTTATATTCATAGGAATATCTGAAATACATTTCCCAGGCTGGGAAGTAATGTGTGCTGTACGGTTATTTTTTCTTTTCTTTTTTTGGTGAGTGTGCATGCAAAAACCTGGATTGTGAACTTCCGTACCATGAATATTTAATTTTGAGCCATTCTAAATATATCACACTGGGGTTATATATGGCAAAATGAACATAGCCCCAGATCAGAGACACACACACTCAAGTTTACCAGTGAGTGTACATGAGGTTAACTTCCCACGGTTACTAAAACACTTCAGAGAAAAGCTAGACACCTGCGAGTAAAAGGAAGTTAAGCCAAAATGGTTTCAACTCAGTAGGCTACTTTCCTGTATTTTGGTGAGCCACATGGTAGTGCTTGTGGGAAATGTGTGGTGATGTGATGTATCAATGCTGAAACACAGCTCACAGGTATGTTAAAACTAGGGTTTTAATTCCTTAAATTCCTTCGATAGGCCCCCTCCTGCTCTAAAAAAGAGTAACTTTATTTCCAAATTTCTCAGCATCTCGGTGCTCGTATTTTTCTTACGTTTGCGTTCAACAAGCTGTCCTACTTCCCACTTGCTGTTGGTTATTTCCGGATTTACTTTTTTCCTCCCGATCGCTCCTACCTTCATTCCCCAGAGAGAAATTAATTTAGAATCGATATACTGTACGCAGGTTGTTCGTAACAATTTCCGCATTTGTATTTGCACAATTCGTCTCATTTGAAGTTTGTCTCTCTCTAAAGTGGTTTCTCAACAGTCTGCGGCAGACGGGAGGAGTGTAACCATTAAAACCAGCAGGGGATCTGAATGGGCTGTGCAGAAAGTGAAATCTCGGGGACGGGCTTTAAATAACTCGGTAAAGAACTGCATCCTGGAGAGGTGATTGCGCATGTAATGACTCATAGCAGCTCGCGGTTGTGTACGCCAGATGGGCTGTTTTTTGAGCCCCCCAAAAAATGAATAGGCTTGATTTAGGGTTACTGGTAACCAAGGAAATTTGTGATTATTACTTTCTGAATATTGTGGCACTTTGGAAACTTTTTTTTTTTTTTTTTTTTTGCAAAAGGTTCACCTGACGAAAGGTGCCCGTGGTGATGAAAGTAGCCCATTTCATTTTGTGAAAAATACACCGAGCTGTGTCACGTTCAAAAATGTTTCGGATGTTACCTTTTTTGGTATTCGGTTGCTTTTTAAAAAAAAAAAAAAACGTGAATGTGGAAAGCGGTCTATGTGACGTCCAAGATTTCCTTGACGTGTCTGTTCGCACCTTTCGAGTTCCCTGAAAAAGACGGAAGAATGTGTCAAAATCAGGCTAAGAAAAGCAACAGAAGTGGGAGTGCCTTAAATAATGGATGGACCTGCTGGAAGATGAAAGGGACTGCCCCACGCGCGACGGTGTGGGCCGTTTGTCATGTGACCGACGGCGGGGTTTGAAAGGCAAATGTCTTTAAATGTCACCGTCTTTTTTAATTCCCTTTTAAAATTCATGAAGCCGGGGGCCCGGCGCGTGCCAGGGAGAGAGGGCCGTGCCACGTATCAGGCGTCATGTCTGCCTGCGCCCGCGCGTGAACTGCGGTAAATGGCGGCTGCGTTCGTCTCCCCGGTAGGTTTGCCGCCATCGTCGCGGGTCCCGCCGCGGTGCAGGCAGATTCGCCTGTCAGCGCTGTCACAGGGGTTCAGCTCTGTCCCAGAGGTTCAGCTCTGTCCCAGGGGTTCAGCTCTGTCACAGGGGTTCAGCTCTGTCACAGGGGTTCAGCTCTGTCACAGGGGTTGTGGCTTCAGCTTTGTCTTCGCCCACATGCTCTCTCTATCTGCGCAGCGCAGCTATCCGTCAGGAGAGAGCGGGAATGGGTACAGTGCTGCTCTTCCTAACGATGGCAGTAGTTCAGCACAGACATACCCCAGCATATTGTCTCTGTGTCAGAAGTGACAATAAATACATACACATTCTCTCTCTCTCTCTCTCTCTCTCTCTCTTTCTCTCTCACACATGCACTCTTGCGCACACACACACACACACAAAACTACACAAACTGGGCTATGGCCACATCAGTTGACCTGAATTCAGAGAGAAGACTGGGTGACATTACATAAACATTTTCATGCTCTTTAAGTTTTTTTCTCTTCCTTTTTTGCCTAAGTTCAAAGATCTCATTGATGGAAGGCAGCAGTCTGGCTGCTGTTTGTGCTTCTGAGTTCAGTTTCTCTCTTCCCTTTGAATTGTGTAACTTTATTTAACACCACAGAGACGTTACATTCGGCTGTATCAAGTAAAGAGTATAACTGCTAATGGGGGAAACGTGGCGTCATTGAAACGCATAAAACTGCGCTTGAGTAGTCTCTATTCATTTTTGTAAATACGGAATAGATGGGTGCGTGCCATGAGCCAGAACGAAGTGGGAGAGCGGTCTGTGAGTGAATATTGCGTTTCTGTTAGCGCTTGCAGAGAGAGGATAGCGGAAACTAAGCATCCCTGCTGCAGGCACATCGCGACGGCCAGGCGTCCGCGGTTGCTCTGCTAATGGATGAAATTAAAAGCGCAAACAAGGCGTGACTGCCATAATTCGGCTCTAAAACCCTCAGGGGCGAGCAAATGACAGCCTTGGCAGGGAGAGAGAGGCGTGCGTCAGAGCCTTGGGAGTCCCCCCTGGTGGCTTCTCCACGTTCACCGGCCAAATCCTGGGAGCTGGCCGACAGTCATGGGAGGTTTAGGGATGAGAGGAAGCAGTGATTACGGAGTCCATTAAACAGGCCGCTGGAGAAGGGGCCTGCGATGGATAAATGGCTTTTTATTTTGGATTCCGAGGGTGATGCAAATGCTTTCTGTTTGCTTTAAAAAAGGGAGCTCTCTCTTAAATTAACTTTATCAGCTGTTATCACGGTGTGTGCGTGTGTATGTGTAAAATATCGATTTTAAATAAATATGGCTTTACAGCACTTACTGAGTGTGTTAGGACTTCATTTGCTACTGGTTAGAATATTCTAATATTAATTATGGCAGCGAAATATGGCAAAGTGTCAAAAGTGTGCCATCCAACCTTGCCCCCCCCCCTCCCCACGAAGATGAAGTCCACATTATCTTTGCATAATAATCGGGTTTCCTTGAATTCCAGCATTTCTCTGAATGCTGGCTTTCATCTGATCGTTGGATAGATACGATGCAGGAAATCAGAAGTTTGCTTTTCCTGGTGAGCCTGCGGAGCTGTCAGACTTTCTGTGCCAGGGATCTTGGATCCACTCTTTGTTGATCACGCAGTGACCCAGTGGGTGGTACTGGATGAATGCTAAGAGGGAGTCTGTGGACTCCCCGGTAGCTGATATCTGAAGATAACCAGGATGTTGGCAGGCCTCAGTACATGAATACACTTTACTTTCTCTGTTGATTGAAATTGAATGGGATGACATTGTGTGTCAAATGCAGTATTGGTATTCTATAAATTATGGCAATAGCATATCTAATTAAAGAACACTGAAATATCCATAATATTGTGTTATGATTTTCAGCTGCAGCAGATAAAACAACAGGAGTGGTTTAATTTTGAAATTTACGTATGAATCATTGTCCATTCAGAGGATAAAGGGAATATTTACAGGTGCTTTGTGAACTCTATGAATGAGGATCTCAATATAAAAACTTGCACAGTAACTTTTTAAATTATTAGATATCTGTTTAGATGCCAGATATCTCATTGAATAGTTTGCCGTGTATATATTACGTGTGAGTTTGTCATATTTTTTCAGTGAAACCTAGGTTCAGTGGGAATGAAAGCCTTTGAATAGTACAAATTGTGATGAGTGGATATTGATTTTTATTTCTTTCTCACTGAAATATATCTCTACATGAGCAATTCACATTTCCTAGGATTGCACAATGCCAGGCAAAAATGATAAAATCATGCTTCTTTCAACATTTTTGTGAATAACCTGTTTCTCTCATAAATGCAATAAGTACCTAGGAAGAGCTTGAATGATTAGTATTCTGGATGGCAGGATCTTTGCAGGAATCATAATTATCATTGCCTCCTCTCCAAAGGAAACAAAATAAATTAAACAAATTAACATTCCTGACAGCACAATGAGGACCCAGCAACCTTTAGCTTTTTTTAATTTAACCTTTATATAACCAAGTCACATGAGAGAAAATGTCTTTTTCAAAGAAGGCCTGGCCAGTACAGCAGCCACAAAAATGTGGGACGTATAAAACAGACAGACAGCAGTGCAATGCCACTGAGAACACTTGTACAAAATCAGTTAATGCACCCCACAGAACACTGCCTCCCACAAGCAAAAAAAGAAACAGTAGTGCTTTTCAATCTTGGTGTGAACATTTCCACTCACTGAAGGATGCTAGTGCCTCTCAATCTTTATTTTTTTATTTTTTTTAAAGCTAATCCACTTCCAGGGTACATACTGTAATAACATCTTTTTAAACAAAAACCTGAGATACAAAAACATCTCCCACAGGAATGAAAAGCTCTCACATAATGGAGCCAAGCTGATACCTACCCAGGACTTCCTTTGTGCTTTTGGAGCGTGTGGTTCTTTGCTCTTGTTCACACAGTGCAGAGCGGAGCTCAGAAGTGCGTTTTTATTTTAGTTTTCTTTTCTTGCACTTGCGGTATCTCTTGGGCCTATACTTACCACATCTAGGAAATCACTGCACTTCAGTCCCTGAACTTTGGGCTTTGCATTTGATAAGTGTCTGCTAAATGGTTTCATGTTCTTAATGTAGCACAATGAAAAGTAAATTGAATGGATATGATACATTAAAAAAATTGCAATGGAAGTCTTTCTGTAAATAGGAAATATTTAATAGAATGCTTTCACATTTAGCATAAAAATCAATGCCATGAGAATGCTATTAATTGGAATTTAGAGACTAGGGACATGTTAGCAGTTTAAAAAGTGATATTAGCACATCTTTTTTGGTCCCTCTGCATTCTGGGTATTTTGATATGTCATGAATAGTCACTATTTGTATGAGTGTACACATACAAAAGGACTTTGCAGTTCTCCTGTTGCAAAGCTGACATCTAAGGATGTAGATTAATTATGCCCAATTGTTCATAATTCTCAAATGTGAGTCAGGAACTGTAAGTTGTAGTTTGTATAGCGCTTTGTTTAACTTTGTTTCTTCAACACGAAGAGGTATATTTTGTCACTCTGTCAAATTATACATTACAGCGTGAAACAAATGAAAAGCGAAATGTAGAATTACAGTGTGACTCATCGACATTTTGGAAAGAGCGGTAGAGGTGAAGGTAGCAGACACAACAACTGATTGCATGAATAATACCAGGGTCTGATTTGTTCACCCACTCCATTTCCTACAAGAGTAGCCTGCTGGGAGATGAAGCCAAATGCATTATGGGATTTAGTCATTCAGCTCAGTGGGTTGGGTGCACTGCAGTCTCAAACCAAGGATGACGTCTGGAGCTGGTATGAGGGGGTTTGGAAACCCAGTGAACATTTTAGTGGTGAAAAGTTGGTTCAGCTGAAAACCTGGTTGCATTTGGTTGACATGGACGTAGCCAGGCTGTGTCCGGGTCAAACCTGAGCCATATTGGGGTTAACTCAGTCTGTTCATGTCAAAATGTCTCTCAGACTAGATTCTCTCCTCTCTAGAAGTGCAGATGTTGGCTTTTGATCCCGAGGAACGACCACGGCATTGGCATGTGAGAGAAGATAGGCTTTCAGCACCTTTTTGCTGGTGGCGCTGTGTGACATGTGCAGTTCATTTTTTTTTCTTAATTTTGCCTTTGAAATATGAATCCTCGGGCTAGTCCCGTGATCGTTATCTCGGCCCGTACGCTCCCGTTTCCTGTTCGTTCGTTCGGTTCGGTTCGCTGCGTACGGTAACTCCCGTACCCGGTTTGACACAGATCTTCCTGGCGCTGTGTGCTGCCGGCTAATCCATAATTGAAGATAAGGGAGTGCTGTCGGAGAAGATGTAGAGGAGGGGGTGGCGAGGAGGAGCGTGTTTTGTATAAGGACGTACCGTGTTCCAAACAGCGTGTCAGTTAATCCTCGCCTTGTTCAGGATCTGACTGGAAACCCTCTCTTTTTGTCCTCTTCCTTAGCTCAGGAAAGCATCGTTGCTGCTTGTTGGGAGTTCAAAATGCCTCTCATTCTTATGGAAACCAGGGAGGTGAAAATGTGTGGGTTTTGTTTTTTTTTCTTCTTTTTTTCTTGCCACTTGGATAGTGAAGCGCTGTCAATTCATCTGACCGGCCCGTTGAATGTATTGACGTTAAATTCCCACAATCCATCGTGGCCTGCTTGGAAAACAAGCTCTTGTCATTTTTTTAATCGTTAGCCGTTAGCTTCCTCCGCATTGCGCTCTCTCATCCCCGTCCGCGCACAGTGGCTTCAGGATGTGCGATACGGGCTCTCGTTTCTAGGCCGGCTTTAAGAGCGCGTGTTTCTTTTTTTTTTTTTCACGGATGTGTGCGTTTGACAGCAGCTCTGCGGCGTGTGCTGAGAAGCAGAGCGCCCTGTCGGGAGAACAAAACCGATGCAGTATTAACGACCCGGCGAAATGCTACTCAGCCACCCGCTCGTCATATTCACTTAAACACGCGGTGATATAATGGGGCCATCGTCTGCTTCTGGAGTGCTCTCCAGGGCCAAAGAAAATGCCCCCCAAAAAAACAGTGGGACACAGGCCAAGTGACAAAGACATTAGACATCTCGGATTATCTATTACGGCTGTAGGTTCTTTTGTTGGGTTCACTGCCAACTTGACTGCCAACGTAAGTCTCTGGCTCATGTTTTAATGACTGTAGTCAGTATCAAATTCTCATGTTAGCATTTTTGATTCTTCATTTTTGATTTCTTTAATTTGCCTTTAGTGGAAGATGCTTTGCTGATGGCTTCTGAATGGTTTCATTCATTCAATGCTTAGTTTTGAGAAGACATGGAATGTCTTGAAGATGTCAGTCTTTACAACAACCGTCTTGATGGACTGTAAAGATAACTGATGTTTTGTCGTTCTCCTTTTTATTGTTTTTTTTATTGTTTGGGATGGTATCCACACCCTCTTGAATGTTCTCCCTCTTCCCAGAAGAAATCTGAACCTCCAAGCCCTGTAAAGTTTATTTTTTCTGTTCAAACAGTCTTCAGGAAATAGGTTTTTTTTTTAGTGCTCAATATTGTGATCATTTGTCACTGTGTTAACATGCATAAACATTGTGTTCAATTATAGTGTGCATTAAAGAGTGGATATTTATGGTGACCTTACAAACTTTATGATCAACGGCCTTGCTGAGAGAAGGGAGCACATGAGAATTTAAGCAGAACCAGCAGTAACATGGGGATTAAGAGTGGCTTTAATTAAACAGCCCGTTAACGGCCAGAGCCTTGCTCCTGTGAGTCAGCTTCTGTGGCCGCTGAGAGCGCGGTTAAATCACGCGTGAGAACTCTCCGTCTCGCACCGAGGGCCTCAAGGTCACAGGTCCCCTCCTCTGATCATATCTGAGCTGGCATGTTTGCCTAATTTATTTTTGCTGATTGCACACGATTCCGCTAACAATTTAATTACAAACAAAAACAAAAACAAACAAAAAAAACAGATTAGGCATTAATGGCGTCACCTCGCTGTAGAGAGGCTTGGCTTCTCTCCCAGGATATAACTGCTCCAGCCTCTCGTCCTGCTCCAGCTGCATTGGCCCAGGGAATGACCTGAATGTCTGAACTTGTTCCATTCTGCGTAGGTGCACCACACATGTTTATCAGTGCCTATACCCTATGTTCAGGAAAGAACAATCAGGAAAAGGTGTTTTCATTTGAAATCCAGAACTCTTTATTGCAATGATTTTTGCACTCCACAATAAGGACTCTACACAAACAGTTTAACATGATGTGATTTCCCTGGAATTATGCAGATTGACATTGTGTAAAGTGTTTGTTTCAAATCAGTTTAGAGTGATCAGAATGTGATCTTAAGGACCTGATTTTGCCTGATTAACTGTGGTCTAAATACGACCAAACATGGACTTTTCCTGCTAAGACTTTAACTCCCTGCTACTCACAGTGCTATTGGCATTGCGTCACTCCACTGTGTGAAGAAGCTGCAATGGCCTCATGGTTTTGCCTCGCCAGTAAATGGAGGACTTGCGTTCCTGTGCATCAGCTACAGTCTTGTCAGATGAAATAATGCTTCACGGTTTTGGAGATTTGTTGGACGGAGGATTTTCGTTCCGCCATGCTTTTATTTCTCTTTCCAGCGGAGTCAGTGTAGCGTGGCCAAACCCTGATAGAGCTGTGACCGCCTTTACCACAGCACTGTTCTGGCAGGACTCCTTTCCGGTGAATGTGTGATTTTTACTTTTGCCAGTCAGCTGCCGGCCATGCCCTAGAGATTTACACGGCAGTGTTTTCGGGGGGAACATGGTTTGGCTGTGGACTGTAGGGCATGCTGAAATTGCACAGTAGGACAGGCTGTAGAGGATCTGTATGAAATCTGCTTTCATTGATCCTTTCACACAAACTCCTCAAAAAAGTAATCTTGCAACCTCATCATGCAAGACAAACTATGTTTCATTTAAATTAACCGCATATATGTGTAAATACACAAGTAATTGAATATTGTAATAAAAAAACTTAAAGTTAGGCAATTATGAAAAAAAAAAACAATAATAACATGTCTGTCTAGTTATATTATTGTTGGAAATGGTTAATTCAGAGGAATGACTGATGCTATCCTGTCCCTCAAATCCTCACACCCTGCATCTGTCCCTTGGCCCTCGTTTCCACTGACCTGTCTCAGGTGCTCACCTGTGGTACCTGCACATTCACCTGTCCTCTAATCCAGGGTCCTGCAAAGTTATAAGCCTGCAGTAACTTCACATTCACCTGTCCACTAATCCAGGGTCCTGCAAAGTTATAAGCCTGCAGTAACTTCACATTCACCTGTCCTCTAATCCTGGGTCCTGCACAGTAATAAGCCTGCAGTAACTTCACATTCACCTGTCCTCTAATCCAGGGTCCTGTACAGTAATAAGGTCACCACGCCGGGCTAGGTCAAGTGGAATTGGATGTCCTTATCGTTCCGGTACATGGAGCACAATGTTGATTCGGTGCTGACAGCTTTTATGAGTCAATACAGATCAAATGTTGTCTATCTGGGGAACGGCTGCTGTGCGGTTGGAAGGATTTTCTCTGTACTGTGTACATACATGCACCAGCTGAGGCACTATAGACTTTTAATGCATATCACTGAAGGTTAGTGGCTGAAAAATAAAATCCCCTGTGCACACAGAATCCATATTTAATCAGCGCGATGACACGCACCCAAAATGGGAATAACAAACTAAAGCAAGCAAAAGGTTCAGTGTGGAGATATTTATTTATTTAGATTTGCGGTACGTGGTTGCCAAGCGCATGTGATGCTCAGATAAAAAGTTAATTGGTTCCTGACGCACTGTGGTCTGCAGGGCGTTAACAGCCATCGCGCCTGTGTGAGCTGCAGCATGAACGGCATCTGCGTCGGAGCTGCTGAAGGCTAGCCGGATTTTCAGGACAAGATGGAGGCGGAGAGCTGACCCCCTGACTGGTGCATCTTCTGCTTTAAAGATTGTTCCAGACAATCAAGATGTTCATCTTGGAGGCTAATTTGGAGACTCTAAATTGCCCCATAGTTATGAGTGTCTGAGTGAATGGTGTGTGTGCCCTGCGATAGATTGGCAGCCTGTCCAGGGTGTATTCCTGCCTCTCGCCCCGATGCACACTGGGATAGGCTCCAGCACCCCCCGCGCCCTGCCCGGGATTAGTGGGTATAGATAATGGATTGATGGATGTTCATCTTGGGGCTCTCCAAGCTCAGGATCCTTGGCTACCACTCGAATACCCACTGGAGCTATAGGGGCTGTTACATTGCTGGAGTAATGGCTATGAGGACAGGCATAAACACTCCAGACATTGCTGTAATGTTTTAAATTTCTGCTCTGTAACTGTGAAAATAATCAGTTGAAATTGGATGTAGGTGGATATTCAAAAAGCAAGAGAATGATTTAGCTCTTTGCTTGTGTAAATTGTAAATAGACTCTTACAAGGAGCTGGTACAGGGATACCTGCTGGCTTCTTGATGAAGGAGTATCAGATTCTGAGCACATTAAGCATTCTGATTTTGAGAGAGTTATTTAAGAGAGTGAACAGTGTTTTACGACTGCTTCCGCTGTCACCATAGAGACAGTTCAGCTGGTCTGACGGAGGCATGTGTGGAAAATAGCGTGGTTGGCCAAAACCACGGCAGGATGTTCCTCTTCCTCAAACCTTCGCTCGAGCTCCACCCCTGCCACCCCGACCCAGAAGTAGGCTGCTGACGGGACGATATGGAGATAGCAGGCCGGTTTTTCGATGGCTGTTGCATTTCGATGCGAGGGCCCGGCTGCGTGACTGTCGCAGGCTAATATATCTGCTGAACTCTGCCACCCCTTTAACTCCATGCATTATGCATGATTTCACTTTTTGTTTTTCCGCTTTTTCGATCTTTTTTTCGTGCTTGTCTGAGAGACAAGATCGTTTCTGCTGGGCTAGTATTGCCCCAGTGTTACCCCTGCTCTGTCTACACACTTTTGGTTTTCAGGGGGTAGACTGGACTTACTTGAACAAGCTCAGTATACTAATGTTTGCTGTTCTTCTTTATGGCTTTGAGAGTCACTTACCACTGTCTATCACGTAGCCAGAATGCTTTCAGTGCACATTTGTCCTTTTAACTTTGACTTGTTTCACATTCAGCCGTTTTTGGAGAAAAAAAAGTCACGGTTGACCTGCAAGTGCTGTAGTCCTTGAGCACTGGTCAGAACAGATACGGTACAGAGGTGTGAAGAGATACAAAATAAAAATGTTCTCTCAATGACAATCCCATTCTTTAAAACCAAGATACCTCAGTCTGTAGTTCAGTTAAATAGTAAGCTATATATATATATATATATATATATATATATATATATATATATACATATATATACACACACATATTTTTGGTGTTGGCATGGCTCTGATCCTCATGATTCTGAGCAAATAAAAATCAATGCTGCTGCGACCATGTTCAAGAGATTCTGGCGAAGTTAATGAATTTTTAATAGATGCTGTGTGGTTGATGTGAAGAGTTGTTCTCTCAAGGCTGTGCTCACTAATTGCTTCATGGGCATGCGGAGCGTGCGTATGAATCGTGTCAGACGCGTTAATGTATTTATCTGAAAGAGGGCTCTGATGAAGAATAAGCCGGCTCGAATCGGGGGCTCGTGTTTTTCGGAAGCACTCCCCGAGTTGCACCATCTGGTGAGCGCGGCTCCCGTAGCTAATGATGTGAAAATGTGAAGGGCCTCTATAAATAATCTCACTGTAGTGCTTCCCTCAGATCTCCCCACTGGAGGCTTGATTAAGCAATCAGCCAGCCGCCGCTTGCTTCAGTCTGGGCCTGGGTTTGTCCCTCCGTTTCAACGACTGACCCCTCTTCCCTCAGCTGACAGTTATACGCTTGCACACTGCGACTCTTTAATGAATAAAATATATCTGTATGTAATAAATTATTTTAACGCAAGCATGGTGTAGTTCTAAAACATTCTGCTTGAGACGCAGGGCACTTGTTGCAGCTCTTGTTGTTCCCGGGCCTTCCTGTGCGTATATCCTCCGAAGCCACCCGGAAGGCACATCGGCCACGTTGGGAACCCATCCAGCGTGATAAAGGGTCCGTGTGCACCCTCCCCTGCGTGATAAAGGTCTAGAGAGACCACGGGGCCTGCGTGCTAAAATCGGAGGGAACGAGTTTCGGGGGCTCTCTGGCTGGTTTTGCACACGCTCGTTAGAGTCTGATCGTTCGCTGCTGATTGTGATACAGCAGAGAGGGCCCGTTTGGCCTTCTGTATGGAGGGGAGGCGTGTGGGAGGCGGGGGGGGGGGGGGGGGGTGTAATGTTCCCCTCCCGTGGGGCGAGGGAGGTGTTCAACTGTGATCAGGCCCCGCGGCAGCGCTTTGCGAGCGCTCTGGCGTGTCGTTTCGGTGTCCTTAGCGCGGCGCTTCCCGTGTCCTCCAGTCTCTTTACCGCCATATGGGAGCGATGACAGAGTGCACGAGGCACAGCTCGGCCAATCAGAGGTCAGTCGCCGTGTGCTCTTGCATGTCGCACACATTGTGTCGATATTCGCGCCCTTGCTGAAGGCCCTAACGTCCCACCGCTAACGTCCCGTGCATTACTCAGCCGGCCGTGTGCCGAAAATAAAGGCGGACCGCGGCTAACGGGGAGGCGGTATCAGCGGGCCGGGCCGCCGGACGTGATTGGCCGCCGGACGTGATTGACGGGGCCTGTTAGCCTGTGTAATGGGGAGGTAATTCTTCTTAAGGAGGCCATTCTGGCGGGTGCGTACGCGCGAGGGGAACGCTGTCGTGACACAGCGCCCCGGAACTCCGCTCCGCGCGGATTCCGATCCGATCCGATCCGGATCGCCGGGCGCGGGGCCGCGGGGCGGAAAATTGCTTCGGCTATCGAGCCGCGGAGATTTAGCACGAGGAGAAAACCATGCTGGGGTGTGCACGGGGGTGGGGGGGTGGGGGGGGTCGGGGAACTGGGTGGCATTTAATCCATGCCTTTAGGTTAGTGTTATCGATTACTCGTAAAAGCTGAGGCCAGATGCTTCGTCGCTTGTAGAAAAGGTTCGGTCGCCGCGCAATAATTTATTTATTTATAACAGTTTTAATGTCTGTTCTGTTTTTTTTTTTTGAGGAAGGTCATTTGCTATATGAGTGCTCTTTTCTTTTATGTTTCCTCCTAAAGTACTTTCTGCTTCACGTGGTTATTTTCTTGCAGTAAGGTGTGTGTGTGTGTGTATGTGTGCGTGCGTGTGTGTGTGTGAGAGTGTCTGTGTGTGCATGTGTGTGTGTGCGTGTGTGCAATTGCATTTGTGAAGTCAAGATAACAATGGAAAGCTGCAGTGGGCTTGGTACGTGTGTGTGGTGGTGCAGTGGATAGCGCAGTCACCTCACAGCAAGAAGGTCCTGGGTTCGAATTCTGCACAAGGTCTTTCTGTGTGGAGTTTGCATGTCCTCCTTGAGCGTGTGTGGGTTTCTGCCAGGTACTCTGGTTTCCTCCTGCAAGCCATAGGGCGTTATTTATTATTTTCACAAATACAGTTTAATGAAAGGTGCATCTAGTTGGCTCCTCGTTTTTCGGAAGATGGTTTTATGGGTAGAACAGCCTCTGAGATGTGTGAGAGGTGATTTGGTGCTTCAGGATTGCGTGGGCATCCTGTGTGTGGTGGGCAGATATATCACAATGAAGGCATTCCCCCCCGTTTCACGATGGCTTGATTGAAATCAGGCAGGGCTCACCGTAACGATTCTGAAAACCGGCCGTGGTAAGCGCTTTTAACTGAACGTCCTGTACAACATCGCACGTGCTGACTGCGGTTTGTTCAGTTCAATTACCGTCTTCCCATAAACCCCTGCTTCTCCCTCTTCATCCCTGAGAAACATGCGTTTGGAAAACAAATTTTAATGTAAAGATGTATATGCATTACATAGAGATATTAAAGTTTGCATTTTGAAAGTCTCGGTATTTTAAAAATGTCAATTTTAAAGTATTTAGGCTTGCTTTCATTGTTGAATACGGGTAAACCCATTAACTTAACTAGGTGTTTTACAGAGAATTGTATTTCAGGCTAAACAATAAACACAAACTACGAATAAAAAGCACAATATTCTTACCCGTGTGACTGCCTGCATTTTGCTATGTTTTCACTTTAATGTGGGAGTCATCATGTGTATCTGCCCTGTTGGAACGTAGAAGCCAGTAGCATTTTATGAGTCCATTTCTTTCTTGCCTATGTCACACTTCTTGGACTTGCACCAGCTGTTTTCATAAAAATGGGAAAACGATCCCCGTCTTTAGAAAAGCGTCACGTGTGCTTTCCCCTCTGCCCTGTCTCTCTAAAACGCCTTTTTCATAGCTTATTGGTATTTGAAATGTGTCAAAATGTGTTGACACTACTGAATTATGCCGCCATGAAAACACACTCCCCGTGCATTCCTATTAAAATGTATGTCCCTGTACCCCCGGGCGTCATTTTCAATATGTATGCGCTTGAAACGGATGCGCTGCTTTGCAAAGATCATAGCGCTTAGCGACCTTTTCTTATTTCATTAATTTCCTCGGGCGAGCGGTTCGCCGGTTTTGCCGCGTTTGTATTCAATAATAATTCGGAAAGTAAAAAAACCGAGCCTCATCCGCCCGTGCAGTTGTCATGTGCGGAATTCGTGCGGATTCGTAAAGCGGGGCTTTTTTTTCTTGAAGAAATATGAATATATTGCACGTCTTTAATGGCCATAGGTACCCATGCTACAGTATAAAATATTTGACTCATTCACAATCATTAACAAACCTGTCTCCTAACCGTTATTCAAGCTGCTGAACACAGCCGTGAAATTGCCTTTACCCTCAGACTTACCGTTTTCCTAACCCTAACCCTAATTTGGGCCCTTAACCCTAATTGAAGCCACTGGTAGCTTGGAAAACTTCAGATAAACCATTTAAAATTCATTAACAATCAAGGTAAATATCACACATACAATAATACAAATGCAAAATGATATGTTTCAGGTCTTTTAGAAAGATTTTTTCCTTGAAAATTTTTTATATATTGCTAATTTTTTAATGGCCATAGGTACCCATTCTACAGTAGAAAATATTTGACTCATTCAAAATCATTAACAAACCTGTGTCCTAACCATTATTCAAGCTGCTGAACACAGCCGTGAACTTTCCTTTACCCTCAGACTTACCGTTTTCCTAACCCTAACCCTAGTTTGGGCCCTTAACCCTAATTGAAGCCATTGGTAGATTGGAAAACTTCAGAAAACCCATTTAAAATTGATTAATAAACAAGGTAAATATCAATAATAAAATAATACAAATGAAAAATGATATGTTACAGGCCTTTTAAAAACATTTTTATTTCTTGAAGAAATGTGAATATATTGCACGTCTTTAATGGCCATAGGTACCCATGCTACAGTATACAATATTTGACTCATTCAAAATCATTAACAAACCTGTCTCCTAACCGTTATTCAAGCTGCTGAACACAGCCGTGAACTTGCCTTTACCCTCAGACTTACCGTTTTCCTAACCCTAACCCTAATTTGGGCCCTTAACCCTAATTGAAGCCACTGGTAGCTTGGAAAACTTCAGATAAACCATTTAAAATTGATTAATAAACAAGGTAAATATCAATAATAAAATAATACAAATGAAAAATGATATGTTTCAGGTCTTTTAAAAACATTTTTATTTCTTGAAGAAATATGAATATATTGCACGTCTTTAATGTCCATAGGTACCCATGCTACAGTATAAAATATTTGACTCATTCACAATCATTAACAAACCTGTCTCCTAACCATTATTCAAGCTGCTGAACACAGCCGTGAACTTGCCTTTACCCTCAGACTTACCGTTTTCCTAACCCTAACCCTAATTTGGGCCCTTAACCCTAATTGAAGCCACTGGTAGCTTGGAAAACTTCAGATAAACCATTTAAAATTAATTAAAAATCAAGGTAAATATCACACATACAATAATACAAATGAAAAATGATATGTTTCAGGTCTTTTAGAAAGATTTTTTCCTTGAAAAATTTTTTATATATTGCTAATTTTTTAATGGCCATAGGTACCCATTCTACAGTAGAAAATATTTGACTCATTCAAAATCATTAACAAACCTGTGTCCTAACCATTATTCAAGCTGCTGAACACAGCCGTGAACTTTCCTTTACCCTCAGACTTACCGTTTTCCTAACCCTAACCCTAGTTTGGGCCCTTAACCCTAATTGAAGCCATTGGTAGATTGGAAAACTTCAGAAAACCCATTTAAAATTGATTAATAAACAAGGTAAATATCAATAATAAAATAATACAAATGAAAAATGATATGTTACAGGTCTTTTAAAAACATTTTTATTTCTTGAAGAAATGTGAATATATTGCACGTCTTTAATGGCCATAGGTACCCATGCTACAGTATACAATATTTGACTCATTCAAAATCATTAACAAACCTGTCTCCTAACCATTATTCAAGCTGCTGAACACAGCCGTGAACTTGCCTTTACCCTCAGACTTACCGTTTACCTAACCCTAATTTGGGCCCTTAACCCTAATTGAAGCCACTGGTAGCTTGGAAAACTTCAGATAAACCATTTAAAATTAATTAAAAATCAAGGTAAATATCACACATACAATAATACAAATGCAAAATGATATGTTTCAGGTCTTTTAGAAAGATTTTTTCCTTGAAAAATTTTTTATATATTGCTAATTTTTTAATGGCCATAGGTACCCATTCTACAGTAGAAAATATTTGACTCATTCAAAATCATTGACAAACCTGTGTCCTAACCATTATTCAAGCTGCTGAACACAGCCGTGAACTTTCCTTTACCCTCAGACTTACCGTTTTCCTAACCCTAACCCTAGTTTGGGCCCTTAACCCTAATTGAAGCCATTGGTAGATTGGAAAACTTCAGAAAACCCATTTAAAATTGATTAATAACCAAGGTAAATATCAATAATAAAATAATACAAATGAAAAATGATATGTTTCAGGTCTTTTAAAAACATTTTTATTTCTTGAAGAAATATGAATATATTGCACGTCTTTAATGGCCATAGGTACCCATGCTACAGTATAAAATATTTGACTCATTCACAATCATTAACAAACCTGTCTCCTAACCATTATTCAAGCTGCTGAACACAGCCGTGAACTTGCCTTTACCCTCAGACTTACCGTTTTCCTAACCCTAACCCTAGTTTGGGCCCTTAACCCTAATTGAAGCCATTGGTAGATTGGAAAACTTCAGAAAACCCATTTAAAATTTATTAAAAATCAAGGTAAATATCACACATACAATAATACAAATGCAAAATGATATGTTTCAGGTCTTTTAAAAAGATTTTTTCCTTGAAAATTTTTTTATATATTGCTAATTTTTTAATGGCCATAGGTACCCATTCTACAGTAGAAAATATTTGACTCATTCAAAATCATTAACAAACCTGTGTCCTAACCATTATTCAAGCTGCTGAACACAGCCGTGAACTTTCCTTTACCCTCAGACTTACCGTTTTCCTAACCCTAACCCTAGTTTGGGCCCTTAACCCTAATTGAAGCCATTGGTAGATTGGAAAACTTCAGAAAACCCATTTAAAATTGATTAATAAACAAGGTAAATATCAATAATAAAATAATACAAATGAAAAATGATATGTTACAGGCCTTTTAAAAACATTTTTATTTCTTGAAGAAATGTGAATATATTGCACGTCTTTAATGGCCATAGGTACCCATGCTACAGTATACAATATTTGACTCATTCAAAATCATTAACAAACCTGTCTCCTAACCGTTATTCAAGCTGCTGAACACAGCCGTGAACTTGCCTTTACCCTCAGACTTACCGTTTTCCTAACCCTAACCCTAATTTGGGCCCTTAACCCTAATTGAAGCCACTGGTAGCTTGGAAAACTTCAGAAACCCCATTTAAAATTGATTAATAAACAAGGTAAATATCAATAATAAAATAATACAAATGAAAAATGATATGTTTCAGGTCTTTTAAAAAGATTTTTTTTTTGAAAATTTTTTTATATATTGCTAATTTTTTAATGGCCATAGGTACCCATTCTACAGTAGAAAATATTTGACTCATTCAAAATCATTAACAAACCTGTGTCCTAACCGTTATTCAAGCTGCTGAACACAGCCGTGAACTTGCTTTTACCCTCAGACTTACGGTTTTCCTAACCCTAACCCTAGTTTGGGCCCTTAACCCTAATTGAAGCCATTGGTAGATTGGAAAACTTCAGAAAACCCATTTAAAATTGATTAATAAACAAGGTAAATATCAATAATAAAATAATACAAATGAAAAATGATATGTTACAGGTCTTTTAAAAACATTTTTATTTCTTGAAGAAATGTGAATATATTGCACGTCTTTAATGGCCATAGGTACCCATGCTACAGTATACAATATTTGACTCATTCAAAATCATTAACAAACCTGTCTCCTAACCATTATTCAAGCTGCTGAACACAGCCGTGAACTTGCCTTTACCCTCAGACTTACCGTTTTCCTAACCCTAACCCTAATTTGGGCCCTTAACCCTAATTGAAGCCACTGGTAGCTTGGAAAACTTCAGAAACCCCATTTAAAATTGATTAATAAACAAGGTAAATATCAATAATAAAATAATACAAATGAAAAATGATATGTTTCAGGTCTTTTAAAAAGATTTTTTTTTTGAAAATTTTTTTATATATTGCTAATTTTTTAATGGCCATAGGTACCCATTCTACAGTAGAAAATATTTGACTCATTCAAAATCATTAACAAACCTGTGTCCTAACCGTTATTCAAGCTGCTGAACACAGCCGTGAACTTGCTTTTACCCTCAGACTTACGGTTTTCCTAACCCTAACCCTAGTTTGGGCCCTTAACCCTAATTGAAGCCATTGGTAGATTGGAAAACTTCAGAAAACCCATTTAAAATTGATTAAAATAAGAAAGTGGCAAGTTGTAGCAATGCTGAAAGAAGATAACGTTAACTATGATCTTCATTTTACTCTCAGGAGAATATCGTTGCACTACAGGGATATACACTGCTACTTAACTGCATCAATTTGTTATGAATTTAAAGCAAAATATTTTTCATTTTTTATAATTTTAATTAAAGATGGCTTGCACAACTCTTCTAATTATTGAAGTTGTTTTTTTTTAATGTGGACACTGAATAGTTAATAGTTTCTTTTTTTTAATAAAAAGCCAACCAGAAATACTGTACATGCTTCCCCATAAACATGGATGCCAGTTCAGGATATGAGATAATCATATCTCTACGGGTTGCCTGTGTTATGTAGAATGTATAACACACAAATGCCTTCTTTCATGCCTTGCAGTTAAATGGACTGCATTTATATAGCCCTTTTATCCAAAGCGCTTTACAATTGATGCCTCTCATTCGCCAGAGCAGTTAGGGGTTAGGTGTCTTGCTCAAGGACACTTCGACACGCCCAGGGCGGGGTTTGAACCGGCAGCCCTCCGACTGCCAGACAATCGGTCTTACCTCTGCTATGTCGCCCCACAGTTAAAGAGCAGCCTGCCGTATATGGAGTCTTTTTTAAATTAATTTTTAAAAAAATATGGGGACGTTGATGGGGGTGTTAATAGAATCAGTTGCTGTTTGGTAGGTGAGACATTACCATTGGGTCACTGTGCTTCACTGTTCTTTCTGACGGATCTGAGAGCTAAATTAAATCATTCAGAAAGGGTCGTTGAAAATCACCCAGCTCTTGTCCTCCTTTTTTTTTTTCTTTGTAAGACCCATTTCTACCTTCAAGAAACAAGTGATTGTGATGTGGTGTGAAGGAAAAAAAAACACAAGGAAACAATGAAGGATAATGAAGAACAGGGGGAAGAGGACAAGGCCTGTTTGTAATGCATACAAGATGTCCAGTATCGTCTTCTGACTGTTCACCAGATGCAGAGAAACATGGGCAGCTTTACTGTGGCCCTGGGAGAGAGGGATAGAGGGAGAGAGAAAGAGAAAGAGAGAGAGAGAGAGAGAGAGAGAGAGGCGTTACTGAAATTAGCCTCTGAAAACTAATGGAGGTGAAAGAGGACTGTGCTCTCAGCTCCTGTAATTGTTTGTGATATTAAAAAGGAGGGATGGATGGAAGCTGATTCATGAAGCAGCGCTCTGTGCTGTGCAGACAGATGAAAATAATCATCTACTTTATTTAAACGGTGGCTTTTTTTGTTTTACGGTGATGAAAATAGCAGTAATCAGCTCAGTGAGGGAAATTGATCGAGCAATGATAATGATGGTGTACTGAAATCAGCTGTGAGAAAACGAACAATTTAACCGTTAGAGAAGACAAGTGAAAATAGGACGCGCTACTGGTGGCATTCTGAACCACCTCCATAGCGCCAAAAAAATATTCCACCATCTTTCACTGTAGGTACCACATCCTTCTCGACGTGATGCCAAACCCGCCGCTGGTGTTGGAACTGAATTTGGAAGCGGATGTTATGGCCAGGCGGCCACCTGTGCCAGCGTTGGGTTTGGCGTCAGTAGAAGGACACCCAGGTGGAGGAGGACGCGCCGTATCCATGGTTACATATGGCGCTGGGTCTTCGATGTTATCAAGGTTGCTTTACTGCCACGGGTCGTGGGGCTCTTGTTAAGGTCGATGGGATCATGAACTGTGGCTCGTACCTCAACATTTTGCCCAAGAACTTGGTATCCTCCCCCGCCAGGAAGCTCAGTCTTGGCTGCAAAGGGGTCTTTTAAGTCTGGACACGATCCAAAGTGCACCTCAAATTCAGCTGTGGACTGCTTAAAATAAAAGAAAGAGGAAGAAGGTGTTGGAAGTGCCATCACAGTTTCCAGTCGTGAATTTTATAGAAAATCTGTGGGGAGATCTCAGACACGCAGTGCATGCAAGGACACTCACGAGTATCTCTGAGCTAGAACAGTTCTGCAAGAAAGAGTGTGAACACATTTGTGAAAACAAGAACAGAATGACTTAGCAGGCTGCAGAAAATGTTTGAAATCTGTTATAGATCTGCCAATGGAGGTGTTACTAAGTACTGACATAACAGGGTCCCTGATATTTTGCATGGGTCATGTCCACTTAAGCTTATTATTTTGAATCTGTAATAAAGGCAAATAAATAGCATTGACATTTGTAGAAAGATTTAATTTCAATTTTCACTGTTCACTTGTCATTGTAACATACTATACACTTCAACTAACTAACTAACTAACTGAAATAAGTAAACTGAACTAAACTAACTTGACTAACTAACTAAACTAAACTAACTTGACTAACTAACTAGCTAAAAGACAACCTTGGTGCCAGTAATCTACAGTTGTTCATTGAGGAAGCTTTTTTGTATCGAAACGTTACTCACAAGCTGGATTGAAAGCTACAAACCCTTATATTGCAACACATTGATGTGAATCCATACTTATATTTGCCCAGACGAAGTGCAGGATGTTGGAATTTTATCTTTAATAAAGGATTTTGGTTCAGCAAAATGCACCGCATTTAAAGAGTCCTGAATTATATTTGACTTCTCCTGCATGTTTAATTCATCGCTGCTGGGCGTCCCGGTGCCGCTGAAAAAGATTGCACAAAAACACGTTAACTTAAAATGTCTCTAAAAGCCACAATAAATCACCCGTCACAATTTCGCTTTACGAAACGATTATTCTGTTTGAAGGAGTGACGTCCCCTTTCAGCGCCAGCTGGAGAGGAACGCTGACATAACCGCAGGAGCAGCACTGTAATTAAGAGGAGCTGTCCAGGGGCTTGACGAGCAGTACAAAATCACTTATGGGAAACAATTTTATATCAGGCTCTTAATCGGAGGATCGTTTTAAGAGGAAGCCTGCTTTCCGTCCTTCCGTGCCTTTGCTTTGGAGTAGCTCAGCTGTTTTATATGTGAATTGATTCAATTAAAAGATAGGCGGTCTAAATGGATAGTTCAACGTTCTGGGTTGAAACAGAAAGAAAAATTTCTGTTTCAATGTATGTGTTTGATTGGCCCAGATAATTTGCCCTTGGGGTAATGTAGTCTAAAGCGGGAAGGTGCAGATCAGAACAACAGAAACGTGAGAAACTTTAAAAAATAAATTCAAAATACACACACTAAAACTGTCATAATTTTTTTAAAACATTGATTCTCTCTCTCTCTCTCTCTCTCTCTCTCTCTCTCTCTCTCTCTCTCTCTCTCTCTCTCTCTCTCTCTCTCTCTCTCTCTCTCTCTCTCTCTCTCTCTCTCTCTCTCTCTCTCTCTCTCTCTCTTACATACACACACACACACACTATCTGTTTGAGATTATGCAGATGATGCACACTGTGTTTGAAATGGCAGCCATTTTGAGCGCTTCCTCTTCCTGTTCCTGGCAGGTGACCACGCTGGTGAACACCAGCAACAAAGGCCCCTCCGGTAAGAAGAAGGGCCGCTCCAAGAAGGCCCACGTGCTGTCCACCTCGGTGGAGCAGGCCACCCACAACTTCCTGGAGAAGGGCGAGCTGATCGCCAAGGAGAGCGAGGACCTGAGGGAGGAGCTGGTCACCGCTGTGGATGACGTCCGCAAGCAAGGTGAAGAACCCTGCTCGTCCAGTACATACAGTACAAACTACCAAATAGGATATTAGAAGATTAAGAATCTCTGGAAAGGGATGATGATGATGATGATATTGATGATGACTATTATTATTATTGTTATTGTTGATGATGCTATAATAATAATAATAATTATTTAGTAATTTATGATTTAATTTTATTGGATAGAACTGTTTTTCAAATAGTGAAAAAAATCTCTCACTACAATTGCATCTTTTCAGGGATGTAAGCCTTGCTTATTTACCCTTGTTTTCCCTGTTTAATTATTTTATGACATTCCCTGATGAAATACATAGGCATTCATATCAGTCCAGTTAATTTCATGCATGAAAATACAGCAATTAATGGGGTCACAATGTCATACTGTGCTGTTTTTTTGTGTAGAAATGAACACAAATGCACACACACATACACACACACACATCCTAGCAAGGCCAACAGGATTAATAGAGGCCTCTGTGCTGATCTGGCCTTGACAATGTTATGATTGTCTTTATTACCACACAAAATGGGGGAAGTGAACTGCACAGAAAAGCTCTTAGCATGTAGTTTATTGATCCTGTCATACATCCACTAACCTCATTGGTCGAGTGGGGCAAAGAGTGGGAAGATTGAAGTACACTTGAATTCAGTAGCCGCTGAATTCAGTAGCTGCTGAATTCAGCAAAATCAGTTCAAATCAAGTTTGGCTTATGAAAAACCAGGAGTTAAAATGCCAACCAATTTGAATTACATTAAACCAGGGCCTTAAATTACAGTGAGGATTTATTAAATCTGATCTAAACAGGTGTTCCACTGTTAACAACGGTTAGTCAGTCCTTTTAATTTAGCATTGGAGTGCAAATGGAGATAGTGTGGTCTCGAAAACTGCTGTGTTGTTTCTTCTTTCAATTAGCATTGTCTTATTGCAGTTGGTTTCTTGGTTTATGCTGTGCTGTGTGAACATCGTCCTAAAAGTCACAGCTGCACATACATATGCACATACATATGCACAATGTGCCCTTTTGCTTCAGTTCTGTTCAGCTCCTACAGTTTTATTCAACGATTTCAGAAGTGAAAAGAAAAAAGTATAATAATGTAAACTATAAATGACTGACTGTCTGAAGCCTAAGATTAGAGTGTTGCATGTTTCTGACACAGTTAAATCCATTTTAAATCTATGAATAATGTTGTTCCCGACTGTGCATGCATGTCATTGGGAGCAGATGTTGAGCCCAAAATGGTTCCGTTTCAGCTTCTCGTTAGATGGTCTCACAGTCATGTATGAATGGACTACACTGATTCATCGCCCCCTTTTTCTGTCTCTCTCTTTGTTTATTTTACGCTGATGTTCTTGGCGGTTTATGACGCGCATGCATATCCCCGCTGTGAAGTAGCTTACAGCGTTACCTGGGGTTTTCTGCCACGGCCAACACCGCGGCTATCAGCATTATAAACGGCTTTCTCTGAGTGGCACTGCTGGTTTGGAGACCTACGCGAAAAAGTACTAATGCAAAAATCTCTCCCCGGGAGGGGGGGGGGGGGGGCGATCAATCACCAGGCCCCCCCCCACCCCCCCTGTTGTCACCTGATGCCAGTGCACTCTCTGTTGACCAGGTGCGCGTGTGATTTAGAACGGTGCACTGAGCAGGGTAGGGAAATATCCCCCTGGGTGAAAAGTGTATTTAAGCGGACTGTCCCGCTAGGTTCCGCAGTGCTGGGGCGGAAACCGTTCATTTTTAAAAGTCATGCACTGCCCGCTCATGCAATATGGATTCATGCCGTTGAAAGTGAAACTTATAAAAGACTCTGTATTTCATCCTTATTTAATCATGTGCTGAGATGTATTCCCAAGTCTCTTCAGCGCAAGCTCGATAAACCCCTCTCGCTGAAAATAACTCCGCAGAAGCCTGAAGTTTCATATCGAATTGGAATTTTCTTCAAATGCAGAAAACTCTAACATGCGTATGGTCTGAGGATTTATTTTTGCATTCAATTGTGGGAAAGCCATTGATATCTCACTGCGTCTTTGTGTGTCAGTATGTGTGTGTGTGTGTGTCTGTGTGTGTGTGTGTGTGTGTGTGTGTGTAATGAAGAGGCACCTTCGTGCTTCAGTTTATGCGCCAAATTCTCCCGTCTACCTGTTTACACTTGGGCGACTCTTTCTGGTGCGCCTTAATTTTAGGCAGGAACTCATTACGGCTGTGTCATCGTGGTCCTCGGTTCGCACGCCGTCGGTGACGGACGGTAATTGAAGCGCAAGCCGCCCCGGTGATTTAAAAACAGTTTAAGCGCAGGCTCTCCCGGGTTCGTTAAAGCCCGTCTCGCGCATGTACAAACGGCGGAGCTGTGTCTCTTCCTCCGTGGCTGCGACAAAAATGGCAAATGGCTCCGCATTTCAGTCGCTGTAAACAAGGTAGCCGACATTACCTCTCCCCTTTTCCCGCTGTTTACGACTCTGATTTTTTTACCGTGTTGTTCTTTCCCGTTACAAGTGTTCCCTTTCCGCTTGCGAGCCATGCTGAAATATACAAGGCCGGACTCCCCAGGGGCGAATCCCGCGCTCACTGATTCTGACGAAGGAGCGGGAAGGGCTCGGTCAGGCCGAGCTGTTGCACATGTGATGTGGATGGGAATGAGTGGACTGACACATTTATCAATTTTATCTGCAGATATTTCTATTAGCAGGTTATTTGTCAATATTTTTCCTTGGGCCAATTGCAAATGTCGGGGAAGTCGATTCACAGCACTAAGAATCCTGATGGTCTGGTAAATCATGGTATAAATATTGTGCCGTTTTGTCTCGTGCACGCTGGGCTGAGCTGGGATCTGTTGTGGCCCCCCCTGCAGGCGAGACCATGCACGCGGCTTCGGCGGAGTTCGCGGACGACCCGTGCTCGTCGGTGAAGAGGGGCACCATGGTCCGGGCGGCGCGCGCCCTGCTCTCCGCCGTCACCCGCCTGCTGATCCTCGCCGACATGGCTGACGTCATGAGACTGCTGGCGCACCTCAAAATCGTACGTCTTCCTGTCTTCCTGTCTTCCTGTCTTGCTGTCTTCCTGTTTTCCTGTCTTGCTGTCTTCCTGTTTTCCTGTCTTCCTGTCTTCCTGTCTCTCTGTGTTCCTGTCTCTCTGTCTTCCTGACTTCCTGTTTTCCTGTCTTCCCGCCTTCTCGCCTTCCTGCCTTCCTGTCTTCCTGCATTCCTGTCTTTCTGCCTTCCTGTCTTCCTGTCTTCCTGCCTCCCTGTCTTCTTGTCTTCCTGTCATCCGGCCTTCCTGTTGCGCGATGTCAAACAACTGTACCCCGTCACGTGCACTATTTTATCTTATTATCGGTCCTCATTAAACACAAAGCACAAATAGAAGAGGACTGCTTCATCCTGTTGTTGCCTGCTATAGTGCCCCTTGCTGCGACCCTTCAAACTGCAGCTTGAGCTTGCATTGCGTTAAGAATTTCAGGTGAATCATTTTAGAACGCAGCTACATGTGAAATTGACTTTGCGTGGCTCGAAGATTTCGTGTTCGCGTACTTGCACAGGGTATGTTTCCAGCCTTCCTGCAGAGCCACATCCTGCCTCCCTTTACGTTATTTCCTTTTTCAAGTTAATGTAATAATGAAAGTAACATTTGTGAGTGTGAGTCAGAATATGAAAATACTGGCTGCCAAAAGCCTTTTGAAAAGATTCAAGCCTACGGTACAAATTTGATTCTGCTTAAAATATATTCACAACAGCGTACTTTCATAAGAGAAAGAGAAAGCTTCACTTTTTCAAACCTGTGCTCTTGCACCTAATAACACACGTCTTGCAAGTAATTTATGTGCCTCTACCCAGTACATCAATATTACGTGCAATGGAATCACCAAAGAATATCGCAGGCATATTTATGTATATTACATCACATAAAAATGACCAGCCCTACCACATCATGCGATTGACAAATTATATTACGACACAAGTATTGGAGGCATTATGAACTGTATTGTACAGCAATATAGATACATATAGAGAATATTACCTTTAAGAGTCAAATGATGCAATAAAACAGAGTTATGCATTAATAAAGTTGTCTTCACCGCAGGATTGATGCGGGCATTTTGTTACATTCATTAACGCAGGTCTGTAAAATGGGGTCTTTGGCCGTGTGTGCATGGGACCGTGCGTGTACTCCAGCGGGCACAGCCCCATTTCATTCCCCGGTGTCAGAAAGCAGATTTATGACACGGGGACAGCCTGGGCGTTAGCGTTGCGGTACCTGTGTCTGTATTAGCATATAAATGAGCCTCAGCCTGGGGTGAGAACGATGCTCTGTGCCGCTCTGAGCCACCACCAGGCACGGGGGGTCCATGCATAAATGACCATTAAACACACATAAAGAACCGGGCCCATTCGTTTTAGCTTTTATGACGCTGTAATATTTTCCCTTAGTCATAGAGTCGGCAGACATATTTAAACAGTATAGCACTCAGGCAGGTGGGGGGGACAGCCGGCATTGAGCTGCATGATTGTTCCTGAATGGGTTTTTTTGTTTTGTGTTTTACTATGCCTCATCGTAGCTTTGTATAGTGTGTCACAGCCATGTGCTTCGCTGTTTGGTGTATCAGGCTATTAGCGTTAATGAGCAGGTTTACCTAATAAAGTGACCGCCGACGGTTTTTTTTTTCACATGCTCTGGGATTTAAAGAGAATGTGTTGGACATGGCTCAGTCTGAATGGCAGGGCTCAGTCTGAATGGCATGGCTCAGTCTGAATGGCACGGCTCAGTCTGAATGGCAGGGCTCAGTCTGAATGGGCGGTATTTCTTTACTGGTAGCAGTGAGGAGGAATGGCCGTGTCTTTTGTCTGCTCCAGTGGAGTGCTTTATTTGTCCTGAACGGCTCTGTTCATTCCTATAATGCTCTCTGAGCTTCTGTAATGCTCCAGTCAGTGCTGAGAAATCCTGTGTGTGTGTGTGTCTCTGTGTCTCTGTGTCTGTGTCTGTGTCTGTGTCTGTGTGTGTGTGTGTGTGTGTGTGCCTGTGTGTGTGCGTGTGTGTGTGTGTGTGAGACAGGTGGAGCAGGCTCTTGAGGCAGTGAAGAATGCTCCAAACGAACAGGACCTGGCCAGCCGCTTTAAAGAGTTTGGGAAAGAGATGGTGAAGCTCAACTACGTGGCAGCCCGCAGGCAGCAGGTGAGAGGACCCAAAGTGCATTCTGAGATATGCTGTCCTCCACAGCACATGCAGCCTCTCATATGCTGGTTAAATATTTCAAACCATCAATATTTCTAAGAATATTGAATAACTGTCTGTGAAAACAAGTCGCTAATCTGAGAAGGTGTAAAGAAAAAAATAATTTCAGCAAAAAAAATCACAAGGTTAATACAACTCAGTTTGTCATTGCTGGGGACCTCACTCAGTTCTATAGTGATTGTGGCACGGTAAGCTACAGTCACACACCATACACCAGCGCTGTGAAAGAGAGTACTGCAGTGGCTTCAGCTCTGTAATCAAAAAGGAAAAAAATAAACACATGGGTAGTTGTGCTTCCTCACAAAGCTTGCAGATCTGTGGCTCAGTCATGCAAAATGCTCTTGATTGTTTTTTCAAAATGAAACCAGATTGCATTGTGTCTGCGATGGCATTACCACTTAATTACTTTCTTTCGTGCTCTATCTTCTGAAAATGATTCTTGGGCCTTTGCTTGGAAAATCTGGCATTTGGCATTTGGAATTGTTTGCTGGGTGTCTCCACTGGGTGAAATTTACAATTTACGTATTTAGCATTAACATTTTATTAGCATTTTTGTTAGTCTGGTTTAACCTGGCTAACAGCTGAGATGGGTGAATATTTAGCAGTATTTAGCATTAGCATTTTGTTAGCATTAGCCTCGTTTAGGGAAAATGGCTAACAGAAGTTGTTCACTGAGCTGGGTGAATTTTTAGCAGTATATAGCATTAGCATTTTGTTCGCGTTAGCATTTTGTTAGCATTTTTGTTAGCCTCGTTCAGGTAAAATGGCTGACAGCAGCGTGCGTCTCCCGCTCAGGAGCTGAAGGACCCGCAGTGCCGGGACGAGATGGCGGCGGCGCGCGGCGCGCTGAAGAAGAACGCCACCATGCTGTACACGGCGTCGCAGGCCTTCCTGCGCCACCCGGACGTGGCTGCCACGCGCGCCAACCGCGACTACGTCTTCCGGCAGGTGCAGGAGGCCATCGGCGGCATCTCCGGCGCCGCCCGCGCCTCCTCGCCCGCCGACGAGAAGCACGGCCACGCCGGCATCGGGGAGCTGGCCGCCGCCCTCAACGAGTTCGACGTGAGTCAGGGACCCGCGCTCGCTTCCTGTCCCTCCGTCGCTCCCTCCCTCTCTCCTGTCACTCACCCCATGTGACTGTGGTGATGTCAGTCACCCCATGTGACCACGGCAGCTGACAGTAGGAACACTTGAAATGGATTCAGATAAAAAGTGGCAGTTTTTTTTCAAACTACTTTACCACTTTATTACCTGGTTGTAGGCTGACTGCATAGACCAGTCTGAAATGCCCTGGTGTTTTGGTACCGGTAGAGCGAGGGAGAGGGAGAGGTGGAAAGTCGAGGGGTCAGAAAGAAAAAAGTCCTGCCATGTGATTTTTTCCACCCATACACTCAGCCAGATGATTTTACTGATTCATTCTATGTCCTGGCTGAAGAATTTAGCTGAGTAGCAAATCCAGGTGATTGAAACGAAATTCAGAGGAGGAATTTTACTTTCTAAACCTGGATTTTCTGCCTCTGTGGAGAGCAGGAGTGCTTTAATGTGTCAGAAACGTTGGTGAATGTGCAAGTGAGGTGGTTCCCGGCTTCATGCTTACAGGTTCTGACTTCTCACAGATTTCAGGAAAGGATCTCTTAAGATTGATCGTAAGTGACTGCAGCTTCCTGGGGAACTGGCAGCTGTCTTTGTGATTATCTGATCTCTGGAACAGTCACTAAAAAAAAAAGATAAGGCGTTCGGCACAGTTATGGCTCTATGCGACTTCCTGAGGGAAAGGAAATTACACTGGACAATGTAGAGAATACATGTCACCAGATAATATATCTGTACTTTATTACAAATATGATGAACTCCAGAAAGTCAAATGGAAACAGTATGGAATATCCTTTTTCCTTTGTGCAATATGGTATATCTAGTGTTCCTCCGGCGCTGTCCAGGTCTGAGTGCGGAGTGGAGGTGCTGAAACTCAGCCCTGTCCCTCCGGCGCTGTCCGGGTCTGAGTGCGGAGTAGAGGTGCTGAAACTCAGCCCTGTCCCTCCGGTGCTGTCCATGGTGCTGCAGGCTAGGCTGGTGAGACACAGGTGCAGTGGAGCGGAGTGTTGGCAGATCTCACTAGAGACTCATTACTGGAGAGTGAGGTTTCATGATACTGAAAATGGACGGAGCTACTATGTGCTACCAGCAACTCCTCATTGAGCCAATAATTGCATTTTGTTGAGAAGATAAAAATCTTTTGACGAGTCATTGATTGTATCTCATTCTCATATTTAGCACCTCTCATTCTTACATTACTGAACTGGAGCTGAGATGAGCTTTTAACCTAAAGGTTGCAGGTTTATTCCCACATGCTATTGTGTACGCTTGAGCAAGGTACAAGGTACTTGCCCTGAATTGCTTCTGTATCTGTTGCACTCTGTGAGTTGCTCTGGCTAAGAGCATCTGCAAAATTCCTGTTGTGTAATTACTGCTTATTACTGTGTTTCATCAAGTACAGGTTTTTGCTTATTTGGTACATTAGGCATATATGAAACAGAATGACAGGAAAACAGAATACTGGTAATGGATGTTTCTAGTTCAAGGAACTCCACAACTGTAAAATATTAACAGGGTGACATCTAGTGGGCAGAAAATGTAATTTCTCTTTATACTTTGGTGTACACTTCCGAGTATAAAGTATATGAATTTTCTCTTACATTTACTTTAGCCTTGGTAGATTAGGATAACATCCACAAGTGATGGATTTAGGGCTAGGCATTGGTTATGTAAGGGATAATCCACCACAAATTTTTTTTTTCCCTGGAAAATTAGAAACAAATGAACTGAAACAAATTTTCCATTGTGTTGTCCTACATAATATAATCCTGTGCGGAGGCATTGACTAACCGGTGTATTGGAGTAAGACACGAGGAAAGTTAACGGCTCAGTAACGTTTTTCTGGCACCAGGTGTCGCGAGCTAGCAAATTTGAAAATTCACCGCACTTTCTTTCTGGAATTGTAAATTGTTCTGTCTTGTGCAATAAATAAATAAAATAAATGCATATCATGTAATACATAAAAGCATGACAAGCTACCATACGTCTTTGTACGCTTTGTATTAGTGGAATTTTCCTCATGGCGACACAGCGAATTACATGCACCGTCTACCGATGTGTACCAGTTACAACAGCGCATTTTAGAGATGCAGGACCCGCTGAGTCCTCGGTCAGAATGAGAACTCCGAGCTAAATGGCATTTTAAGAGATGCTGAGGTGGCGAACGGTGATTGCAGCTCGTATCCTTAGATGTGCACCATCGCAGAATGTTTTAGAGAAGATATTGCATCTCATTTAAAATTATGTCTTCTAAATCGCGCGCGGTAAAAGTTGATGACTAATGCCATTCTGTGCATTAGTAATTGAAACCGGCGTTGTAAACATGCACTTTTCACCACCGGAGCTTGCTATAACTCAAAGACTGGATGGGAGTGACGTTTTACGGCAAAACACAAAATAGCCATTTACTAACAAGAGGAGAACGGGTTGCTGCACACTGCTCGGGATTCAGCTAAACATATTCGGAACGTTACATACATTTACATTTTTTTCAGCACTTTGTACAGTACGTTGATGATGGTGTGAGACTGGTGTGCCATATTTCGCATGACACCGCCCTATGCCATTATTGGTTGATGTCTGGCTTCGGTCGTGAACTACCTGATACTCATGCCAACATAGTTTGCATGCTACGATATTTCATCGAATGTAATACAACATCATGGTATTTTTCACATAATACTTCATTCATGCTGCTGTTTCGGACATGCTAAAAACTATATATAGCAGGTAGTACATGCATATAGCACTTATAGTACTTTTATTAAAACGCAAGTGCTGTTGTTTCTTCACAGATATGTCAACTTGCAAAACTGTGTTTCCAAAAAACAAACAAAAAAAAAAAAAACCAAAACGTTACGGCTGTATTTATTTGGAATTGGAAGTCAAGGACCAGTGATGATTGATGTTTTCTGCGTATTGATTCAGTAATGGAGCAGAATATGAGTCCTGGGTATTCTGCTCAGAACAAATGCCTGTCTTTTTCTGGTTTCTAATTCATTGAAGACCAAAATGGAATTTTCTTTCTGTAATAGCATCAAGGTTATCTCTCAATAAAAACCTTGTCAGCAATAAACATCTATTACTCTCTGGTATGCTGGTTCTACAACTGCTGAGGGTGAGACAGTTACAGCTGTAAAAAAGTCAAACACAAGTGCAACTAATAGTCCTACATATTGAGAATGATTTCTTTTTATTGAATCAATATGTAGCTGTCCTGTTGAGCTCTTCAACTTATGCCCAGGCATATGCACATCTCAAAATCGAAAAAAGGCAACTTTCCATGGTAAATGTTACATACATAAGGTGTTTGTACAGTAATCACTACATTCATTATTAGTGTGGTTAAATGCAGTGGTGTGTAACTGGCTATGACAAGTTAGCACATGTCCAAAAATCTAAAATGTTATTTTTAAATTTATTTTTTACATCTCATGAATGTAAAAACTTCAACTTTTGAAGCGACGGGTAAGAATTTTAAATAATCAATTTCATAAAAAATGTAGAAAAATTGCAAGTTTTGTAACTTTATTCCAAAGTTCATGCAGTTCAGATTTTCTCTAATTAGTCATCCGATCTCTTGAGCTGGCTTATATTTAGTTCAAGAGTAGCCGAAACAAATTAATGATAATTATAGTATCCTTCTTGACCAATTACACATTCATCAAAATTATTCAAAAGCTAGTTTCATCACCTCCAACCCTAAATACAGCTTTCTGTATCCTTTCTGAAATACTTATTATTAAGCATAAAGCACGTTGGGTGCAAGTTCCTTTATAATAAAAAAAAATCTGAACCTTATGTTGATGGTTTGCAAACCATCTTGTGTGTGCACCTCTGAATATGGATAAGCATAGGGAAACAGACGGCAGTATCTAGGGCAGGTAATGATTCCTCAGTTGCAGCAGGGTAGTTGGCAAAGGGATTTGGGATACCCCTGGCAGTGATGTGAATGTCTGTGGTCTGCAGAGAGGGGCAACATCAGGGATTTTGGGCCCCCATGGGAAGATCTTGCATTGGGCCCCTCCACCGCAGAAAATCCTGTGGGGTGATTTTTTTTGAGGGCCTCTGTCAGTCAGGGCCCTTGGAGTTGTCCCTACCCCCCCCCACCTCACCTCAGATCAGGAGCAGTCTGTGTGGAGATCAGTAGATCAGGAGCGGTCTGTGGAGGGAAAGAGTGTCCAGAAAGTTTCCAGTCTGTGAGGGGAACAGACGGAGCACTAATAGAACAAGACCTCTGT
Source organism: Anguilla anguilla (assembly GCF_013347855.1). Taxonomy (NCBI): domain Eukaryota; kingdom Metazoa; phylum Chordata; class Actinopteri; order Anguilliformes; family Anguillidae; genus Anguilla; species Anguilla anguilla. Next base: position 54,820,719 of record NC_049207.1, on the reverse strand, counting down.
GTTTGGTCAGGTCAGACAGTTGCTTTAAAGGTGGAATTAAGGAATCACTTAGCAACAAGGATTTTCGTCACCTGCTGACCTGGCGGTTAAGGTGATCAGTGAGAGCGGCACACACTCCTGGCTCAGGCTCAGGAAATGGCCCTGGGGTGCAGCCGTATTACAGGGGCAACCCTGTGTGAATGGCGGGACAGGGCACTCTTTGGATTAAGTTTCTTTAAAAAAAGAAAGAAAAAAAAAACCTCAGGTCTTAGTACAAATTGAACAGCATGTGTTTGAAGGCACATACAGGCCTGCAGGAAAGCTCTTTTTCTGCTGGTGTAATCTCCTGTGGTAACCATGGGATACACACACACACACACAAGACCAACAGGTACAGAAACACACACACTTACACCTGCATGCGTCCGTATGACACACGCATGCGCAAACACACAAATCTAACCTCAAGTTGGTGGCTTGTCTGGAAAATTGACTATGCATGAGTAATTGTGAACAGTAGCTGCATTGTCCTTGGATAAAAATAGGAAGTGGTGTCATGTAATGGCTTTACTGCCTTGCTTCATAGTAACTATAGGTACGGAGAGTTTATGCAGACTGTAGACCATTAGTTGGCACCTGCCATTGCAATGTAATGTTCCGGAATGTTCTTCCTATGTTAATTGCTGTTCTGCTGTTTTACAGAGGTATAATAAAGAAAGGATTACAATTATTTATTTATTATGTTCCCTTAAACCCAAATTATATTAAAAAAACCCAGTTCCCAGGAGGGATTAGAGGTCTCCATTTTCACGCTGTCAGAAGGCATGGCCTGGGAACTTAGTTTTATTACTTTATTTCCGTATTGTCGAGGGTTGTGTAAGGGTCCAGTTTCCAAATCACATTTCCCCTCTCGCACTCACTGTCCTCTGTGTAATCCTGAAGCTAAAGCATAGGTATGCAACGTGACGTTTTAATACAGTCCTTTTCTGTGTAGCGGAAACAGAATACACCAGTTTTAGCCTGAAGCCAACAGGGGGCGCTGTTGCGCTACTAATGTTTTGCTATTATTTTTAAGCATTCTCCTGTTTATTCTTTTTTCAAATTGCGTCACAGAAACTGAGCTTTTCCATACAGTTAGCTTGAAAAACACACTTGAAATGTGCTTCAGACAGCCATTAAAAACATGTTTATTGTTAAGGTTTTTGACTTAACGGATGCTTCCCTGACTAAGGTGACAAATTAAATCTGAATTGGAACATGGCGTTTTTGAACATAACAAGTTATGCTTTTGAAGGTGGCTCGGTGCCTGCTTAATCATATTTATTGCTCATAGAATTTGCTGCAATATGCAGACCACATCATTAGGCTGTCTGGCCTCACTTCTGTGCTCTGTAAAGACATGCATAAACACAAGCACGAATACAAAAGCACACATATAGTGCCTATGCAAACATATGCACACACACGCACATGTATATGCATGCACGTGCACAGGCAAATAATGAAGCACACACATACATGATGCTCACATTTACATAAGCAAAACCGAGACAAAACAACATTAAGGGCACAGAAAAAATATTCAGACCTGTTTACGCTTGTGTACGTGAATGTACAGAAGAAAACACGCAAGGACACACACACACTGTCACACACACCCCTGCACAGATACTCACTCACACATGCGCACACACAAACACACACGCTCACACACACACACACACACACACACACACACGCACACGCACATTCAAGCACACACGCAAGCACACACACACACTGGTGCAGCATACCCCTCTCTCGTGGAGCTGGTGGTTCAGTGAATTTGCAGAAGATTTCTGGTTCATGCAGCCTGTTGGCTCGGAGATGGAAGAGGTGGAGGAGGAGATGGAAGAGGTGGAGGAGGAGATGGAGGATGTGGAGGAGGAGATGGAGGATGTGGAGGAGGAGATGGAGGATGTGGAGGAGGAGATGGAAGAGGTGGAGGAGGAGATGGAGGATGTGTTGCAGGTGAAGGTTTACTGTGTACCATTCCAGCTCAGTGAAACGGAGAGTCGTTCTGGAGAAGGGGGGGGGTTTGGGGAGGGGGGGGGTCTGTGGCTGTCCAATGCCACATGCTAGCTGAGAGTCCTTCTCCCCTCATTTACACGCTGTTCACTTCAGGCCACTGTAGCATCTGCTCCCCATGACTGACAGTGCTAGCGCTGCACAGGGAGCTGGGAGACGTAGTTCCATATTTATACTGGCTGAGGGGCACAGCAAGCGTGCAGCGCAGCGGTGTTTAAACACACAGCATGAGGTCCGTGGTGAGAAACAGATGTGTATCTCATCATGAGTGTGCTGTGCTGCGGCGGCCATTGCTGGCCGCTTGTAAATACTCTGTTCAGAGCCTTTGGGTGGACTCTGTGTTATGGAGAGAGAGAGGAACGTGGACACTGTGTAGTTTTAGGGTCCGTGATGGTGTTTTTGCCTTTATTGAAGTGTATCTGGCATGCTGCATTGTAGATATGCGGGTGCTGGCTTCTCTTTAGAGCTGCTTCTGGATGTTAAAGCTGTGAGCTGCCTGTACTCGTATCCTCTCAGAGCTGCTGTCCTGGGGGACCAGTATGGGGAACGCTCTCGTTTGGTGAGATGAAGTGCTCTGATGTATGCAGATGTATTCAGGGCCAGGCTGTTATCTGCGGGCTGATTGCAGGATCAGTGGAGCCCTGCACACTCTCCCCTGCTCCGCTGCTCCGCTGCTCCCCTGCTCCTGGGTCTCAGACTGGCCCTGTCCCCATCAGACTGGATGACTCAGCCCTGCTCTACACTTCACCTCTTTATGGGGGTGTGGTGCACCTCCTGCTTCTGGGGGAGTATGGTGCACCTCCTGCTTCTGGGGGAGTATGGTGCACCTCCTGCTTCTGTGGGAGTATGGTGCACCTCCTGTTTCTGTGGGAGTATGGTACACCTCCTGTTTGTGGGAGTATGGTACACCTCCTGCTTGTGGGAGTCTGTTGCACCTCCTGCTTTTGTGGGAGTATCGCGCACCTCCTGCTGTTGTGGGAGTATGGTGCACCTCCTGCTTTTGTGACAGTATGGTGCACCTCCTGCTTTTTTGATAGTGTGGTGCACCTCCTGCTTTTTTGATAGTGTGGTGCACCTCCTGTTTGTGGGAGTCTGGTGCACCTCCTGTTTGTGGGAGTCTGGTGCACCTCCTGTTTGTGGGAGTCTGGTGCACCTCCTGTTTGTGAGAGTATGGTGCACCTCCTTCCTCTGCTTATACAGTAGATGTGTTGCTGTGTTGGCTGTGGATCATTTTGTGTTTCAAGCCCAGGCTGAAATCGCAGGGTACACACCAGGTCTCCCCAGTTACCTATCCAACACTTTCATTAAGGACTCCTGATTGAATGAATCTGCGGCTTGCCCTTTACAGGCCACTGCTAGGGCTCATTTAATCTGATTTACCAAAAGGAATTTCCCAGAAGACTTCTGCACATCTAATATTGACCTTTAGGTATATCTTAAGCAAATAGTTGCCTTAAAATGCATAGTAACCGCTGGTGTTCGGTCAACATTTTACCTTAACCTTCAAATATAAGGTGCAGTTCTGTTAGTTCGGCAATCACTGTAATTTAAAAAAGTGTGCGCTGAAGCTAAAAATAAGTGTAAGTTAAAAGTGCTTGTTTTTTGTGCTTGTTTTTATTTGTACGGTATGCACAAGGGTTTACTTACTACAGTGCTTAAGCACTTTATGCGTTTAAGTCTGGGTGTTTTTATGTGTGTATAATGCTGTACTAATCTCAGGGGTCACGCAGTCTGCCTTAGGGAAATAAAGACTGTTGCTGCAGTACACACTCGCTGCCATCTTGTACCCAAGCCTGTTGCTTCCTTGGCAACACAAATAGGCAGAAGCATGCATTAATGTGGACATTAATACCGGAGATGGAATTCGTAAGAGTGAATGTCCTTGATGAAAACGATGAGATGAGTCGGTATGCAAATCCAGAGAGCTTGGGAGGCTCTGGCAGAGCGAAAGCAATGCTCAGATGAATTGAGGCAAACCCACACACATTATGATCCTCTGAAAAGTTTCTATTGAAGTCAAACAAGCCACTTTTTCCACCGTCTCATCTCTGATGAATTACTTCGCAATTGGCAGTCTGCGCATTTTTTTCCCCCTTCTTTGCCGAACAATTTTGAGAGTATTGCTCCTGTATATCATTTCATAAAAAAGTGAAATGTGTATGTCAAAGCATTTTCAATTTTACAAAGCAGTGTGTTAAAGCATCCTTTGTGATGTAGAAGATGATGCTGATCTCACTTTTCTGACTTTTTTTCTCTCACTTTTTTTTATAAGAGAAATTAAATTGCAAAAATAGTCTGTTTTCAGGAATTAGTGTGGGCACAGCTGATGGCTCGGGATGTGGGTGCACTGGGCGGGGCCAGTGAATTTAGGTTTTCTCCTGACCAGAAGCGAGGAGTGCACAGCTCAAAGCACACGGCAGAGGTCAAAACTGAAACAAGAAAATTTTTTCTGCAGATCGGTCGCTAATAATATCCTGTTTGTTCTTTAACATTAGTAACGTTTCCTCTCTCTGTCCTCCGCCATTTTGTTTAGTGTACTGACCCAGGCTAGTGTTTAATTATTCCCCCAGTGAAATCAGTTACCACCTCTTCCCATTCTTTGCCCTTAGCAATGGACGCTTCCCCCACATTCTAGCGGACGGGCCACAGGAATTGATCGCTAACCTTTCTATCACCTTGCCCTCAACCATTATGGCCGCCATTTGGCAGGGTGGAGCGCGCAAATCACTTAGCGGCACGTCTCCGCCTTGCCCTCAACAATCATGGCCGTCTCCTCGGCGCTCTCGCGGGAGGAATATATACCTGCCATGATGGATATCCGCCGACTTTAATCTGCTTTGCCTGCTCTGACCTTGGGGGTTTAAATTCGGCTGATTTCAACATTCCATTCTGCTGTCGCCCTGGAACAGGTACAGGTTTTCTGTGGGGAAAAAGAAAAAAAAAAACGGAATTTCACCTCAGCGGAAAGAAATTCTCTTTTTTTTCTTAAGCACTATTTTCTTTTTTTTTTTTTTTTTTTTCCTTCAGGCAGTATTACTCTCAATAACTAGCACTACCACCATAAAATAATGCAATAGGTTGTGTGTGTGTGTGTGTGTGTGTGTGTGTGTGAGTGTGTACTTGGTTAGAAATGGATTTGGACCATGATAGGAACATTCCCAAGTGCTTCTTAGTGCTAAATAACAGGCAATCCAGTCTGAGCCACCTGCAGCCTAAAGCACATACTGCTGTTTTTTTGTTGTATAAACTCAAAACTTAATTTCTGTAGCATTTTTATTGAAGTCGGGTGCTAATATTTCTTAAGGAAATAGAAATAGTCGGAATTACAGCAGAGAATGTGCTGTTTTCCACTGTTTGCTTCCGCACGTGCGTCTTTGAGCGTGTGCAAAGAGCTCCGTGAATTCAGATTCCTGTAGATGAGACGCAAATATACGATTCAGATTTTTTGTTTTTTTTAGGATAAATGTCTTCTGAAATACAGTCTCCTGCACGTTTTCCCTCGTCGCTGAAACTGGTTTTGTTTTCCTCTTATGAAATATTCAGTGCTGGCCCTGGTGTGGCCGCTGCAGGTTGGGACGAGGTCGGTGTGAGAGAAATCGTGCTGGTGCGTTTACTTTCAGTGGAAATCCGTCGGAAGTCGATTGCCATAAGAAAATAAAAATGAACAGCTTTTGAAAAAGTGCAGCCATATATACGTAGTGAATGTATAATGAAAGAATAAAACTAAAAAATACTGTTAATACAAAAAATGCATTACACACAGACACACACGCGTGCACACGCACACACACACTCTGACACAGACAAACATGTGGACACACACATAAACACACAGACACAGACACACACACACACACGCACACAAAACCTTTATGCTTCTTAATACGTCACTCTGCTTTCTCGATCAGTTCATCAATGCATTGTTCACCCTAAGGTGGTCGGTCCTGACGTCACCAGTACCTGCGCTGTGTATGTAAATGAGCAAGCTCTCTAGAAATACACAGGTTCATATCTGTCCTGTTTTTTTCCATTTCCATCTCTTGCCCAAGGCTGCAGCATTAACAAAAATTATCTTTTTTTCCCCCACAAAGCTTTGTTTATAATAACCATAATCCGGTGATTTGTAATCCAAAGATTTTAATTTCACTGTATTTATAATTTATTAATTTATCTTGTGTGCTCCATTCCACTACAGTGCAGATCTACCCCGCCTGACTGTATGAAAGTTGATGGACTAGGATATCGTGACTAGCAAACTGTGTGCTGTCAATGACTTTTCAAGGGCGGATGCTTAGCTTCCTCGTCATTTAATTTATCAAACCCAGGGATTATGCTTCCACATCAATGTCAGGATGTTTAATGCGCTTTTCAAGCTTCAGATGAGCTGTTCATTCTTCCAGAGCCCAAAAATATAATTTCAGAACATGTACCTTGTGGAGTTAACAAAATAACATCACCTGATAAATTAAGAAGAATCCCTCATTTGAAGTCACATTATATATTTATTAGTGGCAGATAATATGATACACCGTGTCCATGCAATAGTGGCAAAAACTAATAAAATTTTCTTTAAACAAGAGTAAACAGCGTTATATTTAATAATAATAGCAATAAAAAAAATCTTAGTCTTACTACATGAGCGATTTAAAGTTTATGGTTGTACAGCAGGTTGTGTTCTAATAGCATTTATGCAAACGACATGTGCAAATCATGCGCCGTAGTCCATGGATGACGAGGAACATGGCCGAGATGCACAGGGAAAAAGACACCAGTTTAGCCTAATTGCTAAGGGAGTCTCCAAATTGGGCCTGGAAAGTGACTAGACTTCCATTAGCCACTCTTACAAATGCCTTGAGCCTGCTGAGTCACTGAATATACTTAAAAAGCACTAAATTGACAAAATAGGCTGCCAGCTTTCTACTTATGAGCTATAAAAGACAAGAGACTGAGGCAGTGGGAAACGCAGTCAGATGACTTTTAATACACAGTCGTTTTGGGAGACGTCCAGGAAAGCGTATTAATCTATTTCTGTTTATACTATTTCCAACTGTCACAGCACATATATAGAAAAGGAAAGTAAATACATTTCCAAAAAGTTTTTGTTATTTTGTAATCATATGGCAATTTGGTTTTTATCTCATATTAGTAGGTTTGATGCAGGCCTTCTAATTGACTTTAAAAAAAAAAAAAGTGGATGTACATTCCTTTTCATCACATTTGCACCTTTGAAAAGAAAATATGTGTGTGTGTATATGCGTGTGTGTGTGTGTGTGTGTGTGTGTGTGTGCAGGTATGGGAGCATTCTTTCAATAGCTACTATATTTATTTGTCAGTGTTTTAATATCGTTGAAAGGGTAAGTGTAATTACACAGTGAAAATTGCGGTCAGTAATTGAATCATTTTGGAAAGCTTTAAAGTTAAGTCCAATGAAAATAAAAATCAGGACACATAATTAAGCCATTTATCCTTGCATATTAATGCCACACTTAAAGTAATTTTCTCATCTGCTTTTGAGTGTAATGATCACTTTGACACTCTTTATGAAATAATAGTAAAATAGACATCACAAATACTGCTGTAAGTGAGATCACTGTTCACATAACATCCTATTTTATTTGTCAGAAGTCATGAGCCATAACAAAGCATTTTGAACTGTTCTTAAACTCATAATAGCCTTCTTTCATGTACTTGAATGTGTTTATTTTTTGTTTGCAGTCTCTGGCTAAAGAAACAAGCTTAACTTATTTGACTTATGCTGTGAAGCACGTTGGGCTACAAATTCATTGTATAAAAGGTGCTATAGATGAAAGTTTATTAAATCGTATATTTATTTATTTATTTATTTATCATCACCATCGTCATCATCATCAGCAACAGAAACAACAACAACAATTTTCACCAATGGCAGTACGGTAAACAGTATCACAGTTCCACCGTTTCCTTTAGACTGACAGGCTTCTGCTGTTTCATGTGTTTCAAGTGAGAACGAGTGCTTCGGACGTCCATTAGAATGTGTGAAATGGTGTAATTCACTCATAGCTTATCGTAAAGTCAATAAACACATCTAAATAATTAATTGGGCGTATTGCACCCCAGAATATAGGAATTTTGATTCGAGTTTACCCATGTGTACCATGCAATTTATAACTATTATGTTTGACGTAAATACTTAATGACGTAAATACTTAATTACTTACTGTAATTAATTGGAGCATGTACTGTACGTTGTAATTACTAGTGCAAGTTGTAATTACCCCAGCTGTTGAACGCTTTTTTTTTTTCTACAGATGCCACACTCAGAGGGTGCTCGGTTTGCTGTCTATATGTGCGTGCTCTGTTTCTCTGTGTTAATGGAGCCCTGCTGTGTTCAGTGATATTGAAATCCACACTGAATTGGGCCTGGGAGAATTGAAGCGCTGGATTTGCTTTATTCTGGGGGCCTGGAGCCGTTTTTTTTCGGGCCCAGAGGGGAGAGGGACGAGGGGGTTGGTCAGGAGACTCTCGCAGTTCAGGGGTCGCGGTCCTTCAGAACCTCCTGCAGCACGTGTTCGTTGTCTGTGGGTCTGTGGGACATTTTATGTCTCCCGGGGCAAACAGGTCAGTGAGGACGGTCCCCCAAACCCCCCCCCCCCCCCCACCCCACCGCGACCCCTGAACTGCGAGAGTCTCCTGACCAATCCCCTCGTCCCTCTCCCCTCTGGGCCCGAAAACAAAACGGCTCCCGTCTCCCAGAATAAAGCAAAGCCAGCGCTTCAATTCTCCCAGGCCTGATTCAGTGTGTATTTCAATATCACTGAACACAGCAGGGCTCCAGTTCTCAGGAACCTGAACCTTAATTTATGATGCTGATGCGCACCGGTACGTGCTGCCCCCAGCCTGGCTTACGTGTACACGTTGGGTAATCTGTGCTGCTGACATTGTCGGGGAAGATCCTGTGCTTTAAAATCTATAACTTCTGTTTGACTCGTGTACCTCTGATCCCTGAAGCCTGGCTTCTCCCCGGCTGCAGTTTTCTTGGCTTTGGATGGCAGTAAGAAGGTTGAAACGTACTTCCAATCTTTGAAGAATAGGTTATCTTTTTTTTTTTTCTTTGAAATTTCAAGTCCGTCACAACCTGTATATGTGAGCCTCCTCCTTGAAGGGTTAATATGCAGGCTAACCAGGGAATATTTGGAGATTCTGGAGATCAGAAGTGTCCCTCACGCACAGCTGCACCTGCGGCTCTCGCGGTATTGGGCAGACGTAAGCAAAGCGGGGCAGTGTGCTGTACCTGAAAGCGTTTATCTGAGCGGGATCTACAGGTGATACGGAGTCAGCGCACTGAGGATGAACTGAGCGCACAGCCTCTCTCTGAATCAGTCTGCATATAAAACCTCACATCATCACAGGAAAATTCCCTTAAAGTGAATAAATGCTATTTGTGATTTGTCTGACACGCTTTTGAAGTCTTTGTTTTGCTATTATTATCGTTGTTTTTGTTGTTGTTTTTGCAAAATTCTGTCTGGAGTTAGAAACTTGTCATGACCCCATTTTTTTTCTATTTATACGTTCAAGGAAAAGTTACATTTATGAAAACAATAAGCGTGATTAGTTTGAAATTACTGCACAGTTGCATCACACAAACTCACAATGTTCACTCATACTTTTCAGAATCTGTACCAAAGGGTTTTTCCCCTTTCTTTCTTTCTTTCTTTTGTTCTTTCATTCTTTCTTTTTTCCATTCTTTCTCTCTCAAAAGGCTGTTGTACGTAAGAATGATTGTTTAATTGTTATGCTCTTTAAGGTATGTTCATGTGTACATGTCTGATTTGAATATATCAGCTGTCAGGCATCCCTTGCGGTGTTCCTGCAAACAAACAAACAATCAAACCGTAAGCAAACCCCACTGAGATTTTGCACAAAAACAGGCAATCCCCTAAGGTTCATGGAAATGTTTTTGAAATGGTTTTTATGCTTTTTTGAAATAATATCTAAACATGTTGTAGGTTTGGAGTTTGCAGTTCAATCATGATTTGATTTGCATTCTATTCTTATTTTTTATAGATTGGCTTTAATGACATTACATTACATTACAGGCATTTAGCAGACGCTCTTATCCAGAGCGACTTACACAACTTTTTTTTTTTACATAGCATTTTTACATTGTATCCATTTATACAGCTGGATATATACTGAAGCATTTTCGGTTAAGTACCTTGCTCAAGGGTACAACGGCAGTGTCCTACCCGGGAATCGAACCTGCGCCCTTTCGGTTACAAGTCCAGTTCCTTACCCACTGTGCTACACTCCGTCCGTAGAGTGAAGAGGTATCTGGTTCCATTAAGAGTGAATCTATTGATAGTGCACTTTGCACAATGCTTTTGATGTATCATTTCAAAAAGTGTAAAAATATCTGAAGGATATTGTTTACAACATAGCATCCTTTTTTCTGGGGGTCAATCTTCATTTGATTTGCATTCCATTCTTATATTTTTATTTTATCGGCTTTTTTTAAAAGAGGTATCAGGGAAACGGGGTGGATGCTGGTGGTTTTAAGTGTGAATCTAAGTGCATTTGCAGGCTTAGTCGAGAGCATTACTACTGGACCAACTCCATGAAAAAAAATGGGAAGGTGTCCAGTTTAAGTGTGTGGGGGGGTGTGTGCAATTAGGGATAATATCACTTTCAGATATCCCTTACATATTCCTTTGGACCATTTTCTACAGAAACTCGCCCTGGTGTGGTCCCTGAGCCAAAATGTGCTATTTGAATAAGAGATTTTTTGTTCTTTTTGGCCACAGATGAATTGTTCTCTAACAGGAAGGCAGATTCTTAATTATATTGGAACGTTATTCTGTCATAATGAGTTTTATCTGTCCTCTTTTTAATTTAACTGTGGCCAGGGTCCCCCGACGTCCTTAGCTTTTCATAAAGCTTTCTGCACTGTGGCAGGCAGACTGTCACTGGCGTCCAAAACTACATTTCCACTCACGGTGCAGCTGTTTGTGTGTCTAACGTGGAGAGCCACCGTGTTCTCTTCCTGTTCTTTTCTGGATCACTGGCAAATTAAAATAATAATAATAAAATAATAACAAAGTGATTTTCTCCCGTCTGACACAATATGACACTGATTAATTCCAATGAGAATGCAGTGCCTAGGAAGTCCTGGTTCTTACAAGCATGACATTTTTTATTCATGTAAGTACTGCACACTTTAAACTTATATGTATATTTCGTGCTGTTTTGGGGCTGGAGGGTTTTAATGCGTAATATATGGTTTAGAGCTGTGAGTGCACATCTGATTTTACACAGGAAACGGTGTTAACTCAACTCTAACAGAATATTTAGGAGTTTAGTAGTGACCACATGTACTCTGTAAGAGTTGATTTATCATTGAACGTTTCTCTGTGTATACAGAGGGCACCCAGGCCAAAAAAATAAGAAAAGAAATGAAATTCAAACATTGCCACAAAGTGCCATCGAGTGTGGAAATCAGTTCACGCAGAAAAGAAAACACAAGCAGCGAATTTCTTCTTCTTGAATGTTTGTGCACATAAAATTTGCTGAGTCATTTGTGGTCGTCATTGAACTAGCTAAACTGTGTATGCTGAGTCCTGACTCTTTCATTTACACATGAATGAATGAAACTGAATCCTGGCCAGGGACTGGGTGGTATCTAAGATGGGACAGGCTCTCCAGTAGGTGGGCAGTATTTGCCAAATTTAGGATTGAAGCTGCACCCTACATGCATTTCAGTTCTCTATTTGTGATAAAGTTTTTTTTTAGGTATGCTAGGCTCTGGTAAATGGTATATCATAAACAAAGTTTAGTTGATAACTCTAATTTTTAGTACCCTATTTACCAGCTATTTATTGGTATTGGTTCTCAAGTCTGTGTACGTGTGTGTGTTGACAGCTTTGCCTGTGGAATAGTCTTGGCTGGCCTCAGTTGCTGGTATTGTATGACATGGATGTCTAATAGGTCCTCTTGAAACTTTGAAGCTGTTTTAATTGCAATTCTATTTTTGTTGGTTCCTCTACGTTTGGTACTTTTTGCACTCAAAAGCAGCTCTTACAGTGACATTGTGTTTCCACTTGCTGTATATGTGAACATGAGAATTCTGTAGTGTTTATTCACAAGCATAAATTGTAAGCGCTCATTATCAGCTTTCATATCATGCAGTTTGCATGCAACATAACAACCAGCTTCAACAGACTGTACAGTAATATTAAACAGACTTTTTGAAGAATAATCGGGTAATATACAACCTCTGGAGGCCTACATTCCAGTAACCTTAAGTGTATTTTCTTGCTTTTAATGACAAACTCCTGAGTGCTCTATAGCTGTCATTGTAAACCCTGAAAAATGCTCTGGGCCAATCAAAAACAAAGGGGAATAATATCAAACCAAATACACGCACACACCTACACACACACACACACACTCACACACTCATTCACTCACACACACACACCCACGCGCACACACACACACACACGCACTCACACCCACACACACACACACTCATAAACACACACTCACTTGCACACACACACAAACACACCCACATACTCATACACACACACTCGCACACACCCACACACACACACACACACACAGTATAACTATAAGTGCAGGCCCCGCTCTCATCTGGATTGCAGATGGACAGCCTGTCAGTGATAAATAGGGCTCCTGCAGGATGCACAAATTAATTTGGGAACACAGTGTGTTCCTGGCACAGCTTGACTAACTGAGGGGACACCACTCTCATATCTGATGCTTAATTAGACCAAATCACTTCTGCTGTCCTGAGACGTTTTAATGGTGAAACAGAACAAATGAAAACTGACCGCAAAAGTAAAGCAGCAACTTAACTTAAAAGTGGAAGCGCTCCTGATGCCAGTTAGCTTTTTTTTTTTTTAAATGGCCTGAGGGCTTCTGAGTATTTCACAGTAAAATGACTCCAAATGGATTAACAATGCCTGTCTCACAGTTATAGTTAGAACAGCAGAACCATGTGACGTACCAAAGCAAAAAAATAAAATAAAATGTAAAAAAAGATCCAAAATGCCCTTCCTGCATACTCCTCTAGTACTAGTCTTATTCTCAGGATTAGTAAAAGTCAGGAAGATTGATGGTGAAAGTTTGACTGCGAGTCTCTCCTTGTGCCCGCTTTCCCAGAACTCTGGCTCGTCGGGACCCTCTGGTGTCTGTCTGGCTGTCATGGTAACAGCCACAATTCACACTGCTTGGCGTAGATGCCGATAATGTTCTTCATTACCAGTCTGTGCTGCGACCAGATATCTCCCCGCTTTGGAGACCGGCAACTCTCTGAACAGTCTTCTGGCTTTAGATATTGGTTTACGGGGCCAGATTTTACGAACACACACGCGCGCACACACGCACACACACACACAAACACACCGCAGAGCTCATATTATCGCCTGCGAAATTCGGGTGTGCGTTAATGCCAGTCACAGCTCGGTGGGGCCTAATGAGATTTTTCAAAAGCAGGAACACCTCGCTAAGGCGTGGACGTGCGTCTCACTGCGTGACGGCTGAAATCCAGGTGTAAACTCTGTCGGTGAAAAAGGCTCGAGAAGCCGAATGCAAATGTCGCTTTTGATCTGCCTGAGCAGCGCGACGAGCAAATTCAATCAGGGCTTACAAGCTGTGCTGTTGGTTTACTTTGTGACGGGAAGACCTAGGACTTGATGAACCATGACGAGGCTTGTGTTATGTAAAGGATATAAGCTGGACTTCCATTCACTAATAATGGATTCTTGCTGTTTTCAGAGCGAACCTTGTTTTTTTTTTTCTTTAAAAACAAAACAAACAAAAAAAAAGGTCTCGGTGGGGAATTTCGCGCGGTCCTCGTGTCGCACCGGAGTCACGGGCAGGAGCTTGAAGAGCCGTGTCTCGGGGGAGACGTGGCGACCTCCTTCGGACCGCCAGCTGACCGCCAATCCTCAGCAGCGTGTGGGGAACTGAATAGCGCCAGTGTACAGTCGGCCAGTAAACTGGGAGAAAAATGGGAAGAAATCCGAAATAAATGTTGTAAAAAAAGTCAAAGTGCACACGTCAGTTCTAGCCCTGAGTCATCAGTAGGGTAGCTGTTTGTGGTAGACTTGATTGGATCCTGTAACTATATAAGCGAGAAGTTATAAATTGCTTACAAGAGGTGTTCCTCACGTTGCTGTGCAGTAACCTGGAGGGATGGAAGGCCTCTTCAGCAGGGGGAGAATTACAGGCGTATGAACTGCGGGGCCAGTGGACGACTGGAGAAACTGTATCGATTGTGGAGGTGGCCGAGATCCAGCGTCTGGCCTCTCGCTGCGGAGGGAGAGAGGTGATTGGCTGAGCGTGGGCATACGCCTCTCGCTGCGGAGAGAGCGGATTGGCTGAGCGTGGGCGGACGCCTCTCGCGGTGGAGAGAGTGGATTGGCTGAGCGTGGGCACGCATCAGAATCTCCTCTCTGCTGGAATCCGTTCCCCCCATCCGCTCATCACGCGCTGACCCTTTCAGCCCTGAAGCCGTTACCGCTAACTTCGCTATCGCTGGTGCTCCTTACGGCCCTGAGACCTCATTGGGAATGCTGGGAAATGCTCTTCTCTCTAAAAGCAAATACCAGTGCACCGGTACTGAAAAGCAACATCGATCTTACTGGTTGTTAACGTGTGAATAAAGATCATGCTGGTAAAATAATATATAATTGCATCTTCTTATTAGCATGCAGCTTGTGTTCGGTATAATTACTGCAATAATATTAATAAAGTAATGAATTGCACACAGTACAGGAAGATTGTAAATAATGTTTTGAGTTTTGGATTACATGATTATTTTAAGTGAACTTTCCTCTACGGAGCAGTTTTAGTCATAAACAATATTTTTTAACAACTTTTCATCCCGGTTTTTATTTATTTATTATGCCCCCAGGTTAGAATGCTAAATTGCAGCCCTGAAGTATAATTTCATCTAATTTTTGTGAAAATGCTACTAGGCTAGCAGCTGTAGCACTTTCCTCTGGAAGATCTCACATCAGGTGCAGCAGGCCTGGGCAGACTGCATGCGGTGGATGTACCAGAGGAGTGCCAGAGGAGTCTCTGTCGCTTCATGGGTTCACCGATACCCTTCCTCCCTGGATGCTGAAACCAAACTGCACTCACCTTGTGATCGGCACCATGGGGTTCATTTCTGCACTGAGAGACGGTGCTTAAGCCTCCTGAGAGGACCGTTAAAACCCCTGTCATCTTTTCGGACATGAAAGATGACCTCGGACCAATGAAACATCACGGAAACCATTCGAAAGAAAAAAAAGCATTTTTTCCCTCAAAGCAATGTGCATTACCTTTCTCTCATCCCCATCGCCGGAAGCACAAAATGGCCTCTAAACTCTCCTTTGTATATTTTCTTTGGAGCCATTTCTCTTGTTTACCTCTTTGTCGGGTTTCTTTTCTAAAGAAATCTGTGGCAATCATCATCAAGCAAAGAGCAGCCTCTCTCTGTCTCTCTCTCTCTCTCTCCTTCTCTCTCTCTCTCTCTCTCTCTCCTCAGTTTATTACTGTCTGTTGCTAGGCATCGGTGACACACAGAGAGCCAGGCAGCTGTAGCAGTGTTTGGTTTGTTTTCATTTAAATATACCAGTTTGCTCCCTGATTGTCTTCATTGTCTGCGTTCACAGATAAATCGCACTGATGATTTGCAGTACACGTGAATGTGACTAAATCACACATCTGTGTTTAGAAATGAAAGCCTATTGGAATCTGCAGGCTTGTGCGATAACACCAACTGAATGGTTGCTATTTAAAATTAGCCTAGTTCATATCTTAATCTTTCCTGAACCAATCAAGTTTTCTGTAAAAAAAAAAAAATAAATAAATAAATAAAATTCTGGATAGGAAGGACTGACTGATTTATATCACTGACCATTTCTTTTGTTGTAAGATACATTTTATATTGACTATTTTTTTGTATATTTATTATCACAGTGCTTGAGAATTAAGGTTTCTTGGGTTTTTTGTTTTCCAGTGTAACATTTTTCTGAATGCCAAGGTGTGCAATTTAGAATTTATTTAAATGGGACGCCTTAAGTTTTTATTAAGTCTGTTTTTGGAATGTATTTTCAAAGTTCTAAATCAGTGTTCGAGAACTCCATTGCTTTCAGTTAGCAGTAGTGGTTGTTGAATCAGAATTTTAAATATTCCTATTTACTAATTAACTTTGTGTAACTTTTGTTTCCAGGATGTGTTTTAATTAATATAAAATAGTCAAATGGTCAAAGGACGCATTTCTCAGGGTTCTCTGTTCGCCACCCTGTCACGGAATGGATCTCGCATCAGTTTATGCAAAGTTATTTAGGGGCGAAGTTGACTTTTCCTTCTCAACATGAAACATTTGCCTTTTTTATTGACCCCCCCCCCCCCCTTCCTCTCCCCCCCTCCCCCCCTCCCCCCATCAATTAATCTGCATCAGTGTAAAGAGCCGCACGGCTGCGCAAAAAGCGTTTTTGTCGCATTTAATTACTCCGGCAGTCGTCCGCGGAGTCTCATGTGTAGAACCTCTGTGGGCCGAACCCGCTGCTTCTGCAGCATGTCAGCCGCCGGGGTCATGAAACACAGACAGAGGAGAGGGGAGGGAAAACAATACGCCTCTTTTTCTATTTACATATATTTCCTGGTCTTGAAGGATCTGACTTTACCGTTTCTCTCTCTCTCTCTCTCTCTCTCTCTCTCTCTCTCTCTCTCTCTCTCTCTCCCTCCCTTTGTGTGTGTCTCTCTCTCTCTCTCTCTCCGTTCATATGTAAAACAATATTAGGGCTTGAGTGGGGAGTCGTCTCCCAGCATGGCGATTGTTTACCCCCGGTTGCCGACGGCGACAGCAGGAGCGGCTTCCGACATGAATGCGTCGGTGATTTCTTCCCCCCCCCACCCCCCCCGCCGCCGCGTCGACCTTTTGTCCTTGACTTTCATCAAGTTGCTCGGCTCTCCTCTCCGGCACTGTCACGGGGGGAATGGCCGGTATCCGTCAAGGGAAGCAGGAGGCCGTTGCGCTACCAACATTTGTCCAAAAACCCTAAATGTGTTTGGGTGCTTTGGCTCTATATATAGACAGAACGGTGAAATGAAAATCGAAAGAGTCATCAATAATAAACGGTGACGGCGAGTGGCAGCTAGGTGAGCGGCTCTGTCAGGGTTGGAAACCTCCCTCTTTCTCTTAATTCCCCGCACATCGCTGTCTGAGTCACGCCGGTGTGCTCGGAATAAGAATCGGGTAAGATCCTTAAGGGCTCGGCTCTTCTCCTGGAGAAGAAGTCCTCAAAACGATCTGGCTTTTTTCATGCGCTCGCGAGCATTTCTCTTCTTAAAAAAAAAAGAAAAAAAAAAAAAAAAAAAAAAGAATCAAGGTTTTGATGTGTTTGCGTTTGCCTTTAATCTCCGATGTGAACTTCTTCTGTCCAAAGTGCACTCTCCAGACAGTGCCTTATTAGATTTTGCTGTCCTTAAAGCTGGAGTGGTTTTTAACTTTTCAAATGATGAGAGATAATCTTTAAGCAGCTCCTTCAAACCAGACGTGCACTACCGACAGAAGATAAAATATTTTTTTATTGAGAGTTGATGCCACGTCTCGGTGAACTATTTTGGCTTCAAAAACATCTTATCAGACAAGGATCTTGACCAATTCACGATGCGTGAGTGCCTGAGAAAGAAAGGACTGCTATGATGATCAGATCGGGAGAGAGATGTGTTTTCACTGTCATCATGTGATTTCATAGTCTGGTTGTATCTGGACTTTGAGCTTCTCACAGCTAATATAGCCATTGATTTGTCTTCACATGTTTACCCTGAGCTTTAAATTTAACTGACAACACCGGCATCGCAAATGCCGTTGGAATATGCTATGTACTATAGCAGACTTGTGTTACAAAAATTCTGCAACCAACACAATTCTTGACTGCACACTGTTGCACACTGTCCGTGCTGTAATCCATCATTTATCCTTAATTTTGATTGACAGTAAAAGAACCCGTTAACGGTAACTTTGAAATATTATTATTATTTAATAATTATTTATTTTTTACCAGGTTGGTATAGGCCCATATGATGGATTCTCCGGGCATTTCTCAGACACTCAGAGAAAGTGGAGGATTTTTTTTTTCTGTGTCACTTCTGCTGATTATGAGTGGAAGTGAGGACAAAGCTCGGCCCGCATGCAGGGCATAACACCTGTGTCCTTGGTGCGTCTGTTGAAAATGTCACTGCTGTTCAGACACAGAAGAATACGCGGGCCAAGGTTGGAAATTATGAAGCTCATTTTTTTCAAAAGAACACAACCAATCATGTAGCAGCAACTGCCTTTTTACCAAAAAGAGCCTGCAGAGTTCTGGAAAAACTTTCTTGTGGACAGATGAGACCAAGATGTGATGGCAAGAGCAAAGTGTGGAGGCCAAAAGGAATTTCCCAAGACCCTAAGCACCCCCCACACCTGTGGATCTATGGAGCTCGCTGTATTTGTATATAATGAATGTGATCACTAATATGAAGTTTTGTGTCCCTTTATGTCAAGAGTGCTTGAGTGTGGCGAATAGGAGCTGCTCATAAGGAAATGTAGGCCAGTGTGTGACGCCAGGACAAAATTAGGCACACCTAGAACTATCCATTAATAACCTTACAAGTTCATAGGGGATGTGCGTCTATACCCACTGTCCCAAATACCTGCTCCCTATTGGAAAGCGATACTTGTACTTTTTTCCACAGCGTGTCTTTGAAAGTAGGCGATATTTTCAACCCCGTTTTTCTACCATATCTCATTATTCAAAGTATGACAAATAACCTTTTATGATGCACGATTATTTCTAGCGTTTTTATAGTAATTGAGTAACTTGTTCTCCCGCCGAGTGGTTGAACAGACAGATCGACATATTGAACCCCATAAATGCGCTGTCTAATGGGGAATACTTCAATACGTAATAGATGATGGATGGGGACTGTACTCTGTTGTTTCACGAAGCAAACTAACGGCCACAAGCTGCCTGCCGGTTGGCTGATAATCTGATGCATGCAGACTCTTATGAGCCTCGCAGCGGTATTGTCAATCATGTCATTTCATCAGACTAAGACATCATGTACTAAACTGCATCTGTTTGTAATTAGAATACAATCTGTCCTTGGCTAAACCTACAAAAAGTCTGTGTCATCAGGCTATTGAATCCATTCAGGCTCAATGTCATCTATTGGACTGATGAAGCTGTATTTCATCAGGCTGTTGAAGCTCTGTGTCATCGAGCTATTGAAGCCAATGCAAAAACTAACATACAAAAAAAACAGAAAAACAGATGATTTTTTAGTTATCTGAGTATCATGGCATCAAACCAGCATCATTTGTCATATCACTCCATGGCTACTGTTAATTCAGTTGTCATTCTAAAAATTTCACCTTCCAGACTGCTGGAGGTCATAGTTCATGGCTACTTCTAATTCCACTCATGCCCCTTTCGCTGAGTTCTCGCTGTAATGACGGTAAACGATTTTGAGGGAGTATAGATCCTGTTCCTAAATAATGCAAACGCAGGTATGATTTCGCTAAACAGTATGTAGATTGAAGGCGTTGCGAATCGATGCGTGACATTGTGAGCAAATGTGAGTGTATGAAATGAATTATGCAATATTAATGTTTTAGATTTTGTCAATATTGGATTTTAAATACAGTTCTCTCGTGTTCTCTGTTCTACTAAGGCTTCACCAAATAGTTTCATTGGGTACCCTACCGTGTACAAATCCTTTCTCCTACGCCTGTCTTTATGGGGTGAGGGATGTAAACTAGATTGCGGTCTCCCTAATCAGGGGATTACATACTGTGTGTGCGAGTAATGTACTGCATATGCAAAGGAATTCCTGTGATATTTTACTAGACACAAGTAAAGTGATTATTTGAAATACTTGGAACACTTTAGGCATCAGGGCTGCTCTTGCTTTGTCTAATTGTACATTTAGATTTTTTGGGGGAGTTGTAGGCATCCGCACAGTTATTTTAAAAATGAAATAGACATCTCATCCCCTGGATGGGGCAGTAAACCGAGGCCCTGACTCACTGTGGGCTGTAAGTCCCGTGGCACTCTGTGAAAGAGCAGGGGTATTAAACCCTGGTGTCCTGGCCGAACTCCCACAGAATCTGGCTCTGTAACAGACCCCCTAATCACACCTGGTATCAGATTGGCTGCACAATCCCTTGCATTTCCACCTGCTTTGATTACCCCCGGTGGTCACTGCAAAATACAACCGAGTTCTCAGTTGACCTACCTGGGAAAAAAAAAAAAAAAAAGTTGTCTGAAATATATGTTGCTGTCGAGTACTTTATTTTAAGCTTTAGAGAAATACACAGCAGCGTGCAATCAGAAACAAATGACATTGTTAAGCTCATGATTTTTTCCATTACACCCCAGAAATGAAGTGCGGTAAAGCAATATGAATCTAATAATTTGCTTTTTTTAAATCACCGTGGCAACAGCAGACAGCTGAACATTCCAAATCCAACAAACATGCAGTATTTTAGGCCTAGGCTCACTCAGCATACATATATGTACTTAACATTGTCCTTAACACAGGTCACAGCTAATGCAACATACACATTATTGCGCGTGTGTGAGTGTAAAAATGCCACACCAATACTCAGTTTTTATTCTCCTTTGGAGATAATAAATGATATATTTTGCAGCGTATAAAACTGAAAGACGGCGGTGATCCTGTTCTGTATTAGGATGGTCCATAAAACCGAGGAAAGGCTTTAACAGAAACCTTGAAACCAACCTTGAAGGTCACCTTAGCGCTGCTCTGGCTTGTTTTCCCACAAAGCCATCTGTTGTCACTAATTCTTTGCCAAATGCAGTCGCTTTTATTTTGTTTCCAAATAATATATTTTTTTGTCCGTATTTTTACTTTTCTCGGTTTTTTTTTTTTTTTTTTTGGTGAACGGACCAGTTACTTTGGTACATTTGGAAAGTTCTTAGTGAAAAGTGTACTTTGTATACTTTTAAAAATTGTGGCATTTTCTGGTATTAAAAAAATATGTAGAAATAATGCAAGCAAGTGTATATTTATACATTTTTTGTGTTTCCCCCCTATTTTGGTATAACAATCATTTATTGATGAGATCCAAACAATTTTCACCTGTACCCGAGCATTAAGTTTTATATTTGTTGAATGATACTTTTCAACATTTAAAAAAAAAAAAAAAAAAAAAAATTTGATTCCATGGAGCATCTTATTTCATGAAACTCAGCGATCTCTCCAACCTTCAAGTTCATCTTTACTTTCATACTCTTTAACTGAACCCCTTACCTGTCCTAATTCAATTTCTGTGCAATCTCTATTCAATTAGAGAACAGGAAGATCCATCTTGTGGATCATATTAGCGTCACTTTGTGAAGTAAACAATGTCACCAGGAAGGCACAGACACCGTCACCGTTCATTATCCAAAAATGGAGATAGACTTACGTGAACCCTTCCCGAAAATGCAATTACAAACATTCGCTAGGGCAAATGTGTGCTGCAGTACAAACATGAACAAAGTTCTCATATTGAATTATACCACCGGTTCATAAACGAAACCTTATCTTTGACTCGTAGCATTGCCGAGTCATTCCATTATTTGATAAATGAAAACCTGTTTTAAATTACGCTGTTAAACTTGTCCGACATGCGTTTGGGGGAAAAAAAATGCCACCTCTATCACTTCACCTGCTCGCCCAGTCACATCTGTTTTTCCTAAATCTGCCCTAAATGCATTTACCCCTGGATTTTGAAAATGAGAGCAAAAAGAAAATTAAAAAATAAATAAATAAAATAACTCACCTGCATGTCTGCCAGAATGTTTATTTTATTCACCTAGAGCAGATTCAGGGGGAGTTCGGTAATGACTGTTGGTCCAGTGTGACCTGCCTTGCCTTGTACTGTAAGACGGGGTAATTAGTCCCTGAGAATTACCTGTCCTGGATAGTCTGGGGCCATTGGCTTGATGTGTGGAGCGCTTTCTGACAGTTAATTGTGTTAACGGATGTCCGCCAGTGTCTAATTAGGCATTGATTGCTATATTTTCAATACAGTGAGACCAGTACAGGACTGAGGCTTAGGGCAAGAGCAAAGCTAGCTTTATGCCTCTCTGTGGTAATGGCAGTCTGTTTATATACTCTATATATATATATATATATATATTATTTTTTTGCTCCGTTTGCTCTTTTCGCTCTTTGCCACTTGCCTCTTGCCTTGCCATTCTGTGAAGTATTTTTGTGACAGTTCCCTGTAAAAATTGATTTGAATTGTATATATACAGTATATCCCCGATCCCTGTGCAGCCGATTTCACCCAGACCTCCGCGTCCTGATTCGAGTTCCCCTCTTCCTCCTCCTCCTGACCCTCCTCCTCCTCCTCATCTTCCTCCTCTTCCTCTCTCTTTCAGAACAAGATCGTTCTGGACCCGCTGACGTTCACCGAGGCGCGGTTCCGGCCCTCGCTGGAGGAGCGCCTGGAGAGCATCATCAGCGGCGCGGCGCTGATGGCGGACTCGTCCTGCACGCGCGACGACCGGCGCGAGCGCATCGTGGCCGAGTGCAACGCCGTGCGGCAGGCGCTGCAGGACCTGCTGAGCGAGTACATGAACAATGTGAGTGGCTTCTCCTCCTCTCCCCCCCCCCCCAACCCCCCCAACCGACGCCGTCCAGCAGGCCCTGCTGAGCGAGTTCATGAACAATGTGAGTGGCTTTCCCCCGCCCCCCCCCCCCAAACCCCCCAACCCCCCAACCGACGCCGTCCAGCAGGCCCTGCTGAGCGAGTACATGAACAATGTGAGTGGCTTTTCCTCAACCCCCCCAAACCCCCAACCCCCCCATGTCCGGCTCTCTCGTCTCGACCGAAACTTCCCCCTGCCCCGCGGGCAGACCGGGAGCTTCTCCTCTCCCCCCCAACGCCCCCCCCCCCCCCCCCCCCCCCCGCAACCTCCACCTGCCCCTCGGGCGCGGACCCAGGGGGCAGCAGATATTAATGAGCAGGAGCGAAAAAAAAAAAAAATTAATTTCCCTTTTTCACTTAGCGGCCGGTTTTTTGATTGTCTGGTCCGGGGTGCGCGGCGTGCCGATTTCATTGACCGTCAGGTGGTTTGGGAAATGCCGGGGTTTAGCCTGTGGCTGCAGAGCTCGCGGCTCACTCGCATAGACTGAGAGGGCTGCAGTCTGTGTGCTGTAGTGCCTGCTAGTGGACTGAAGGCAGAAGTAGGGGAGGACTGTCGAGATGAGGGCTGGATCCTAGTCCACCTCCTACAGTCTCAATCTCCAGCTTCCTGGGCTCCTGAGAATACCACCTGCCATACTGCCCCAGTGAGAAAAAGGCCCAATCCTGATGTCTAGATGGGGTGTAAATCTAGGCTGGGAGACGTTTTGACATAAACAAACTAGGTTAACCCCAATATAGCTCAGGTTTTACCTGGATATTTTACCTGGATATCGCCTGGCTAGATCCTATTTGACTAGAAAGTGTTCACTTTTCAACAAAAAGGTTTTCACCTGAATGACTAGACTGCATTTCACCGACTTTTCAACCAACTTTTCAACACATAAAATGTTCATTGGGGAGTCAGTCCGCATACCGCAGGTTTTGGAATTGGAGCTCGGGGGAGCGGGCCTTCACAGAAAGAAGAGAGAGTTAGGGGGCGGATTTGGATCGAACCATAGACCAAAAATCCTTCCCGTCAGCAACAGGTGTCAGACTTAAAGTATTCCCAGTTATTTCTTCTTCTTCTTTTTACAGAATGTATTTTAGAGTGGTGATCTTGGGACTAGTCATCGATATTTGAGGAGACACATGCACGTTGCATTTAGACAAAAGTTTCACCTAAAAACAACAAAGAGAGGAGGAACTGCCATCTTAGACACTGCTTGTGTGGGGGAAGTAAACACAAGAGACAAGTAAAAAAGAGGAATGCATTTTCAATACCCTTTTTTTACGAGTCCTTTGTACACCACTGTAATGAATTATATAACAGGGTCTGCTTGACCAAAACATAGACTTTGTTTTTACCACCTTGACTGAAAGCACACCAGAGATATTAATGATTTAAACCAGTGATCCTCACAAAAAATCTATTGGAATTATAGCACATTTAGGCAATTGCAAAAACATTAATGCATTCCTACTGATGTTTATTATATTATTTTTTCAGTAAAGTGAATGTAACCTTAGACTGGAGTACACACCATTAATCACCACAACCCCTGTTCTGTTGACCCTTAAGATATCAGTGTCGTCTGCAGCGTCCAATGCTGTTTGCAGTGATTGTTTCTGATGGTAATCCAGTGCATTTGTTGGGGATTGTCCATTCTGGCAGAATTTGCGTGAGTGGGATGTAAACTAATCGTATTATTATGTGGAATGCAGAGTGTAATTATAATTATTTGTCTGGACGCTGAGAGATGATACGTCTAAATCCAGTCTCCTCGCTGTGTGAAGACGCTGGAGATGAGTTTAATGCACAATGCACAATGCCGGTGACGTGTCCATATTGGCTACCTTCTTTGGCATCAAATAACAGGATTGCAAAGTGGTGCGGACGGCTTTCGGTTGTGTTCGGTACAGTGTATCCATGGTTATTATTGTAGAGTATTATCGTTTGTACTGCTGGTCAGAATTTTTCCAAAACTTCCCACTACTGCAAGCCAGATCCCTTCTCCCCAGCCCCAACCCCCACAAAAAGAAAGCTGCAGTTGAGGGACTCTAAGAAGCCCCTGGCAATCCAAGTTCACAAGGAGCAAAAGCAGAATTATTGTAATGGAGGACAAACTTAAATAGGCTGTAACTAGATTAGGCTCACAGGGATGGGAACAATTGAACCTGCAGCTTTTATGTTCTGGTAATTTTGCTAACTGCATTGAAATAACAGGGCACTGTTTCTTAATCTGTTTGCTGGCGTGTGTGTGTGCGTGTGTAATAGAATGAGATGAGACAATGCCTGACAAATGTAAGGAATATCAACTAGCCGGCCCCCTTGACACGAGCAGCACTTACGCCGAATCCGACAGGTTTCGGGGACAGAAACGATCTCTGAAAACCGTCGGACCACAGCCGGGAATCAAAACGTGGGGGGCGGGGGGTGGGGGGGAGTGTTGGGAGTGTCTTGTCTCGCCACCCCCCCCCCCCCCCCCCCCCCCCCCCCCCCCCCCCCCCAACCGGTTTCAATCGTTCAGGCTCCTCTTTTGGAAAGGTTCTGTGGGGCTGCACAAGGGTAATCAATGCGGTAGTTGGCGATAAATTAGGTTCAAGTGACAGCGGAATGTCCATATCTGTCTGGGGTCCGGTGAGCGGTGATTGGTGACAGCGGCCCCCCTGGTTCCCGGATCAGTGCTGAATCATCAGAATTGGCTGATTTAGTCGCGGCAGGCGGGACAGGGCGATCTATCAATTGATCTGCAGCGTAATGCATCGCCGGCCCCGTCCCGGCGAGCCGACGGAGAGCCGGGCCACGGTGGGGGGGCAGTTGGGGGGGGGGGGAGGGAGGGCCGTAAACAGGATTTAGGGAGTGGGATTGCGGAGTTTAATCTTGCAGTTAGCGGGACATGGAACATAATGGCTGGCGGCCATTTTGCGGAGACAGGTGCCTATCGTTCAGCCCGGCGGCGGGTGACACGAAGGCTCAATTATGACCCGGCGACGCGAGGCCTGCTGGGCACCTGGGTGACACATCTCACTTCAGCCTGAGGGATGCCAGTGAGCCAGTGCCGGGGTGGTCAGAGCAAAAGACCTCGGTGATGATGTCACCAGTCGGAGTGATGTCACTGTACATCGGTGCATCACTAGGGTGAGCGGCAGTGTAGTTGTAATGGGTAAGGAGGACCTAAAGGTCACATGTTTGATTCCCAGGAAGGACACTGCTGTTGTACCCTTGAGCAAGGTACTTAACCTGCATTGCTTCAGTATATATCCAGCTGTATAAATGGATGCAATGTTAAAAAAAAAAAATGTAATGTAAGTCGCTCTGGATAAGAAATGTAATGTAATTTTTTGCATGGGGAATGTTTTTTTTTTTTTTTTTTAAGTGAAAAGCAGATGAATGGAGGGCAGATTGGTGCATGTCAGAGCAGTGTCGTCCTGGGAGGTTAGCGGGATACAAAGAATTTGGGCACTGGGGCTGGGGGGGGAGGGCAGGAAGTGGCAGATGTCCTGCTGTCTTCCTAGACGCGGGGCATCTTGTAGCTCTGCACCACATTCCTCCTATTCCCATCCCAGTCCATCTGGCGGACCTGCAGGCCCCGGCCAACGCAAATAAGAATTAGCACAGGCCTGGCCGTTATTTATCTGACGGTCAATACCTCCTAACTACAACATGCGCCCGCTGCAAACTAATCGCCTCTGCCGTGCCAACGGAATTTTAAAGGGAAAAAAGCGTTCGCCCAATAACAATAAGTGTGTAACGGCGACTCCGATGCTAGAGCTGATGCAGTTATCTGTGTGAGTCAGTTAAAGCTCGTCTGTTAATGCGCTATGCATTCGCATTCTGGCTAATGCGCTCGTGTAAACGCGACAGGAAAGACGACAGGTTTTTTTGTGGGAAAATAACGCTCAGCCATTTTGTCTGATCGAAAACAAATCCAATATGCGGTGACATGATTGAATGGCTTCGAGATGTTTACCTGAAGAATAACATCTGAACTGATGAGAAGCTATTTATCACTTGTCTGAGACATTGTTCTGTGTTCACTTATTTGCCACAATCGTTTCTCGCTACTGTTTTGCCTCAAAGGAACACGAACTCTCATGACAAAGCTGATATTATCTCAAATTCAAGAAAATAACAATGTGTGCTTTTGACTGTCTCCAAAAACTGTGCCACAGACACAAAATCAGAACCATTTTCTCAATTTTCTCAGCATTTTTTTCAATTTATTTTTTAAGCTCTGAATAAGGCTCTATGTCTCTCTATCCAACACCTCAAATGAATCTCCTGTCGTTCCCCGTTCTCCTTTATACCACTCTGCTTCTATGTAATAGAGTCCCAGTGAATGGGAACGGCAGCTGCTATTTTGTCCTGTTTCATCTGTACAACGATGAGCCTACGGAGATTTAGGAGCAAACCGATGGATGCTTGATAATGTCATAGCAACCATGGAAAACAAAGGAATCGTAGCAAGGACCGAAACTATCTATAGATATTGTGAGTTTCAGTCGCAAATTTCAAGTTAACCCTGTCACACTCAGAGTACACATCAGCCTCTCTACATGCAGAAATACAGCCGAGATCCTTTTAAAATGCTTTCATTCGCTTTGCAAAAACTCCCAGGTTGGTTGTGAAGATACACCAGTCTGTCTGCTTTCAGTGTGATGAACAGCTCTGCTCTGTTATAGGTTTACAAAAACACCCTGTGGTGGTGTTAGCCCCATATAAACACTGCTTAAGGTTATTCAGTTGGGTTCTTTAAAGAATCTTTCCAACGATGTACTGATAGAGAACAAAAAATGAAGTGTTCCAGCAGTGAAGAGTTCTATACGCTTCTTGTTGGGTGCTTTGCCCTGGCTTTGCTTGAGTGCACTCAAATCCTTTGGAGGGGGCCCGGTTGATGTCAGTCTTTACGTAACTGCTCTGAGTGATCGTCTTCACCCCCCCCCCACCCCCCCTGTTGAAGCACATCTTTCCGGTAGCACCCACAGAGCCCAGGCAATCATCCTGCGGTTTAAGGACCTTCTCAGTCACCGGATTTGAACCCATTCACACATTTATGGAACATTCCAGACTGTTAAATGTGCATTTCCTACTCTCATCGGTAAGAGTGTGTCATATGCTTGCAGAATTGCTGAGTTTTTGCCTGCTATTGAAGGCTGCAGCTCATGGTCCTGGTCAAAGACCTTGTTGTTGTGGTTTGAGAAAATTTCTAAGTTGAGTTTTTGGTTTTTCCTCAGTCCAGATCGATTTCAGAGTAAAACAAGATGTTTTATTG
This sequence comes from Anguilla anguilla, assembly GCF_013347855.1. Lineage (NCBI taxonomy): Eukaryota > Metazoa > Chordata > Actinopteri > Anguilliformes > Anguillidae > Anguilla > Anguilla anguilla. The sequence goes on along the minus strand of NC_049207.1, from coordinate 54,792,720 downwards.
AGCTCTGCGCTTTGTAGATGATTCATATTTTAAAAGGTAAAGCTCACATCCATTTCTTTGCTACGTGAAAAGAGTGACGTACGGTACAAAAGACAAAACACTATCAACTTAATGTTTTTACTTCAGAAGTTGCGAATCATGTCCACACAGAACAAATAGTTCAATAAATACAGATTCCAAGTTGTAAATTATTCATTTCCAGCAGTTTGTGAAATAAATGAAATGAAAAGTGCTCCGTATGATTTGTTTCGTTCCTATAAATAGTAGCCTGGTTGTTGGGGTGACAGAGTGTGCAGTTAATGTGCTTTCATCAGTGGAAATTCCAGTGGTCAGAAAGTAATAGTCCTGTCATGTGTTTCTTCCACCCGTGAACTTCGCCAACTGATTTTACTAATTAGCTCTACCTCCTGGCTGAAGAACTGTGCTAATTAGCAAATCCAGGTGATTTGAACAAAATACTGGGTAGGACTTTTACTTTTGTGAATCTGGATTTTTTTTTTTTTTTTAATCTCTGTGTGCTTTAGATATCTAAAAAAGTTAGCTGCCTCCCCAACCCAGATGCACCTGACGCAAGTCCCTTCCAGCTTCAACACTAACGAGCTGGCAAAGTCCAAACAGAGTTATAAACAGACTGACCTCACGTCTTCGGTTCAGAATCCCCCCTGCCTTGGCTTGAGTCCTTCTGGCGTTCTGTCTTTCTGAAAAAGGAACAAAACGAGGAGGCCTTGTGGCAGGGTCAAAAAAGGTCAGCGGACTCTCGACCCGTATACAGATCCCGCTGGGTAGCCGGGGGTTTGAACCCTCGCCATGACACCTCCTGTGCTTAGTGATGGACTGACCCCACCTCGGTCCGTAACCCTTTCTGCTTTCCCCGTGTCTGAATACAGCAAAAAAAAAAAAAACATAAAGGAGGGTAGTCATTCTACTGCAGCAATGTATTTTAAGCCCTTTTTGTTAGAAGTCTTGACACATTCTCTGTACCATATCTGTACAAATGCATCCTAATCAGCAGTTAACATGTTTTAAAATTATTAGCATCTGACTGATATGTGACAAGTGATTCATTTGAATAACCACAGTATTTGACCCGTCTTTTTTTTTTTTGTTGCATTGATTGATGTATTATTCTTTTTTGATTTATAACATGCGCTGCACTGTTCAGAGCTAGCCGAAGAAATCCATTGTTTTTGAGGAAACGATATCCGTCTCTTTCCCAGAAATGTATTATAAAGTGCTGCAGTCACTGGCAGAAGCGTCTGGTGACAGAAATAACTTTTCTTCATTTGTAACGTGACACAAGAAAAAAAAGAAGAAGAAGAAAAAAAAACCCCTCTACTGCAGAGGCACTAAAATGCCTTCAGATTCCAAAAGAACAACTGTTTGCGTGAGACATGAGTTATGGGGCGCCTCGTTTGGCTGGAGGAATAAGTGTCAAGCCCGGAAAGTCTAATGAAATTGAAGGGCAGAAATCTGCTCTAAAAGATACAGATTTGTGTTATGAATGATCCGCAGAAAGCACAGAAGCCCGTCATTATGGAAATTGTGATGATGATGACTCTGCATGAAAATACAATCAGTCAAGGGTGCTCATTTATTATTCATTTAATTATTCAACGCTGTCTTGTCTGAAACGGTTGAAGCACGGTGTTTAAAGTTTAATGCACACCGGCACACAGGAATTCATATTTCTGTATTTTACGTGGTGTTGTAATGCCGTGTTGAAAAGGTGATGATCCTTAATGTGCACCCTGCGTACCTTAGACCTACGCTTGAAAGGTGAATTGTTTAAAGAAAAGACGATGAATGCTAGAGGTAGAAAATGAAAACTAGTATATAGAAAAATATCAGAATGTGGGATGACAATATTAAAATTTTACATGGAGCTTTACTTAAACTCACTTATATTTAGAACAGAATAAATAAATATTAGTTTTAGTAAAATACAGGCAGCCAGGCAAGTACTGGGCAGAAGTGCACTCAGACACAGATTGCCAGTTCACCATAGTTATGACTAAGCATGGCTGTTTTTTAACATTTCATTTTCAAGGTGAAAATCCTTCATAGTCTACTTTTCATTGCGAAGGTATGTAGTTTATCTGACTTTGGTGGGTTGTCTAACTTTACCGTTGCCTTAGAAAGCAACATTAGTAAAAATACATTGCTTGCTCTGAGTCTTGTACTCAAAGAGCATCTCTCCATTTCTTGTCTGAATGCTAAATGAGGTTAGAACTACAGGCGGTTGGGTCCTGTGAGCTGTTTTAGGTGCCATTTGAGAAAGGATGAGTATGTAGTTTATCTGCTCACAGACACACACACACACACACGCATGCACGTGCACACACACATACATGCACACATGCACACACCCTCCTTCCCTCCCACACGCACACACACACGCTCTCTCTCTCTCACACACACACACACACACACACACACATGCACGCGTGCACACACCCACCCACCCACGCACACACACTCACACACACCCACCCACCCACACATACACACAAACATGCCCACACTTTTTCAAATGTGATTTAAAAGTTCACGAGAAAGCACATTACAGTTATATTGAATCTTCTCCCCTTCTCAAAACCCAAGCAGACACATCGTTACATCCCATCGTCTGGTTTTGTGTCCTTGTCTGTGTACTGGCCTTTAATGTGCTTGGAATATGTTTTTTCGGAGTACCAGCGACAGGCCGTTTGCATTCAGCCAATAACGCCTCTCTGTTCTGCCTCCCTTTAAAATGGAGCACAGGATGCACATTGAAACTCTCTCCAGCACCCCTGTCTGTAACTACACAAGCCTTTACGGAGACGGTGAGATTAATCGCAGTTGCATTGCTCTATTAGGCAAAGTCATATTAGGAGATGAGATAGAATTAACCAGAGACGTATTAATGCCATAATGCCTCTTAGAACTGGTTGCCTATTGCATTAAAGTGCTCCACTTACCGACACTTAGAGCAATCTGCTCAACGGAAACAAACACGATTGACACTGATAGGCAGGTCATGCTTTGGAATCAAGCGTAATTGTGTTATCCGGGGGGGGAGGCTATAAATATCAGTGCTGCCCATAACTGCATTGGCCATAATGGCCGTGTTCGTTTTATGAATGCAGAGTGAATGAGTGCCTTTTGAGACGGTGGCCCGAGTACCCATGTGCGGATGTCGCCTGTTTGCAGAACCGGGAGGAAAATGTCCTCTTTGGGGAAAAGAGAAAGGAGCGGAGAAAAGGCCGTGTTTGCAGGAGAGGATAATCCCTCAGTGCCCACGCTACGCGGGGGGAGCCTTGTGTGGGGTTTCGCCCCAGCGGAACAGAGAGTCAATTTAAAGTGAAGCTTTGTCTACCAGCTGTGACACTACAAGGACCAAAATGCCATTCTGAAGTGGTTTCACTGCAGCTACATACAAATGAGCTCGCGGTCCGTGCCACAGTCACGACTAGCAAGGCTAGACTTGACCTTTCACTTTTAACTTTTTTGATTTATGGCATCGGCGCTCAAATATTCGTCCATTAGTTTGCAGAATGTGAATGCTGAGTCATGTCCTGTACTGTAAGTGCTGCGAAACTCAATGACATTAGATTTTGGTGACCTTAATATAACAGTATGTTGTGGACTTTCGATGCTGCTCACTGATAAGTCTAAAATAAAAAATACATGAACTGCATGTTGGGAAATGTAGTTCGGTACAGCAAATAAATTATGTGATAAATCAAGATAAATCAAAGTGTGTAGCACGGTTGCCTTGCAGGAAGGTCCTTGGTTCGAATCCCAGCCTGGGCCTTTCTGTGTGGAGTTTGCATGTTCTCGCTGTGGCCTTGTGGGTTTCCTTCGGGTACTCCAGTTTCCTCCCACAATCCAAAGACATGCAGGCTAGACTAACTGGAGAGTCTGAATTGCCCCTAGGTGTGAGTGAATAGTGTGTGTGCCCTGAGTTTGGGGCTTGATGGAAAGTCTATGTGTGTCTGAAGGTTGCACAAGTCTTTATTTCATGCTGTCCAGGACAAAATGGCCACCTTGTCATAGGCACTGAGAGGAAACAAGCACACCATGTATTTTCCACAGCATAGATGTATTTACGGCTGCCCTCAAAATAGGCCAGCTCCCCGTCACCTCTAAAGTGTTTCAAATGGTATGCTTGGGACTCACTGACTTTTACTCATAGGAGAGAACACAGTGATTTTGACGAGTCGCATTAAAGCTGTGCTTTAACCGGAAACATCAGTAAAGAACCCGATTACATCAGCCATTGCTCTATTATAAAATGCAGTATGGCCACTGCTGTGCGATAGCTCTGATTTAATATGGGAGTAAATCTAGTTAGCGGTATTGCTCATCAGTGCCTGAACAGACACTTTTCCCATTGTTCTTATCGAGACAATGGATACCATCTGCTTTAATGTGTATTCCTTTGGCTGTTAGTGCTTTATCTCACTCTTCTCAGTCACCTTCCTTTTTCACCACCCAGTTTATTGCCTGTGGTCAGTGAGCGTTAAAGACAACAGTGCACTCTTCTTTTAAAGGCTTAATCAGTTGTGTTGCCCAAGAATTGTGGATACCGTTGAAACACAGGCATCAATGATTGGAGGATTTGTATATCCATTTACTTATCAACTCAAATTAACTACGCACATGAAGACACACAAAGTCAGGCAAACAATGAAGTTGTGCTATGTCTGAAACCTTTGAAGTGTTTTTGGAATGTTTTTTTTCCTTAAAATTCCATGTCAGTGTTCTAGAACCCTCAGTAGTGATTGTTATATCAGCATTAGAAAGTTCAGTCAAGAACACTCCCATCACATATTTGTCATCTTACACGTTGAAGGGTTAAGGAGAAGTCACAGCCGCAGAAAGAAGTTTAAGGCAAATGTAGAAGTTGTCTGATCTCATTATTATGGGCCTTGTAAGAGCCGTCCAAAAATAAAATGGTAAATGAGATGATGCTAGCCCACTGGGGCTGGAGGCTTCGATGGGGCCCGCAGTTGCTCTCTGTCGTGTTTCATCACCTATGGGGCTGGCTGCAGATTGGCAGCTGGTCTGAGCCCAGGTAGCGGAACACGGCGAGCCCATGAATTCCTCAGGTGCAGCAGAAGGGCTAAAAAACAGATGTGACTCAGCGATGTGGATTAGCTTGAGGGTATAGCCGGGTACAGCAGGAACATTCGCTGACCCCGGGCCAGACCAGCTGAGGAAAGCATTGGTGCTGCTCTGCTGTACGGTCTCTAAAGTCCAGGAAGAAACAGAAGCGAATGTCTAGCAAATGAAGTAAGAACAAGTTTTCTGGCAGCTTTCAGGACTGAGTAGCAGACTATACTGAGTTCTGGGTGTGTTTAATTTGATTGTCTACTCTTATTTGGCCCTGCGATAGATTGGCGGCCTGTCCAGGGTGCATTCCTGCCTCTCGCCCAGTGCATGCTGGGATAGGCTCCAGCACCCCCCGCGACTCTGACCAGAATAAGCGGGTACAGATAATGGATGGGATGAATGGAAGGAGGGATGCTCTTATTAGTGTGTGTGCACAGTGAACTTGAGAAGGAGCAGGGATGGAGAGAGTGATGGAGAGAGCGATGGAGAGATTTTGTAGGAAAGGTTAGCACGTTAGCACTGTGTTAAGGTGTCTGCTTCTGTTCTCAAAGTCTCATTGTTGGGTCTCCAGGTGGTTGACTGTTTGATCACCCTAATGCTAAACAGAGACCTCTTTTCCCCCCGTTCCTTGGCATCCGGTACTGAGAAGCCTGCCTTTTTTGTGACCGTGTTTTTATCGCTTTCAATAACAAATAACGACAGGGGAGTGGAGAATGTTACAAATCATCGACGATGACACACATCCTTTGCATTTTGGTCGAAAAGGAAATCTGAGATGTCAATTAAAAACCCTGTCCATGCCTGCAGTGTCGATGGCCTTGCTTTGTTCGACTCTGCGGTTGTGCATTCTAAATTACCTGCATTGTGAAGAGAGTGGATTCAAAATCCATTCATATGCAAATCTTCATTAAACCCCAGCTGAATTATTGTTTTTCGGCTGACGTCAAAAAAAAAAAAAAAAAAAAAGTCTTTGCTCAGAAGGTGTTGGTTGTAAGTCGAAATCATCATTGGGTTGGCGTATACAGGGGCTAGGGGAATGCTGAAGCAGAATTAGATCAGATAAAACAAAGTTTGTTTGTAATAGACGGTGAGCCTTAAGTGTAGTTAACCGCTGGCCCTCATTAGCTAACCTATTGTAGCGGAATGTCCAATCCCAGATGGTCTGAATGTGCTGTCCCAGATGGTGGCTAGACTGTGCTGAAACCTTGAACGTGGCATTACTGAGCTATTCCATGGAGCAAGGGTTGGCAGGCAAACAGGCAGGTTGCAGCAGAATCACTGGGTGTTGCAAAATGCACTGGCGTTTTTGCTGTAAACGAGCAGAGTAAACCTAAGCAAAGCTGAACATGTCCTTGCACAGGGAGCATCCTTACAGTTACAAAAATAAAGTTTTGTTTTTCATTTTCTGTCTATCTGACTGTCTATCTATCTATCTGCCTATCAGAATTAGGAGTTCCCAGTCCTTTTTTTTTATGGAAACGGCTGAAACATCCTCCATTAATTTCAGATACAAGCACATTTTCCCTCTGAATTGCAGCAGTCACCAGTCCTAACATTATTGGGTCTGCTTAACTCTATTCCAAGTTAAAATGAAATAAACAGCTGGAGCGAGCCAGGCAATCTTATTACAACAAATACGATATTAACGTAATGCGAGCGTCTCCATTCAGGATCTGAGGATGTAAGTGAAACGTCTCTGTGCCCCAGGGGGGTGATATCCTGTTATTCGGTCTTTGTTTACAATTACATTTCTCTGCTTTTAGAGACTCTTAAATAGGCTCTTAAAATACAACCTCTGCTATTATACTGTTGTTGAATATGGACAAACACAAATGCTGTAAGTGCCTCTTCAGTCCGTACAAGCAGGATCGTCTACGGCCTAATTTTTAATTACCTGCAAGACGGTCGATTTTCTGAAACAGGGTTGTTTGCCTCTGTGGCAAAGTTAAAGTATATCTCTAAGTTTGTTAGTTAATGCCAACTGTGTACAGTTTCTGGATCTGCAGAATATTAGAAACTATTACATTTATTACTATTTAAATCTTTTAAATGCCAGTACGGTAGGGGCATTAGCTATACACCTGTATTAGTTATACACTTGTATTATGATTTTAATGGTTAAATTATATATCTGCGTGATTAAAATCCTACAAGATGTATATGCTCTTTCATCATGAGTATAATGATTAATTCCACCAGCCTAGCTGTGTGGTAATAAAAGAAACTTGAAACTTGAACTTGATAATGTTTAACTTGTGTGATAAAAAAATTCTTTAACATATTCAAACAACCTTGATGTCCCTAACAGTGTCCCACAGAATCAGTCTCACTGGATTGATTGAGCACCAGGGTTAGAGTGTATTATAGTGTAATGGACCTGTGTGTACCAGATGGTCGGTGTAGGACAGCGGTGGTTATGGCCACACTCTCCATAATCACAGTTTTAATCCCTTTTCCAGGATAGACGGTGACAGTATTAAGGCTGGGATGATTCATTCTGTCTATCTCTCCTGTGGAATAAACAGCACCCTTTGCTTTGAAGCTGACTTAGAGAACGTGGAGTAAAAAGAAAGTTATAGTATGATGGTGTGGTTCAGTGTCAGGTCATGTATGTGTAATACATACTGTACATGCAACCTGTTTCTTTTAATGTATTGTTTGCTTCTGTGTGGCACATTGCTAGGCAATAGGCTAGAATTCAGGTGACAGTTTGTGTTTATTATTACAGACTGTGGAAACCATGACTACTGTACTGCATGCTGTAGTCACCTGTTGCATTGACTTTTAGTGATTGATCAGTGATGCATGAACAGGTAAAATGACGCGAATCCTATTTGCGATAACTCTTTAAGCATCCAGATCATTTCATTTAGCCACACTTTCAGGAGGTGAAGTGTTTGCATTGAGTTGCTTTTATTTAAGTTGGGGCGAGACCTGCAGAATCATTATTGCAAAGGAGAAAAAAAAAATCTTTTAATGTTAGGTATTCGAAATGCGACCCGCAGGATATGCATTATGGTATATTCCCTGATGAAAATCCAATTTCCGTGAGAGATGGAAATGGATGTTTATGCTGATGGAATATGTAAATAGATCCTCCAATGAAATTTTCCTTTTAAGTTTTCTTAGCGGATTATTATCTATGGCATCATTCATTAAAATAGGCTCTTACAAGTACCAAGTGACAGCTAATGCAGTCTTATGCAGACCATTATGGCCAATTACATTTAAAGGGGATCTTCACCCTTATTTAATATTTAATATTACTGTATTTTATTGATCCCTCCACTGTTTGAACGTTTAAAAAAAATTAAATAAATGAAAAATAAAACTTATTGCGGCCTGTGTATGAAAAACTGTGTATGACACTTCCTGATACATTTAAATCATCTGATTGACAGCTGCTTCCTCAGCCTTCTCTTCATGTTTCTCGCATTGGGCTTCATTCACCAAACGTGCGTACGAACACATTCGATCGTAAACTGTGCGTAAGAACGTTACCAGGAACATTTCGGCATCTTTTTTTTTCTTATCTGTGTTTATGTGTTTATGTCTTATCTGTGTTTCCTTATGCTAATCACATAAACAGGATTGTGCATAAAATGTAAAAATGCAGTTTGCTGGCTCTGTTATCTTTATCTATACATTATGTTATACCATGTTTTCTAATCTCTCAGGATCAAAATGTTACAAATATCTATTACTGTGGCTGTTCTGCCTTATGGAATAAAATTTTCCATTTTTTGTTGTCTTACACTTAGGTTTTATTTAACAATAAGCATTCCATACTCCTATGGATATGTAGTACCTATGTCATTGACTGATTTCCAGAATGTTTGGCTGAAATCTTTGAAAAGTATTGCACACGATTCTGTATTTCACACAGATTCAAATTGTTTAAAAAAGCATAAAACTATGAATCTGTTATGGTACGAATATAGAATTATGCTCCAATACACCTAAGAGTGCACAGTATCATTAAAGAGCCATGTTTTTGTGTATTTTTAATATCCTAGGGGAAAGGTGAGGAGGCATTGATTTTTACTGAATTGAGAGGCGAATATAATTTCCCCAGGGACGTTTTGAAAGAAATTAAAACGTAAACAAGCACCGAAATGAGTTCTTCATGGAGAGTAGCTGGAGGATTGAACACCAAGAGGTAATGTGACTGAACACTTTCTCTAATCAAAGCAATTGCTTGCAAGAAATTTGGGTCTCATTTTGGAATACTGTAATTTGTTCTTTTCACCTCTCTGTGCAAAGTAAATTAATTGAAATTTTTTTTCACTCTTGTAAGTTGAAAGATTTAGTTCATGCCTCCTGCCGTTAAGGCAGCAGACTTGACACAGCACAAGCTGTTTATCTAAACACGGTGCTCTCTCCCCAAATTGTAAATCCAATATTTAATTTAGTTCAATTAAACAGTGTATTGCCTCATTTGGAAAGGTGCTCGGCTTTCTTCATTTCTTTGCCCTGCAAATCTGCATCAATTAAAATAAAATAAAAATGCATCTCTTTATTTATTTAGCTATTTTTCTTTTTTTTTAATTGCATGTGAAATGCATGAATGGACTCCAGACTGCATTCTGTTTAGTGGCCATTTTGGCAAAGACCTGAGGGACTACTCCTGCTGAAACTGTGCCGACCACTTGAATTGCTATCATGCTAAACTCTCAGATCCCCAGCATCCACTGGTGTGAAGGCTGGCGGGTTGCCCTGGTGACACTGGGGAATTCTCCTGAGCGTGTAGAGCGGATTCGCGCAGGAAGAGGAATGGTGGGGGAAAATACAGCCGGCCAATGAGAGTTGGCTGACATGCAGTGGGCAAATACGGCCAGCCAATGAGAGTTGGCTGACATGCTGTGGTCAACTACGGCCAGCCAATGAGAGTTGGCCTACATGCAGGGGCCAAATACAGCCAGCCAATGAGAGTTGGCTGACATGCTGTGGCCAAATACGGCTAGCCAGTGAGAGTTGGCTGACATGCTGTGGCCAAATACATCCGGCCAATGAGAGTTGGCTGACCTGCGGTGGCCAATGGAAACTCCAGGGGGCAGATTGCAGATGGTTGCAAAAAAGCCTGTGAATATTATACCTGGGGTTCAAATACCCGCACGTTAAAAACCGGCTGAGGACAACGCGTCCTCCTCCGCCCTCGCTCTCTGTCTCTCCGTCTCTGTGGAAACCGGGGAGGGGAGGAGTCTGCGATCCATTCATTAATGTCTCGGGCACAGCAGGTTTTGAAATCAATTACGCACCTCTGAGGAAGGCCTCCGCGGGGTGCTAATCTGAGCGACTGTGGGGGGGTCTAACACCCCGCCTGTGATTGTTAAACGTTCTGCGGAGAACGCGTGTCCATCACAGTCACGGAGCGGGGACTGCAGACCCAGGGAACGGCGCAGTGCGGCACGGAAGGAACAGTTCTGCAAAAAAGAAGAAAAAAAAAACTCCTATAATTTTTTTTTTGTCCTTTCCCTTAGCATAACCCTCATGGCTCATGGCTGTGTCAGGATTTCTCCTGCGAAGAGTAGAGTTGCTTTAAGTTGGCCAGGGTTCCTTTGGTGACTCACTCTTGTTCACCTGGGTGACGTACCTGGATTCCAGCATGTTACTGAGACAGGCGTTCTCTTCTAGTCGGCCTCCGCTCACCTGCGTAGGTAACCTGCGGTGTGAAATCGAGCGCTATTTTTCCCTCAACGTGATGCATTTTCTGGGTGAAGCCTCTCTCATGCATAGAAGATGCCCTGTAATAGTGTCATTCCCTATCGGTGCATTTGTGTAATATTTGTGAGGACGCAGTGTTACCGCATTATGTCCTTAAAGAGAGGCAGGGCTGTAAATAAACCTCAGAGTATTATGGTCTGTTTATCATTCTGTTGTGATGGCGATTGAATGGGCCTGTCATATCTGTGAAGTGGATGGTGTGTGCCGGCTATAATGGATTTTCACTGTAGCACAGCTGGCTCAATCCCTGCATGCTGATTTAGGGCAAAGCTTTAAATACGGATTTTAGTGGCTTCTTCTGAAATGGGGGGGGGGGGGTGAATTTAAAAAAATCAGCTGGAATACAGAGGGACTCTAAGTATCAGTCATTTTTTTTTTTCTCGTTTTTTATTTATTTCTTTTTCTCAGTTTTACACTGAGGCAAAAGCAAGTTTCATTATCACCCCCACCCCGTCCCATAATAACCAGGTGACAGAAACCAAATTCATCTCAGTGCTCGTAATAAATGAACGGCCACAACTGGGAATAAGCCGTAAAATCGTTTATTTCGTGGCTACGAGATTAATTTACTGAAGATCGCACGGCGTCGCCAAACACCTCATCTCGCCCGTGTTTAATGGGACGATGACCTTTTAAAAAATATATGTTGTTATTTCAATGGAGAGCAGTTTAGAAACGGGGAGCCTGCGCTGTGTCCTGTAATGATTTATAGATTTTCTTCTGCCGGGATAAAAATTCATCGGTATCGACGTGAGGCAGTTCTGTTTGGTGTAGGAAGGTAATAAATCTCGTTTCGGGCTTAAGATCCGTGTATCTGCACAACTCTGGTTGCGCCGACTTTCCTCTCCGGGTGGATGAATGCGCTTCTAAGCTGTGGACCCGGCCGTTATTGTCTACACAGTCACAGCCCAGTGAGTACAGTCCGTTCTCCTCCATTAAGAGGAAGTGTTGCTCTGTCCTCTGTTAAAATGGATGCGCGTGCGTCGTTTTGCGTCACTTTGTGGACAATGGCAGTTGTTTATATGCCGTTTTTCTCTTGTATCTTTCGCTCTGATTGATGGCTGAACCGATGGCTTTCTCAGGCGCTCTGGACATAATTATGATAGCTACCGTACGGAGGGTGGTATTTGGGGGAAAAGTGGGACGACGGGTTTGGCACACAAAGCTTTAATTTCTGCTTAATTTCGCTGTCGCCCTGTTGTAGCACGTCGAACACTAGTTCAGCAACAGGTTATTTATTTATATATTTATTTGTCACCCCCAGTGGATCATATTTCTGTAAAATTCACAACAATGTCGTGCCAGTTCACAGGCACATTTTTGAGGATTGTGGGTATTGCGGTCCGCTAGAAAGGCCGTCCTGTACCGTGCTGTAATGGAAGTTGCTAACGTACGGTTCCCTCGACTCCACTCTTTCAGGCTTTGTGGTTGTTCTGTATTTATGCTCCTGCAGGGATATTTTAATTATACCTTAAGTGCTTTTGATATCAAAATGTATTATTAATATTTAAATGGAGACATCCTTCAGGGAGAACCACAGATCTTTTTAGTCTTTAGCTCTCTGCTCTCTCTCTGTTAGCATAAGAGCCTCTGGGGGGGGGGGGTGGTGGGGGGGGGCTATCCCTGAGACCGTTTAATGCAAACCCAAGGTCCTCAAAAGCAATAAAAAAATAAGATGTCGTCTCTGGACAAAAGGGTTTCTGAGCCCCTTGATTAAGCCGGGCAGCTGCGGCCGCGAGCTCGATGGTGCAGTCTGTACCGAGGAGGAGGCGGCCGGCCAGCCGGAACATTCCGGAAACCTGGAGGAGTCTGACCCGGCCGAATCAGCCCCAACAGTCAGGCCTACTGAGCATATCGGGGCCGTCAGTCCCGGCTATTAATTCATAAAGAAAAGAAAAAAAAATTCTTTGTTCCCACAGGAGAAATATGTCAAGGTTAATTTTCAGGTCTAAATTAGAGCGTTTCCAGCTGTTAAGCGGGGCGGTGTGTGAACGCTTTTGGGAATTTGGGTGTCCATCACACCTCAGTCTGTGGGCAAGCGGGGCAGCGCTGAGCCAGTATTTTCGGAAGCGGAACGCATTGCTGTTTTTTTGGCCCATTTAAGATGACTTCCGTGGGGTAGGAATTACCACCGCTGTGAGCTTGTGAATAAAAGGTGTAGGCCGTGTGTTTATATCCAGGTCCACCGAATGACTGCGGAATCCAGGCCGTCGCTGCTTGGAATACAGAAACAACAACCTCCGAACTGAAGTGTCTGCATTAACCATTTCTATTCAGTTAGCCAAACATCTGCCAGGGCATCGTATGACAGATGTTTGACTGAACTGATTTGGCTGTCGCTTTCTCTTCCTCTTTCCTGGTGTGTGAGAGCCGGTTTGTGTGTCGGTGGGGGGTAAACGCGAGCACGTGCGCCAAAGCGCTCTGTGAACATTGATGAGTCATCCACAGGCAGCGCTGCGTCTCGTCTGCAGCGCGCGCTGAGCGAGGGGGAACGCAGAGGGGGTCACGTGCCGTGCCCTGCTGTGGACACCAGGGGGTGCCGTGGAGTCTTGCACAGCTCCGACGCTCTCCCCAGCCAGTGCTCCTCGTGTGCGCCCAATGCGGCTTAACCTACATTTCCACCCCCTGCAGGGTGAAGCTGAATGAGGGGAGGGGGGAGGGTGGTGTATTTATTTGGATAAATTAAATATCCAGAGAAACATGATTTAAGAAAGCCCATGCTCATTTGCCAGTATATATACATGTGCAAGTATTCTGCACATTCATGTGTGCGTGTGTGTGTGTGTGAGTGTGTGAGTGTGTGAGTGTGTGCGTGTGTAAGTGTGTGTGTGTGTGTGTGTGTGTGTGTGTTTGTGTTTGTGTGTGCAAGTGTGTGTGTGTGTGTACACACATATGTCACCTTTTCTTAATTGCTTCAGTCTCAATTGCTAATTTATAATGAGGTGTGTTGATAGGTGGGATAGCATCCTAAGAGCTGAGGTCGTGCAGTTAGATTGTCCATTTGCCATCAACTACGCAAGCATGACGCAACTCAGACCAGCATCACAATCCCAGCTAGGAAAAGGCACCCAGGAGGGTATTGAGCTGTCAAAGCATGAGACTTCAGTTTTTTTTTCTCCTGACTTACTTTTTTTATTTGCTGGTTTTCATACAGCACTGTACCTCACACAGCTGGTTCCCATTCAGTTATTGTCTAGACAGGAGTGTCTTCCCCTGGGAAACGCACACTAATCACACTCCTCTCGCTATTCATGAAATGGAGTCCCTCCACCCTCCTGCTACTCTTACGCAGCGTGCGGCATCCTCCCCATCATGTGGGTAGTACCTTCCCTCTGTTCTTACCTTCCCTCTGTTCTTACCTTCCCTCTGTTCTTACATTCCCTCTGTTCTTACCTTTCCCCTGTTCTTACCTTCCCTCTGTTCTTACCTTCCCTCTGTTCTTACCTTTCCCCTGTTCTTACCTTCCCTCTGTTCTTACCTTTCCCCTGTTCTTACCTTCCCTCTGTTCTTACATTCCCTCTGTTCTTACCTTCCCTCTGTTCTTACATTCCCTCTGTTCTTACCTTTCCCCTGTTCTTACCTTCCCTCTGTTCTTGCCTTCAATATGTTCTTACCTTTCTTCTGTTCTTACCTTCCCTTTGTCATTCTTACTTTCCTTCTGTCATTCTTACCTTCTCTCTGTTCTTACCTTCCCTCTGTCCTTCTTACCATCTCTCTGCTCTTCTTTCCCTCTGTTCTTACCTTCCTTCAGCAAGGCGGAGGAATTAAATCCAGGAAATTTGTCAGCCAGAAGGCACTGCCAGCAGGCACTATATTCAAGCAGGCACACACACACACTGCCAGCTAACGCGCTCCAGTGTGTTTTTATGAAAGAAGGGAAAGAAGGCCCTTTTCTCAGAAAGGAGAGCGGGGGAGAGAGGGAAGGAGGAAATGAGAATATGACTCGGCCACTTCAGCGATCTGCATGGCGGGTGTCATGGACGACGCGTCCTGTGCTCTCCAGCACCACAAAGCTAGGCAGCTCTCTGTGCCCCTTTCATGTCTTACACGCGGTATTGATTTTGGCCATATTACCAAGAACTCCGCCTGATTACATTTCAATTATGGATTTGGAGAATTCCACTTAACCCAGCTGATGTGTCATTCTGCATTCCCTAATGGTGTAAGTGGCCTCCAATTAGTATGGACTGGATCTGAGTATTTTGACCAGCTACCTGTCCACAGGGTACCAAGCCGTCCTCTGATTGGAGGATGATTTGCCTCAGCACATTCACCTCTGATTCGCTGACTGCGGCTATAAAGCATGTGATTCTTCTCCAAGTCTCTGTGCTTGAGTTACTACTGTACCCCTCAGGATACCAAATGTAGTGTATCTTCCAGTGTATATTTTGGGTATATTTGAAATTGTTATCGTGTCATTGTGTATTATTTTAGTGCATGCATGTGCAAAACAATCAAATATATATTTATGCTAGCAAACATGAAACTCCAGTTCTCTAACCATTATGCTCCACTGCCACCCCCTATTTTATTCTGTTACCTATAGCATTCTGGAGCTATCACGTCCTTTCTTTATAGTAGCTAGTCATCTTTATATTGTATGAATAATTCCATAGCAACTGCTTTTCCCTGCTAAAATGCACTTATCTGTGCTGAGCATTGCCAACATGTGCGAGCTTCTCTGCCGGAAGAGGTTAAATTAAGTAAAACTGGTATCCATGTTATGTTTACAAAAACATTTCTGATGAATCTTCAGACTAATGAGTGTGCATGTTTAAACATTACCCATGCCTTCCCTGTGGGTAATTGTTTTACACTGAATTCTGCAACAGGTGGAATGCATGTTTTCGTCTTTCTTTTAACAAATAGATTTTGGAAGTGATATAACTGATGCCGTGGTCGTGGTACAGGGAGCACTGCCTGCTCTGTCCCTCTAAGTCATATGGGAGAGCCAACATCCACAAATCTCCCGGCTGCCTACCTTCGTGGACTGTGTAAATACTCTCTCCTCCCCTGACTGGCCCAAACTCATTGTCATGGCAACGGTGCACTGGTGTAGAACCACGGAAGGTCTTCTCGTGTGTCCTCACTGAACGCACGCACACACGCACACACACACACGCGCGCTGGAGAGCATCGGAGTTGAAAGTGAGTGTTGGGTGAGAGTTTTTAAAGCCAAGGTAATTTACTGTATGGTTTCAGTTGGTATTAGTAGCAGTAACTGGCATGGTTCATTTATCAGGCTAGTGCAGGGGATTTTAAGGGATGTTTTAGTCATTTTCTCTGTCAGGATGATGGATCCCCTCATATCCGGGGACCACCGAACGGCTTGACTTGCACTTATTTTGCAGTGTGTGCACACAGGAATAAGTAAAGAGAAACTGGAAAAACATTGTATGCACTATTTCTTCCCCCCCCCCCCCCCCCGCAACATGGGGAACTGTCCTCCACATTTAATTTCTGTTATCTCATTTGTGTTGGTCATTTTTTAATGAGAGGCTGTTGAAAGACATTGAGCATTATCACGCCGTTCACGCTAACAGTATGTAGCCCGCATGCACACGGGCACGCTTTGCGCGTGTGACTGTGAACATACTAATGCTTCAGGCCTATCTTCATCAGGCATACAGTACACGGATTCAAATGGCTAATCTGCCATGTGATTGCCCTTCTCTGCGTTCCCCGTTCGTAATGAAAACCGTAAGCTGCAGTACATCCTGCATCTTCTCCGAGGCGGAGGGGGGGGGAGGGGGGGGGGGGCGAATCTCGAGCTGCTCGGATTTAAAGAAATCTATTTTTCTCGGCGTGATTTACTGCGCGAGCGAGAGCGCGGTTCTGAGTGTATGACTGGGGCGGGGACGGCAGACACCGTTCATGCATAAGTTGACAAGATAATGGCTCAGAGGCTCCGATGAAATACATGCGCATACATGTGCTGCCCGGCCCATAAAAAAAAATAAGGAAATAAATAAATGAAATGTAAGTTTCGCTCAGTCGTGTCGGGAAAGGTTCCTGTTCGTATGGCAGTCGGGGGTACCAGAGGGCAGGGGGACTGTAGAGCACAGTACAGACGTTAGCGCTGGAAGGGTAGCAGACGGGGGATTTTTCTTTTTTCTTTCCTTCGCTGACTGGTGTTGAAGTGCTGGTCCCTGCAGGCTGCTGGGAGTCACTGAGCTGGCGTGCGGTAAACGATCTGAATGGGGCGGTTTGCACCGATGGTGGGAAAAGCACTTACTGCTTTGCGTTTCTGTGTCTCGAATAAGACACCAACGATCTGTCTGTCTGCGGTCGTAGAAAATGAGACAGATGCGTTCGGCTTGTCTCGCATGCTGGTCTGTTTCTAAGCACAGAAAAGCTCAGTCTCAGGCATCTTTAAAGAGTAGATGATCTTTGCAAGTAGATGATCTTTGTTTCTTATATTGCTATGTGTACATCGATTTAGAATAGTGCCTAAAAGCAGAGACGACAGTTTTTGGTCTCAAATATGAGTTTAAGTGTTTATATGTACATTTAATGCCTCATAATCACCTTTAGCTATGAGATATAAGATCATTAATGGCAGTGGGCATCAAAGAACTGGCAGATTCGTTACCCACATAAAGAAGTTTATTTAGTCCTTATAAAGGAGGGCTTTAGACCGGTGTTGGAATGCAGTGTTGCGTGGAATTCTTGGATTTAGGATTTTAAATGCGGGTGGGGGTTCCCCACTTCACCTCAACCTCGGTTGTTACCCTCACAGAGGGTCGGAAGAGTTTGGGCGATCCCTGCATGTCTTAATTGGGAAAGTCCCGAATTTTTGAGGTGAAACGAGGGAGTTTTACTCAACAATTTGGACAGTCATTTTATCTGTAGTGCGCCATAAGTCCATTCAGCTAATTGCTGCTTGATATCCCTCGTGTTAAATTTCAGGTCAAGCAATCAAATATGTGCCATTAAAAAAAAAATAGAAGTTGACTTAGTAATGAGACATACAGGAAGTTGCTCCAGGTGAAACTCTTTGGAGGTGCTTTTTGAGTCGTTCGGTGTGGCGGGGGTCACCCGTTACGAGCGATGGGATCGTCTTCGTTCTGGCATCAGACGGGAGACGCCGCGGTCCGAGCGTGGAGGCGGCCTTTGTTCTCCCCGCTCCGCACCTTCAAAGCGAGCCGCCCCGCGCCCCTCCGCAGACCGGACTCCGGGCGGTCCCGTTTCTCATCCCCTTTCTCTTTCCACAACCTGGATCTCCGCTTCTGCTGCTTACCCTGACCAAGACGCGCTTCTGTTTTACTGCGATTTTTAAAATGCTTTTTTTTTTTTTTTTTTGCTGGTAAATAAGCAGATGTTATCATTTAAGATAATTGTATTCCCCCCACCCCCCCCCCCCCGGTTTAATGACTATCTCTCCCCCCCCCCCCCCCCCCCCCCCCAGCACCACCACCCCCTCAGAGGTGGCATCAGCACAGCTCTTAACAAGCAGGGCTCTGGCTGCTGGCTGGGGGCCCGCTAGCATTTGATGTGCGTGCTGCAGTGAGAGAGATGAGCTTCCAGGTGAACTGGCGCCAGGAACGCTTTAAGCTCCCTTGAAGTCCTGCAGGATTCGAATCGGGAAAAGCCAGAGACCAAGACTTCATCGCTGTTCGCAACAGGTGTCACGGAACGTCTGAAGAATTAGCTTGTAGCTGGTGTTTGAGTGTCAGTTCTGTTCATTTTTCTGTGTGTCTTGAGCATGTTGAGTGTCAGGGAATACAGGCTGAAGATAGTGATAACTTAATCGTGGCTTTAATTTTAAACAGTTGTGCAAAACAGTGGTGCTATTATTTTCAGGAAACCGAAGGAATCCGCAGATTTCCGTCATATTTATGAATCCATTCTCAGTTCCTCAGTAGACATACTTATCATTATTGTTTCCTTTCAGAGCACCTGTGCTGTGTAGTCCTCTGCTTTCGGGTTGTAATGTTGCGGGGAGGGGAAAAAAAAAAAAAACAAAGATACAAAACGCATTTTCCCTGTGGGGCTTCCGACTTGTGAAGAAACAAGATTAAGAAAATGACTTTGTGGCGGTGCTGAAATTGAACAGTTGCTGTTGCAACCGTTTTTTGTTGTTGAAAAAAGCGATCCGTTCAAGGCATGTTGTGTTCTTTCGGCAGTCTCCTGTGGTAAGCTCTGCTGGAAATTAAACATTCCTGTTGAGCAGCTAGCCGGTGGTTTATAAGGACATTTACTTTGTGTTGTGCCCCCAACAGCCTTCAGGTGCATCTGGTCCTGCAAATTGCTAGCATCGAGCTATTTATGTAGCACTTATTCTTAATTTATTGCTTGTAATTGTTAGAATTTTGATTGTGTATTTCTACAGATGTACATACATATATAAAGTTAGCTGTTAACTTGGGTGAACACTAGGGTAGATGGCAGATAAGTTTTCCAACTTCCAAATGTCGTCTGCATTTTGTTTGAGTGCATTTCAACTGTTAGCACCATCAATATTTTAACTGTGCCTGCTCTAATTTCAATGTATGTCCGTGTCCACCATTTGAAAGCCATTAAGTATACAAGAAGAATAGGTCATTTAAATGGGAACATCCATTGAGTGCACTTATTAAATAGATTGTCAGACAGCCAGCAAATCTTCATTTGTCTTAATATTGCTCATTTTGTTTTTTTTCCCCTTTCACTTTCAGACCAGGTTTTAACAGAGAAATCCTGTAAAACAAAATACAAGGATGCTTTCAGTTTATGGGAGTTCTGTACCGATAAATATAAGATAACTACTTTCTCCTCTACAGAATAAATTCTCTGTCATATTCTGTGTCACCAATATTCACACTTTCCCTTTGCAAGGATAACAGAGTCACCTTACATAGCATTTTATGAGGTTGGTGAATGCATTGTGGTCAAAGGATCTCAGACCTTTCCTTCAAATTTATCTTTCAACATCCTTCAGATATCTCAGTCTGCATTACCCGTCTTTAATTCAAACCATAAATCTTCCGTTGGATTCAGGTTCGGAGACGGAGCAGTAGTTTTGTGGTCTGTTACCATTTCTTGGCTGATTTTTATGAGTGTTGACCGTCTTGCAGAATGATCGATTGGCTAAGTAACTAGTTTTTTTCTCTCTCTTTTTTTCTCGCTAAATTGTCTTGGTCCATGCTAGAGTGCATGATTGATTGACCTTAACAAGGGCCCCATGACCAGTCGATACCAAACAGCCCCAGAACATCTCATCTACCCATAACACCCTGCTCCCATCAGTTCCAAGTTCCACTACCATTGAGAAAAACAAAATAAAATAAAAACTCCAGACACTTATTTTTCTTAATTGAGACAATTGAGGATTATTTTTTTTGGCAACCCTTCCACAAACTTTACTGGCATGGAGGTGGTATCTGCTGGTGAATTTGAAGACTTTGTGTCCCCGAGATGCAGCCAAGTTTTTTGCAGATCTGAAACTGCGGCTCTTGAATTTGGCATTGCCTACTAATCCATCTGTCCCGCAGGGGAAGGGGGAGGCACCCACTAGTGTCCCCTGCCAAAGAGCTTCTCACCACTCCAGTGGTTTTAAGCTTCTTAATTACTAGTGGTATCTTATTTTATTTTTATATTTATCTGTTTTTAACTACACTCAGAAGAAAGGGTTTCAAAAGTGTTCCTCTGTGTCTCCATAGTGGAAGTCTGTCTAATTCAAAGGTACCTTGTCAGGCACAATAGTTCAATCTGGGTACTTTTACACTTTTCTCACCTACCATAGAGGGCTCCATAAAGAACTAAAAAGGGTTCCCCTATTGAGACAAGCCAAGAAACCCTTTTTTTATCTAAGATTGTATGTCTGAAAAAAGTGAAAATGAATGGTCATTCAACTGCATGATAAAGTCTTTCATCTGTGCATTATTTCAGCATCGTCTGCGCTAACCAGTCAAAGGTGGCTTTAAATGCCTTTA
Source organism: Anguilla anguilla (assembly GCF_013347855.1). Classification (NCBI taxonomy): domain Eukaryota; kingdom Metazoa; phylum Chordata; class Actinopteri; order Anguilliformes; family Anguillidae; genus Anguilla; species Anguilla anguilla. The sequence continues at coordinate 54,771,988 of NC_049207.1, read as the reverse complement.
AATCAGGTTAGAACTTTTTTTTAAACTATTTTATAAAGTGTGACAGAGGAGCCTCTCGGCATCATTACGATTTTCAGAAAATATTTCTTTTGTGCGTCAAACATTTCTTGTTGCCTACGGTATCTAGAGATGTTTAAACAATGCAAAGCTCGTGTTGTCTACGAGAGGGCAAGAGCTGTGTCTAAGGGCGAGAGAGACGCCTGGGGAACCAGGCCACGCATCTTAATTTCCTACCAGCTTATCTGGGCGGCTCACCTTAGACACCTCCAGACGACTTTTGCCTTAACTTTTCTATTTGCTCCTTAGAATGAGCCTCGAAAGTGTGTGCTGGGAAAGCCAAAGGAAAAGAAAAAAAAAAGAAAAAAAAAAAGAAGGGCGACCAAAAATCAATCCGACCTCTCGAAAGCTTGAAACAAAGTGTGATTTATCGAAAGTAAGTGGCAATAATGACTTATCAGTCAGGGCCAGAGGAGTCTATTGCACCTGGGCCATATATCAAGGGCTTTTCATTTCACTTTTATACACTGTGTCAGCTACTGTGGTCACCAACTAGATCCATTTCAGGCTTAATAAACCTTTTTGCCAGACAGGTGTTGCCACTCAACATGTTAGACCCCTCATGGGATAATAACCTGGGAGAACGTTGTCCCAGCAATTTCTCTAATCACTCCAGATTTTGGTTGGCTTAAACGATCGAACAGTTTGATTTGAGCGGTTGATGTGTGGATTTAATCAACATGTAGGAAGTTAGAAAATATGTGACAAAACAAAGTGCCATTTTTCGTATTGCAGTGGGCGTATCTGAATCTGAATACCCAAACTGGAAAGGCAAAGATAATTCATTGCATTCAGACATTTTTTTATTCCCGACTTTAACCAGTAGGATTCGGAGGATGAGATTAGCAGTCGTTATTATTATTATTTTTTTTCTGCCCGCAATGAAACACTGATTTTTCTACACGCGTTGACTTATGCATTTATGAAATGACAGTGCAGCGCTCGGTTATTGTAACAAATTACTGTAATCACTAATGTTCCAGAAAAACGCCATTTGGTTGCTTTGAAAATGTCACTACAAAACTGCTGAACATTGCCTCTGCAATCCTGAGCAGTGCTTCTATCTGCGATACAGTCGATGTTCTCTGCGATTAACTTATTTCTACAGCCATTGCCGTCATTCAAATTGTATATTTTTAGAGCAGTGGCAGTCGACTCTTCCTGGAGATCTACTGTCTTGTGAGGTATGCACGCATACTTAATCGGAATAAAATATATATTTATGCAATTTGGTTCGCTTCAATACTCATTTATTATATCAAAATGTCATTTTTTAAAATCTGGTTTCTAAAACTGTTAATAAAGGCTGTCCATAGAATGAGAAATGACTGGAAAGACACGTCTTCTAACCATGTCCCGTAGCTGTGCGTCGTTGGGGAAATGTCAATCACCCCTTACTGCGGTTATCTTCCCTCTATCCTCTGCAAAGGGCTTTCAGGACAGAACTTTTTTGTTTTTTCTTCCAGACTGTGACCCTGGAGGATGGGTGTTTGTAACCAGCGCACGCGGCTGTACAGTGACTCATTTGCATATTGGTTTGACTGTTTGTCTGTGCCATATTTGTGATGGAGTGTAGTGCCCACTCAAAGTGACAGGATCTCTGTATTGGAAATTAAACGGTTTTTTGTTCTGTCTTTGTGCTCTTCTACTGTTGCTGTTGTTCTTATTTATGAGGCCAGAAAGAACTTGCCCCCCTCCCTGTATAATGTGGGCAGTGTTAAATTTGGAAGTGGAGCGCACTTTTGAGACTGTTCCTTATCTCACCATTATAAAGACGTCAAATGGATGTACAGTTAGTTGGACGCCATAGATAAGAATCCTACAGGGATGTGTGTTGTACAGAATTCTTAAATATTCATAACATGAAATGCTGCCAGGTTAGACCCGTTTTAATTTGAATAATGTATTGTAATTGTTACTTGCATTACTCTAGTCTTATTTTTTTAAACAAGTCTCTCACATTGTAGCTATTACACATTAGGTATCAGTTTACATTAACACTATCGTCGTAAGGAATCCATGATTCGTTCATAAGCATAAGAGTTTGTTTCTCTACTGAAGATATGCTGTGCGAACTACGTAGCTGTTCACTGAAAATGGTGACACTCCAGCACCCCCCACGACCCTGCTCAGGATAAGCGGGCATGGATAATGGATGGATGGATGTTCTGTTGCAGTGTTAATTCCATCGGAATGTGAACACCCTTGAGGTGACCTCCACAAGTGCGCGAATGTGTGCACGTGCTCAGTCCGATTAGCACTGCAGGCGGAGAAAGCAGATCTCAGCCGAAATTGAGCTGGACAGATATGCGTCCCCCTCTGGCAGTTAAAAGGAGCCCTGTGGAGCTGGAGTCTGATTTCTACCCCTGCCCCCCAAAACCGCCCCCGCCCCCACCCCCACCCCGTTCCTCCAGAACAGGGTTCGCACCCGTCAGAGTGACGATGACAGAGCCGTGCACACAGCCCTGTGGATAGCCTGACTGATGTGGCCTATCAGACGCAGCTTCAGACAGCAATCCCTCCTGCAACCCTGAACCATAAATCACCACGAGGAGTCAGAGAGGTGGGGTACAGGTGTGCTCGCCCACGGGCTCCAGTGCACCCCCTTTTTACCGTGACCCGTTCAAAACGCTGTGTGCTGTTTCAGTCAATCTTCAGTCGCTTTCATTAGAGAGAAGGGGGGTTGAGTTTTTGCCAAAAAAAGAGGAAAAAAATAGTCTTTTTCAAAAGCTGCGTTTTATCATTACTTTTGAAATACCATGAGGTGGAGTTTTTTGTTTGGTAGTCAGCCTGCAAAAAAAGTAATAGAGCTGTGCATTGCTTGTCAACAGTACAATGTGTACTACCTTTTTCCTGAGGGCACAAACGAATCTAACTAATTAATTTCATTCTGAACATGTTAAGAGGCTTCTTTACCTGCTGTCACTGACCTCTGCACATACAGCAATCTGGTTCGTAAGGCACGAAAAGAATCCACGATGTCTCTTTTATAAAATCAAGCATTTCAATTGATTTTTTTCCCCTGTTCAAACCAAAGTTGTTATTCATCCAAAAATAAGTGTGTTGTTCAAACCAGTTTAAAACAGTTCTTTCTCTCAGAGGTTGAGAAGTGCTGTATTTTTTATTACATTTTACTGAAAAATTAGGTATCAGCAAAAACGTTTTGGCATGTAACATTGTCTTTTAACACAATTACAATCTCTCTCTCTCTCTCTCTCTGTTTCTCTTTCTCTTTGTATCTCTGTCTCTCCCTGTCTCTCTCTCTCTGTCTCGTGTCAGTTGCACCAAATTAATTTAGTTTCTCTCGGTCCCTGCCCATTCACATCTCTTCAGACTGTACCTAACTTAACTTTCCTACTCAACCTATGCTTACTGTGTGAACCAGTGCGTTCATGGCAATGGATAACTGCTACATAATGAGTATTCTACCTTATCGGACCTGTGTTTTGCAGTTGTTCCAAATACATTCGGTATGCACTTATTGTACGTCGCTTTGCATAAAAGCCTTTGCCAACGTAATGTCATTTGAGGTCCATTATTGATTGGAATTATTAGTTTCATTTAAGAGGCTACTTGCATTTTTGTATGGTCTAAGTTCACAAAGGTACGTGATTAGAATGTTCTTAACTGAACATTCTAATGCTGATGTAACAGTCGCTACTGGTAACTGAAAGCAATGGGGTTCCAGAGCGCTGACTTCATTCAGAATGAATTTAAACATTCCAAAAAATCTACTCCACTAAGGGTTAAATACTCCACTTACAGATTGAAGTGCATTCTCCTGTCTGCTGTAGCAGTAATAGTCTTCATTGTTGTGAAAGTAACTGATTGGCTAGAAACTGATTGGCAAGAATCATGAAATTTTATGCGCTTGACTCGGTTCAAGCAGCAATATAGGCCTGCTATTTATATTTAAGTGTGGTATAATATGGCAGAAACGTGTTTCTGTATTTGTTTTAACACTGTCTCATATCTTTGCTAAACTAATTTCCCATTGGGGATTAATAAAGTTCATTCAGTTCTGCTCTAATTTGATCTGTGGATTGTTTAAACAGCCAGCACAGAGATGTTCTCATTAAACACTTTACTAGTTTTGTGTGTCTATCTCTCGTTTATAAGTGACTTTCATTATTTTAAGGAGAAAAGTAAATGCACAAATGAACATTTGGAAAAGTTTCTGCACAAAACACAAAACTTTCATAGTTCCTAAACTATCTTACAGTCTACATTCTTCAGATGCAAGCACACAAAGCATCCATCCATCCATTATCTGTACTCGCTTATCCTGGGCAGGGTCGTGGGGGGGTGTTGGAGCCTATCTCAGCATGCATTGGGGCAAGGGGCAGGACTACACCCTGGACAGGTCGCCAGTTTATCACAGGGCACACACACCATTCACTCACCATTCACTCACACACTCATACCTATGGGAAACATTTTGTTTGTGGTGTTTAGCAGGAAAGCCTTCTATGACCTGTTTGAACCTTGTGACAGCGTAGCAACTTAATGGAGATGCTGAAGGGAGATACCCAGATAAGATTTGTGCATCATTGATACTTCATTAAATTTCAGCATTGGCTAAAGTTGAAGCAGAAAAGTTTAAGGCAACGAGAAAAAAGTTAGCCTCTGGCACAAATACATTTCTGCGAATTGCTAGGACTGAAAACTGACCAGATGAAATAGATGAAAAAGGGTCTGAGTGAACTGGAGAACAACCCTGTAATTGCTAGCAACTTAGTTTTTCTGTGTGTTCTTTCCTGCCAACTCACATTTATCACTATCTGTTCTCATATTTAGCTGGCATTTCAAAACATTCATCAGCCAAGTTTATAGAAGAAAAGAGATTCGGATGAAATGCACTGAAATTGATTTCTCCCCTGCCGGTCATTCTTTGAAATAGAGAAATCATAACAGCACAATGAAGTTCTAAGCTAGGAAAAAAAAAAAAAAAAACTCCATAAAGTTGCCGCAAGTTTATGTGTTTTTGTTCTTTGTGGAGGAATATTAAGCAAAAAAAAAAGACAAAGTTGGACTGGCAGTGGAGTATTGTTGAATCCATTCTGGATAAACAACACCGGGCTCTAGCATTATGGGTACATCTTCATATCATTTAAAAAAACGAAGAAAGAACATCAATGTTTGATGTGGTTATCCATCAGTCCAACTGATAAACACTTGCACACATTGCTCATTGACACCTCCTGCACCCCCAACACACACAGACACTCACACACACACACACACACACAGATGGAAAAATGTCAACTTCTTCTATTGGATTAACAGATTATCATGGTTAAGTTCACAATTCCCTTTTATCCACAGTTAATTTTCGTAATGGACGCACTGCGGCAATTAATGCAATCAGACGTTGTTCGTTTGGGGCTTTTCTTTCTTCCTCTAGTATAAGCACAATTAAGACCAATAGAACTCACTGTCTCCCTACAGCCTCAGTGTTAACGCACACTACGTTTGCTAGACTCCCTGGAAGACCGAGTTTATGTGTAAACTGTGTGCAAACTGTCTGGCCTGTAAGACAGTCACTGGCTTGTTGGTCAGGGGTTTGGAGGAAACACGTTTCGGCTGCCGAGCTTGTTGCACGTATGCAAGTAACTTATTGGTGACTAATGGGTTGTGCAAATGTGCAATTTGGGGATTCATAATACTTCATAAAAGACTCTGAAACAACAGATTAATGAGCACTATCAACTTGGCTTTAAAAAAAACCTAACCTTTAAATGAGCTTTGCTTAAAAAACAAAATAAATAGAAAACCCAGATGAGCATATTTGTCAAATCTAGAAAATAGGACATCAAACTAATTTCATTACAGAAGTGGGACAATTTTTGCCATCCTTGACGCCTGTGTAATCACTTTTAATGACATATATCTGAAAACGTCTTTGTTTCATTGTTATTAATGTCCATGGTCCTGTGGCTGCTCTAAAATGAGTCTTCTGATGATGTTTATTTATTAAATCTGTCATGAATAAGGCAATATTTCCCATGGCTGCATTGAGAATGCCTGTCATTTTTTTGTCTATTATTTAACAGCTTAATCTTGCTGAATATTGTGTTTTTGCATTCATGAAGTATTTCATGAATAGATCATGTAAAAAATGTTCAGATAATAAGAAGGATCCAAAAATAAAGCAGCAATGGTTTTAAATGTTCTAAGTAATTCTAAGTAATGTGCTGTGCTAGCTGGTTTCATGTTATTCCTTACATTTCCCATAAAAGTGCATACAGTAGCTCATTATACAGAAGGTTGTGTCTGAATTGGGGATGTGCGGTTTCTTCCCCATAGCACAGATGATTGGAGCAGGCCAAAAAGGTTAAAGCTTCCGTGGTTACAGCCAGTGGGAAAACAAAATAATTTTTTTTTAAAAAGGTTTGAAATAACGATCCTGTTCTCATACACGCATATTATGTGGTCACCGTCAGACTTTTAATTTTAGCACCAAATTGTGAATTTCCGTCCCGTACCTTTCAAGGGGCGTAATTATGAGACTGAATTATTATTCACATGCAGCCTGCGTGATTCATCGTCGTCTTGGGGGCATGTGACCACTTCCGCTGTGTATCACCACTCAAAAATGAAATGTCTTTTATTTTCTAATAATGAACACGGGTTGGATGAATGAATTCTTATCGGCGACCGCCTGTGGATGTGCTGAAAAGCCACGTCTCGCAAACGCAAATTTGAGCTCTTAGTCCTGGAATGGCGTGCATGGAGATATGGTGGGCGGACTGTACTGCCCTGTTTGAGTCTGGCCTCTAAATGGGTATAATTCCGCACCCCAGCCTCACCTAACGACAGCCACATTTGCATTCTGGAGCATTTAAACAGACACTCCTAATCTGGAGCAATTCAGATCGCTTACAGCTGTTTACATTCAGTCAATTTACACAGCTTAATATTTTACCGGAGTAATTCAGGATGTGGCATGTTATGTGTCATGTGTCATGTGTCATGTGTCATGCGTCATGCCTCATGCGTCATGTGTCACGTGTAACGTGCCAAGTATCATGTGTCGTGCTCACTGGTATGACAGCAGTGTCCCACCTGGGGCTGTGATCCTGACCCTTACCCTATCTGAGGCCTGGTATTTTACAACGGAAGTCAAGAATAACGCTACAAACACAACTTACATAATTAAACAGACACAGTCAACACAGAAAACTGCATATATGTCATAAAGTGTCGACACTGTGGCATGAAATATGTTGGAGAAACAGGTAATAAGATTAGGACTAGATTAGCACAATGCTTATGTAACATTAAAAATCATAGAGTCACACACCTAGTGGCTCACTTCCTTCACCAGGGACTTGAGGCACTAGAAATATCGTGTCTGCCAACAAACACTAACTGGACACCAGAGGACGGACATAGGGCAGAAAAACACTGTATCAAAAAAATTAAACACAATTTTCCCCAGAGGACTTAAGAAACTCACATAAAACTCCAACACAAGAGGGACCAAATTCTTCCTACTCAAAAACTCCGGTCGACTGAATGGCCTGTGCAAACTTTTCTTTCCCAAGGGGGCCCTCATAAGGGGTAGCTTGGGAAAGAACTCAAACTGACAAAATCTGGAGTTGTGCTCCCAGATTCCGTAGTTACATGTAGATGTGTCTACTTACGATAAATAATCAAAGTGTAACATCAAACTCAAAACTTTAAATGAATAGGGAGGGACAGAAAAAGATTTATACAGACCCGCTCAAACGATGCTGTAGGGCCTCTGTAAGAGAAGACTCGCCCTAAAACGCCCTGCCCCCCCCCCCCCACCCCCCCCACAAGCAGGCACTGCTCGCACATCTATATCGCCGAACCAACCCAAAAACAGGCTGGGAATAACAGGGCCTCAGTGAGGAGCACCTTAGCCAGTGACAGGGGAGATTAGGGGGATCAAAGCGGAGGTTCCGCACATCGAAGGACCTCACAACCACAGTGTGTAAAACATTCACCCCCTCTCTCTCTCTCTCTCTCTCTGTCTCTCTCAGTCTCTCTCTCTCTCTCTCTCTCTCCCTCTCTCTCCCCTTTCCTCAGAGTCTGTGGAGCTGAGACAGATCAATATTAAGGAGAGACGTGTAAGGCTGTTTATAAAGAGATTTGTAAGTCTGTCTGGGGGTGCAAATGGGGAGACATGAAATGAGTTTTGAGTTATTGCATCGCTGGGAAAGTCATACTTTCGCTTTGTTTTATGGGAACGCACTTGTTTACCTGACTTGTCTCCGTAAGCCTGCAGGTCTGTGTGTGCTGCTGCAGCAAAGTTTGCTGTGATTTTTATTTTCATACGATCGCTCTTCCTAGTAACGATGAATCTCTGCGGTTTGATGAGGTGTGACGGAGGACGACCCAGACTGAACAAGTACGCGAATCGCGTACGGCGTACGGCGATGCTTCCTCTTCACGGGAAGGAGAGGATTCGCAGCTCTGACCTTCATAGCTTGCGTTGCGTCTGCTTCTTCTGTCCTTCTGTAAAACGAGCGGTCTGGACAGAGATTTAATTATGGTTTAGGCTGTATAGCATGAATATCAAAATATGCAATCATGCGCTTCTTTTTTGTGAACGCAGAGGCGCAGAGCTGAGCAGGGGGGTGGGGTGGGGTGGGGGGGGGGGCGGGAGTTACTGAGCCTGGAGCAGAACAAACGCTCAGATCTTCCAGCTTGTCCAATTAGTGGGGTGACCTTTGGGTGGCTGTTTGCTGTGGCTTCCCCTCAGATCCCGCAGGACTGCCATTTCTGCGGAGATCAATATCATTTTTGTTAGATAAACTTTTTGCTAATTACCGCGTCTTACTGCCAGTGTGCATGTGTATGGCACTGGGCAAATTACATCGGATTGTAAAATGATAGTGACCGTGGAAAAACCAACCTGTTCTGGAAATATTTACCACTTATTATGTTGTCTTTCATTCATTGTTTAGCCATTCATATATATATATATATATATATATATAAATCCCTTTAAATTAATTGATTTGTAATAATAATAATAATAATAATAATAATAAGGGAACTGGACTGACATTATATGAAGTTCTTTAACTGTTAATTACAGCATAAATTCCCTTGCATGCATAGAATATGCTACATCAAGTTTCTCAATTATCTCAATATGAGGGTTTGGCATTTGAAGATTTGGACACAATCGTCTTAATGGCTATTCCGTTTGGTTGACCGAGAGGACACTGTTGGTTAGTAAAGTGAAATGGAAACAATGAGAGTCCTCCTCTCATTTTGAGCTGGAACCTCATTGATTTTTCCCTTCGTCTGGATTAAATAAACATTACACCGTCGGAGGAAATGGAGGGGGAAATGACTTCACCTCTCTTTCGGTTATTATTGTTCAGCGAGACGGGAGGCCTCCTTAGCTGTGTCATCCCTGATTAGGATCACTGCCTTAATTGACGTGTTCCTGCTGACTCACTTCATCGCCAACACCTGCCTGCCCAGTTAACTATGACCAGCCTATCTTTTACATACTGTGGAAGGACACAAGGTTATGTAATTTATGTTCCTTTTAGAAATGCATTATCAATGCTTGATAATGTTTTTTTTTTAAGTGGATTCCTTTTTAAAAAAAAGCAGACATTGCAGTCTGTTTCAGTTCTTACCAGATTATGGTGTTATACTTGGACTGAAATAATCCTGTTTTTTTCAGTATATAAAGTAGGATAACAGCCCTGAGCAGCTTCTACTGCTTAAATTGAGAGTGTGAGCAATATATGGAACGCGTGCTGTCTGTCTGGGGAATGTACCCCTCTTATCTTTCCCAGAAATGAAGTCTACATCGCCAGAGGGGACATTTTGTGAAATTTTAAGTGCTTCCCAATTGTCACGTTATTGAGCTGGATATTGGCTTAAGGACTGAGCCACATTGTCAGATATGAAGGAAAATGTCTGAGTCCTGCTGTATAGAACTAAAAGCACTGCAGTCCTCATTATGTAAATAGTTTTTTTTTTTTACAATAGGAACTCCAGTTCCACTGTTGTCCAGGTCTCTGAGGTAGCCAGGTATTGAAAGGTGGAGGAAAAAAAGGTCAGTCTTCTTTACTGTTAGCTTTAATCACATCTAGTTCATCATACGATCAGAGCGTTTTGATGAACTCGAGAAGTGAAATTTTAAGCTTTCTATGACCTTTCGTGCGCCTCCTCAAGAGGTGGTCAGTGAGTCCAATCGGCTAAGCCAAGGTCAGACTGGGCAGACAAAAGGAGAATTTAATTCAAAATGAACTTGAAACACTTATCACTGTGCTTATTCTGGCTCAAGATTTGACTGTATTAATGGCAGTCTGCAGATTTTAAACTTCATTCATTCATTCATTCATTCATTCATTCATTCATGCTTTCATGAATTCATTCATTCATTCATTCAACGGTAGACCTGTAACTCTATTCAAAATAATATGAAGCCACTGGAGCAAGGGAAGATATTTTTGAACATGGTGTGTTTGTGATGGTGTGTGGAAATCTTTTTTTTATTTTTATTGATGCAGTGGAATGCAAGTTTATGTTATGAATAACATTGTCAAGCTTATGAAATATTTAATATAATTCAGAGTCAATCACCACGGGGGAAAGATAAAAGGAAACGACGGACACGATGTACAAACAAAGCAACGAAACTCAAATAACTAAAGGACTGCACTTTCAGAATAGCTGTCAACAGTCCCACAGCAAATTAATGATCTCAACAGAGCAAAAAAAACAAAAACATTTTCAACATACAAGAAGCTATTCATGCATATAAGCCATTAATTAACACTTCCAAAATATAAGCCTGTCTTTAAAAGCTTTGATATCAACATGATGAGGCAAAGTTACAACACACAATATTGGCTATCTTAGCTCACATAAATTATCAGCCTCGATTCAAATGCAATGCTACCCACTGTTTCCTAAATTATTTCATGTAATTTTTTAATCTTTCCATCTGAAGGGAATATCGTGTTTTCTTTTGTACTGTGTTTGTTATGATTAACTGATAATAATGCACATAATTGTATGAACCATAAGACAATTAAATCTAGAGAGGGACAAGCATGCACATACATGCATGCAAACGCACATGCAGTATATTCTAGCTCAAAGAAACACATTTGTATGGATTCAGTCATTTTCCTTTACCATGAATTACAAGTAAATGAAAGTGTCATATTTTTAAACGGATTACAGTAAATGTTATTAATAGGTTATATTGTATACATATAGACCTACTAATTGTTTGTATGTCAGTAGATGATCTATACGCCTTACTAACATTAATTTAAAAGTGTGGATTTGCAAGGTAGCTACAGTAGCCTAGTTAAAAGTTAGTTTACACTAGAAATGCCACAGCGCTCAATTTGACCCATGTCACTTGAAGAAAATAAATAAATCTGAAATCTGAAATCGTGCCAAACCGCGGCTGTAAAGGGTATGCACCGCCAAGCTTTAACGTGGATGGTATAATAATAATAATAATAATAATAATAATAATAATAATAATAATAATAATAATGATTATGTTGATGATGATGATAAGTATTATTATAATAATTTACATGGCATAATAATAATGACAATTAGTTTGTTTGTATTTTTTTTTCTGAGTTTTCCAGTTATTTGCCACAGTTGTTCATCTGAGAGAGCTGCACCTTATTTGCGATTATACTTTGAGAGTACGTGACCCGTGGCCGATAGGGCACAGCTGCGGTCCCGCAGGCCTCTCTCATCTTCTGTGTCACTGCCAGAGATGCCTTACCTTGTTAAAATGGCGCGCGCGCGGTCCACTTATATCGGAGAGGAAGGACTGCAGCATAAAGCTGTCAATTTGCAGGAGCCCAAGCACTAATGACTATTTGAATAATGAGTGGAATAATTCAGATTGCTTCCTGCCAGCCTCCCCACAGACTAGGTGACCCCTGACCCATGCAATGCAGTTATATATTTATTTGTTTTATTTTTTATTTTATTTTTTTAGAGCTTTAATGCTAAATGACTAACAGGTGGTGAACAAGGCCCGTCACCGTAGAAACGCTAATGTGGATCTCACTGAGATGCGCGTGGAGTTTTGACCTCCAGATGAAACAGCAGGTAGAAAGCTTAACAAGCAACAAATTAAAGAAAGAAAAAAGAAAAGCTGCGTGGTCTGTATCCAAGGTCAAAACAGACATAATGAACACGCAGCCTTTGTCTTCAGAAATGTTCCTTAATCATACTCACCCAATAGGATGTTGGTTTAAATAACCAATGTAAAAGCCCTGAGATCATGGCCTATACATGCCGTACACAGTGCCTTGCAAAAGTATTCAGACCCTTTGAAAGTTATCACTTTTTTATGGATTGCAAAATGTTACTTTCACATATTTTTACGGTCAGTATTTATTTTTTTTTGCAAAATTTTATGCTCTAACGGTAAATTTTCAAAGCAAAAATCATTATTTCTCAGAGGATGCTGCATTTTAAAGAAAATGAAAAACTGAAATATGCTGTTTGCATTAGTGATCAGACCCCGCATATTAATATTTTGTAGAGCCACATTTTTTCTGCAATGACTGCTTTAAGTAGTTTGAGGCAAGTATCTACCACCTTTGCGCACTTTCTGGGAGCAATTTGTTTTGCCCTTTCTTCTTTACAGATTTGCTTCAGGTTGTTCAGGTTGGTTGAAAAGTGCTTGTGGACCACTGTTTTCAAACAATACCACAAATTCTGAATGCGATTGAGATCCAGACTTTCTTGACTGGGCCTTTTCTAGAACAAGCAGCTTCCACTTCCCAACTATTGATCCAGCGGTGCTTGCTGGGATATCTGAACACTTGTATGTTATTTTGGACTTCTTCCTAATTTTTTTTGCCTTTGCATTTGCTATATCTCCAGCTCCCGTATAATGATCTTATATAGCGCTCATTATCACAACTTTCCACAACAGATTCACAGCCTGGCCAATGATCCTTAAAGAGAGCGGGCTTTTTTTAAGTCCAGGAAATGTCACAATTACTTTAATGGTTCACAGGTAGACGCTAATGGTGAAGCTATTATGTCCTTGTTATTTTCATCTGTGTAAACTTGGAGCTCCCCGAGAACAAGGGATATGGATACTTATGCAAAGAGCATATTTCTAAAATGGAGGCACAATGTATAAAAAGGGGCGTATTTTTCCTACACGGATTACCTGATACAGATGTGAATACCCTCAAATTAAAGTTGACAGTCTGCACTTTAACCTCATGTTCATTGTTTCTGTTCAAGTCCAGCGTGCTGGAGTACAGAGCCAAGGTCGTTTTCATTTACTTAAAGAGCTGATGTGCGTCTCTGACAGTGAGGACACCGACTTCCATTTTGCAGTTTATTTCCCTCATTAATCCTCATCATCATGAGAAAAAAATAGAGCTTCCTAATTATGTATTCAACATGTTCTCTCATTTCAGTTCAGTGAACAACATGGTGGGGGGAAAAATTCAGCAAATGTTCACTGCACCATTTCAGATATATATCGGGTAAATCGCACCGGTTCACTGGTTTTGAACATAATACAGCTAAAACTAAATGCTAAACCATCAATTTGATTTGCATATAAATAAGTTATCATCCGCAGAGATAATTACATGAGTAGTTTGACATACCCTGGGCCACAATGGCTTGGGGGGGGAGACCTATGGTTCTCCAGCCATTCTCTTCTGAATAGTCTGTTCCGTTTAATTATGGATTAAATAAATATCTATTAATATTGGCCTTCGACAAGTGACAAAAAAGTGTGTGTATATAATATGATTCTGCAGAATATAAATTGGCATAAAGTGTTTTTTTTTTGTTTTGTAATGATGCAGTCCTGCCTGTGCTGTATTTTGATTGGATGGCAAAGTTGAGCTTTGTAGGGTGCTGTGATTGTGATCCTAATAACGTATTAAAGAGTATTTCCACTACCCACCCTAAGAAATGAGGGAGAAAATCTGTTCCATGCAGGGCGAATGAGCTCATGTGCAGCAGGGCTCGGCTCATTTCAGATGCATCGCAGTCTCTTATTTATTCATTTATTGATGTTTTTTTTTCTTTTTTCTTTATCATAGTGCATTTAATTGGTCTCACGCTTGCAGTCTGGTGTGTGGGCATCATTAAAGCGTTAGCCTTTCTCTTATTAATATCACTTAAAGAATTAAGATGAAGAACGGTGTGGGAGGGGGCTTGAGTCTCACAGCAAGTCAGGCAGAAGACCCTCTCTGGAATCTGGCCTTCCTGCTGAGAAAAACTGAAAGCATCGATCAGATCAAAAACAACAGTGGACTCTCTCTGAAGACAATGCATAGCTCATGGTAGTTAGATTTATTATAGGTCAGCAACTAAAATAAAATAAAATAAAATGAAATAACAATGTTTAAAATACAAACTAAAAAAACAAGAGCGTTGAAGATAAAAGAACTCCGAGCAGTCTCAGCCGATATATTTAAAGTTCAACCATCTATGCCAAACAAGAGGGAAATTGCTAAAAGCACTGAGTGAATTTTAATGCATGGATGTACAAGGGGGGGGGGGGAAGGGGGCGGGAATTAGAGGTCTCCAGTACACCGTAAACTCTCATCTTTCAGTCTGGAATAAAGTACCCATTACCAGTGAAAGCTTTAGTTAATCATTGAGCAATCACTAAATGCAGGGGGCTGTTATAATTGCTGCTTGATGCCCTTCGTCGCGCTCAAGTTTTACTCCCTGAACTTATACATTATGATAAATTGCGCATTGCTACCTGCATTATTAAAATACCCGTGTGGTGCAGTGCAGCAGCCAATGCAGCGAGTGAACGCTGTTTCTGTAGAGCAGAGAGACTCTGGCCCGGTGTTTGGGTTACACAGCGATCGTGCCGTGTCCTGTGGCACGGCTTTAGACAGAAGGGGCTGATTTTTTGCAGTTAAACTGTGCTCAGTACAGTACTGACCCGTGAAGGTACGGCGTTATTGAAATAAACAGTTTCTGAGCGCGTGAGGGCATGAGTGGATTTCACATTAGTGGTTGGGGTGAGGTGTCCAGTCAGGGAAAGGTCTGACCTTAGACTTAGGTCTAAAATGCAGTGAATTGAAAACTTATTTCATGAATTGAAATTGATATGCAAAGGCAGCGTGGTCAGTGGACACATCTATTGTAGGTTTCTGCACAGGTAATAAAAAATGTATATAGAGTTGAATAGCATGGCAGCTGAGCACCGCAGTGTTTATATTTATTTATTTAACATGGCTTCTTCAATCCCACCTGAATTTGGATTTTGTCCAAAATCTGCAAACCATGTAGGTGCGGGCTCATATACGCCCCCCTGCTTCTCGGCTCGGGAGAGTGAAGACGACTCGTGGTTTTTACGCCGAAACACGCAGTGCCAGCTAGCTGCTTCTTTTCACACTGCAGCCATGAGCTGTGCACATGCAGATCAGGAGTGGGGGAGACCCAATCATACGTGTGCGCAGAGAGAAAGCCATGGGTGCCTGGACAGCCAACACGGGTCGCTCAAGCAATGGGCACTTTATTTATTTATTTATAATTTTTTGGTTATTTTATTTTCGAGCGGTGGTGGTGCTTTATAGCCGCTATGACTGTAGCTTGCGGGCTGCATGAGGAGCCATTGCAGCGGATGCTAATGGGGAATGCTGGAAACCAAATGTTATCGCTGAGCAACATTACAAATGACCTTTCTGGCACTGCAATTATGTCAGTGGAATGTATTCTGGAATCTTCTAATTAGGTCATTTTTTAATCTGCTTGACCCCTCTCTTTCACCGTGTTACATTAATATGACTTAATCTAGCCTCATTCCTCTCTCTGACTGAATGACATGGCACTTTCCAGAGATAAGTGGTGTACCGGAGAAAGAAAGAAAGGACCATTTCACAAAAAAAAAAAAAAAAAAAAAACGGTCACTGCTGTGTGGCAGTGATTATCCCAGTGTCACAGTTTTTATGCTAATAGGTATGAATACTCCTCCACTGGAGATGTCTTTTGAGTGTCAGAAATGTGTTTTATTTATTTATTTATTTTTTCAGGACCACGAACCGTCCTATTAACACGTCCCACATATCCCTCCTATTATGCTGGAATTTTACGGCAGCTTTTATGCCATGGAAATTTCTACATAAAACGAGGGTTACATGGGAATATCTTAAAGAACAACTCCTTTGAAAGGGATTTTTCCTCATGTAAATACGTAAAATGCCTTGTTTTTACCGGAAGCAACAATTTGGACGCTTGTCATTATTTTAAATGACAGTGTTTTTGTGCGTGTGTGTCCTAAAACTGTCTAATTAGAAATGTATTGTACATTCCCATAGAATCTACCTTTTACAGAATCAGTCTGGAGAACTGAAGTGGCTTAAGAGAGGCTGGAGAAAATGCTGCACACGTCACCACAGGGATAAACTCTGTGTTTATTTTTTTCCTTTCTCTTTGCTCTCATGAAAATGTGCAATGTGCGTCATCTGTTTGTGCTATCTATGGTAGCTTCTCCAAACAAAATGAAATATCCGTTGTCAATTTTATGCATCAACTATATTTTACTTCTTGTATGCTTTCAAGAATAGTCCCTCCTGATTGTGGTGCAACTTTTACCATGCTTTAGAAAGGAGGCACTGACACACAGCTTCCAGAATTGGCATTAGCATATGGCATTGCATTCGGATTTCTGTGTTTATTTATTCGTCCTTAACTCTGGCACACAATTAAATCGAGCCGTGAGTTTTTGTTTTCTTTCTTTTTTTTTAGGTTTGAAAAATGAAATGATTTTGCAGCAAAGAATTCACACTAATTATCTGTGAAAGTGAAGGGCAAATGCACGGCCCAGTGTTAATACAACTCTTTACGGTGTTAATTCAACTCTTGACAGATAACATTTGGTCCCACTCTGGACAGATAACATTAGGTCCCACTCTGGAATGTGAGACCAAATGTTATCTGTTTTGAGTTCAAGTAACACTGTTAGAGTCAATTGAACACTGTTAGAGTTGAATTAACACGGAGGACGGAGAGTAGCACAGTGGGTAAGGAACTGGGTTTGTAACCGAAAGATCGCAGGTTCGATTCCCGGGTAGGACACTGCCGTTGTACCCTTGAGCAAAGTACTTAACCGAAATTGCTTCAGTATATATCCAGCTGTATAAATGGATACAATGTAAAAATGCTATGTAAAAAGTAGTGTAAGTCGCTCTGGATAAGAGCGTCTGCTAAATGCCTGTAATGTAATGTAACACTGTTAAGAGTTGAATTAACACCGTTAAGAGTTGAATTGTGAACCAAACTCTGGACGTTGTACTGTGTGGTGATTGAACGCAGGCTGTGTCAGGGCTCTGCCTGGGCTCTGCCTGGGCCCATCAGCAGTTAAGCGGTGGCTTTGGCTTGTCACAGGCGTCAGGGCCCACTGAAGGGTGTCCCGCGTCCCTGCCTGTCGAGCCCCCCCCCCCCCCCCCCTCGTTGCAGCCCCCGCTTAGAGAGGCCGCTCCCTCCCTCCGGCCCGGGAGAGCGCTCGTGCTTAGCGGTAAATAAAGCACGCCCGCATTCCCGCCGTAAAACAGATGGATGGAGAGCTCCGGCGGACTTTGATCGCGCGCTGTGCGTTTTGGACCCGAGCGCCTTTCCATCGCCGCAGCGCCGGAGCCCGCTCTCCCGCCGCACGGCGCATCGATCGGGCGCCGTTCGAATCGGAGGACTCCGCGGCTGCACGGGGGGGGGGGGGGGGGGGGGGGGGGGGGGCTGGCGGCTTTTCCGCAGACAACCACGCGCGTTCGCGGTTTCTCCACCGCGGAGCTCCTGTGGCTCGAGTGCCGCCGCCACCCCTGCTAATTTTCAGTAGCTAGCATTTTTCCCTTCTAGAGGCGTCTTCGTTTTAATTTGAATATGATTAGAGGGCAGTGTTGTTACGCAGCATTCGCTGTGTCTCCAGATTTATTCTTCCAGGTAGTTGTGTTTAGCTGCATGTATTTTTTGGCTGGACCTCAACAGCGGGGCCAGCCCTACAAACGCGAATGTCTGTGACTGACTGACTGACTGACAGACTGACTGACTGACTGACTGACTGACTGACTGACTGACTGACTGACTGACTGAAGTTACACCATTGGTCGGGCGAGTTATGAAGTTACACTGTTGGTCGGCTGGATCACGTGATCAGCCATATAGATTTTAACCTGGTCCTGTTTATTTGAATAGCAGTTTGTTCATAGACATTCAAGCAGAATCTTTAGGAATGTCTTTCAAAAACGCTACACGTGCAGAATCCATGACATGTGCCAATTAACATGCAAATTTGCACATTTTTCCTTCAACTATAATGTCATATCCATTAGAAAGATGAAATGCAAACTGCACAAAGTGCCTGCATAATAAAGCCTTACACGCAGACTGCATGTGATGAGATTACTTTAATATTATCTCACATGATTTCTTCCATCGCTGTTTCTTCAGGGCACGTACTACAACACTATCAATCAATGATCTAATCCTATAAATCAAGCAGAACCAATATTGTCATTCTGTAGACCGCATGTAAGTTATTCAACTTGACGGCAAAATAACCCATCATTGGTTACTTATAAATCAATATGCTTATATAACGTTTGACTCAAGAAAATTCCATGTTATATATTGGATAAACGTATCGGCTCATTTGACTGAACACGGGTGATTGGTTGACAGAAGTGGCAGCTGATTAATCTAATCAGCCATAAAAAATTTTTTAACGGATTATTTTTTTCCTTCTCTTAACCCATAATAGCCTCTTTCTGGGTATCGTAGTAACCCTGTATCAGACCTTGTTCTTTGTGATAATAACCACTTTACATGACTAAGTGTGATACAGGGGAATAAACACATTAATAAACATTACAACATAATTGCGCTCTCAAAAAAGAAAAAGAAAAAAGAAAGTGCTTATTGCTTTCAGTTAGTCCCTAATGAAGGCCCCTTTTGTTTAAGTGTTCAGCATACATTAGTCTTGACCTTTCTGAATTAATTGATGAGTAACTTGTTTTTATTTATTTGTTTGTCTGCTTGTGTTTATACAATGGCTTTATAATGTATTACAATTATATCTGAGGAATATTTTAAAAAAAGCTTTATTACATCTCTATTCAAAGCCCGGTACAATTGCTCTGTCAATCTAGCCATAGTCCTTGAAAGAAAGTCCTTTCTTTCTTTCTTTTTTGTTAATGGTAAAGAGGAATGAGGTTTTAATGGCACTTCACTGTTCCAAAAGATTTTTCATTAGCATGGCGAAGCCATCCAGGCTAATCTCTGTTCTTCAGGAATGAAAAAAAAAAAAAAACATTTTGGGGGTGGGGGTATGGATCTCAGTGAAGCTAAACAGTTAGCGTTGGCAGGCATTAGTCTTGTGAGTGGGGAAGTATAGATCATCTTCCTACATAATTGAGCTTTTAAATGAAACCAGTTCGAGATTATACTTCTCTTTTTTCATGTTTCTGAATTAATTTCCAAAGCATTAGAAGAAGGTTTTTTTTCATTATTTATTTTTTAAGGTATGACTGGGGCCCAGTGCAAACATCTGCACTCGTCCCAGTCAAACCTAAAAACTGGAACAACATAAATTTCAACCGATCATTCAGTTGAAATAGCAATTACAGACACACACACGCACATATATATATATGTGTTCGCTTGTGTGTGCATGTATGTGTGAGTGTGTGTGTGTGTGTGAAAGCTATTTCACCTATTTGTTTTTGCAATGGTATTATCAATTGAAATGTATGTGTGTATAGACAGAGAGAGAGAGAGAGAGAGAGAGAGAGAGAGAGACCCCAGTGACCCCTGCTGCAGGATGTAGCTGTTGTGAAGTGAAACACCATTTTTTAACACTCACTGTCTCACAGTACCTCTTGTGGCGTGAATGTGTCTCTCACTCCCAGCAAAAGTGTTTTTGACACTGATTGTGGAGCGTCATCGTAGACATTGGTCACTGTATTATTATTATTATTTTTTGTTACCAAAAAAGCAAAAACCTTGATGCCATATACTGCCAATTTTAATTAATTGTTTGAATTTTTTGGAGTTATTGCACAAACAGGGTCATGACAAGATACCTCAGATTAGCTCATTTACATTTCAAAATTTCAGTCTCGTTTATCTATCTGTCTGTCCTGTATCTAATTATCAATTGATCTATCTTTCTATTATAGAATATTCAACTCACGACAATGCATCCTTGTCTTTCTCACACCAAAATGTCTGTCCTGCTCATGCTTTGTGTTCCTTGTTTATGGCTGGTGGGTTCATTAAAACTGAACTATGGGGCGCTTGGAAACAACAAGAGTCGTAGGAATGCATCTTCATGACAGCCTGAGCAAGTGGGTACCCGTGCGCATAATTGGCCAGCAGGGGTCGCTAGTGAGCACTGGTCTCACAGCCACTGCAGCAGACTCTATCACTCTTTCTGTGGGTTCACACTCTGTTGCCTCACACTGTGGGGCTGCCTGCCCCCATCAGCACCAGCGCAGTCCGGATACCATGCCAGACCTTGGACCCCATCCACATACTGGCACAGTGCATTAACCGGATTAGCCACCGAGTGGTTCTGTGTATTTCAACTCAGGAATTTAGTGAAATACACAGTAAAGGTGTCCACATTGGCGTAATGTCAGTTATACTTGAATCCGTGTGTTCATTTTCCTCTGTCATGCTGCATAATCTGTGAATAAGAGAAGTCAATGGCCGTGGTGCATTTTGCAGTCATGCAAGCCAGTGTATTTTACTGAGTCCCTGAGATTACCATAAAAAGGCCTTAAATCTCATTTTCAACGTTTTAAGGAAAATAATGGGTGTTGTGTTAACTAGTATTAGCTAAATGTTACCTAATTATTATCCTGACTCTGTGCGTTAATTGAAGTTATAATAGCTCTCATCAGTTAGCCTTTTCAGGAATTGAGAATTGAGCGTATTCTGGAAACTAGATATTAATAGTATTACTTAAATAGCAGACTTTTTTTTAGAGAGAGTATTGTAAGTGGATAACACTTGGATCGTCAGTGTGTTTGCTTTCTGAATCCTGGCTTAATGGCACACAGATATTAACATCAGTCCCCAGCTTGCCTTCTGTACATATATACACTTTTTTGGGTTTTTCCAACCACCAACCCCCCCATTCCCCACGCCCCCCCCCCCCCACTTCACACAAAACCTCTTAGAGTGTCAGACCCAAGCACTGTTTGGTGATGATAAAGAGGACTAGGGCCCTGTCTTCCTATTGGATTTCCTTATACCGGTCTGAACTTCCAGAGTTTCACCATTATTCAAGAATGCCATAAATCACGCGGGGCTGGATTTGACTTGCTTCATCTTTCATCGAAAAAAAGAAGGGGAAAAAATATGAAAAGCGCTCGCTGCTGGATTCTGCCTGTGTTAAAAGGCCTTTAGATTTGAGTGAGGGGGAGAGAAACGGATTCGGGCCCGAGGGTAATCCAGGCGCCGGTTGAAGCGCTCCTTTGTGAATGCCCGTCTGTAATATCACAGCAGGACCAGGCCGGGTATTTCTTCTTTCGCCTCCGCTCCCGGAGACCGTGCTCCTCCGCTGACAGCGTCTCCTCCACGTTGTGAAATATTTCCACCATCATGCTCTGCAAATGACCCCATCTGTCTCTGAGTCCCTCCACTGCCACTGGGATTCCTGACCCGTCACACTGCGTCCCCACATGTATCACCAGCGTGTACACACAGACGTGTGTGTATGTGTGACCCGTCACACTGCTTCCCCACGTGTATCACCAGCATGTACACACAGACGTGTGTGTATGTGTGACCCGTCACACTGCGTCCCCAAATGTATCACCAGCATGTACACACAGACGTGTGTGTATGTGTGACCCGTCACACTGCGTCCCCACATGTATCACCAGCATGTACACACAGACGTGTGTGTATGTGTGACCCGTCACACTGCGTCCCCACATGTATCACCACGTACCCGTCCTGGGCCCATAAGACATGATGGAGAGACGAGGGACCAGCAAATAATGGTGTGTGTGTGTGGGTGTGTGGGTGTGTGTGTATGCATCTGTGTATGCATGTGTGTGTGCATGTGTGTGTGCATGCTGTTTTTTTATAGTAAATGTGTACCTGCCTTTCTGATGTTTTCAAATTTACTACTAAGCAATGCAGAAGCATTTTGAATCAGTTTCAATAAAAACTAATTTTTTTAAAAGTGAAAAAGTGAAAATGGTTTGAACAAGAAATAAATATTCATAAATGAATATTAAATATGCATAAATGTAAAAAATATTCCCCCATTAATGTTACCTTGATTTATTCCTTGCCACTGGCGTACAGGTATTTAATTTTTTTTTTAAACATTAACTGGATGCCATACTAATGCAATAATACTGTTGTATGCCTAGAAGTAAATTCGGAATGTGTTATTCTACTTAAAGCATTTGATGGTCTTTACATATTTATTTTCTGATTGAAGTATTTAAAAATTGTTTTTGGTTTTGAGTGTTTAACCGCAGAGACAGAGGCGGGACACGGGGACACGGGCCATTTACCAGGAGAGCTGCTTCATTTTAATTGAGCTGCATTGCCTGTGCTTCCTTTCAAGCCATTGAAGAGAAGAGTGTTTTATGAATGAATGAGTCGCACTGCAGATGACCTGAGCATGTTTTTTGGCTCTGATTTTCTAAAGCACTGCTGCAGACTGCTTGATAGCGTTTTATTCTTCTGGCTATTAGTCTGCGATTCTTCGAGCAGACGCTTGGACCTTGAGGCCCAGGCAGGTTATTCCGTGCTGTGGATGCATTTAATAAACTTCAGGGCCCCTTGTCGAAATTCACAAGAGGATTTCAGAAAATTTCAACAAAACAATAGGCGGTAGCAGAAACGTTGAAAACTCACAGCAAAGGTAATTAACGAATGAAATGCTCTATCTATAAATGGTTCTTTAAAAATTTTTTTTTTTTTCCCCCAAATTCATCTGCAATCTGAAATTCAAAATCTAAAGACAAAAGATTTAGCTGGGTTTCCATAGGCCAGTGTTGTACCCTGACATTCATTTTAGATCCATTCCATATCTCTGTAAACACTGTTGTTTAAAGTTGGCTGCGATAAAGCTGTGATTAATTCAGCTAAAAGAGCAAGCACGAGTTTGTCGTTACCTCACAAATAACTGCATTTGCTGAGCACTTTATCCTAGATAATTCTGACAAAGCTACAAGCAAGCATTCGATTATTAAGCTTGTGTTCCAATATCCACCTGGTGCTGTGTATGCAGCTGTCACAGATGGATATTTTAAACAAATCATTTCATGACTTTCACAACACAACACCATTTCATGGAAAAAAGAAATATTTAAATGAAGAAGATGCTTTATTTCAGTGTCCAAATATAAAGTTGTGAGACATCAATGTTGTACAATTATATTCTGTTTCTGTTCCGCAATCTATTTTTGGCACTTTATTGTTAAAATATCAGGCTAATACAGGAAACATTTTTCCAGGCACACTGCTTTGTGAACAGAGGTGCAATTGCACATAATAGAGATCGTCTGGCATTGATTGCTGTACATGACTAATTGAGGTGATTCAGGTGGCCTAAAATGTTATGATTTTTAATTATTGCTCAACGGATGGATTGATGAGGAGGCAGTATCGCTATCTGAATTACTCAAAAAAATAGAATAATAAAATATAACTAGCTTCCGTACTACAAACAACACTCCCAATATGACCAAAATGTCTTCGGATCTATTTAGATATGTGCTCGTTTCCATGCAATAATGGACGATATGGAATGTTGTAGAAGTGGGGGCGGCCTAATAAGGGTTGGGGTTCAAACGCTTCATTGCCTTCCTCCTGAAGCACCCCTCTTCCTCATCGAAGTGGCTTGGTGGCGCGCTCTGTAATATCGCTCAGGTCAAAGGGCACCATTTGCCTCATTTGATGCCCATGCGGGGTTTGCTTAACTCCCTCCATTTTGTTAACACCCTGCACGCCAGTGTCTCTGACGGGGAAAGAACGCTTTTTACAGCCCGTAAGGACGGCACAACATGGCTGACCGACCCCGTCCTAAGATGGAAGTGGGTGGGCGGATCGTTGGGGTAAATGTGCCGTAATGACCCCCCCACCCCCACCCCAGTCCTGGCAAATCAAGCGATGCCTTATTGTGATAGGAGATAGGAGAGAGAAGAGGGGAAACCGGGGGCTCAGGAGCCCTTAAGGCACGGGCTGCCCGGGGGGGAGGCTGTGAGTTATGTGCTCTGGCCTGAGGGCCTATCCCATCATGCACCTGGGCGACCAGAGGGGGGGGGGTCACGTCTATCAAAACGCCTGCAGAAACGATGGCTCGCCTTTGGTCCGGTCGGATCGCCACCGCCATTTTTGCCATCGTTTCAGTGAACCTTGCCGGCCACTGCTCAGAATCTGGTGGCCAGGTCCCCGTTCTCTGTGACCTAAGACTGCGCTCATCAGAAAGGGTAACACACACACACATACGCACAGGCACACACACACACACACACAGGCATAGGCACACATACACACACACACACACACACACAGGGACACACACATACACACACGCACAGGCACAGGCACACACACACACACACACATACACACACATTCCATCCCCACTGGTGGATATCACCACATCGTTTCTAGAAGCAAGGCCCCAGACCGCTTAACGAAACGAAACATCGCATTTTTACAGCACTTTCTCCAGACGCTCAGCGTGCTTTACAGTGACGAGGGGGCGACTCACCTCGCCCGCTAGCTGCAGCGCGGCAGCCTGCTGCTGCAGGAGCCTTCAGTCCCTCCTCTGTCGCACAGAGACACAACCCAGGGCAGACGATCCATCTGTTCCCTCAAGTTCCCGCAGGTGCACCCGCGACCTGTCTGTCTCCAGCACAGTACCGGTCCTTTAATTACGCGCCTCACGCCTGCCGTCTGTTGCCTAAGCTCAGTTGCTTTATCACGTACATTTGCACTGTCCCCGTCCTCGATGGGGAGGCGTGTTTGAGTTTGATCCAGTGTGAGTAGTGGACTCAGTTCCGTGAGGACTCAGTCTCGCTCTGTTTGGCTGTGAGAACATTTACCGAACATTTAGTCTTTAGGGATGTGTTAGCTTTCTTTATAATGCATGAGCTTTTCAAACAGGGCTGGGTGTGCCAGTAAAATCAAAGCAACGGGGATGCAGATGACCTATCCCATCGTCCGAGTTAATAAGACGTTAACCCTGATTTTTTGCACGTAAGGTTCCTTTCAGACTTTTTTGGGGGGTTTCCGATGCGTCAGGCGGAGGGGAAAGAACATATTTCAAATCAACAAGGACGCCGCTGAAAAACGACGAAGGCCTTCACTGAATCTTTATTTTATGACAGATGGAAAAATGAATTGTGGGAAAACAACCCATCACTTTGAGAAGCTCAACCTCTGACTGTGTTGACTATAAATATGTAGGGGTTCCCCTAACCTGCATCTCTTTATTTAGTGACTTATACTGTGTGCAGTTTATACCTGTATGCAGAGGTGGTCTGGAAATGAACTGTGTAGGGAAAATATGAAAAAGGACCCCCCTGTGCGTGTACATACACACACACATACACACACACACGTGCACACACACTCTCACACAGACTCTCACACGCACACGTGCACACATGCGCACACACACGTGCACACATACACACATACACACACACATACACACACACACATGCACACATACACACACACATACACACACACATACAGACACACACACACACACATACAGACACACACACATACACACACATACAGACACACACACATACACACATACACATACATGTGCACACATACACACATACAAACCCCCACCTCTAGCAGCCTTTGGGCTCGTTAGTGCCTTTCCCATTTAACTTCACCCCTCCCTGTATATAAGGCTTTCTTGGTTATGACACTTCTGGGTTCATGACTATTTTGTTGCCCAGCATTCACGGATATTGTTCCCAGTAGATGCCTGGCTCTGATATCCGTGATAGCAGGTTGATTTAGGTGGACTCGTTTAATCGCTAAAAAATATAGCATCCATCAAATGTGAAAGCCAATATTGGTTCTGAGGTATGTGGTTACTTTGGGACAGCTGAGGGGCCCTGGTCCACAAATAAGATAACAGAAATTGGCAGTGGAGACATTCCCACTGCTAAGTTTTCTCTTTCAAATTAGGCAGATCCTAATGAGTAACGAAAGGCCCTAGTTTACCATCTAAGTTCTAGTTTTTTTTTTCCCCACTTGACACCCTCTCATTTCACTGCTGTATTACCCAAAGTGACTTTTCTTTTTTACATTTCTCTGTCATTTTTAATTGTGTCCTTTTTAATTGTGCTGCGCTGCGAGACAGTGTTACTGCTGCCGCCAAGTGATGGATCTGCAAATTCCACTTGACATGGTGGATTTTGAGGGGTTTTGGTGTTGTTTGTCCTCACATAGCCTCTGAGTTAAATTCAGCCTGTTGTGAAGATAGGTTTTATTTTTCAAAAGATGGACATTTCATTTAAACAGCATGAACATTTTTAAACCGTGTTTAATGAAAACATATTCATGATGATAATTATGATTATTTAAAAAATCATTTTCATTTCAAAAAGCCAGATGTGTTTGGCTACATTTTAAAATTTCCGGGCAACAGACAAGCAGTTGCATATAACTTCATTAAAAGATCTTTGTGATTTAAAATGATGTAAAAAATGTTGAAGATGTGTTATTGTGAGTCAGGCCTTGGATTTCCTCTATTCTAGGCAAGGCCACGTTGGCAGAGTCTGAACTTTATAGGGCAGCGGGTCCAAATGAAAAGGCCGTAAAGCTGCGAAGGCAAAAGCACTCGAAGGCGCCAAGGCCAGAAAACTGAGTGAAAAAGCTCTTCTATGACTCCTCACAGAGGAAAGCAGCTGCACAGCCAAAACTGTTTATTCATATCATAACACACAAACACACACACGCATGTACTCACACGCACATACACACACACATACAGTATGCACGCACTCACACAGACACACACTCACACAGACACACACGCACACACACACACACGCACGTACTCACACGCACACACACACACACACACACACAGTATGCACGCAGTCACACACACATACACACACACACGCACACACACACACACATATACTGTATATGGCTGTATTATATTTGCTGGATGTAGCTGTACACAGCATTCGTATGGTTGAGGTGAACGCATCAGCATACAGGGTGGAGGTACAGGGGAACAAGCCTGCTACCCGGGAGCAAGACGCTGGCATCCGGGAATGATGGGAATGCCATGGAAACCGCTGCCAAGGAGACCCATTATGACACGCTGTAAAAAAGAAAAAAAAAACTATAGAATTACCGTATATCCACAGCTGAGGAAGGGTAACTTGTGTTTACAGCTTGTTTACAGCTAAAAGGCAGGGCACCAATGAACGTGCAAGACGTTTGCTTTCAAAGAAGCGTTAAAATCCAGGGCGGTCACATCAATAGCCACCTGGCCACAGAGTAGTTCAGACCCCGGGAAATTAGACGTTAAGTTCTTAGCCTGAATTTGGGGCTCGTCCAAAAGAACACTGAGAAAAAAAAAACACAGTAGAAAGAAGGAGAGGAAAAACAAGGGATAGACAACAAAAAAAGAGGACGTACTGTTTTGGGCCCTGCTCTCAGGAACTGTGCCAGTTCCGCGAGAAAATCCGAGCGGCTAACAGAAGAGGAGTGAGAGGCTTTTCAAAACAGAGAGAAGTAATTTACCTCGCCGTGAGTTTCAGTACCAAGAGCCTCGCCGTGAGTTTCAGTACCAAGAGCCTCGCCGTGAGTTTCAGTGCCAAGAGCCTCACCGTGAGTTTCAGTGCCAAGAGCCTCGCCGTGAGTTTCAGTACCAAGAGCCTCGCCGTGAGTTTCAGTACCAAGAGCCTCGCCGTGAGTTTCAGTACCGAGAGCCTCGCCGTGAGTTTCAGTACCGAGAGCCTCGCCGTGAGTTTCAGTACCGAGAGCCTCGCCGTGAGTTTCAGTCCAAGAGCCTCGCCGTGAGTTTCAGTGCCAAGAGCCTCGCCGTGAGTTTCAGTACCAAGAGCCTCGCCGTGAGTTTCAGTACCGAGAGCCTCGCCGTGAGTTTCAGTCCAAGAGCCTCGCCGTGAGTTTCAGTACCAAGAGCCTCGCCGTGAGTTTCAGTACCGAGAGCCTCGCCGTGAGTTTCAGTACCGAGAGCCTCGCCGTGAGTTTCAGTACCGAGAGCCTCGCCGTGAGTTTCAGTACCAAGAGCCTCGCCGTGAGTTTCAGTACCAAGAGCCTCGCCGTGAGTTTCAGTACCAAGAGCCTCGCCGTGAGTTTCAGTACCAAGAGCCTCGCCGTGAGTTTCAGTACCGAGAGCCTCGCCGTGAGTTTCAGTACCGAGAGCCTCGCCGTGAGTTTCAGTACCAAGAGCCTCGCCGTGAGTTTCAGTACCAAGAGCCTCGCCGTGAGTTTCAGTACCGAGAGCCTCGCCGTGAGTTTCAGTACCAAGAGCCTCGCCGTGAGTTTCAGTACCAAGAGCCTCGCCGTGAGTTTCAGTACCAAGAGCCTCGCCGTGAGTTTCAGTACCGAGAGCCTCGCCGTGAGTTTCAGTACCGAGAGCCTCGCCGTGAGTTTCAGTACCAAGAGCCTCGCCGTGGGTTTCAGTACCAAGAGCCTCGCCGTGAGTTTCAGTACCGAGAGCCTCACCGCGAGTTTCAGTACCGAGAGCCTCGCCGTGAGTTTCAGTACCAAGAGCCTCGCCGTGAGTTTCAGTACCAAGAGCCTCGCCGTGAGTTTCAGTACCGAGAGCCTCGCCGTGAGTTTCAGTACCGAGAGCCTCGCCGTGAGTTTCAGTGCCAAGAGCCTCGCCGTGAGTTTCAGTGCCAGGAGCCTCGCCATGAGTTTCAGTACCAAGAGCCTCGCCGTGAGTTTCAGTGCCAAGAGCCTCGCCGTGAGTTTCAGTACCAAGAGCCTCGCCGTGAGTTTCCGAGAGCGATTTCTTACTTAAATATTTATTGATTTTTGCGCGCCCTCCTCGTGGATGTGGAAGGCAGGTGGTGCGGTAGTATGGTGATGTATTGGGGGCCTAATTAGGGTAAAATGTGCTGAGGTCCTTTCGGCAGTTGGGTTTTTACATGAATTAACCGGGTGGGGGGGGGCCAGGCTGAAGGGTAAATCTGCAGGTTCTCCTGAGGGGGGGGACCTGACCCCAATTAAGCTCCGTGCGGTGAGCAAACTGGCCTCGTCAGCGGGACCCAGCGTCCCACCTGCGACTCATTGTTTGTTTTCTCAAAAATTGCAGGGGGAGGAAGTTGCTTAATGGCCGCTTCCTGAGAGACAGATATTCATTCGCACGGCCGTTCCTGCGTGACCCCGGGGTCCTGATGATTTGCCAGCCCCGCGGTGTCTCCTCATTTCTCAGCTGTATATTTCTGCATTCCCCGGACGCTGTGGGCGAGCAGAGATCAGAGGCATTCATGACACGCCTTTGCAATGGATGCATATAAAAAGACTAAAGGAGGCAGTGATCACAAGCACCTGTAGGGCTGAACGTTTATTTGTCTCCTCATGCTATTCTGAAAGGAGCTCATTCCTCTATCTTGCATTCATTGCATGCACGTTTTGATTAGTTAATGCTCTGTGCTCAGCCACTGACCACAAGCCATTCTCTCCAATAAGCACAAGGCAGCTCACACAGTTCTCCCCGCCCCCTTTTAGCGGTGGTGGTTTCTAATTGGAGGACAGAGTAGGGGGGCAGGGCATCGTTCCCTTCTGTGGTGACAGCTGGCCAGGAGACCTCATGGGATCCCCCCGTGGCACCCCATGTCCTTGCCCAACACTCATTATAACGCCTGCTCTGCTCATGCCTGCCTTGCACTTGGAACAGTGGTACGCTGAGAGTTCAGTCCTGTCTGCTTCAACTGACACCCGGTGGCCATCGCACCTGGAAAGGCCAGACACGGGGGGGGACACGAGGGAGCTGGCGCCTACGAAAAAAATAATGTGTTCAAAAACCACATGTTGCTGCTAATTAGATGAGTGTGAAAAGATGGGCTATACTATTTCAAGTCACGCGTGACAATTGTGGTTCACAATTTGAAAGTCAGTCACATGTGAAAATGTCCAGTTCACTGTGTGACGTTTACGTTTCCCAAGTGAATATTTTAGCATTTTCATTCACATGTGAAAATGTGAAATAGTGATTTTCACTTGTGAGAAGGCAGATTGTGTAACGGGGAAACGACTCACGCTGGTGCTTGATGGCACCCTCCCCTGCTTGGGCTCCTTTTGTTATCCACACACTGCAGAGCCCCTGTGTTTCGGCATGCTATTACCGTTCCGTTTGTCAGAACAGATTTCTTTTTTTTCTTTGCGTTTTTGCTGAACCTCTTCCTTCCTCTATTTCTGCAAAATCACACACAGCAGTATACAATTTTCCTCTGACACTTCTATTGTCTAGGGTGTGCGAACAGGGCCATACTGATTCCAGTGTTTGCTCTTTTTTTGATTTCTCTGTTTCTTATGAGATGGGTGATTTGTCTGTCCCCTTGGCAGTGTAAAATTCATTCAAGTGCCACCCTTCCTCTTTAATCTCTGTGGCTTTGTTTCAAACCTCTGATTCCCTGCGATGGAAGTCCTGTTATCACTCTGCTCCCTGACACTGCCTCATTTTACTCTTTATTTATTTTTTTAAATGTACCTTTTTCTCTCTCTCTTAACTCTTTGAACAGTAGTTTTTTTTTTGGACTGTCCCCCCAAGTCTGAGTCAGTGTTCTAGAACTCTGTTGGTTCCAGTTGCCATTAGCGATTGTTACGTCAGCATTAGAACGTTCAGGTAAGAACATTCTAATCACATATTTGTGACCTCGAAATCGTAAAGGCTTAAAGGCTTCTCTTCTTGTTGGGAAAGGTTTGTGCCGAAGCTTGTTTTTGGTATATTTTTCTTGCACAGCGATTCTTCCTGTGTGTTCCATTGTGCATTTTATTCCCGTTTCTTCGTCTTCAGCCTCCTTTGTCTCCCGTTTAGCGCGTGTAACGATAGTGTCGACTCAGCAGCGCAGTGCCCCTTCAGTGCTACTGTGACTTTAGCCTTTCTGTTGTCTGGAGCACTGTGCAAAAAACAATAAAGGTCCAGATAGGCAAGCTGTACTTTATATCTGAAAGTGGTGCACTGCCTGGAGCCATCTAGAGGCCTCCCCCCCCCCACCCCCTCCCCAGACCCTTTGTGTCCATTTGTTTCTCCTTGCTCTAATTTAATATGACTTTACCCTGAAGGGGTGGGGTACGTCATGCGGGAGGCCTAAATATTGTATTTATACATATGGCACGGTACAATTAACAAAACTAGCTAGCTTGCTATAAATGGCTCCTGGTACTGCTTGTCTACATAGAAAGCATTATTTATTGGGTACCATTGCTTACCCAGGGTGTCATGGAGGTGATACACACACACACGCACACACTGACACTCACACACACACACAGAGACACTTTTTTTTCCCATTTCACATCTTGCTTGTGTCGTGACAGTGTTTGTTCCACATAAAGGCTTGCCCTCGTTTCCAAGTAAAAACATTTGCTTTGTCTCCACTGGTCTCCGTGCAGTCAGACTCAAGACAAACTGATAATTGCGAGCGTCTCCATTGCCACTCAAGGCTGTCTGGACCTGTCTGTGATGTTGCCGACTCAGAAGGCTTGTTTCTCTCTCGAACGTGGGGTGTGTCAGTGACAGCGCAATGCTTGGCCTGTCTGATTTAGTCAGAGGCAAGTTAACTTCCTGTGGCTGCCCACAGTTCCGGCAGCAGTGGCTACATAGCCTTCATAGGTTACACAGACTAGCGCGTCCAACATTTTGTTTCAACTGAACATTCTGTTTGAGACCAAACCAAGAGCATACGAACCTAACAGTGCTGAAACACCACCCCTTTTCAGGTAGACTTGAATGTACACCCGAGACGCTTGCCTGTCCAGTCTGACCAAATGCATCTGTCCAATTTATTTAAGACAGGACATGGAATGCCCAGTGTCCATGAGGGAATAATGGAGGTCATTCATCAAAGCTGGCTAAATACAAACAAATAAATAAATAAATAACATGAAGGACGTTTTCTTTTTTTTAAGGGTTTGGGGTTTTGTTCTACACACGTGGGCTTGGAAACGCATCGCGTTTTTTCACGGAAAAGTCAGCGGCCTGTTATCTTTCTCAGTGCATGCATTGTGAGAGTCCCTGTCAGCGATGGGGGCCACACGGATCAAAGCCCAGACGTGTGTGTGTGTGTGTGTGTGTGTGGTTGGCAGCAGACGGTGTCTCGCTGGAACCTTTCAGTAATTTCCAGAGCAGCCCTCCCGACAGTCTGTGTGCGCGGTCTGTTTCGCTCCCATTGATCTGCCCCGTTCCTTCGTCCCGAGCGCGTGGGGTGTGGCGTAATATACGATAATGGCGCGGGGGAGAAGATGGAGAACCCAGTTAAGATGTCAGAAGGTATGGAAACGGTCCAGCTCCTGACAGCTTAATTTACCGTTAGTTTAAGATAATGCATTTGACGAATTTCAGATTCGCAGTGTTAATTTCCTGTATAGGTACCAGGTAGATCTACGAGCTGTAATTAGGACTCTAAGAGCGCTTGTGTACTGGTGCGAGCCACTGATGTCTATACTGCAAATGTGCATGTAATGTGCAGATTGACAGCCTACGCTATGAGTAAAACATAAAATAAAACGTAAAGATAAATAAGAAACTGTTAGCAACTCCACTAATGTAAGTTGTCACCGTATTCTGGATTTAACCGCTGGCATCTGGATCAGAACATCAGGAATAATTCAGTAGTAAACAATGTTTGATCCTGTGTGCATCTTTGTCTGGTCAAAACGTTTTGACAAAGATCCACATGGGATCAAAATTTTGTTTAATTAAGGTGCATATTCAGTTCCTGTGTAGGGTGGGGGCTTCCCGGAATTATTCCTGTTGTTCTGGAACAGCCCAGTGCCTGGTTTAATATGTGTATAATCATCATTACTATCCGAACATAACATAAGTACAGTTTTCTATGTGCTGAGCCCAATGTTCGTCCAATGAGCACATGCGTGTGGATTTAATATGAGGTTCTCAGCAGTAATTGTGTGTCTAAAGTGCTCATTATTACAGATATGTTTTACTGGCATTTGGTTTGCAGTGGAGAATGTGAAATGCATTTATGATGCTTTTTGATGAATAAGCCTAGAGGCTCACATTCCTCAATTAATACTGTGGCTCTTTTGGATTGAATTAGACGCACAACAATGACAGACAAGAATCATGGTCTACAGATGCTGCGTCATAAACCTATTGCCTTATTGAATGTCCAGACATTGCGGCAGTATATATTCATGATTGATTTTACTTTGCGTGCTTTTATTTAATTGTCCGAAGTGTCACCGACGTAGAATCTGACATCTGATGCTTTAAGCATTTATAAGAGCAGTCTTGAAGATTCATAATAGCTTTTTGAGTCATGGCAGTTGCTCTGAGTCGGTTTTAATCCTCTGGATCTTAAATACCGCAGTACACATTACGCCTGGTGTTTGGCCTGTTGCAGCTAACGCGTTAGATTTAAACCGCTAAGCTGTTTGCTCATGCAGTCAGCAGCACAATGCTGGCTGAATTTTAAGGTATGTTTTTGGCTGCAGCAAACAGCTTGTCTCGCAGGGAGGAACAAACAGTGCGGCGCGTTAATGTGAGACACGCACATTTGCCGAGGTGTCTGCACTGCTAATTTCGGCTATAAACTCCCATTAAATAAATTAAATAAATATTTTAAGCATGCTTGTCGAGCGTGTGCCGGAAATATTAAGCATGTTATTATTTTCCATCCGTCACCATCTGGTTCTTACATTTTTAAGGGGGGGGGGGTCTGAAATAGTTTGCGTTTTTATTCAAACCTGCGTTTGTTTTCTCTGTTCCATAAATTCTGTTGTCCACTTCTGCGTCTGATTACTGCGATGAATTAGTTTTGCGTTGTTAGGCTCAGCTTTACGTACGTCCGGAATACAAATATGGATCCTCCCCCCCACCGCCCCCGCCCCCCCCCCAGCCCCCCACGTACGTGTGCGCTTGCTGAGACGCGAGTGCGGTCCCGTTCACGCACACGTCTGATGTTTCCCATAAAAGAACGAAGCACATTGCGGTTGAGTAACGGGGGTCAGGTGGTCATATGTGCACACGCTGGCAAGCTGGAATTGCATCGGAAACTTTTAAACATTTTCCTCCTTTCTCGTGTCTGCACTTACTTTTAGAAGCGATTTCAGAGTTCATTAAGACCGTCGCAGTTAGCTCTATAGCTGTCCAATCACAGCTGATCTGGACAGTGGTGAACACCCAAATGGGATTGTACACCCGGAGTAATCCTCATCCGGGGGTCCCCAGGGGGATGATAGTCCCCAGGAGGCCTAGACTGGAGCACGGCCTCCAGCGTGATGTGATTTATTCAGGTAATATACTCTCATGAACATCCCTAATAAGATTCTGCAGTGCAGTCGGAGGAGGGAGGCCAGAGGATTAGGTAAACACGTTTTTTAATCAAAGGCTCATATTAAATTGTCTGATTTCATTATCATTATCTGGGATTTTTTTTTCTTTTCTTTTTTTTTTTTCCCTCCCCGGCAGAGCTGAAAGCATTATGGCTGGCATCCGTTCCCCCCCTCTCTCTCTCTCTCTCTCTCTTTCTCTCTCTATCTCTCACTCTCTCTCTCTCTCTCTCTCTCCGTCTCAGGACCGAAGCAAAGCGCCGAAGTGAAGCCGTAGTGAGCGCGGGACAGCCCGTGGAGAGAGATTTAGCCGTTAAAGGGGAGCAGGTGGGATGGACACAGGTGCTCCATCATGCCTAAATGAATTCCTGCGTGGTTTTCGCAGATTAGCGAAACGCTTTTTCTCTCTCTCTCTCGGTCGCTCGGTAGTAACCCGGGGCTCTGGTTTCCATTCAGCCCTATTCATAGTCATGTTGCCTGTCTCATTCATTCTTTTAGTGCTGAGACGCTGGGGTTCTAGCAGGTCAGGTTCTAAGGCTCACACAGAACTCATTCATTATGTAAACAGCTAAAAGTAGAGTTTGACAACATAAAGTACGAATGTATATAAAATGTTTAAAAAAGATTTACGAACTTGTCAATTTTGACACTTTGTCAGTTCCAATATCCCCCTGGATTTTAAGGGACTGGATTCTGTGGGTACAAAATATTGGTTGAGATCCAATCAAACATAAGGGAGAATTATATATTCAGATTTGCTGATGTATATGAAATTATTATATTTATTATTTATTTTCAAATGTAATTTATTCAGTTATTGATTTCATTTATTTACTTCTTCTTCTTATGAATAATTATTTGGGGGGGGGGGGGGGGCGGGGTCAGTACTAAACGTTTAATTAATACAGGGACAGACACTATTTAACTTTTTATTTTTTTAATTTTTATTGTTGAATAGTGTCTGTCCCTTAGTCCACAGCTCAGCTGCAGTCATTGTATTGGAGGAGTCCCAGTCATGAGGAGTCAGTGCCAATAATACAAGGAACATTCCGTGGATTCAGTCCCTCCCTCCCTCCCTCAGTGAAACTGAAGCCATCACAGCTGATGCAATGTCCGACCATGGAGTCCATGCTACACTAATACCTCAATAATAGCCTTTTAACAGGATGAGTTCCATCAGGCCACTTTGAACAACAAGTGCAATAGATTTAAAAGCAGGGGGCATTCGCAAACATAATCTTATAAATCTCATTACGGCAAACTTAGAAATATGCTAATAATAAGTCATGGGAATAAGTCTGCTTTGGAGTTTAAACCCCTGTCACTCTGCACAATGAGAGATGCAGTTATCCTGCGCAGCTAAAAACCAAGGTCATCATTGGTCTTCGGAATAATCATGCGCTAATTTCTTCTCCAGGGTTGAGATCACGTTCTGTAGTAGACCTTCCATGGTAATTATCATCTTTGAATTCTGATATGCATACGTACCTTTTGTAGAATATTTTTATGCATTATCAATTCAATTCAAAGAAAAGAGAGCTCATTCAGCAGCTATTGCAGAGATGGATTTATCCTTAGTTCTACTGCCACAATGCTGTACGTTGTGTTTTTAGAAATTCAATTCAATTCAAGGTACCCCCATAAATTGATTGCCGTGTCTGGGCCAAGTACTGTTCTCATCGAAACTATCAATTTATAACATATTTTGATTTCCATATCCAACATTTTTTCTTGATTAAAGTAGAGAAAAAATAAACAGGGGCTGAAGTTGGTGCAACTTAGATACGGGAAATAAATAGTTGCTGATTCTAAACTTGCTTCCCTGGAAGTGAAACTTTGTCAAGGGTTGTCAACTTAATTCGTATGAATATCCAGCATAGGCTGCTGATTTAAAATGGCCACACTGCACAAAAATAATATTATCCTGCCATATGTACTCCTTTGTATTCATAACATGCAGCATTTCCAAAGTCAAGTGATGTTATGTGAGAATAGGGTTTTCTATATTTTTCTATAATAATTCATATAGCATAGGTGTGCATGATTTATAAAGGTATGTCATATTAAGGATTTTATATTATTCATGAAGGCCTCGCAAATAAAAACTTTCTGTAAAGTATGGATGATAATTATTTACAGTTGGTATGTTAACCAACATGCATATCTACCACAACCGATTTTTAGGTTTCTCAATATCATAAACTACTATGTAGTTAGTGCAAATTAATTTCTGTGTCTGTATTTCTTATGGATTTTAATATATCAATGTAGATGTATATGTATATATGTTATATTATTACAGTGAAAGTAATTTACCTCCGTTGCCCTAATAAAAGCCTTTTGCAGTTTGTGTTTTGTGCAGTCGTGGCCTGAATGAGACCATCAGTGACCGAAATGAAATTGAGTTTGAGGAACAGAAGGGGAAGCCGGCTGAACGACCTCTGTCTGTCTGGCCTTTTCTCTACCCCAGTGGCTGATGGGCCAGCTCGCCCAAAGCAGCCTCACAGTCTG
The DNA here is from genome assembly GCF_013347855.1 of Anguilla anguilla. NCBI lineage: Eukaryota > Metazoa > Chordata > Actinopteri > Anguilliformes > Anguillidae > Anguilla > Anguilla anguilla. Next base: position 54,734,935 of record NC_049207.1, on the reverse strand, counting down.
TGGGTACCATGGCTGTCCAGATTCCCCCACCCTCCCCTCCCCAAAAAAGTTCTGTCTGTCACCTAAAGCCCTCATCTCTCCAGCCCAATCAGGATAATTAGGATAGGGGTGGCGGGGGGGTTCGGGGGGTGGGGGGGGGGTCCTCATACCCCACGACTGTTGTAATGTACTGACCACTGACCACCTTATGCCTTCTTTCTCATTTCATTCTTTGGTAAAAACATGCTGTTTCCATCATACATTAGTCAGAATGTGACTCGTCTTGTAGTACGGTGCGTGTTAAATTCCCGTGAGAAGATGGCCCGTCGCAGTGAGAGGGGTGTCATGGCTGCTGCCTGTTCTGCATGGCTTAGCTGTGAACGCAGAGGGACGGTGTGTCAGGCAGACTTTGCCATTCTCCATTAATTTCAGTCCTCAAACGGCATTTTGTGGCTTTGAAGTCCTGCTTGCCTTGTTGGATATTTTAGTCGGGATTTTGGACTGTCACTGCGTTTAGGCAAGTGGGCATGTGGGCCTTTGTTTTCCGCAGACTGGCTGTCACCTGTCGTTCTTGTCAGGAACTACGTTTTACTTGATCTGTTTTCTCTGGGGAATTAGAAGAGCGACGCCACCTTAGGTCATTACCGAAGGAGGAAAACACGTTACACTTCTTTAATCACAGAAGAGCAGCATTATGCTTTTGTTTTATATTCATCACTGAACATTTGTTTACATATTCAGTGGTTTTTTTGTAGCTGATTCACATTTTAAAGTCACATTTATGCAATTTTTAATATTACATGGCAAATGAGTATTATTTTCGCATTTGAATATTCAGGTACATCTGTTGCTGCCTCTGAGTCACAGAATTTCAAAAATAATATGCTTTTTTGTATATAATCTTTTCTCCCCGAGGATGCTTTTATTGTTAAAGCTGCACATTACAGAGATGTCTCTGAAGAGCATACTTCATTCAGTGAACAAGACGAAAACACATTATGGCACGGAAAGTTCCAAAATTACAGTGTGCTCATACGGCAATCAAATGGGCCCTTAAAGGCAGATTTAAATTGGTTTGAGTCATTTGTTTTTCCAAAAATGTTTAGATGATGGAGGCAGCCTTTGCTGCAGACCAGCTCATCTGTCTATAAATGGATGCACCGTGTGATATCGCTGTATCTGAGGGAGATGTTGGACCTTGAGGTTATGAAATCAGGACTATGGCTCAGTTAAGTTAGATATAAGACGTTCGGCTTGTTCTATTAGAGACGTATGGAATTAAAACATGGCTTTATTTAACAGATTTTAAAACAGATATTTTGTTTTACCCTATCTACAATCTATAAATCGGTTTCAAGTACTTAAAAAAATGTTTTTTGTCCTTTTTAAGCTGTATTACTTGTACTTTTCTCTCCCGTGAGGATATTTCATCTTTCTTTGGTTCTGAAGGTTCTGTCACTTAAAAAGAAGAAAACCATTGATATGATAACCATCTTTTTTTTGGGGGGGGGGGGGGGAGAATATATCGGCCATAACGCGTTATTTTTGCTGTCGATCACCAACCCCGGACTGAAGAAGTCAATGGCCACATTTTCTCTGTGCTTAATTCTCCATCCTAATGCAATTTATGGGAGCAAACAAGATAGTTGCTGCTCTGTCTGCCAATTCGCCTGGAAATGCAGAAGCCATCGATTCCTATTAATAGTGCCCAGCGAGAGGCTCCTGCATGTAACGCACTGACTGATTAAAGCTGAGAGCCAGGGCGTTCTGTATTCTCAGAGTTTCACCTTCCGATTAAGAAAATATAGTGATAAAGAAAATAAAATACATTTTTTATATGTGTTCTTACGCATATCTTCTAATCTTTTCTGAATCACAGTTAAATGTCCTGCTGTTTATTAATTACATTTTTTAAACATTGTTTTTTTTCCTCCTTTCTTCACTATTTGAAATCCAGTATTATTTGAAAGGCCCGTCTCCTCACGTTAACACAGGAGAACACAGGCACGACTGCACTCCCCTCTGAAGCATATTCCCTGCCTGTGTTTCTATTTGCTCCACAGTCCAAAGTCGATGCCTTGTGCAGTTGATGGCTAACACAGTTAGCACAGTTTAAGCCTGGCACAGTCAATGCCTAGCACAGTCGAAGCCTATCACAGTCGATGGCTAGCACAGTTGGCACAGTCGATGCCTAGCACAGTTGGCACAGTCAATGCCTAGCACAGTTAGCACAGTCAATGCCTAGCACAGTTGGCACAGTCACAATGTCTAGCACAGTCGATGAGTGCTGAGAAATACAGGTAATATACCAGAATCTACCATGAGTGCTCAGCAGCCATATAGTTCTCTCAGTTGCAGTTTTACACTCAGGACCATTGTGCTGCACACACACACACACATCCACAACAATACACTCTTAACAATCCCCATCTACCTCCGGAGAATTCTCCGTCTTCTAAAGTGGATTTACACGCACCGCCATGCGCCGCATACATAAAGTGCATATGACCTGTTACCTCGTCCGGAGCGGGAATGAGCGATGCTCGAGGCATGGGACCCCAGCCTGAGAGCTGATTCACAGTTCTGCAGCGCCAAAGCGCTGCTTATTCAAAACCTGGAGGACCCTTACATCATTTTGATTGGTTCTGAACTTTTGAGAACACCGTGGACTCTGCAACCTCTTCTTTCTTTTATTTTTTTATATATGAGTGAGCTGAAACGTCTCTTCGGTGTGAGACCAGCATACTGATGGGCTTTTCGGTGCTCTACGGAATCAGACCCCCTGCGGTACCGGGATGTGATATCCTGGCTGATCTGCTGCTCGTTTCATCGTTCCCCATAACAGCCGAAACTCAGGCCAGAGCACGCATCCGATCCTCCTCCCCGTGGCCTTCTGTCTCTTCTGGTAATTAAACATGGTGCCGGAGTCCATGCTAAAGTTTTCTAAACATTGCAGTAATTATCATTTTATCGACTGTTTTGCTAGCTATGATCCGGCAAGCTTTAAAATACCTTTGGGGGAAACCCATCTGCTCTGTCTTAAAAGGTCACGTGTGTACTGTATTTAGAGTATTTTTCTACTCTGGAGTGGGTGTTGGCTGTACTTGAAACTTTTCGGGGTAATTTCATGGCTAACTTCACATGTTGAAAGACCTCTTCCGGCTCGTAAAAAAAAGGACTCAGTGAATCTTGAACAGGCTTGGCCGTAAAAGCGTTCGCCAGAAAACGGACCTAACCGAAATTAACATCATCTAGCTGGTAATTTAAAAGTAAAATCACACAGTAAAATGTCCAGTGTTAACTCAGCTCTGATAAATCTATATGAGTCTAAAAGGGATTAAATAAACTATCTCTAGTAAAATGTGCTCCATGAAAGTTTATTTAACACTTAACATTTTACTATGCACTTATTTCCCTAACATATGATCGGATAAATAGCAACTTCCCACCGGTGTGTGGATGTAAAAAGGTGTACTGTGCATGTTTGCAGATAGAAATGCAACAAAAAAATGCACTGCCAGTTTACACACTGAAATATTTTATTTGTCTTTTTTTTTTTTTTTTTAAGCACATACGCTGGTGGTAAGCATATAGCACAACTGTGCAAGACATCCCTTAGACTTTTCATTGGTTCTGCAGTTCTGCAATGGAATTTATTTTCAAGCAAAAGAAGACATAACTTCAGCTGTCATGGCTTAGGGGGGTGTTCAGGCTGTTTATCTTATCTGTTAACGTCAGACCATTAAAGTCTGGGTGCTTTTGCATTCAGAGCCTGCGCTGTACTGAATAAGCCAATAATTTAACATTTTTATTTGATGTATTTTATTTTACAGAAGCCAACTGCTTTGTGAAAGTCTGAGTGAGCACAGTGCAGGAGAAAAAAAAAAGATTTACTTTAAATAATTTAATTATTCATCCGACACAGGGCATTATACCCTCTTTACCATATTAGAGAACAGACATCATTTGGAATAATGATTTCGGAGGTAATATGAGCTGTGCACCCCTCCCTCTGTAACATGCATGCTATTTCAGGTCGAGAAGCTCGAAGGAGTAACAATAGAAGCATCTGTCACCTCATTGCCACAGAAAAGCTTAATTTAAAATCCATGCGCATCTACTTCCTTTGATCACTCTTGCAAGTTGCTTAAAGCCCTATAACTTACCCCTGATTGATTTACTGTCCTTATCAAAATGCAGCGGAGTTTACGGGGGGGGCGCAGGGGGGAGTAATGGCTGGGCCCAGACCGCCTGCTTTATGAATTGTTTCGTGTTGGCTGCGAGGCATCACTGCCCAAGGCCCCAAAATCCAAGTTGACTCTGTTATTCCGGGAAATAGACACATTTTTTTTACGAATCAAAATTATATAAATCATTTTTATAAATCAAAATCGCCCTCTACGCTCGAGAGAATTGAGCATTGTCACATCCGTATTTATGTGCCTACAAATTGCAATATCCATTCATGCTTGCAATTTGTGTTTGTGTGTGTGTGTGTTTGTGTGTAAGTGTGTGTGTGTGTGTCTACATGTGTGCGTGCATACACGTGTGAGTGTGTACAATGATTTTAAGCTTTCAAAACCTGATTCACTAATTACAATGCATGTGCAATGCAACATTGCCTAGAATGCCCCTGTAATACTTTTAAAAGTATTTTTGCTTTAAATACATTGTTTTATTCATACGGCTGTAAATCAGAGGGAACTCATTAATGCAGTAATGCATCTGATCGCGGCGTTTTAGCAGGGCTTGCACAAATCTTTGGCAACTGCGCTGGCGAGCAGATACCTGGGCCTTTGCTCCTTCTCTTCCTGTCTGCAGAAGGCATTTGTTGTGGTCCTGGGGTGTGGCGGGTGGGCAGTGACACTCACAGTACAACCAATGCGTTTACTCTAGACTACTGATCATTTACTTACAGTAGGGCATTTGAAACCCCCCCCCCCCAAATATATTGGGTAATTCAAGTAGGAGCACCACAGCACTTGACCTATTTCATAACATTTTTTTTCTTTCCGAAGCACAGCATGTTCATCATTCTTAGACAAAATGTATTACTCTCCATCCCTAAGCAGGTCAATGCTGTGGAATGTTCTGGAATACATGCTTTACCTGGAGGTGATACCGTGTCCTTTATTCTTTTACAAATGAAGCCAGGTGACCTATATTCTGCAATACGGATATGTATATTTAATATACAGTACGTGACCTAATATTGTGTGTGCATTTGTGTGTGAGTGTGTGTGTGTGCGTGTGTGTGTGTGTGTGAGCGTGTGAGTGTGTGTGAGTGTGTTTGAGTGTGTGTGTGTGTGTGTGTGTGTGTATACTGAAATTGTAACATATAGTCTGCTGAAAGTACATTTAAAAATAATCGTCCTTTCAGCCACTGCTGTTTTAAAACTCTGGCTAAGATGATATGAGGGAATTCAGACCAGCGTGTAATGTATTCAGATTCGTGTTTGACCCGGGCAAAGACCACTGAGACTCAGCCGGACTCTCTTGTGCTGTAATTAGCTTGCATTTACATGCTCTCATATTTATGCTTTGATTTATAAATGTGTGTACCGACTTCTGTTTGTGTCGATATGAATGTGTGTACCAGCCACACAGAGCAGAGCAAATGGCACAGAGCAATGCTGAATCTTTGATGGGAAGTTGCAAGATGCTGTACGCATTGAATTATTAATTGTGTAAAAGCTTTAATCTTTTATCTTTCCTTTTCACATTTACAGAGTCGGCTCAGATTGAGAAATAACGGAGGAAGAGTCTTGCTCGCGCCTGATAAGCCCGAGGGGTTTTCTTGCAGCCGGCTTGAATCTCACCCATCTAGATAAAAGAGCGATAAGCAGCGTGTTTTTTATGAATGTGTTCTTGGAGACTGTAGCAAACCTGTTATCTGGAGAGGAAGCGTTTCAGTGCACAAGCGGTGGATGCTACAATTTTTTGATGCAGAACCACATTGCCATCAAGGCCTTTTAATAATGTTAAATGTTAAATTATTATAATGATTTAATAAGGTAAAATAATGATATAACCCATGCCTGTTTTACACAAGGGAAGAGCAGACATCACTCTGAAGCATTGTCTTTCTATTATTATTATTATTATTATTATTATTATTATTATTATTATTATTAACCTGTAAATAACAATGGGTTTCACCCAATTGAGTGAAGAAGGGAAACTCTTTAAATGAAGAATATGTCCCTAGTATTGCTGGCTGGCCAATGCAGCTCACCTGTTGTAGCTGCAATATATCCTAACTGAACTACATAAATTACAATGTTGATGGACATGGGATTTTGGTACCTGAAGAACTTTGGAGGACCTGTAGCAAAGAGTGTATAGAGTGTTAAGGTTTGCCCTTCCTGTATATGAGAAACGGGGTATCCCTCCGATGGTTCGCCCAAAACTGGTTTGTCCATTTCGTGTCAATGTTTTCGACATTTTTGGTTCCTAATAATTTGTTAATGTGAGTGCAGTAATTCTCATTACGGTAAAATCGGAGCGTGGAAAACAAAAAACTACCTTGCGGGGAAAAAGAGAAACCATTAATGCGTCCGTCTGCGTGGAGAACAACCCCAAAGCCATTTCCTGTCTGTTAAATTCACTACCTGACCTTTTCATGTGGTTAATGAACATTTCAGCAGTCAGATCACATATTCTCACGTCTGTTTCCACCACCCCAAAAGGCAGATGCCCTGCATACCTTAAGCCCTTTTCAATATTATTTAAACTTATGTTTATGTTAGACATCTATCATCTATCACCTGCTCACCTGTGCCTCAGGGTCTGCTCGTCGTTTATTTATTATTAGTTTTGCTATCGTGTAAAATTAGCTTCTGTCACATCAGTGACTTTTCCTTTCTTGTTGGACCCAAGACGTTGAGAACACTTTCCGGTAGACAAGTCTGTTTTTGTTTTGGTCAAGTCAGCTGACATATTAAAACAAATAACCATCCCCATGTGTCCATGACATACACAGCAGCTGCACATATTCAGTAGCTCAAACGTGCGGTGAGAATGTTACCCTCCATTCAGGTCTGGTATTCTTTTTTAATTTTGTAGGAAAGCGCATCCTGACCATCCTTGGTGTCTAAACTAAAAAAAATAGCTTTTTTTTAACTCAAAAAGTAGAGCTTCTACCTTCCATATATCCAAAGGACCTTAATGAGTGAGGTATAAAAACACAGACCCGACTTCTCGGCAAAGCGTGAAGCCTTTTCCCCCTGCACAGCCTGAATGCAGATGTGTTCTTGAAGACCCTTGTGGCAAATGGCTCGCATTTGTATCGCATGCTGTGTTAGCCCATGCGTGTCAGGCACGTATTTTCTTATACCTGCGTCCAGGAGTTACTGCGGTTGGTTTGGATTAGAGTCCCTGTCCTTGAAATAAATGGGAATCGAAAGCAGAAGCACAGCCTCTGATCCCCACGTAGCATAGCATATGCAGAGGAGCACGGCGAAAGCAAAATCCATCAAACCACCAATACCAAAGAGATGTACTTGTGTATTCCTCCGTCCAATGCAACATTACACTGAATAATAGATATGACAACAAGTGCGGAATGATACACAGAATAGTTTAAGTGTGCCAGTAAAATTAAAATAAATTTAAGAGCCCTGGACGTTTTAAAGTATGAAGTGCTATATCGGGGAAAAGTGCAGTTAAAGCGTACAACGGCTAAGCTTGCTAGCCGCTAATAGATTCACCGTTCCTCGATATTAGTTGCGATACGTTTCACTGTCTCTGAAATTAGGATGCGTTTTTTAAAATTTATTTAAACGTGTGTATTTTTGTTAGCAGTGGAGCATGAGTATAAATGTGCAGATGTGGACGTTGCAGGATTATGGAGCTGCTCCGCGGTGCGAGGGATAATTACGATTTACACTTTAGTTATTTGGCAGACCCCGTTAGCCAAAGGGGAGATACAGGAGTGCATTTCACGCGGTAATGAGCAGCGGCTGCGAGCCGATGGGTCTTTAGGTTTCCGCCGGTTCCTCCTGCGGAGAGAGGTGACGGGGAAGGCTGGGGGAGCAGAGGGCTTCTGCCTGTTAGAAGCAGAGATGTCCGGGCGGCTGCGATCCAGCCCTGCCGACTGCCCCCGTTCTCCTGAGACAGGGGGATCTGCGATTGCCGAGCAAGAGGACGAGGCATCGCAAAACAGGAAGTGCGGCTGAGTGATGACAAGAGGCGGGCTGGACTGTTTGGTTACCCTGGCAACAGGCATGACGGTCAATTTCTCAGCTAGTTTTCGCGGCCAAAAGATGTTCCAGTACGTGTCCAAGAATACCACCTGTTGAATCAAATGTATTCAGGTTTGGCCCGGTAAATACCGCCTACACATGCTCTCTTTCTCTCTCTCTCTCTCTCTCTCTCTCTCTCTGTATTTCTGTCTCTGTCCTTTATCAGTTGGGTATCATCTGTTTTTAGGTGCTTCTTTGTAGAGGTGGGTCTTGCTTCTCTTGCACAGGGAGTTGCTGGACGGTTGGTTAGTGTTCTCTGGCCCGTGAAGCTATGGCCCTATTTGACTGATATGGAAATGTCAACCTTGAGCTAAAGGATGTCTTGGGCCTGATTCAATTATGTTGTCCCTGGCAGAAACTGAAATGGTCATTTGCAAGAAGAGCATTTTCCGTTGCTTGGCTGTCTGTGTTGAACTCGTATGCACTCATTATACAACCTCATTTGTATTTCAGATGTATGGACTCGTATCTGGCTCAAGTGTGAGACTTACATTACTCAAGCCTTTTGCGTACATCCTTGCAAACTGCTGAGCAAGTATGCGTTTGAAGTGGGGGAAAGAACACACGCATTTACAAGCCTTTAGAAACGATCATCGATGGGCATGACTGCAAGGTGGCCAAGGGGCCATTTTTGTTTCCACACAACCCTCATCACCATAAACACGGTCCTCGGTGTTACAGGCAGTGAGAGTTTACTGGGCAACGTTGTGCCGTCTAGCGTACCTAGAGTGCCATCATATAGCCTCATTCAAATGAGTTACCTGCATTTGCTGTGGCTTTGTTTAGGAATGCATGAGATGCATGTCTTCCACGATGGAGCATCCCATCCCTCAAGCAGGTTTAATAATGTGCCAAAAGAGACAGAGGTTATGTAAGGACAGCCTTTCTAAAGGCCATGGGAATATCGTTCGTGCTCATCCACTGTAAATTACCGTTCATCATTGTCAGTTTATAGACGCCCCCCCCCCCCCCCACACACACACACACTCCACTACCACTGCCAAGAAACAGCCTCAGAGACAGAACTGCTGTATAAGAAAGGAGTCTGTGCAGTCAATGGCCTCTCCAGCTAGGTTCTGCTAACTAGTTCTGGAGTCGAGAACGTGTCCTTGGAGAGAAGGTGTGGACCCTTCATTTCCACGCCTTCTCTTACGTCTCAGTGTACGTCATTTAGGGCTAGTATCAGGCTCTCTAGGTAATGCTAGTCTATTTTTTTCTCCTCTTGCTGACACTGAACCGTCTCACGTTTCTGGTTTACGGGTGAAAGAACTATCTAGAACTTCTCATTTGTCATTACCCCCCATATCGGTCATTGTTTCATATTTTATTCATATTTTATTTTCCACTAATGTAAGAACGATTTGAAATAAGAAGATGAGGTATTAAAGTGGTGCAGTATGAAATGTAATACTGTGCTAGAGATGATAGTGTCTTTTAGAACCAAGATCATATTCCCAGTCAGTTCCTCTGCCTCGGCCTTAGCTGACGTGTGATGGCTGTTCTTAATGCAACATGTCTGCCGTGCTTCGACATGGTGGGTGCTACGCACCAGAGATGGTTAAAGTAATGTGGTTATTATTAACGCTGGATCTACGTTTGTGTGCTTTTATGACGTGCTTTGTGTGTATATTGGTTCAGGGCTTCATTTACAGCACACAGCTTGCTCCGTGATTAATTCTAGCCGGTGAATTTAGGTTGATTTATTTAAGATTATGTTGCCATTCACTTGTGGATGTGTGGAAGCATTAGCTGAATTCTCATGTTTGAGCATGTCTGTTTGCGTATTCATGAACGCAAAAACACATTTCTGCTCTGTTACTAGTGTGAACTCCAATCCCATTTGTGGCTGATATCTTGCTTCGGAGTGACCCGCTGTCCAAATCTAAATTGGTTTATTTCAAGAGGTTCCAGTAAAATAATTGCCATTTTGCCCTGCTTTCATGCCATGTGAGTTTATATGTTTGCTAGAATCAACATGAAGAGAAAAATCTATAAATAAATGGAATCATGTCAGTGAAGCCTCTGATTTCTTAGCTGTCAGGCATTTTGAGGTTGAGTTTTAAAAAATAAAAAAGTATAGGTGACATATTTGATTGGGCAGGTAAAGTGTAGAACAGACCACCTCTTTTAAAGATAAATGAGACATTTTTATACAACCAGTCATACACATTTATTTATTTATTTAAATGAGACATTTTTATACAACCAGTCATACACATTTATTTATTTATTTATTTAAATGAGACATTTTTATACAACCAGTCATACACATGTATTTATTTCTTTAAATAATTTTTTTTTTATTCATTTATTTTTTCATCCTGTGTGCTGCACTTGGGTGGCATGATGTCACAGTCCTCTCTCTTTTGTTCGAGTCCTTGTTCCAATCTGGGATTTTTGCCAGGCTGTCCGATAATGGATCTTCATTCCCTGCATTGCCTTTCAATAGGGCACTGCTTTGAGACTATGCAGGCGTAATTAATAGCCGTCAAAACGATGAATCTCGCAAAGCGTAATTTATGAGCTTTTCAAAACCCTGAAAGACCTTTGGGAAACCTCTGTTAGCCTAAAATGTTGCGCTTGGCTTACTGTTGGCTTTTATAAGATGTTCACCGCCGATTGCATTTTTTCATTGGACCAGGTCTTAATTATTCCATTTAGCTCTCTATGTAAAGCATGTGTCAAATCACCTGTGCTTTCCAGCACTTAATCAGCTCTTAATGGAATGCAATTAATTAAATATGCAATTAGCTGCCCAGTCAAGCCTGGGGTTTGCCATCAACAATCCATACAGTGCATGCAGTAGCTTTGGTCTGGTTTGGATTTTAGGCGGGGAAAAGATGTCCAATGAGATGTAGGGGGGAATCAACTTAATCACTGTGATAATTTGTCCCCAACTCAGTCCCCAAATTTTAGAAATAGTTGGCGGTTTTACAGGAAAACTATCTCGGAAGTCTGTTATGATATTGCCATCGTTACTTGCTAGACTGACCGACAAACATGAACATGAACAAAACATTGTTCTTTTGAGCTCTTATCAAAGAAATCTCCAGTCAACCCTCCCAAGTTGATATTTGTCTAACTCAGAGGTGTCCTATCTTGTTCAAAAAATGCTGGTGCTAGTGCATGTTTTTGTTTTAGCAAAGCTCTAAGACACCTGATTCCGCTTCTTAAGCTCCTGATTGAAGAGCATATGATTTGTTAATTGCTTGAATCAGGTGTCGTAGTGTGTCAAACTGAACCTCAAGGGGAGCCGCAGTGCCTGTGGGTTTTTATGTTTTCCTTTCAAATCAGCTGCCAATTAAGGCCTTGTGGACAAGGTGATTGGATTCCTTAGCCAATCAATGACTTCTATGAAACACTTGTGCCTCAAACCAGCAGACACTGCAGCCCTCCAGGATTGGAGCTTCACACCTGTCGATTGGGGAGGGTGCAGACAGACGTGCTTTCCTCTGAAGACTGTGATGTCAGCCGTCACTTCCTGTTTGCGAGCCAGGGTCATAAAGCACTTCCTGTAGCCCACAGAGTTTCAGGCCCCCGAGTGGAAAGCGAAGATTGCTGGTGCATGATGGGATACAATGACCCCTGGCTGACTGAAGGCTTCCCATCCCTAGGCAACGTGGGAGCCTTTTTTTTTTTGCACTGAACTGTGCGTGGTATGGATTGAAAATAGTTCCGTAACAAAACGAGCCAACCAGCAGCCCCTTGTCGTCTGCCTGTCTTACCGTTTCCCAGAATTGGCACCGTACAGATCAGTAGCATCATAATGTTTCACACAGACTGTTTATTTACTTGTTTTTCATAAGTAATCAGTAGATTGATTGCTACTTTCACACTGACTGTCGGTGTTCTTATTGTTGTGCCTAATGCGTTAGCTAATTATTCTAGCTGAATAGCTATGATTTCCAATAGAACTTTAAGGCTAAATATCAAAACTTACCTCAGAGAGAAACTCTGTTGCCATTCCCTGTCTTGACCTGTCGCCTTGTCCTTTTTGCTCAAAAGTGAAAAGTCCTATTAACAGCACTGTGTTAATGGATTTATTAATTCTGTTGACACCTCGTCAGTGTTTCTGAGAAAGCCCCCGTGATGAAAGCATTTAACGGGGGGAGGGGTTAGTCAACAAAAAGAGCAGTGCTGTGAGCACTGTGCTTCAGAACAGTTTGCTGACAGACAGACAGACAGACAGACAGATCTACTGATAAACCATACGTCTCTGTAAATGGGATCTGGTGAAAGGGCTTGCGGTTAACAGATGCAATTAGGGTTGATTTAAACTATTTCTTGTCTTCCACATATTGATCGTGCGCATGTGGACTTATGAATGAGAAATTTGGTTTGGTTTTTAAAGGTCGTACTTATGGACGGATGCAGAGGCCTGCACTGATGACACAAGGACAAGAATTCATTATCTCTGTTTACACTTTAACCCCAATGTTGTGTTAACAGCGCCATGCAAAAATCTAAAAGGATTTACACTACTCTGTTTAGTTTGGTGATGTACATATTTGTACAAATTGATCTTTTGAGGTATGCTTTGCCCATTTAATTCTGTCTATTGGTATTTCTTTGAAATGGGTCTAATGCATCTTGAATGGCATCTGCTATCACCACGGCTGACAAATATTTGACACAAAATTGTTTCCCCAAATGGTTATTATGTCAGCTTTATGAATTATGTCTTCTCTTGCTTCCTGCAATCAGGTTTCTCACCAGTTTGCAATCAGCCATTGATTGTTCCTTCAGCAGACGGGTGCCTGATGTTTTTACACCTTGGCCTGATATGACTTCTGCTAGACAATAAGCCCCAAGGAAGAATAAGTAATTTCGACTCCTCTCTCTTGAGAAATCTTCACCGGAGAACCTCATCTTCAGCTTCAACGGTACAACGTGAGCTCCAAATAACCCTGCAGGCAGGAGGTAATACTTCTTTACTGGCCTAAAGTAAATCTGAACATAATGGAATAATATCAGTAATTATAGTACTCCAATTAAATTTTCATTGGGAGGTATTATCAGTCTGTACATGCACAAATGTCAGTTTTTATTTAGTGGTCCTGGAACCTATCCCAGCAGGCATTGTGTGAAAGGCAGTAATACGCCCTGGACAGGTCACCAGTCCATCACAGGGCCCACTCACCATTCATTTACACATTCATATCCTGGAGTAGCTGGAGGAAACCCACACAGACACAGGGTGACATGCAAACTCCACACAGAAAGACATAACATAACATAACATAATGACAAGAACAGCCCCTTCAGCCCAACAATGCTCGCCATTCTCCTAACTGAATTGTACGTTCTGGTCCGAATTCATACAGACTAGAAATAAAACCTATTCCTGCAGACAGACTGACACCATATCAAGCCTGGTCTTGAAAACCCCCTGAGTTTCTATCTCTACTACGTGACCTGGCAGTCTATTCCACACAGTGAATACTTGCTGCATGCTTCCTAATGTCTGTGAATTTACCTTTAGCTAATGTCCCCTCGTTCTGCTAACAGATCTCAACCTGAACTCCCCTGACTGGGATTCAAACGCACACTGAGAAGCTCTAGAAATGTCATCACAATCTGGTGTTTGCAGTGATACATATGCTGTCAATTTACTATCATGCTTCTCATTTGTATATTTCTCAGATTTATGTTGACAGTCCAATCTTGACTCATCCTTATATTGTCTACAACCAATATTTCTGCCATAACATTTAGCTTACTAAACACTAATAGCAATTTGAGCATTGATCTGTGATAAAGAGATATTGTATGCTATCAAACGATCATGCTGTTTGAGCATTGAATTGAGATGAAGAGAGAGTTTGTTTGTAGCGATCAATCAAATGCAATTTCACAGAGCTGGCTATCACCCTGACATAACAGATTCTTAATGACATATTGGTTTCTCGATTAATGGTTGTGTTCTGGTCAGTACACCTCTGAAAGTTGGGTTGACCTTTTTTTTTTTTTGTCAGTGCAATGTCACCTTCTCTTATTGTTTCACAGTAGTTCAGCGATTGATTGAAGATGTCTGGAAGTGACCCTTTTTAATGCGTCTTGCAAGGTCCTTTTCATTTCAGTACAGTATGTTATGCTTTGGCAGTTCTTCCCAAGCAGTGGAATCAATCATTTCACAACGCCAAGTCTGTTCTGAGAGTGGAAGGCAGTCTTAAAGCATGGAACTTTCCCAAGCCAACACCAAAACACAAGGGGGGGGGGGGGACCTTAAGGTCTAATTTACCAAAAGACTATTCCACATTGTAGATATTCAACCTCCAAAGTCACATCTTTTTTTTATAGGGAGCAAAGTACAGCATTGACTATCGCACTTCAGCCAACCCGGCAGGCTTGTGGCTAAAGCGTAAGAGAGGGAAGGTTGTTGGTGAGCGGTAGGAACAGAAGCTGCCAGATGTCTAAGTGAGTGAGTACTCTGTCCTACCAGCAAGCTTGACTGGATCTGAAGGGCTCTGGCTGCAGCAGTGTGGGCCGCTGACTCCGAAACAGACCGATGGAGCTTTGCAGTCTGCCCTTCCGTATTGCTCTTTGTGTTCCTGTCACGCATAACATGAGGGCTCAAAGAATAAAATAAGCGTTACTGGATCCCTGCGGCAGAATTCAGTTCCAGCATAAAAATAAATAAAAAACCCCCCCAAAAAATATTTGACAACCAATACATTAAAACCGGCCTGAGCCACTGATCTGATTCAGATTTACAGTAATCTTTGTGCGTGAAGGGAACAGATTTTTGTTTTCCCCTCAGATCATTGCTCACTGATGGCGCTCGGTGGCCAAAGCTGCCACACATGGTCAGTTTTTTTTTTTTTTACGGAGGCAAATGTTTTTTTAGATTTATTCATTTATTTCCTTATGCGGTGGAATGAATTGCATGGCGTCACACGTCACTGTTTGTTACTGTAGATACCGTCCATCCATTTGTTTTCCTGTTTTATACTTTTGGGGGTGGGGGGGAGGGTAGAATGCACCCTGCCGCAGATTCTCAGTCCTTTCATTACTGAGAAGATAAACTAATTTAGCCGTGTTATAATCAGGTCCAATCTTTAGCTGTGTTATGATCAGGTCCAATCCTTAGCTGTGCTATGATGGGGTCCAATCCTTAGCTGTGTTATGATCAGGTCCAATCCTTATCTGGGTTATGATGGGGTCCAATCCTTAGCTGGGTTATGATCGGGTCCAATCCTTAGATGTGTTATAATCAAGTCCAATCCTTAGCTGTGTTATGATCCTCCTATGACTGAACTCTGGAGGGATGGGACTCAATTACCCAGCTCTACTCACCAGAGGTGGGATGGAATGGGATAATTCGGCCATTTCGACTTCCCGCTGCTGTGGCAGCTCGCACCAAAGTGCCGGACGCCCAGGGGTTACCTGTCCGTGCGAGAGACTGATAGAGCTCCACTTTGATCATCACTAACACCTCCCTGTACCACTGCCGTTGCCTGCAGTGGGTAGTGTGGTCCATGGCTCTCTGGCAGGCATCATCGGGGGGGGGGGGGGGGGGGGGGACTGATTCAGTGGCTGTGCTCCTCGCATGCAGATACGAGTGACGGTGGTGCCACGAGGGGCATTGGAATTATCAAATTATGGAGAGAAAGTGTTTAAAAAAGACTTCAGTTGATGAAGAAGAATTGCCGGCTCCTCTGTTAGCTTGACGTGCCTAATTGAAGTGGAGTTTTATGACAAATGGAAGTAACTGTCTGAAAAGAAGTCCTAATTAAAGCATTCATTTGGGTGTGCCAAACGTACAAAGTTCAAGGGCTTCCGAGTCGGAGATTTACGTCAGTGACTCTTCATAGAATCGCAAGGTACCTTCTGGAAAACGAGCTTTTAATTGTGTTCTCTATGCTTAAGTGGACAACGTGGCAGACGTTCAAGGCAGTCCATGGTTTTTGATGTAAGAATGTAGCGGTGCTAATTTGTACAGAATAAAATCAATCCGTGTCCTACTCCAAGGACTTATTTGTCAGATGTGCGGTGGAGCAGTGGTTTAATTTATTTATTTTTTATTCATTTATCCTGGGCATTTTCACAGTAGAAAATCAAGTCAGCCTAATGAAACAAACATGTGCACGATCAGTCTCCTCTTGGTGAATGTAGTTATCTGTTCATCTATTTATTTTGGTTTTCACAATTCAGTTTACAGTGTTAATACGTTGTCGCTGCATGCTCCCACTGCGAGTCCCCTCTGACGTGCTCGTACGATACAGATCCTAAACAAACACACGGCCCTGGCATAGCGCGCAGACCCCATTATTTCTGCTGCAGGGGGCATGCCAAAGATGGCACCCGTGTCCCCTGACCCCCCGATGGTGAATTCATATACCAGGGAAGGGGGGGGTGGGGGGGGGTTGTTTAGGTTAGGCGAGCTCCCGAGCTCCGTTCTGAAGATTATTCCATTTCATCACTCACGCCGAGGCTGCGAAGCAGAGCATGTTTATAATCTCTTCAGCGCACGGCAACCTGCGCACTTTCCCGAAATGAATGCTATTTACCACAGTCTCGGCCTGGCAGAACAGCACCCGGCCAGGCTCACCGTATCCACTGGATCTGTGCTAAAGTGACTCATGGGATTACGCTAACCGCTACCTCTATTGAATTAGACTCTTATTCAGCGCGTTCGGTGCGTGTCTGGAGAGGAGAGTCGGCGTTGAGCGATGACGATGCCCACGTTAGCTCAGAGCGCTAACGTATATAAAGGCGTTTAATCGCAACGTCGAAGCTTTTCGGTCTCGATGATGCACAGCCCGCGCAAATTGAGATGTGTGTGACGGCCAAGCGGGCTGATTGGTGCAGGATTGATAATGTTGTGTGTTGCCAGGTTATGATGTAATAAAACATGGTTCTGACTGGAGCCTCTCAAAAAGAATCAAATGAAAGCTGAGGTCCTGTTTGTCTGGGCTGTAGTCTTATTGAGCGGCAGTCAAGATGACCCTGTTTTTATGTTTTTTTTTTATTGGTCAGCCTGTCTGAAGATTAATTTGGAAAAGTATGGTTGTTGGCCCATTGTTCCAATTAAATATATTATGTGTGTAAACTAAATGTCAAATTATTGGACGGGCACCTTTTTTTATACTACAGTGCTCCCAAGAATAGTTTCTATTCTTTATTTTTGATCATGACAGCATAAATATGCGAAGACTGTAATTGGAAATAGAAAACAGGGATTTCAAATGATGATTTTATCTTCTTATTGCTTCTCATTCAAAAGTCGTTTTAATGTTGTGGTCCTATGCTGTTTAACATTGGGTCCTCTGAGCTAACTCATGGTGTTTGTGGACGGCAGTCTCTCTAACTGGCCCTTCTTCTGGTTCAGGATCTAAATTAGCATTTCAGATTTTAACCCTGTTGTATATTCTGTTAGAATAGAATCTGTTCCTGTTAATCACCTTGCTGGTGATGTGTTTCCTTCACAAACTGTCGTTGAATTTCTACCTTTTTGTTAGCTGCCCTGGATAAATGGCAAAGAGCAATATCACAGACTATGTCTGTTTGACCAAGGAAGTGTTACCACTGTAAGGGAAATGTTACTACTGTGGCTACCTAATGCAGTACAGCAACTGGTTCTTTTAGTACTAGTAATGCACATCTTGTCATTATAAACAGCCTTATTTGAAATATATAATTTTCCTCTGCTTGCTAGCTGAGTATAATTTGTCACAGTTTGAACAAAAATAAATAAATTAAAATTTTTAAAATTTAAAAATAAAAACCTTACATTCATTTACAGTGTTGCCAGCTATGCTTCTTACCTGTCAACACATACACCTTCTGCGTAATATATTGCCTTCCTCTGTTTGCGTAACTCTAGCAGTGCAACTGCTTCACATCTCCGGCGCGTATATTAAAAACCAGGAGAAATGGAGTCATTTTCTCTGGTGCCCCCCCCCCCCCCTCCTGCCAAGCAGTCCCTGGTGAAGCCTGCGCTCTCTAATGCCTCTGATTATATCTGATTGGCCCCTCAGAGCCGGGAGCACCGCCGGCGCGCGCCTCTCCGAAATGAAATATAATGTGGCACCTTTCTCTGCGGCGTGTGCTGGCATCTGTTGCGCAGTTTCGTTTCGTTTTTCCTTTTTTTTTTTCCCCACTAGCGGGTTTTTTGTGCCGAGCGCGGTTTCTGCCGGTTTCCCGCCGCACATGTTTCATTCCGCGGACTTCAAAGTGGCGAGGGGGCGAGGAGACGAGGGGGCGAGGGGGCAGGCGGCCGAGAGGCGGCGCGTTTGTTCCTCTGCTGGCTCCCGTCGCGACCGCCGACTTTTAACGTTGTGCCGGGGTCGAGCCGGGCCGCGCGCCGCGTATCAAAGTGACTCCGGAAAAAAGAAGCAATGACAGGACGTCCTGAGAAGGGTCTTTAGTCACCCAGAGCTCTCGTTTTCATATTGTGTCAAAGCTCGTGTGCATCTCCATTCGTCCGGAGTTTGAGAGTTTGGAGCCTCAGTGCAGGGACCTAATTATGAGGACAGGCCAAAGCACCACACACAAAAAAAACAAACAAAGAAACAAAAACGGGGAAAAAGTTGGCTCTGGAATATGAAAATGTGTCAGTCAAGGGAAATTCTTTCAGCAGTTTAATCTGAATGACTGATCTGTTTACTGTTTGTTTTCGAGTGATACTGCGAGCCGCAGAAAATAAATAGCACCCGGGAACGATGCAGCGAGTATCAGTCACTAAATTATGGAGGAAAAAAGTCACACAATCATGAAATATTTTAATTAGCCTGTTTATACCGGCTTCCCTCGTGTTGCTCGAGATACCGTAACTCAGCCCGCCGGCTGTGGCGGTATCGCTTCGGCGTCAGTTGGGGAGAGAATTTGAATTTGTGCACCAACTGTCAACAGCGGGCTCGTTTGCAGTGAAGGAGCACCGTCCATTATGTGACAGAGGGACCTGGCGTGGGTATTGAGTCAGTCCTTCCCGAGTCAAACGATGGTGTAGTATGCGGGCGGCAGTGTAGTATAATGGGTAAGGAGCTGGTCTTGTAACCTAAAGGTCACAGGTTCGATTCCCAGGTGGGACACTGCCATTGTACCCTTGAGCAGGGTACTTAAGAGCGTCTGCTAAATGCCTGTAGTGCAATGTAATGGTAGTATCTATGAGCTGTTTGCGGGGTATTCATTTGTTAGTTGAAGTGCTTCATTCGTTAGTTGACCTGTATGCTTCAGCAGCTGCCGGTCTGGATATCCATCCTCGGAATTCTGCTGCATTTTTATAGGCTACCTGCGTAGGACCTGCCTTCGTGCTAAAGCGGCTTTTCCTCTGCTAAGCCCTGTGGAAAACGTGCTTAACCCAGCAATGCGCTAAGAACGCTCAGCGCCTGCCAAAGTGTTCTTCGCCTGCTTTGTAGCTCTGCAGCTC
The DNA here is from genome assembly GCF_013347855.1 of Anguilla anguilla. Taxonomy (NCBI): domain Eukaryota; kingdom Metazoa; phylum Chordata; class Actinopteri; order Anguilliformes; family Anguillidae; genus Anguilla; species Anguilla anguilla. The sequence goes on along the minus strand of NC_049207.1, from coordinate 54,715,342 downwards.
TGTCCACTTTCACACAAACAGGCGGGCCCAACACTGTTCCCATCGGATGGTGGTCCTGATGAATGGCAAGTCAGTTTTCTGTCAGGCGCAACCTATAGAAAATCCGAACAAAAGGTATCAATAGCCTCGGCTTTTTTTTTTTTTTTTTACCTGTGCTGCTCTTGCGGATGGAACAAAACCCGAGTGAAATTGTGCTAGGTCTTTTCATTAGCGGGTGAATACAATGGCTCCTGCGTTTTTGCTGTGCTGGTGTGTGGAAACATGAATGGATTTCTCAAAGCATTCTGCTTCATTTTGTCTTGCTTTGTGAATATGTTGGTGAACCTGTACATTACGGTCTGCGCATTGCTGTGTTTCAGAATGAGAGCAGAGGGGAAAAAAAGAGTAAGATTAACTTGGCTATTTTCCAGCCAAAGGCAGGTTTGAAAGGAGAGATACTGTACGATTGTACTTATTTTACAGCATTGTGGGTGTATCTGAGTTGCATAGTAATTGAGATGGGAGATTGCTGTATCTGTATCTATTTTTAGATCTTTTCAGTATTCAAACTATACCACGCTTTCTTTAATATCTCAGGCTCTTATCTGTGATTATATCAAACGAGAGGAGGCGAGGGATGGAAATGTGCCTCTCGCTTGTCGGCGTACGCAGAACCTGCTGAAGCTGAGGGTGAATGGGGATGGATGCCTAGATTACTCTTATCTGTTCCGTAAAATCAAAAAGATATCTCAATGTATGGAAATTCTTAGTGCATATTAATAGCTGCAAATGATGGTGTACGATCCTTTGATAAGTGAGTTCTAGTAATATGTGCATTGTTCTGTTTTCACGTGGCACATGTGATGCCGTTAAGGGAATTGGGGCTGCTGCCCACCAGGGGGCAGCACCAGCCCCAGAGGCAGGTGTGGTGTGGACAGGTATGGCCATGTGACTGCAGTGGACCACAGCTGCGGCCTATTGCTTAATTATGGCCTCTATGAGAGGCCTGGCTTCCAGGCCTGGACAGAGCGGGGGTGTTGGGTCAGCGTTTTGGACTTGTGGAATGCACGGTGTGGTGGCGTGGTGGGTGGGTGCCAGTTCGGGCGTGGTTGTTTTCCTTTTTTCTTTGAAGCATTTTGTTGGCCATTTTTTAAATTTTATTTAAGATTTTCTATAGCGTATAAAAGGTGGCAAGCCGAGCTTTTTCGTTTGTGTTTGTCCTGTCTGTTCACCACATGAGGCAGTGGCCAATCCCCGTCCTGCCGCATATACACTATAACAAAACTTGTATAGCTGATCATATTAGAAGCCCACATAGGTGGCTAGCTCGGTGGACAACCACCCTTCAAATGGTAGCACTGGGCAAAATGAAACAGTCACACCGTGTGTAGATCAGATGTTGAGCATCTAAACCCACTCCCTCCTACCAAGCTGGAGAATTGGTTGCCATATCAACGGTGAATTTGAACTGAATGTATTATGATGGAGAAATTCCATTTTCCATTAAGTGCTAAGAAAACCGCGCACAATGACATCACATCATTTTATTTTCAGAATAAAAAAATGGAAACTCAATTGAGCTCCGACAGTGAAAGGTTGTGCTTGTGGCTGAATGATGTGGAACATTCTTTTTTTGGTATGGTTTGGCTGCAGTCTTTTTTGTGCAAGTGTGGTGCTGGATTCCATGGACTGGTAGACTGTACGACGCAGTTTATTCAGGCTTTACTGGCCACATGTAGTGGTCCAATATGCTAATTTGCTGAACGTGAAACTCTGAAACCCGTAACTGAAAAGCTGTTTTTCTGTGAATAACAACTACACCTCCTAAAATCAGTGCTATCCCTGTCCCATAGCACATTGTGGCTTGTGGTATAAAATAGTCAGTAGCTCAGAAGTAGTGATTGCGATTGTAAATCATTGTAATTGTAAGGTAGCGTACTGAAGCAGCGCTCGCCATTCTAGTTCATTGCTTGCTTTACAGAAGACAGAACACCTCAGGGGGCACCGGTGATGCTTCCCGATTGGAGGGAGAAGACGTGTTAAAACGTAACGCACCTGCACACCTGCGCTCATGCGATGCGGGACGGGGCGAAGGCCTGCTTTCCGTACGGTGGTGGTGTGCAGATCGGGAGTCCGGCCCTTCAGAGCGATGACAGGGTAGCATGAGGACAGCTCGGTCTGTAACTGTGTGGCTGCATGACAGTCTCATCTCTTAAGCCCTCGAGCCCTCGCTAAGAACTCTCCATCACCAGGCAACCATCGCGGGTCCAGAGGGAGCGGGAGGCCGGGAATAAACCTACAACTGTGGTGTGAACTTTTAACGGCTTGTCGTTACGCTACGTTATAATGCGTTTGTTCGACAGGCGCTTTCATCCAAAGCGACGTACACTAAGTGCGTACTGAAGGTCGTTGGAACAACCATAAAACGCAGGTCCAATATGGTACAATGCTCATTATGTAACAGTTATCCATAGCCATGAGCATCAAGTCCAGATCAGACAGTAAGCATTGGCTCGGACAGAAAGTTATGACAAATTAGGCTAGAGTGAGGCGTGATGACAAGATATGATATACTTACAACATCAAGATAATGATACAAATGCAATATTAAGTGTTGGATGGAGATACAAGTGTCACATGGAAGTGGAACAAGCTAGAAGGACACAAGTGATAAGAGCAATCCTAGATTGGGAATGCCCTGCACAAAATGGTGTTACTGTCCCAATACACATTTTTATTTTATTTATTCATTTTTTTATTTCTTTATTGAGATTTGTCACAAGGCTCTCTCCTGGATAAATAAAGCATAGCACAAGACGATATTAAAAATAATACAGTGAAACAGTCATGTTGAAAACAGATGCCCTTTTCAACCAAATGTTTTAGAAAGTTCAATTTTCTATCTTTCTGTAACATGTTACAACACCAAGGTGCATGTTTAATTAAAGCCTGTATTAGGTTCAGAGCAAAGACTGTAACATTTTGAGGATTAACAGCTTGTGAGAGCAAAGCTGATATTATACAGGATTCCAGATTTAAGGAGAACACAGAAAGGAGGAGTAAAGGAAAGGAGGAGTGAACAGGAGGAGTGAACAGGAAAAAAGGACTGAATGGGAAAAGGGGGGTGAAGGAGGAGTGAAGGGGAAAGGAGGAGTGAACAGGAGGAGTGAAGGGGAAAAGAGGAGTGAAGGGGAAAGGAGGAGTGAATAGGAAAGGAGGAGTGAAGAGCAAATAAGGAGGAGAAAGGAGGAGTGAACAGGAGGAGTGAAGGGGAAAGGAGTGAAGAGGAAAAGAGGAGTGATCGGCTGTAATTTGGGGCCGCGATTAAGCGGGGTAAAACTTATCTTAATGGTAATTACAGCAGACAGAGCCCTGTGTCCCTGGGGCTGGCACCTCCAGTCAGGGCCACAGCTGTTTCATTAGGAGTGTCCGTGGCCCGCGGGTCCGCCGTAGATCAGGTGTGACAGCGCCGCGTCTGAGAAGCCGCCGCTCAGCGGAAAAACGGCGGCGGCGCGGAAAAGCACCGGCCTGTGACAGCCCTGCGACTGCAGCGTCGCCGAGCCGCGGTAGGAGGCCGTTAAAAGGCCCCCCGGCCCCCCCCGGCCCGGACGCAGGGGGGGCGCTAAATTCATGGCTTTCGCCTCGCCTCCGACACCGCGTAATTATCCCCCGATGCGTGCAGGGCCCGGGCCGCGTTTATCACAGCGATCCCCCGCGCAAACCCCCTCTTTTGCCCCGGCAGAGGGGCGACAGGTGCCAGCGCTCGCCGAGGAGACGCGGGGGCAGGCGCGTGGCACACGCCGCAGCAGGTTCCCCCGGCCGCGGCTGGTTAAGCCTCCTGGTTAAATCACGCTGCCGTGAAACCTCTGTAACCCACATTCTTCAATACGGTTTTCTTGATCTGAACGCTGGAAACAAACGCTGAGACGTTTGTGAAAGGTCGAGCCTTTTTAAGGAAACAGAACAAGGAAAAGGCATTATGTTATGACAGCTTGTGAGGGGACACCATGTAAGGGGTACACACAGAGAAATTTAACTTAAATTTTTATTATTATTTTTTTACAGCAAAGTAGACTTTTTTTTTAGAAAGAAATTAGTATTTATGAAAATTGAGCGAAACTACAAGTTGAGTGGCTTAAATGCATTAGCTATTCTTTTTAGATTTGTTGTAATTTTTTTATATATTTGTGAGGGTTCTTTACTGATACTGGCCATAATACTGACCTTATCAGTATCAGTTCAGTAAACAGTATAAGACTAGTGTAAGTACTACTTACTGCCAAAACAGGATAGTGCCACTTGTTGCTATAGAGCTTTGACAAAATGAGAATTTTACAAATAAATGGATCCAACCGTGTGCATTACATTTTAACTGAGCCACACCCCTTATTTTACAGTGATATGTTATTTATACAGTGTTTCAAATACAGAGTTATGATGATATATTCCTTGTTCAGAACTAATTCCACACATTTGGGCAGCCCAGTGACTGCCTGCAGAGAGGAGGCTGTTCCTGCTTGCAGGCAGACATTTTGGTTCATATTGTGGCTACACAGCATCCTGCCTGCATTGCATCCACACCCATCCCCAGCACCGACAGCCAGACTGAACACAGAGAGCTGTGAAATGCTACACCTCTGTTGTTGGTCCGTTTTACCAGTCCGATGGACTCAGCTTGTGCGTGCTTGTTTCAGGACGTATGTGCGTTTTGCCATTTTATTATATATCCAGTCGGGTTGCTGAGCGCTGGTTTAGTTGCTGCTTGCCTTGGATATTAGAGGAACAATTATAAGGATCAGCATAGTGTTAATTCTTCAGTAAATATCTGCAGTTAAACACATTTGCAGAATGATAGCTGTTGAGTGTTTAAGCCCAACCTGTTACACAGCAGCGTTGGCCTTTGTTTTTGGGATTAAATAGAGGACCGCTACACTGGATCTTAAAATTTGGCCCCGGAATTGCAGTACACACCTACAGGATAGCACCTCCCCCGCCTCTTTACACAAGGCAGTGAGGCGGCGACTCGCCCAGCCGAACCGATACTTCAGAAGTGCGATGTGTGCGCTCCTTTGAAACCCGGCGATAGCGTAGCCCGGCGGCGCGGCGCGACGGAGGCGGAGGCGGGCTAGCGGGAGTAATGAGGCCGTAACGATCTCTCAGAAGACCGGGGCGACGAGGCCGCGGTGCGAGACAAAATGGCGGGAAGGCCGTGGGTCACAGACAGACTGACTGCGCGGCGGCACGGCGCCCGGGAGGGAGAGAGAGAGGGGGGAAAAATAACGACTCGGACTCGGTCGGAGGCGGTGTCTGCGTTCTTCCGGGGTATTCCGCGCGTGCACACGCTTACGGTTTGTCATTATTATGTCCCCCCCCCCCCACCAAACCCCCCCGGCTTTAGCGCACGGGGTGCTTTGTCAGACCAGATGAGCGCCCCCCCATTATCGTTCGTCCACCAGCTCCCCGGGGGGGTGGGTGGCGGGGGTGGGGTGGGGGGGAGGGGGGCAACCAAAAACAAGCACTGATCAATTGCCGTGACGCCCTGATTGTCCTCCGTACCGGTCGCAGAAGTCATCAGGGGGGAAGGACGAGCGAACATGTTCCCGGTCAGCAGGAACTCTTTTTACTCTTTTTGCTTCCAGAGTAATGGCACTCTCTGCAATGGCATGCTCTTTTCTTCTCCTTCTTCTTTTTTTTTTTCTTTCTTTAAATCTGTAGGCGTGCCTCACAGTCAGCTCTCGCATTCGTGCGAAAACACATTAGCTTTGCTCGGGTGACTCTTTCCTGTGTTTCTCGCTTGTGTTTACGATGCCCGGCAGAGACAATTAATGGCCCTTAAATGCTAATGAAATTGTGTTGCGTTGCCCAAACAGTTTCGCCGATGCTGTCACTAATTCGCGCTATTGTTTAATATAGATAGCGTCTGACATATTTCCCGGGGGGGGGGAGGGGGGTAAAGAAATAAGTGTTCATTTTTGTAAAATACATTAACTTCCGCCTCCATTGATTGTGTGCTGAGGCTGAATTGAGTGAATGCGGATGGGCTGTAGGGAGAGACTGGGGGGCGGGCGGGGGCGGGTGGGGGCGGGTGGGGGGTAGGGGGGGCAGCTGCGGAGCTGCCTGGGTGGATGATGTATACATTTAAATTAAAGTGCCGGATGCCGGTGTTAATTCATTTATTGAACGCAAGTTCACAAGTCACTGCAATTCTAAATGAATAGAGGAGTCATTGCAGACTCATCTGAACAAACGAGCAGGGCTGAGTGCTCATTACAAAATTATTAATAAATTAAATAACTGCAATCCTATGTGCTTTGCTTCTGTATATTTCAATAAGAAAAAAAAACGTCTCGCGAATAATTATGACATATTAGTTTGTAAAGTGTTATAGTATCGTAAAGAAAATCAAGCTATTATGTCCAAGGTAGAAAGTCAATACACACTTAAAAGAGCTTTTATTTGAGAAAATAATTAAATCTAGAAAGATTAGAAATCTGCGATCTGTCCAAGAAGTGGTATAATATACAGTGATATAACCTTAATGGCAAATTTGCAATTAATATTTATTTACTGTGTTGATTAAAAGCATGTCTATATATTGGTACTCTACACTGTGCAGCATTTAACATATTCACGTGTTTTATTTTTCTTTCACTGAAGTTTGGTCAGGAGTATGGTGATAGAGAAAGAAATGGAAGCATTTCTTCTGTAATGAATTGGTCAACTTGTTTTAAACCCAGCATAAAAAAAAAAAAAGTTTACTTTCTTTTAGCAGCATTTCTCCAGTTCATTTATTTACATATTTCTTTGTGTGAATTTATGTTATTATCAAAGGCAGATTGTGGTTTGTCATGAACATCAGCTCGTTTAACGGTCGAGGCTGGCATTAAAGTTCACTCATAAAAGTTTATCGACTTCTGTGTTACTTCGCTGAGGCAAGTTACTGTTCTTCTTCAGGGAATTAGTTCTGTCCAGATCTTTATTAAGCGAGCTGTTGAGTATTGTCAGGAGGGTTTTACCGTGCATGGGGAAGATATCCTATCACGCTCCTGTTTTCACTTCTGTTTATTCCTTCACTTCCAGGCGAAATAGTCCAGTTCGAAGCTCGACCGGATAGAAGAAATAGTTGACTATAATGACAGAGTATCTTAAGAAGATTACATTTTGGTGAAAGCTAGGGTTGATTAAGTGGAAATAGCTCAATTTAAAATGCATCGTGCAAATAAATCAGGAATGATGAATATTTATTGGTATATATATGGTTGAAATTTGCATAAGATAAATCACGGAATCCCCCATCGTGCCAGTTCCTGAATGTTAGCTGGTGCTAACGTTTTGGATTTTTTTTTGGCTTTCAGTGACATGATGTGAAACATTCATTAATGCAAAGCGTCTTATTCCTAGACAAATAATACAGTGTTGCTTAATATTTCATTTCCCTGTGACAGACCCAGTGACTGCTGCAGTGGCAGGAGTGTATGCATGCCTGTCTAGTAAACAGCAATGTAATAACTCTGATACGCTGAGACTTGCTGGGCAAAGATATTAGACTGGGCTTGTGGTGGACACAGAGATATTAGACTGGCCTTGTAGTGGACACCAAGATAAGACTAATTTTAAAAAGAAAGGGACATTTTGGTTCATTACCATTGCTATTGTTAAAATGCAACTTTTTTTCAGTTTAGATTTTTTATCTATTATTTTATTTATTTCTTTTTGCCTGAGCTTATTCCTCAGAAATAGAGCAAACTCAGAAAACCATGTTTTCTTCCACATCAATATTTTCAACCATTTTCTTTCCTTCCTTAAGCATAAATGAATTTGAATGCACAACCATTCCTCTGTGAACAATATCGCTGGAATAAAAAAAAAGCATATAAAACTCAAAGAAATGCACTTGGGCTTAACCTTCTCAATTTGGGGTAGCCTTGTTAGAAGTGCTAATCAAGTAATTAGAACTTTGCAAGTGTATTATTCATATCATTGGTTTGCTCATTACAGATAGTGATGCAATGAAGTGGGAACCTAGAAGGAAAAAAAGTGGATTCTCATCAGGTCTGTGCGTTAATCCCTTTGGCCTGTAATGGGGTCTTTGAAGCTATAATTGGCATTGTCATTCCTGTGTATTTTATGGCTTCCCCATTGATGAAATGATTCATTTTCTATAACACAGTATCTTCGAATAGAATTAGAAAAAAATCGATGGTATAAAAAGAACACAGACAGCCATTTTATTTATACTATTTTTTTATGCACCACCTCGGCCAACAGAGCTGAAGGGGGGTTATGGTGTCACCCCTCATTCCATCTTTCTGTCTGTTCGCCGGATACCTCCAAAAGTTATGAACAGATTTTTCGAGAAACTTTGCGGAAAGCCTGGTCACGGGGCAAGGAAGAACTGATTAACTTTTCACACCAATAGGCCAAAGGGAGTTAGCCGTTCGCCGTTGGGTTTTCACAAAAAGGAATATAACTTCCAAACAGATTCATGTAACACCCCAGAACTTTGTGGAAAGGTTGAGGAGGGCCCAAGGAAGAACTGATTAAATTTTCACACCAATTGGTCAAGGGGGGCTTGACAGTGGGTGTGGCTTCTCACATAAGGGCATGTAACTTCTGAACAGATTCTCATGAATCCAGAAAACCTTGTGGAGAGGTTGGTCATAGGGGAAAGAAGAACTGGTTAACTTTTTTCACTGATTGTCCAAAGCAGGGTGGTGTGGCAGGTGTGGCTTCTACCATGAAGGCATGCAACTTCTGAACAGTTTCTCGTAAGACCTCTAAACTTTGTGGAAAGGTTAGTCATAGATACGGTCATGCATGCATCTCCTAATGTGAAGGGCATGGATAGTGAATATCCTTCTCAAAAAAATTCCCCACCAAAAACACAACTAGTTTCGGAATGGCTGCCTGTATGTCTGTTTAATTGAACATGAATATTTTATTACTGGCTTGACGGCATACTGTCACTGTTAGCACACTTCATCTGGAGGGCTAAAAACTATTACATCCTGTTGTGGATGAACAGCCTTGACAGTCTAGTGAGGCGGTGCCTCAAGCAAAGGATCATGGGATATTTAGCTTACTGGACAGACACATTTTTTTTTCTCCTGACTATAATAATAATACTAATAAGGAGAAGAATAAGAAGAAGAAGGAGAACAAAATAGGAGTGGAATGAAAGGCCTTATATTTGAAAACAGATGTACGTATTATCATAGCACAAGTTACATAACATTACTGGGCTCTCCAAATGTGAGCTGTGAGCCTGTAGGTAGAGAATTTTTGAACAGCTTGATTATTTCTTTCCCCGTTAAAATGTTTGTGGAAACTCTTCTTCCTCTGTTTTATTTGTTGTCATTGACAAGAAAAAATAAATTGATGGAACTTTTTTGTTTTTTGAGTAACTTGGTTATCAACAAAATCTTTTTTTAAATATTAAATGAAATTCAGCACCACTGATGTTCTTTCTGCTTGCATAATAACGGCAAAAGTGATTTGAAAGGCTTACTGTACAATGCATAGGGCTGATTCCTGAAAAAAGGGTACATCATATCTCCATGATGATTCCTAAAATAATCCAAGTGTTTGTCTTCAGTGTAAATTTGCTTTGCAGCGTACTAATGGAATAATGAGATGGCAACCTAGTTTCTTCTAATAGAATTGGATGAGCTTCATAATTGTGTCTGTTAAATGCAGATGCATGCAGTGTGTTAATAATAATAACAACAACAAGTTCAAACGGTAATGCTCACGTGGCAGAGAAAACAGTTTCTTCTTGAATCTTGGACTACATTTGGCCTTTTGATTCTTTATGCTATATGAAAGGACCAAGATGGGGGCTTATGGCTCATAGCCATGAAATTGCCTTAAAAATAGATGCTGTCTGGTAATTGTGTCACTGAAAATGGCACTAACCCAGACTTCTGTCAGTAGCAATAATATAAAAGCATCTGTGTTTAAAGTTGGGCAGTATGTCCTACTTTCGTTTGGTTTTCCTCATATTTTTTTGAAAGCTTTTTTTTTCTTGATAGAAAATATATGTTGTTATCTCAGTTTTAACAAGCAACTTTTGTGGATGAATTTAGTCCTTTTTCTAGAATAAGTTTTTACTTTATGTTTGGGTAAACCCGACCAGAATGCAGAAGAGATTAAGATTTTGTCCTAAATAAAGTCCAGTGACTGGGTAGAATTTCCCATTATCATTAATTAATATTGTGGAGTTAATTTAACTTGAATTACTTTCATTATTTAAAGTTATTGATGTACAATAGATGTTATATAAACATATTTCACATACAGCTAATGCATTCTTAGGGCTTAGAAATTTCCATAAATGAGATCGCAAATTGAATCTATAATGGCTTGAAGCCTTACAGTGGCAAGATTTGCATCTCACACAGGATGCTAATTCTGATGTGGTTGAGGATAAATGTAAACAACAGTATATGTCCGAAAGTTAATGTGGATGGAGTTTTGCATTATTGTCCCTTGATCCAAAGGTGTGTGTGTGTGTGTGTGTGTGTGTGTGAGCATTCACGTTCATGGGAAAGAGGTAGATTGGATCGCCCCCCCCCCCCCCCCCCCCCCCCCCCCCCCAAATCTATTTGATTTTTTTTGTTGTACCATAGGGAGACCAGGGGTGTTATATATAGGGCAATGGGTCAGTGTAAAATATGGATTAACTCATCATTAATTACGTGAAAGTCCTCATGTGGCTTCAGACTGTCTACATCATTGCCCATACATTGGATAAATTGGCATTTCAAACACTCAATAGACCACAGTGGCTGTGGCGCGTGCTTTGAATCTATTGAACCCGTGACCTGACATATTTTTTCTGTTTCACTACTTTTATCCCTTTGACTGCTGCTTATTTTGAGTAATGATTATTAAAGACATCGTCATCATCGACACCATCGGCGCGAACAATAATCCACGGCACTCAGGAACTCAAGAGCTCGACTGATCTGCGCTGCAATCACAAAACACAAAGTGTGGTGAGAGCATGTTTTTGTTCTCAGCCACTGAGGTCTGGTGGTTTGATGACACGCAGGTCAGAAGTCAAGCCGTCGTTGTGCTGTTCAATCAAAGGCCTGGATTCAGTCAACGTGCGTTCTTCCCTTTCAGTCACAATCACATTCGCGTGTTCTTTTTAACATCAGAACTTGATCTTTTTTTCATCATTTTTTTTAAATACCAGAAATCGTCAAAATGATGTCAAAACTACTACTGGTGAAAAAAGACACATATTTGTAGAGTTTAATATTAAATTGCAAAAAATGAACAAACTGATCACAGATCATTTGAAATTGCGAGTTTTGTCTGCATGTAACCTAGACTGGACAGGTATGTGGAAAAACTGGAAGTGCAAATGTCTTGAAAAGTGTTAGCCCCTGATGTGCACATACATCAACAGATGGATTTAGCAGGAGATTGCACACGCTCAATCTTCAACTGAAAGCTAATGGCATATTATCCTATCAATGCAATAAAATACTCAGTGCTGATCTTTTTGTTTTGCTCACAATAACGGCAGTGTAATGTTATCGTAGCAAAGGTTTTTCAGACTGAATTATAAATGCTTGATTGATCTCGAAATGCATTCATATTTTAGCTGTATGCCTGCTTGTGTTAATAATACATATCTGCATATATATACAAGAAAGAAATACACTTGAGTAATGTAACATTCTTAATTACTGTGCTAGTCTGGGTTGTTTAATGAATGATTGCTTGCTCTATTGTGTTTTATCCTGAAATTGTTCACTTCAGAGTCTGTGAAAGAGAAGGCTACTGTTCAGAGCTGGAATGCTTCTCTGTAGACCCTGTGAAAGAGAATACTACTGTTCCAAGCTGGAATGCGAATGTGAAAGAGACTCACACAAACTTCCCTCTCCTCGCTGGCTCTCTTCATGAGTACATAAGTGCACACGGTGTCGTCACATTCTTCAGGAATGTTTGTGTTGGTGCAGCTATGGCCTTGCGCTGTCACCTCTCTGCGCAGTCTGTGGGAGCTGTAATTGTTTTTGTTTCCACCTGTGACTGCTGCTCGTTCCAGTGCCGGGGGAGAGGTGGTGGGCTCCAGGGGCGTTCCTCTGCTTCCTGATTGCTGTACTTCTCTCTCAAGGACATGTGACCTCCGCTGCCCCTCTTGGTCTGATACTCGTACTCAAACTAAATTCCCTGAAAATGCCTTCCATCAATCAGAAGATAATCACACACTTCCTTCAGAACCGGAATCCCTAGGTGCTGTATATATATATATTTTTTTTCCCCCCTTCATGCCCACCCGTCTGTACAGCATCTCCAGGGGTGAAGCCATTACGCTTGTTCTGAAAGGCCCTCTTAGTTTCGTTTGATCTCTCCTTGTCTCTCTCGAATTGTTCTTTTTCTTTTCGCCGGCCCTCAGATTTGTCCGCGGGTCATTCAAATTTAACGGCCGGGCCTCCTTCATAACTTTGCGAAGGCGGGGGTTCTGCCGTCAAGGAAGGCCTTGAAATTCTATGGTGTAGAAATCATGGCGATCTTGGGAAATGGCTCTTTAACATCAGCAGATCAGGGAGTACTGAAGATGCCATGTTCAAGGGTATTTACTTAAAAAAAAAGAAGAAAAAAGGCTTATTTTAATGTCCCCATCTGTTCGTTTGTGCCTATTAATGATCTGAAGTTCTGCAGCTAATTGTGCTTCACACGTACGTACTAGTCACAGTTTATTTATTTATTTATTTATTTATTTATTTATTATTATTATTTATTTTTGAAAGCTGTGGCACATGTATCACGTATCAACTTACTTGACTTGCTCATTTATAGCTATTTTGGCAAACAATGAACAGTCTGAGAAGTGCAAACACTATAACTTAAATCCTGTCCAGGTTTAAATCCCACTGCGCATGGGGACCATTGTTCAATAACAGCCTGATGTCACACAGATTGCTGTCCCGTATGCTACTGCAACTAGTGCAAGTTCATTATCACTTCTGTTTCAAACTTCTGTATACGAGTTAAGACGTGTGCCTTCTCATTAAAACGAGAACTGCTGTTCTTACGCGTTAACAGTTTAACTAGATCAAAAAAGAATCATCTGTTTTTTCTACACCCTGGGTTAGATAGATATTCCAGTACCACTCTGTTAATTGTTGTTTGCCAAATAAATATTAAATTAAATGATTTTATGTCAGTGTAATCATCAAGTCACTTGATACCTGTTACATCATGTCCATTGAGAGAAAGGTGTACAGTGTAATACAATTGCTTGTGAATAAAATGAGCCAAATGTTACTTTGTTACATGTAATAACCTATTTATAATTATGTAACAGTAAACAGGTATTGTGTCTATTCCCGAATATAATACGGTAAAAAACCATATAGTTTTGTATAGTAACAAAAAAAGCTTTTGTTCGAAAATGAGAGATCCTTCTTTCAGATCCTTCTGTTTTGCATGATTATTTTTCAATGGTTTATGGTGTTTTCCAGAACCTCATTTTTGTTGGAATCCTGTCAACTGATGTGGTATATGAGTGCTTTGTTTTCCGAAACAGACCTTCGCTCATTCATATTTCTGTGTCTCTGAAGTAGAGTCACCGAACCACCTCTGCAGGATACTTACGCCCGGCCTGAAAAGGGACCAGTCATTACGGCGTGTCTGATATGTTGGCCTTCGCTGAATTACTGAAACAGGAGTGCGGGTGCCGAGGTCACGGGGGTGAAAAAAACGCCGGGCTGGAAGGCAATCAGCACCGGAGGGCTGTTGAACTCGAAGCTGACCTAATGTGCCCAAAACGGCTCGGCGGGAGACACGAGGAAAATTCGGCGGAAGTCTGCGGCGCTTCATGGCGTTTAGTCGTTATGGCTCCTCGCGGCGAGGCTCGTCCAGCTGATTTGGACAACGTTTTAAGTTTTGCGAGCTTCTCGCACGCTTCCCGCGTAAGATGGCAGGCTTTAATCCAGGCTGTAATCCAGGCTGGACCCTGCGTTTTTCACAGAACAAAATGGGCGTGAAACTGCTTCTCTGTGTGCGAGTTACGCTTTCGTTACGCTCAACTACCCGGCCTAATGCTCGCTTAATTTTAGACCCATTTCAGAGATCCATCGCTGAAAACAGAAAGGTGACAGGACTGACAAGTGACGTGTTTATGTTATTTAAAAAATAACGTGTGGAGGACAGTTTTTTTTGCCATGAACTCATTTTCTGAACTCCCTCTATTTTGAAGATTTGACACGACGCAGCAACAGTTCAGATGTAAAATACCGAAACAAATAAATAAGGACAATATAATCATTCTATTGAGACTTTTAGTGATAGCAAAAAATACATTTGTTAAACTTGACCAGAATTCCTTGGGGTCCTTCAGAAATGCAAAATATAAATTGAGGATGTCAATCTGGGCCTACGATGCGACTATGACGGTTCCTGATGTGTCAGGACACACTGTGATTGAATCCAGGCTCATGGGATGCCCCTTTAGTTTGTATGAAACTCTTTCTCCGAAATCTTCGGGTTACCAGTGTTGTTTCCGCTTGTTTTCTGTCGAGTGCCGCAGATAGTCACACGTGGCGAATACCCCTAGTCTTTTGGAAGGTGGGAAATTGGGAAAATGATCCAGAGAGCAGCCTGTGTTTGGGCCGAATTGGTCCGCCTCGGGCACGGCAGTATTCATAAATCTTTTTTTCGCTCGGCCCAATGAATGTAATCAGTCCGCGAGCAGAGGACACTCACTGGCACAACATTTCATCTCTCGTGTCAACCGCCTCGGCGAGGCTGTGGCCAGGAAACCGACAGGCTTCTCGCTCAGGATTTACAAATCAGTCGCCCCGCTTATCAGCGGCCGCGCCGCTCCCGAAACTGGCCATTCTGCAGAACGCTCACACGAGAAACCCTGTACTCTGGTTCTCTCAGAAAGGATCTTACGGGTTACACAGCCCTCTGTCCTCACACGCTGAGATAATTAGGTGGCTATTTGTGACATTTTGTTGGTTATAAACATTCAGTGACGCGCTAATAACTGCATAAATATGTAATTTGGCTTTCTGATCGTTTCTGTGCTGTTTGTATGGCTGTCTCAACAGAGCGCATTGTATCCTCGTGTGCGTCTGACACCAATTGTTTCATTCTTAGCGACAATTCTATTTTTTTTTTAGCATTTTTTAAAAGTATATATTATGCTGATAGAAGTGAGTTGCTTCGCATGCCCAGCCAGACAATGGTGTAAAGTGTCATTGAGTCACAGGTGTTGTTGAGTTTGACATGAAGCATATCGTGCTTTTAATAGCAATCAAACAATTCATACCGTCCTCTCTTTGGTTGATACATGATGTGCAGTGACAGTGTAGTGTTTAGTGCTTCTTTGTGAAGCAGACACAATCATGGTTTGTGCTGGATTTGAAAAGTTGTGAGTGCAACTCTGAGGGTTGTGGAAGATTTTGGTGCAATGTTATTATTCTATTTTTTTTTTCTATTAACAACAGTGCAGAAAATAGCAATCCAAAGGATAACGAAGATAAATAATGAGTAATTGGTCAAAATCTAAATATCTAAATAAATATTTCTGTGTGTTTTTCCTTTCATGTCTGTCGCTGGTCACCACGCGGTCCCCAATCCTTTGCATTCTCGTCACAGGTAAGTCATTTTTATTTTATAAATAATTACCATCTTGTCTACGCATAAAATATGCATAAACATGGCCACAGATTACAAATTTATCCCCTGGCCACACTGAGTACATTAATGCCAAAGCATCTCTCAGGAGGATTATGTTTTGGCAGTTTACTGTCTAATTGAATATCTGACAATACCATTCCTGCCCGCACATGGTCCGTATTTAACACTTCAATAAAAGTAAATAAAAATCCCCGCCCTGCTTCGCATGGAGTAGCTGACAGTTGGAACACACATGACAAATGCAGCTTTTGCTCAGGTGTTGCCACAGTAACACTCGGTTTGAGTGCCACTCTATGGGAAGTGGCTGTCAGGGTCAGTGTGGGATCCATTGCTGTGACTGGCACTGCCTTGGCAGGCGGTGGTGGTGCTGCTATCCCAGAATGCTGCTGTGCGTCCATGGCACGGAGTAGAAACGATCTCTGGGTTTAGCTGTGTTCATTTATTACCACCTTAATCCCCTTACACACACACACACACACACACACATGCATACCAACATCGCTTTACACACACAGAACTACATAACTTTGCACACACTCCTGCCTCACTTTACACACACACACACACCTGTACGCACGTACATACAGTACGCAGGCATGTGCACACACACACACAAACACACACACACACACGCACACACACACAAGCATGCTCCCGCCAAGTCTGCTCTGCTTATGAGTTTAATGAGCCGCCCTCAATGATTCAGACAGAGATTACGGCGCTCATGGGGGGATAAAGCTGTCACTTTGCATTGTGGGGCACTGAGACGGGTCTCGCGAGGACCTCTATTGTTAAACACACGTCCTGACAGCCCCCCTTCCTGTCAGGATTCGTCGGAGTCCCCCGTAAACTGCTCTAATCCCACGCGAGTGCAGGTGCGGGGGCTCCAACGCCAGCGGCGATGTCGGCTTTGTGTCCTAATCCGGCCACGCCCCTGAGACGTTGGCGTCGCCTGACGTTCCCGTCCCTGCTTCACCAGAGACTCTGAGCTGGGGGTGCTCATGAGAGGTGCCATGTCTGTGTCTGTTAGACGCATGGAGACAGTTCTATTCCTGTGAGATGTTGAGTAAGGGCCTCTGTGCGTTATAGATCTCCTTCCCTCTCGTGTAGAACTTCCTCCAAGGCATATATATATATATATATATAAATATATATGTATTTATGTTTCATCAGAATTCACAGAGGAGACGTCATCTTGTCGGATGCGTTGGCGTCTCTGCAGCTCTTGATTAGCATTCCATATTCGGCGCTCAAAATATTATTGTTATTTCTCTTCGTTTTTTTATCATCGTTTTGCCGGAGTCGTCATTCGTGATTTCCGTGAGTCGAGTCTTCGCTCGTACGTGTCACACTGACGTGTCGGGCTGCGAGCCCTTTTACTGATCTGCGGACGACTCTGTTTTACTGAAATATTAACCGCCTGGCCCAGCGTAGTGTTCTCTGCGCTGCGTGGAAAGCTTGGCGATATTGACGGTGCTTTAATAAGGTCATGTTCCAGCCACAGCACGAAGGTGAACTGGAGCTGTTAGTCTTCTCATTACTCATTCTAGATGGCAAATTGTGCTGCCAAAATGCCCGATATCCCCCCCCCCACCAGTGGTCCATTGAATGGCTCATAGTACTCCTGTCATTCATTTGTTTCATCCTGCCGGGTGTTTTATTTTCACCAGTTCGGTCGGGGTTGGATCATCACCAGTGTGGTGATTGTGTTCAGGGTGACCTTACAAAAAAATAATTAAATAAAAAAAACATAAACATAATTTCGCAAGATATAATTAAATGTGTAACAGTTTGCCCTTATAAGGTACAAATAAATAACTGAATTATTTTCTCTTTTGATTGTATGTATACAACCCATACGACACTGAGTTTGAAATATTATGAATGCATTCAAGTAGTCTCTTCATATTGGGTAATATGAAGATTCTCTTGAATTATGCATCTACTTTTCCAAAAAGAAAAATAATTATCATGCTGTATATATATACTCATTGTGAAGTTGTCAGGCCAAAAACTGAAATATAAAAATGAGGAAGTTTCACCATCCAATTTAAAAATGAAACTTTTTACGTTGATTTTGTTATCCTTCATAAACACATTCACTGTATTTTATTGTTGTTTATTTATTTATTTATTTTCATTTTGCACATTGGAGTCTTTGATGAGTTTTTGCTTTGTAACATTTCTGAAATGCATTTTTAATTCCAAAAGATATTTTAAAAATGGATGAAACGTGTGAAGATCAGTTCGTTGTTCTGCTGCTGTAAGTGAGTGAGTTTACTCCACGTTGCATTCCCCTGACTGCACATTGTGTTATTCCAACATTCTTAGAAGATGTTTTACACTTAAAGCACAGCCTGAGAGTAATGGATATATATACTGGTGACTGGTAACTGGGTTTCAAACTGACACTTCCACTAGTGTAGGGAGGCAGCGTACTATAATGGGTAAGGAGCTGGTCTTATTATAAAAGGATAAAGGTATAGTATATGTAAACTGCAGTCTCTGCAAAACTAGTCATCTGCTAACCATTTTGCTTTTGCAATAACCCAACATTCAAAGACGTCAAGCTATGTGGCTTGATGGTAATGCCTGTAGAAACTGAACAGCCGTACGGTAATGTCATAAAATTGGTTTGCTGAGTATCCATTCACATCCAGCGTTTTTTGCTTAGTCATCTAGGCCAAGCACTGAAATTAAAGAGAAGCCTGCCATCTTTTTAATCCACTGTTTGGGCTAATGGTATGCAGATGCCACCACACGAGCAAAATGTGTGCAAATCGAGTCGCTATAGAACATCCGGAGAGCCGCGCCATGGCAACCATCTGTTGTGGACACATTTTTCGTTTTTGCGAGTGCGTCCGTTTTACGACGATGCGAGCGATGTTAATTGCTTAATTAGCCGACACATCCCAGCCGCGTAATCACAAATGGATTATCGGTGTATCTTTTAACGGTGTGTCCGTTTTATTTTAACGTCTGAGATGCCTGGTCGTTTCTGGCTTGGAGCATAGCCTCGTGCTGCAGCACCATGGCACGCTCAGCGTGTGGTTTGATTTGCTAATCTTACGCAAAAAATAAAAAATAAAAAAATAAAAAACACCTCAGGTGAGGACATGACTGCAACGGAAGCCAAGGCACAGACGTTATTTACGTCAAGCTTGAAACACGTGGGACTCCTAGCACAGAGCATGAAACATAAAACACTACATTTACCCCTCGCTGCAGTGCGCATGTTGACGTTAATGGACGTAAATACTTATTGACATTGGTTATACAATAATTATGTAGGCATGGGGGGAAAAAAAACTAACATTGACTGTAGCATATTTAATGAGTTAATGTTAATGTTCAGTGGTAATTCAATTCTAACACAGTTTATGTGAGTACTGTTGGGACCGCGTCTGCACTGTAAGAGTTAATTTAGCACTGAACATTATACTGCGTGTTCATCAAATTGTGCTGCACGTGTCATGGCTGCCCGAAGGGGCTCGCATGCAGGGAATCAATTTCAGGTGTAAAAGGTTATATATCTGGGATCATTTTCTCTCCGTTGTCAGAGAGAAATAGAAAACATTTCATGTTGTTTTCCTGTATTCTGCAGGCTATAAACTTGTTTTGTGGCACTGAAGTTCAGCTTATCCTTCCAGACACGCACACACACGCGCGCGCGCGTACACACACACACCCGGGCGTTCGCTCGCCCACAGACATGCCCGCTGGGCACGGTATGTAACTGCGGTCGTACTGGCGAGCGGCGGCAGATTGGGCGGGCGTGCGGAGGTGGCGGACGCCGTGGCGACCGCTTCAGAGCGACAGCTCGGCTGTTTACCGGAGTGACCAGATGTGCGCTGGGGGGGGGGGGGGGGGGGGGGGGGAAGGCTAGCGTGCGAGCCGACGCCGCGGCGGGCTGCCCGGAGTTCTGCTCGGAGACGGAGCAGCACTGAGCACGCTCACACCGGCTATTTTTTGACCGTTTTTTTTTTTCCCTCTCTCTACCCCCCCCCCCTTCTTTCCCCCCGCTGCTGTTGATATGAGAACATTAGAGAGCAGCCTGAGTCCCCTGCGTGACACGGGCTGTGCCCGGAGAAGACTTTTCAGGCTCGTTCAATTTCACACACAGCCGCCATCCTTCAGTCCAGTCAGTCAAACGCCGTCCTGGTGAGACAGCGCTCAAACAACAGATCCATACCACGCATCGGGAACTCAGCTGTGGAGAATTATGTGGCCATTTTGGATGTACAGCACCTTACCATGTTTCCCACTCAGGCAGAGTTTTGAAATTTATGATATATAAGGCTTTTGCGTTGATTAAAAGATGGGGCCAATTTTTATGTGTACAGCATCGTCTGCCTGTTGCAGATTTTGATTACACATTAAAAAATACGTCAAGCTATGAATTAAAAGCAGCTCTTTCTCATCTAAAAGGATGTTGTCTGAGAGTAATGTACACACTGTCTGTTAGAACCAATTGCAACACAGATTATAAACCCCTACTGAATTCAAATTTGATTGGCTGTCTTTTGAATCTAAATGTTTTCAATGAATGGAGAAAAAAATCACAGCCTACAACCGGCAGATCTGCTTAAATGCAAAAAAACAAACTCCTGCAGGCATGGATACTGTAAATAACAATTATTTTTTTATTATTTAAACATTTTAGTTTACAAAAGAAATAAGGTAGCTTGCATCTCTGTTCACTCTTTGCATCTCTGCTTTACCGATTCCTCTGCTTTTTGTCACCACAGTAAAAACGTTGATTTTGATGTCCCCTTTCGAACACTAGAACATCCGGAATAGAAAGACACATTAAAGCTAAAACATCCTCCTCGCTTTGTGTGACCGCCCCCCCCCCCCTCCCTCGTCACGAGCCCCTCTTCCTGTTTGCAGAGTCAACAGGTGCTGGAAGGCTGTGGCCTCGGAAATCAGCAGTAACCCCACGTTCACTGTCTCCGTCGGTTCTGTGCGCAGCGATGCAGTGCAGAATGTGTGTGTGCGTGTGTATGTGTGTTTGTGTGTGAGTGTGTGTGTGTGTGTGTCTACGTGTGTGGGTGTGTGTGTTGTTGTGGGTGTGTGTGAGTGTGTTTGTGTGTACATGCGTGTATGTGTGTGTACGTGTGTTTGTGTGTGTGTGCGTGTGCGTGTGTGCATGCGTGTGTTTGTGTGTGTGCGTGTCTGTCTGTGTGTGTGAGTATGCGTGTGTGTGTACGTTTGGGTGTGTGTGTGTTTCTGCGTGCCTGTGTGTGTGTGTGTACGTTTGGGTGTGTATATGTTTGCGTTTGTGTGAGTGTGTGTGTGTATGTGTGTGTGTGTGTTTCTGCGTGTGTGTGTGTGAGTGTGTGTGTGTATGTGAGTGTGTATGTGTGTGTGTGTGTTTCTGCGTGTGTGTGTGTGTGCGTGTGTGTGTTTCTGCGTGCCCGTCTCTCTGTGCGTTTGACTCTCCTGCTCCACCCCACCCTCCGGTGCTGGGTGCTCAGACCTCGCACTCTCGAGATGGCTGCTGCTGGCAGGTGCAGGAGCCGTACTCGTTGATGATGACCAGCGCGCCCTCGATGTGGTTGGGCTTGTAGTCGACGTAGTACTCCTGCGCGGACATGGCTGCCATCTGCTGCATGGTCTGCTTCTGCTTCTGCTTGCGGTTCTGCCGGCCCAGGCACTGCCTCAGCTGCCTGAGGCCGGCGGGGAAACACTTCCAGGAGACGTAGAGCATCAGCACCAGGATGAGGAAGGAGAAGATCAGCGCCATGGTGCCCGTCACCACCTTGTGGATCTGCATGGTGCCGTCGAGGTCCGCTCCGGTTTCCGTCACGGCGAACGAGCTGGTGGCCACCCCGCCGCCCTCCACGTCCTGCAGGTCGTACGGGTTCCTGGTGGGGCCGTCGTAGCTGTAGCCGCGGGCGGCGTTGTTGGTGACGGCATGGGGCGCCGGCGTGGTGGTCGCTGCCGCCACCGCCACCGCCGGCTCCTCGCAGAGCCCGAAGGCGTAGACGGCGTCCAGGACGTCCTCGCCCTGCGCCGTGTCGGGGCTGGAGCACAGCAGGGCTGGGTCGTGCTGGCCCTGGAACCCGCCGAGCCAGGAGGCCAGGGCGCAGATGTTCCTGCTGCAGTCCCACGGGTTGCCAGAGAGGGCGACGTTGGTCAGGGACGCCCAGGAGTTCACTATCCGCTGGTCGACGTGCGTGAGCCGGTTGAGGTCCAGGTGCAGGGTTTTCAGGTTAGGCACACTCTCGAAAACGTGAGGCTCAATGTACTCGATCTCGTTGCCTGAGAAGTCGATCTTTTCCAGGAAGGGCCACGTCCAGTCCAGCGTGCTCACCACGATGGCGGCCCGGTTGCGCTGCATGTAGAGCGTGCGCAGCGACAGCAGGCGGGGGAAGTGCGCCAGGTTGACTTTCACCAGTTCGTTGTGCTCCAGGTGCAGCTCGGTGAGCTTGAACAGGCCGGCGAAGGAGTTCCGCGCCAGGCTCTGCAGCCGGTTGTAGCCCAGGTCCAGGAACTGCATGCTCCGGCAGTCCTGGAAGATGCGGACGGGGACGAACTTGAGGGCGTTGTAGCGCAGGTCCAGGTTGGTGAGCTTCCGGAGGCCGTGGAACAGCTCCGGCTCCAGCGCCTGCAGGCTGTTGTGCGACAGGTCCAGCATGCGCAGGTTGGGCAGCGGCCTGAAGGTGGAGTTGGGCAGGCTCTCCACGCGGTTGTAGCTGAGGTCCAGCTCCTTGACGCGGCGCAGCCTCTCGAAGGCGCCCTCCTCCACCGCGCCGATGCCGTTGTGGTCCAGGTAGAGCCAGGTGAGCTGCGACAGGCCGGCGAACTGTCCGTCCCGCAGCTCGGCCAGGCCGTTCTCCCGCAGCGACAGGCCCAGCGCCCCGCTCAGGTTGCGCGGGACGTCCGTCAGGTTGAGCCCCTCGCAGTACAGCATCTTCCCGTCGCAGCGGCAGGGCCGCGGGCACGCCGCCTCCACCCCCGGGAACATTCTCACAAAGATTCCCAGAGAGCACAGTATCAATCCGACAGGCTTCCCCAACTGCCACGTCAGGTACAGACCCACAAGAAGGAAATCCATTAGCATGAATACTCCTGCATGTAGTGGGGCAAAAGTCCATTGAATCATTCAGATACTACATCATTTTGTGGTTTTTTTTTATTTTTTATTTTTCCCCCAGATAAATTCCCTGGAATCCCTGGCTGGAATCTTGCTTTTTTTTTTGTAGTTATTCTTCTGAGCCTTTATTTATTTTAAAGAGGAATCGTGCCACAACAAAAAGAAAAGAACTAAGGAGGATAAAAGCCAAGACTCTTTTTTTCATTTTAGATAACAGAGAGCAGGAGCAGAGGGGAGGGAAAGGGGGGGAGAATAGCGCTTTTCGTGAACTGATCTCATATGAAAGGATTCTCACTCACCCCTTTCCAGAGGCAGACAACCTCTATTCAGCGTCTCCCTTTGTGCTGACGCTAATTACGTGCCAGTCTAAAAAAAAAAAGAGGAAGAGGAAGAAGAAGAAGAGAGAAAGAAAAAAAATGGGGAAAAAAATACCCCGTCTCGAAAAAGAAATTCTGCCTCCCGTGAATCTGGTGGATGGCAGATTCTGGCAAACTTACAGCGTCCGTAGTTATCCTCGTCTGAAAGACCCGGAGAGCTGACAAATCCCGGTGTCTTTTTTTCCCCCTCCGTGGAGTGGTCGGGAGTGCGAGTCTTCCCCCCCACACTGCATGCATGAACGCTGTCCTCTCTTCTCTCCTCAGCTCCTCTCCTCCGCAGTCACTGCTGCCGTGGCGATCGGAGAAAGAGAGAGGGAGAGAGAGAGAGAGAGAGAGAGGGAGAGGGAGAGAAGGGAGGGAGAGAGAGCAGAGAGAGAGGGAGGGAGAGAGCGCAGAAAAGAGGGGAGAAAAAACCCTCAGAACTCTCTCTTTCTGACCACTCCGCCAGATCTCAGCCCTAAATTACTGACCATCACTTGAAGTGTCTGCTGTCCAGAATGTTTTTTTCTTTTAATTTTTTTTTTTTTAATCCATGGAGAGAACGTTATTCATCAGTCACTGGCTTTGAAAAATTCAACTAAATGAATTTACACTAATGAATAAGGAAAGAGTGGAGATTCATTCCATTCTTTTTGCTTTTCATTTTGAAGCCTCATTCCTGTTGGAAGTTGCTGCGCTGTGGTGTTGTTGTTTTTTTCTGTTTGTGTTTGCTGGTTCTGCTGCAGCTGGGTGGTAAGCCTGCGAGCCCAGAGGCGACGTGTTGAAAGCAGCATTCGATCTCCTGCAGCCGACTACTGCCAGCGCATGCAGAAGCACCTTCCCTTCACTGAGTGTCGTAAGCCAGTCACAATTCAGGCAGGGGCGTCTACCTCTCCCTTTCCACTCCCCCCCCCCCACCCCAACCCTCGCCCCCCCCTCCCCTCACGGCCCCTTCCTCCTCAGTCCCCTCCTCTCTTGCTCTCTCAGTGTCTCAGATATTTCCATATTGAAAAGGGGCCAAGCTTAAAACCGGGGTTTTAATGAAGCCCAGGATTAATGCTTGCTTTCTGTGGCTCCTCCCCCTTATTCTTGCTCAGTCTTCTGCTTAGACTGCACTGTCTCTCTCTCTCTCTCTCTCTCTCTCTCTCTCCCTCTCCCTCTCCCTCTTTCCCTCCCTCCCTCCCTCCCTCCCTTCCTCTAATGAAATGAAACAAGCCATCTATCCGCTGATTTCCTTCTTGTTGCTGTTGGATTCCCGCTTCCTCGTCATTACAGATTAATATTCCTCTAATGACCGGAGGGCATTTTGAATGCACCCATCCCCACATTTGTAACTGTGCAGAGCCCCTCAAGTGTGAATAGGCTGGTAGATGGCAGATGGGGGATATTTTTGATTCTGACGGTGGTGCAAGCCAAAAAAAAAAAATCTCTCTGTCTCCGCTCTTATTTTCTGAACGAACATTTATTCTACCGTCAGCAGTAAGGATGATGTGCATATTGAAATCTCATCTCTTTATCTGGTAGTGTCATTATGGAGTGGTTGCAACCCCAAAAAAAATGTTGGCAAATGTTGGCACAGCCCAGGAGGATTCTGGGATATGTCCTCAGGGTTATACGAGAGGCAGTGTTTTTTTTTAGAGTCAGGGGATAACAGGACATCGTTTTGGGATCTGCCATGATAACTGGACAGGACCCCGAGCACCTATTCATTAATCATGGTTCATCTCTGAAGCACTTCAGTCAATACTGCATATACTGTATATACATACTGACCTCTAAATAACCTCCAAATATCAATCCTAAAATACGGAACCATACGGAACCTGTTCTTGCCGGAGATCAATGCAAGAGATGGTACTACCTGTTTCACCAATTATGGAACCTACTCAGTACTGCAGAAGTAGGCATTGTCATGCAGTCAGGAAAAAGATACAGATTTAATTATGTGATATGTCAGTTTGTTTGAATGGCACTCCTCTGCTATGTATTATTCATTTGTGTTCTTTTCAGTGTCTGTTCGGTACCAGTGAGGGAGAATACCAAGTTTTACATTTATTTATTTAATTTATTTTTATTTAATTCATTGATTTGGGAGCAGCCTAGGCATTAACAGCAAAGTGAACAAGAATACATGCGGACACTGTTTTATTTTCAAACAGGGAAGACTTACAGAAGTGAATGTGTGCAGCAGGGCTGCCCAACCCTGTTCCTGGAGATCTACCGTCCCGTAGGTTTTCACTCCTGCCCTAACAAAGCACACCTCATTCAACAGCTAGACCAGGGCTGCCCAACCCATGTTCCTGGAGATCTACCATCCTGTTGATTTTAATTTCAGCCCTAATTTGATATACCTGACTCTACTAATTAGCAGCTCAATACCATCTGTAGTCATGGAATGAGGTGTGCTTTTGTCATGCCATTCCATTGCAGCTGATATTCTGCTCTGTATCGAACTACAAGTCAAGGCATAATCGGTATTCTGCAGGCCTCATATTTCATTTGGCCTGACTTGACATGGATTCCCTAGTTTGTTGTGGTTCAGCTCTCTTCCCAGCCCCCCCCCCCCCCCAATCCCCTGCTGCTTAGAACTGAAGAAAGCCAATATTTGCATTCCATCGAACCGTGTGACTCATTATGGTTTTGACAAGTTTGTAGCGACTGAATAAAATATGGCACATACTGTAGGCCGTGCTTTCATATCGGACCATCGCGACTGCCGCCATCTTGTTGTCTCAACCCAACTTATTTTAAGAGTAATGGGGCAGGAGCGCGTGTACGGCTGAAGCCATGTTGTCCAGGCTTTGGTACAGTATGTGTGTGTAGTGCTGTAGAAGACCTTACAGTAAAGCTGAGTCTTTACAGTACAACTGTAAAAAAAAGCTTGTGCAGTAACTGATGGCCTGGACAGGCTAAATGGTCTGCTGTCATCATTATGTATTATAATGCTCTTAAGTAATTAAATTACCCAATGGCCTGTCCCCTTGGTGCTGAATCTCAATTGATCATTTAATTCTTTGTTCATGTTTTACTGTAAAGTTCCACAATATCATTAAGCCTTATACATACATAGATACAGTACATATGCACACACACACACATATGTACACGCATAGGTGTGATATAAATGCTATTTGATTGAAGTAAAGTAGAAGGAACATGAAAGACACAGTAAGATGTGTGCTGTACATCTGCATATCTGATTTCCACTGATGTACCATAAGCTGCCTCATATGCATCCATTGATGACAAATGTCTTGGTAGGATTATCCAGGCTACCAGTATACCAGTCACTCTACATATCGGTGTCTCTAAATGCACACACGTCTGTATTACTGATGGGCACTGATAAGAATATTCTATAATAGTGTAATTAGTACAGTTTAAAGCTGAATATTGGGTGCAATAAATTTTTAGATTTTGAGAGGTGGACAGAAGTTTGAGGTGACCACCTATGCTAGATGCCATTCCTAAAAAACAACAATGGACTGCATTTTATATAACGCGTTTTATCCAAAGCGCTTTACAATTGATGCCTCTCATTCACCCATTCACACACACACTCACACACCAATCAGCTCGCTGGGAGCAATTAGGGGTTAGGTGTCTTGCTCAGGGACACTTCGACACGGCCAGGGCGGGGGATCGAACCGGCAACCCTCCGACTGCCAGACAACCGCTCTTACCTCCTGAGCTATGTCGGTTCCTCAACAGGCTCCCAGGCCTCGCTCTCTCATTCTCGGAGGGAAAAAAATAAACTCTTCAGACGTCAGAGGCTCAGGAGTCTTTGTTGTCTTCGACGTTAAACGTTGGCGTCTCCGTCCGCCATCGATTCCGATTAACTTCTTCTGTCACGAGGAGCGCCCGAAAAATCAGAAACCGATGAGTCAGCGTTGTTACCCAGCGTCACGGACTGTGATTCGCCACTTCAAAAAACATCAGCTGTCTGGCTTTTCTGTTCTTTTCCATATTTCATTCTTTTTAAAAAGCAGTGGCGAAAAGGCAAACATCAATCTGTCATTTTCTGTGTGACCACTGAGGCCTGCATTTCTTTCTTTTTCATTTTGACAATTCATCTTGTGTCACTATTATAAAATATAAAGTGTATGATTATTATCATTATGATGATTATTATTATTATTATTGTTATTGTTATTATTATTATTATTATTATTATTATTTATTGTAGTAAAATTAGTATTGGCAGTAGGAGCAGATGTCGTAGTCGTTAATTTATCAATAGTAATAGTAGTACTTTGTATCATCATTGTTTGCTTTTTGTGTTATAGTTTGATGCAGCCTTATCTGGCTGTTTCTTTAACTGGAGGGCAGCATAATTAGTTTATCAAATGATCCATCTCCATTTCCCCTCGTGGGGAAACGGTCATTCCTCATTCCAGCCAATAAGCATAAACTAGCGCTAGACAATCTGGAACCCTTCATTTGGTTAGCGTCGGTTATTAATGCAACATACAGTATTTTGTTTTCCTTGGATATGTCGAATCAATATCTTATTATCTTCCTCCGTTTCCTACAACATTAGGTTTCTTAAGCACAGCTTCGTAAGTCTCTCTGCTGGACCACTGCAGAACTTGTCTGCAAATGGACTTTTTTTCTGTGTATATTGCGCCTAGCTCTATGGGGAAGTATTTATGGGACATGATTGACAGGTCAGGGCAAGTTAAACAATCATGTGCCTTATTTTTTTTTGAAATTTCAGAACTGTGCTTACAATTCAAAGCTTATAGGGTTAGTTTGATTCCCTGGAGTGAGAATGCTGTACCCTAGAGCAAGTTAAATTACCTAACTCATATTCAGCTGTGTGTAGTGACTGTATGTACAGAGAATGCAATCTGTGGAATAAGTGTGACTGCTGGATGTGCTGGAGTTTTGGATGCAGTTGTTAAATCCATATAAAATGCCTGCTGTTTTAAAGTAGCAGCGCAATTAACTTCTCGTTTGTGCTTTAATCCCTTTCAGAGGACTCAATAAGTGTTGGGAATATTATTTTGTTTTCATTTTTTTCCCCTATAAGCATTTTCTTTTTTATTATTATTTTTTAGCTTTCTCCCAAAATGCTTTTTTAAGAAGTTAATATATTGTGACATGTTCTCTGTGTAGTGTAGTCTGTGTTTTAGCCTTAAAATGAAGAAGGCGAGTCACTTTTTGAGTCTGAGTGGGTCTCTTCTACTTGTCCAGTTGGTAAGAGCGTATTGATCGTCCCCCCATAATTCCGTTTGTAGTACAGGACTGTACAGTGCAGTGCAGTGCGGGAGGGCGTGTTTACAGTAAATACTATACTATACTACACTATACTATAGCAGTAAAGGGTGGACCAACTCCATATTAATGCCCACAATATTGGACGAGATGTTGGATGTCAGGTATCCAAACACTTTTGGCTATATAGTGCATTTTATGCAGTTAAAAGGGGGGGGGGGGGGGACATTGACTCGTAGCCCTGCTGCCCCTCCGATGGCCCCTCTGGTGAACCCCGCATGACCGTCCGCTTTGAATCGCTCTTTCATTCGTCTTCCACTTCCTGTCTAATCATCACAGCTTCGCCATCACTGTCAGAACACTGGGGGCTATTTAATTGATTAATTGTAGCCTGATTAAAAGCCCATTATTCAAATAAATCATCAAATTAGAGGGGTCCTGCTTCGTTAACTACTTTTTGAAAAAAAAAAAAAGAAAAGGAAAAAAAAAAACATGGATAGGATCAGTTTGTGGCCTGTCTGCTGAAAAAATGCCTGTGTTGCCTGTGGTTGTGAAGGGGAAGGAGAGGGTGGGAGAGCGCTTTCTCAAACACGACTTTTTTCCCCTGTGAGATGTGGAATCAGGCAGTAGTGTATTATAGCGCCGTCACTCATAATGAAAGAAATGTTGCATGCACCAGAAAAAGCAATGCGCAGTCTCATACAATTAAATTATATAAAGAAAAAAAGGCCACAACTACAGGGCTGTTCACGTAGACTTGAATGGGATTAATGTAATTTTTAAGGTTTGTTTTTTTATTTTAGTTTAATCCCTCAAATGAACACACATTCGATGAACACTCGTTAGATAAACACACTGCTGTAGCCTCGTAATGTGGGGAAATACTGGAAATATTGGAAACACACTCCTTCTGTCTTGAACATTGGACCATTAAATGTTACTTTGCACTTCTGGGAAATTGTTATTATTTTTACAAATGTCACTGTGCAAAGGGAAATTACGTATCTTGTTAAAGTACTGGCCACATTTAGGCAGTTTGATTTTTTTTGTTACAGTGTACCCTTAGACTCTGCTCTGTCCCTCTATAAGAAACTGTCAGTTAATTCATCCTGCTTAAGGAAGCAAAGAAATATCCTGGAGAAAGACAAGTTTTTAAAAAGAAGAACACTAACTTCAGAAGTCTAGCAAACGCACATAGAGGAGAATAATAGACCTTTTATCAGTAATTTGAGTCTCTTAATTAACACTCACCTGACACCTACTGTGGAAATCACAGAAAATGACTTTTGGCAGCGTCTGTAACCTCTGTCTCAACAACAGGTCCAGTAATTTTGCATCTGGTCTCACCGCCAGTCCAGGACATTTGATTGAACCCATACCAGACAAGTCACCGGGAAAGTTGGGAAGCGGAAAGTCACACAGTGCTGTCCATCTGCACCGCACGCTCATTAAACACGCTTCAAACACGCATCGTACACACATCACAAACACGCATCGCGCAAGCATTGCATACGCATTGCACATGGATCACACACACGCATTGCACGCGCACATCAGACACGCATCGCACACGCATAAAACATGCATCACACAAGCATCGCACGCACATCACACATGCATCAAACACACACACACGCATCACACGCGTATTGCACACACAGCAAACACACATCGCACGCACGCATCGCACACGCACCGCACACGCATTGCACACGCATTGCACACGCATCGCACATGCATCACACACACGCATTGCACGCGCACATAAGACACGCATCGCACATGCATAGAACATGCATCACACACGCATCGCACGCACATCGCACATGCATCAAACACACACACACACGCATCAAACACACATCGCACACACACATCGCACACGCATCACACACGCATCGCACGTGCATCCGCATCACACACCGCGAGCCATCTCGCCCCCACTTGAATTTCCCCCCGGATCATTTCTGTCTGTGCCTTCCAGCAGCTCAAATAACGTGTAGGCGTGTGCTTTTCAGCGCTATTAGAGAATAGATTCAAAATCGGCACAAGGAAATGGAGAGACTTGTAACCAGTATTCATACCACCTTGTACCCTTCCCGTGACAAACCACTGAAGCTAAGCAGGTGTGGGCTTAGTTAGTACTTGAACGGGAGTCTTTATGGAAAACTAAGTTACTGCTGGAAGTGTTGGCTTGCCAGTAGGAGGCGCTCTTCTGTCTAGACAAGTAGAAAGAGTGATGGAGCACTTTGCATTAGTCGTTAATCCAAGGTCTTAACGCAATTAAAGATCCCAACCCAGGACATGTTTCAAAAGAATAGTTACCAGAAAAAATGTTTTCCCTCACACATATAATGCAAAATGTGGGGAATATGATCATTCACCTCTACAGCTATCCATAAATTAAATGTAGTTGATGTGGAAGAATATTTTGTTTGAAAAATAAATATAGCTGGAATGTTCCGTCAGAATATGAGATGTTGTTTCCGTGGTTATAAGCGTTAGGCAGCCGTACCCTCGGAATCTTTGGCCTGCTCTTTCCACCCTTTTAAAACTAAACAAGCAACTTATGTTTTGGTCATGACAATGCTGTAGCCCCAGTCATGACCAGCGTCTCCCAGCCGATGACGGCTAGATCCTTCCATCGGTGTATCAGGGTCACTTGGGGGATGGAAAGGGTTGCCTCTTTTTCTGTGATTCCACAGAGATTTTTAAAAACATCTTTCATGCAGATCAGCATTGCACAGTCATGCCTTGCTCCGTGAGCTCTTTTGTTCTGTTCTCTGTCTCTTACTGAATGCGCTGATTAATGTTTACAATTCAATTTTTTTTTTAAAATCATGGCTATTACATGAAGAGGGTTTTCAACACATTGCACTGGAAATCTGAACTTAACACCTGACCAATCTATGACACAATGGCAAATTTCTTCAACATTTCTTCAATATTAGCATTAAAACATATTGATATTCTTCACCAAAAGCGTTGCGTATTGAAACATGTTGTCAGTTTTGTCATACGTGACTGCTGTTTCAGACCCAAAGTTTTTCTTTTAACAGAACAGGAGTGAAGGGTAGCAGGCACTCTCCAGCCGCACTGATGAACCTTTGATTCATTTTGAGAATGAGAGCTGGTGGTAGCTGAAGTGCAGAGACTGTGGAAAGCTGTTAGATAACGTCTCTATCAGCTGTGAGTGCATCTGCTGTGTGCCACACCGCAGCCAGAACAGCAGAGACGGCTGTTCATGCACACTATAACAGGAAACACACACACTCATACACACACACACACACACACGCACACACTCATACACACACAGACATGCGCACACGCACACACACACACACACGTGCACACACACACACACGCGCATGCACATACACACACACACACACACACACACAAATCTCTTCCACATATCCATTTCTTTGCTTTGTGCGAGGCTAGATTTCTCTTACATTGTGAGTGTAAGATCAAGCTGATAAACAACAAAGGCATTTTTTTCAAAGCCTTATTTATTTTTTATTTTTTGCTTATCTTTACCAATGGTGCCAGTAATTCTGTGTGTGTGTGTGTGGCTGTGTGCATGTGTGTGTGTGTATTGTGAGTGTGTGTGTGTGTGTGTGTGTGTGTGTGGTGGGGGGGTTCCTATACACTATCTCCTAAAATGGCTGCCTGCTTCAGCCACCTGCTGCTAACCGAATCGGAACTTTCTGAGGCAGATATTCCGTGAGCTTCTCTGATAACGGTCCTCATTAATATGCAGCCATGCATGATTGACAGGGGAGTCGGGGGGGGGGGGGGGGGGGGGGGTAGGGGGGGGGAAGGCTCTCTGTTTACTACGTGAGCCCTGGGGCTCAATTCTATGCGAGATGCAGTGGCGTGGAAAAGTCAGGGGGTGTGCGTACCCTGCGCAGCGACGCCCCCCCCCCCCCCCGCCATCCCGGCGCGAAGCAGACCTAATTGAGCGCATTGAGGGCCTGAACTGTGCGGTGTGCTAACAAGCGGCCTGCTGGGACGGGCCGAACCTAAGTGGCGAGAGGCAGAACGTGCCCGCGGGACGCTGGACCCAATCAGAGAGCGCAGTGCTGAAGGGGACACATTCACACCCAACCAGGCCACTTACATTCTGCTGCACGTTCGCCGCAGGTCCCGCACCCCCCACCCCCTCACCCACACCCTCCACCCCCTCACCCGCACCCACACCCCCACCCCCTCACCCGCACCCCCACCTCGCTCACCCGCACCCCCACCTCGCTCACCCGCACCCCCCACCTCGCTCACCAGCACCCCCCACCCCCTCACCCGCACCCCTCACCCCCTCACCCGCACCCCCACCTTGCTCCGCAAATATAGTTTACTTACTTTCTGACCAGTCACGCTCAAATGAACTCTTTTCCGTCAACTTGCGACACGTGGACCTTAATTGCATTGGTTTCATGGTTAAAGTCTTCTAGTGTCTTCGTTATTGTATTGCCTGCCATTCACCTGTTGCAAACATTACATAACATAACCTAATATAACATAACATAATGACAAGAACAGGCCATTCAGCGCAACAGTACTTGCAATTTTCCTGACTAAATTGTACCTAGTGCTCTGAATACCTACAGACTAGATAGTATCTAACACCGTCTCAAGCCTAGTCTTGAGAATCCCCAGAGTGCCTCTCCTACGTGACCTGGCAGGCTATTTCACACATTGACCACTCTCTTGCAGATCTTTTCTGGAGAACATACAGGTTCCTACATGTTGTGCTCTTGTATTTCCAAGTAAGGAACAAAGTTAGGTGACCTGTTGTTACCCAGCAAACACAAAATGTTCTGTTGTCAGTGCGTGGCAGGAACATTGTGAGAGCATTTTTTGTTGGGTAGTATTTTTTTTTTTTATTGAACATGCACGCATTTCATCAGAGAGGCCTGAAATCCAAATATTTTATGTTCCTATTGATCTTGTTTTGATTATTTTAATTTGCTGCCTAGTGCATGTCGGCCTCTGTCAGAGGACTCAGTTGCAGCTCCAAACGGACTTCTTTTTTGAGTACAAGGCTAAGGCTGTTTTTTTGAAATACCTCTTATGGTCAGACATTGCTCTTATGGTGCCCTTGTGCTTTTTCCATTATTCACGCTTTTCACACATCCATACCGTGCCGGGATCATTCTCTGCTTGTCAAAAGCCTGTGTATTAGAAAGGTGGTGTTGAGATTCGCAAGGGACGAAAGTATCCTTTTTAGCGATGCTCCCTGTCCTGCATTCTGGCGGAATGACTCCTACTTGTTAGCGCGCTAGCAATTTTCATATCCACTCCGGGATTTTGTGCGTTCGAAGTGATTTGACAAGTCGAGCAACAACAGTCCACACACTTCACGTCTCGCCGTGTGCCTGGTGGGACGCTCATCTTGGTACATGAAGGTATTTAAAGGAAGGCGTGTGTGCGGTCTACAGACTGTTGCATCCATTCATACAGCTGGATATGTACTGAAGCAATGCAGGTTAAGTACGTTGCTCAAGGGTACAATGGCAGTGCAGGTTACAGTAAGAACCTTGCTCAAGTGTACTCCTTGGGAATCGAACCTGTGACCTTGAGGTTATGAGACCAGGTCCTTACCCGTTATGCTACGCTGCCGCCCCAGCTTGACTTACAGTAGGCTTTGATGTTGGTGCTCCGTCCAGCTCCTGCCCTTATATGAGGACTGTGGATGTGCGTTCCGCCACCACCGCTCTTGATCAAATCGCTCCGAGTCATTGATTTGGTCATTAATTTACCCACGAGCAGCGGCGTGTTTCACTGCGCCTGCTGCCTGTTTTACCTCCACAAAATGGCCTCCTGGTATGGAATCCGCATTTTTTTTTTTTTTTTTTAAATGGAAAGGTCTCTTTAATGTGCAGCGCAAATATGGCGTGTCAGGCCACACACACGCTCAATTTCACTTAGCATTGCATTTGCAAATGAATTGGCGCTACTGGAGTGTCAAAAAAATATTTCCTCGGGTCTTTTAGACGAGACCACAGACTATCAGGAGGAAGTCATATGTAAATTAAACATGCTCTTTCTCCAGCTGTCTGAATTGGAATTCCTCTAACAAGGAGATAAACCTCCCAGCAGGATGTTTTAGAGAAGAGGGAAAAAAAAAAAAAACAATGGACAGGAATTTGAGTTTTTTTCTCTTTCTCTCTCTCTCTCTCCAGGCAAGGCGAGCAACAGCTTTCATTATTTCTGGGTGTTTTTTTTTTTCTCTCCTTCTTTTGCTTCATACTGAGATATGCTTTTAGATCCAATCAAAACCCCGGTGCAGGAGTGCTCGCTGATGCTAGCTTGCAGAGCTTTCCTTTGTGCAGCGAATTAGGCGAACCTTCAGCGGGCAGCACACAAGAAATATGTATTTTGCCCCCCAGCCCGCCCCCCCCCCCCCGCCTTCCCCAGCTCCCCCTCCCCAAAGTACAGACCTGCTGTACTTTATCTGAACAAGCTTCCGTTCTCCTGTCCTCTGGGGGGCTCCGCTATTAATTAAGACGTGTTCTCCGTGTAGTCGCTGACCTCCCAGGTGGCAGGTCTCGACGGAACAGGCCCTCTCCGACTAGTCGGTGGTGCCCCGTTTGCGTTTTCTGGCACGAGCCCCCCTCCCCCCCCCACCCCCGCACCCCCCACGCGGTTGACCGGGCCGGCCGGCCGGCCGGCTTTGGGCCATCCTCAAAGGAAGAAAAGCCTTTTCCACTCAGCACAGAAGATCCAAAAGAGGAAGAGTTTCAGTGGGAAAGCAATTTAGTTAACATAACATTGAAAGAAAAAAAAAGCACAGCCTCTAGTCAAACATTGAAGCCTGGGTTTAATCTATTTTGTCCTTTACTTAGACAAACATTTTTTTTTATTTAAAGGTTTTTTTTAATATATGAACACAGTTTGGTGAGTTCAGTTATAGCTATAGCTAACTCGGCGAACAGAAGTTTTGAAGAAATGGTGTAAAGCTTCTTTTTGCTGTAATTCAAAGTTAAGGACAAATCTCGACTGACACGTACAGCTCAGTTCTGTATCCAGGTTATTAAAGATGCTTATAGTGCTAGAATGTAAAATTACTCTTGTGAAGGAGCTCCTTTCATGCTGTAATGATGTTCTATAGTGTTGGTCTTCGATGAGACATATATTAAAAATACTTTATTGCAATGAGAGGTGTATACAAGAAAAATGTTTTGAACCCATAACATGTTCAGGTGGTGTTAAGCAGGTCTACCACAATCAAATAGCCCTGCACTAAACATACCAAGACATTTACCTGAAGACATTTACCTGGATGATTCATGTGTTCAATAAAATAAAAGCTTGCAATTTGCATGACTTTGTTAATATGGGTTATTTAATGTACTGCTGGTAAAGCATAAAAGACAAATCTTCAAGTGCTGACAAAAATATTACTGGGCCTTAATGCGCTTATAAATGCAACTCTTCAAAATGAACGTTTTCTAAATGCCTGGTTCATTATATGGTGAAGTCAATGGCACTAATGAGGAATGTGATATTGAACAAGGGCAGTGGAATCATTGAGACAAGTGCTGCTATAGAAACAAGCCTTTTTGAAATTTCCACTGCTATGTTGTTCAGAAAGGATAATCCACGTGTTGAAAACCCTACTTATTTGATTATAACCCTTGTAATGGGTTAATAATGTGCAAAAAAAGAAAAAGAGGATAATGGATTTAAAGAACGTAATTTGCTCACAAATCATAGTTACTGTCTGTGAGCTGTTTGCAGTGCGCTGTGATTGGATGGCCACCTCAGACCTGGAGCTGGGGGGGGGGGGGGGCACTGAGAGAGATAATGATTCTACCAGTGCAGCTAAATTGTTCTCTTTGAAGTCATTCAGCTTGAAATCATTGGAATAATGGGACGTATGGCTCCAAGTGTGTTTTTTTCTTAAATATGGGAGCCCCATGCAGAGACTGCGTAAAAACACGTGTTTGCTCTTCCCCGTCGACGTCTGCCTTTAATCTCGCCGCTGACTGGTTGGCGGATAAACATCGCCTTCATTCCCATAATCCTCCACAGAATCTGCCCGTGTATGAGCTCGTTAGAAGGCAGTTTGAGTCCTTCCCGTGTTGTGTTTCTGTCCTGTCCGCACATTTCGCGTCGATGAACTGACGGTTTTCCGAAGGACAGCGAGTGCATAAAGCGCTTTGCCAACCGTGACCTGTGTGCCTCTTTGATACATAAGACGCATGTTTCTGGGGCAGAATCCACTATATCTGCATCAAAAACTATGCACAAAAGTAGGCTTAGTAAGTCTTTGGTGTCTGTGCACTGAACCCACCCCATTCCTGGGTCACGGCAGGCACTGACGGCTTGGTCGCTGCCATTAACCGATCTTTACTTGAGCCCCGACCTGACCGAGAAACCCTTCGTCCACCTCTGTAGACACTGAGTTTGAGTGATTTGTCCCGAGGTTGTGTGGTCCATGTGCCCTGAGGTGTGTGCGCGTATATCTCTGCCTGCTCAGGAAGTGGCGCTGCGCCCTGGGGAGCCTGACAGGCGGGGCCGGCCCACAGCGCAGCGCGCAAACCCCCCTAACCGCTTAAACACACACGCAGCTCAGTCTGGGCGTGAGGAATGCGCGCCTGTCAGTGTGTCGCCGTGCAATTACGTCTCGCGCCTCTGCCCCCCACGCCCCCCCCCCCCCCACCGGAGACTTTGCCGGCGCTACGGACGCGTGCCTCACAGACGCTCTGAGGGAGCGGTAGCGGCCCGTGACGGGCGATAGCCGTACCCATTCCCCCCCCCCAACGCCCCCCCCCCCCCCCGCGTGCGCTCACACTGCTGCTTTCTTAAAATCCTACGCAGGCTTTTAGTGGCGACGCTGACTCCGCCCCCCCCCGGTCAGAGAATTCCGTTTGGTTGCCGGGGGGACTACTGCCGGTGCTCACCGGGGAGCCGGTCCCGGGCCTACTGCGGTTAGGCGGTCTGTTTGCCGTTGACGTATCGCGCTCGTGAGGGAAGGGGGGCTGGGGGGCTGCCGGGGCTGGGTGGGTCGGGGGCTGGGGGGCTGCCGGGGCTGGGTGGGTCGGGGGCTGGGGGGCTGCGGGGGCTGGGTGGGTCGGGGGCTGGGGGGCTGCGGGGGCTGGGTGGGTCGGGGGCTGGGGGGCTGCGGGGGCTGGGTGGGTCGGGGGCTGGGGGGCTGCGGGGGCTGGGTGGGTCGGGGGCTGGGGGGCTGCGGGGGCTGGGTGGGTCGGGGGCTGGGGGGCTGCGGGGGCTGGGTGGGTCGGGGGCTGGGGGGCTGCGGGGGCTGGGTGGGTCGGGGGCTGGGGGGCTGCGGGGGCTGGGTGGGTCGGGGGCTGGGGGGCTGCGGGGGCTGGGTGGGTCGGGGGCTGGGGGGCTGCGGGGGCTGGGTGGGTCGGGGGCTGGGGGGCCAGGGGGCCAATCCATATGAATACCCGCCGAAGGCTTGGGCTCCCCCATGGGGTCAGGTATCCGTATTAAAACCCGCCGACGGGGTGGGCCCCCCCCCCATGGGGGACAGGTATCCGTCTTTAAACCCGCTGAAGGCTTTGGCCCCTCCGTGGGGTACAGGTATCTGTCTCTAAACCTGCCGAAGGGTTGGGCCCCCCCTCCCCGTGGGGGTCAGGTATGGCCGCAGACTAATGGACGCGCAGATCCGATTTGTCTGACTGAGTGGGGAGAGTGATATCTCCTTGGGGCCCGTGGGCGTGAATGGTAATTTCTCAGTGCCTGCCA
Organism: Anguilla anguilla; assembly: GCF_013347855.1. Taxonomy (NCBI): domain Eukaryota; kingdom Metazoa; phylum Chordata; class Actinopteri; order Anguilliformes; family Anguillidae; genus Anguilla; species Anguilla anguilla. The sequence continues at coordinate 54,677,308 of NC_049207.1, read as the reverse complement.
CTGCAGATCCCTCCTTCTGATATATAAAATAAATAAACTGGAATGAGATGAGAGAGGGAGGGAGGGAGTGAGGGAGAGAGAGACAGGGAAAGAGAGAGAAACTGAGACAGAGGCAAGGAGAGAAAGAGAGAGAGAGACAGAAAGACAAGGAGGGAGAGAGAGAGACACAGAAAGATAAGGAGAGAGAGAGAGAGTCAGAGACAGAAAGAGAAGGAGAGCGAGACAGAGAGATAGTGGGAGGGAGAAGGTAGAGAGAGAGACAGGGAGACACAGAGAGAGGGAGAGAGAGACCGACCCAGCATGAGAGAGGGAGAGGGACAGAGAGACACACACTGAAAGACAGAAAGGTAGAAAGAGAGCGCGAGAGAAAGAGAAGAGAGAGAGGTGCCTGTGTCTCTGCATGAGGAGCAGATCATAAACCCTCTAGGCCAGGGGCTGCCTTTGCCGAAGCAGCTGAACTGGTACATGTGCTTTTATTTTCCACGGCGCGGCGCACACGCGTGTACACGCGTCCGTCTGCCCCCGGCCCCTGTCTCATTTCCTCTCCTGCTGCAGGGAAGCCGGTGTCATACTAATGAGGGAGTCCATGGGCTCCGCTTCGCGTCTGATAGCACTGGCCCCCGAATGGAATCTCTTTCTTTTTTTTCTATCTCTCTCTCCCTCTCTCTCTTTGTCTCTCTCTCTATCTATCTCTCTCCCTCTCTCCATTCCCCTCCAATGCTCATGCCTCTGGCACCCACGGTGTGTAAAGACAGAGTGTTGCCTAAAATAGCCGGCCGGTCGGTCGGTGCGCGTGATGAATTGAGGCGGAGCGAGACGGCGGCGGGGGTTGGGGGGGGGGGGGTGCGTGTTCCTGACCCCCCCCCCCCCCCGCTACCTGTGAGCTCTCCCGCCTCTCGCCATGCAGAGCAGGCATCCGCCGAACCGCCGCGGTGGCCTTGACCTTCCCCCCGCCCCCCGCCCCCCGCCCCCTGCCTCCCGCCCCAGAATGGATTGTTCTGTATTTGCTTAATAACTTTCCCCCCGTGTTGCGTCTTGTGCAGATCCACCTGTCAACCTACACTCCGCCCCCCCCCCCCCCCCCCCCATTCCCGCCTCCGAAGGTATCAGAATGCTGGGAGAAACGCAATGTGCTGCATTTTCCATTTTCACTTCGACCCCCGCACTCATCCGCACACACACACTCACTCACAACCGTGCCTGCACGCGTGTACACACAAAACACATACACACACACACACACGCTCGGACACACACCCGTACAGACACACACGCACACACACACGCACACGCTCGGACACACACCCGTACAGACACACACACACACACACACGCGCTCGGACACACACGCACACACACACGCACAAAGCATGCACTCACAAACAAGAACATACACACGCACGCACCTGTAGATGCACACACGCACACACACGCACACACACGTGTAAATGCACACATACACAAACAATGTTAAAAATTTAAACCAAAAGTGGCAAATTATTTACCTACAGTAACTGATTTAACATACATTGTGTGGCAAGTGATTTATGCTTTTGGTAATGAGCATAATTTCCCCATATGCATATGAAAAAAAAACTTACCTAAGCATCTGCAGTACCTAGAGCAGGCTTCAGTTTTATTTAAGACTAGACTTTTTTTTGTTGTTGTTTGTTTTCCTATTTTGTTCTATAAACAGTATGTGAGTTCCTGCCATAAATAATGCTGGGAAGGACAATCCTGTCGGAGCGGGAGAGATATGGGCGTGACGGGCCAGACATCGGAGAAAACATTCAACGGAAAGTCGTGCTTGCTTTCCAAGCGCTCGGAAGCTCGGAAGCCGTTAGCGTGGGGCTAGCAGTGGAGAAGGCTGCCTTGGCCACGGCGTGGCACTTCAGCAGACCACTCCACCGCTTCTCTTCCTCGAGCAAAGCTCTCAAAACAGATGGTTTCTGATCGCTTGTAATTCCCATTTTAAGGCCTGCGCTGACAAGCCCGGCCCCTGTGTGTTGATACTGATAATTAAAGTAAATGGATTTTTTTTATTTATTTGTAAACTATTCTGACTTCTGTTTTCTTAAACCTAAAGTTCTTTTTTGGCAGAACCCTATATTTGGATTAATGGGCACATTAACTAACTTTTTACCCCTGTGTTTTGTTGAACACAGAGAAACTTCAACTAGCAAAGTTGAAAGTTGTATAACCTAACTGATGTTGCCCCATTTTTTTACTCTCAGCAAAACCTTGTGATTTTGTCATCAAGTTAGCCAGGGGCAAACATGTCATGAATAAGGAAACTGGTGTAGGCTGGTGTAGTTTAGGTTAAGTAGCGTGTGTTGCTATTTAACCAATGAAACATAAATTTCCCTGTAACGATAGTTTGCTCATATTAAGTGATTTAATTATGTCTTCATTAGCAATAGATATGTGATACTATGACTATATAGTATAACTATGAATATAGCTGCTCATAACTTTAATATGTTTAATATGGCTGCATGCGTGGGCAGCTTCTCATAAGAAACACTTTCCTACTGCAGGTGATATTGGGAGCATACACACACTGCTAAACAGGAAAGAAAATAAACTCGCATCACATGCTAATTCAATACACCATATATTCACTTTAACGAACCTCATTGCACCATGCTAAAAAAAAAAAGCAAATACTAGCTCAAAATTCAGGCTTGAGGAATTCAATGGTGAAGCATTTAATTCCTGCAATTTATTTGTTTATTTACTTACTTACCATACTTGCTTACTTGTATCTCAGTTTCAAAAATATGATAGCTTATATGACACTTATGTTCAGTGTAACAATAACCCATCAAATCAAATTAGCAGTACCCCACAACAGCATTAACCGTCCGTGCATCTAATTACAGTCCCCATTAACCACTGTAAACCTATTTTGTCTCCCAGCAACATGGGTGTCCCTTTCCGCGTTTCAGCTTTTACATGGAAACGTATTTTTTAGACGGACCCTGAAGCTGTGTGCCGAGTCATCGTGCCTCTCTTTCGTAATTGAAATCACACGGAGCCAGAAAGGATATTATTTAACGCAATAATCTGATGAGGAGATGAATCCTTTGTGAGATGAAAAATTGTCTCCTTGCTGTTGTATTGATATTGAGTTATTAGTCTCTCTCTCTCTCTCTCTCTCTCTCTCTCTCTCTCTCTCTGTCTAACATGTACACACACACATACACACACACTCTCTCTCACACACACACACACACATGCACACACATGCACACACGCACACACACACACACACACACAGACTCTCTCTCACACACACACACACACACACACACACTCTCTCTCTCTCTCTCTCTCACACACACACACACACACATGCACACACGCACACACACACACACACACACAGAGCTGTAAATAAACATATTTGGATGTTACACAACATTCTAAAGTCACATGACCGTGGTTTATCAGACCGGCTGGCCAGACGGGTCTCCCAGGCCTGCTGGGTAATGGAGCCAAGTCTGGCTCGCGTTGACCGTGCCCTCGGAGCGGAGACGAAACCAAGGCTATCGGTACGAGCGCATCCCAAGAGCCACCTACAGACGCACTATCCCCGCACGTGTGCAGGCGGTTGGCTTGAACGATGTCCCCGCAAGACGCCGTTCAGAAAGTAAGGGCGTCGGTGACTACAGGACATTAAAGCCTCTGCCGCAGGGCACTGTGCTGAAGTAGTGACTCGCGGCCCGAAGGAGGTGTCGGCGTAGCCTGGCTAAATGCGTTAGCCTGTGGCGACGTAGCTGCCCCCGCTAACCAGCTGTTTCTGAAGCCGTTTTGCAGAACTGAAAGTACAGGATCACGTTTCAATGACTGGGTTCATTGAGAGCAGTCGCAGGGAGACGTGACGGCGGTGCTGACGACGGCCGCTGTTTGTGTGGCGGTATTTATTAGACGCTTTGGCAGACGCGAATCTCACGGGTGTGCTGTGTGCGGTGATGGAGAGGAGGGGACGGGGACATCACACTCTGCTCCATCAGGGTTTTCTTCCATCCGGTCGCCCCTCTGCTAGACTTTAATCAGCTGATGGAGAACACCAAACCCTGTAATTCACGTTTATGTTCCACCTCTTAGCGTTCTGTTGCCACGGTGTAGGAGTCCGTCGCTTGTAAAAAAATAAAAAAATAAAAAATAAAAAACACAGAAAGGCCAGGTGTTCTGGGCTGATACCCGATTCTCTTATTGCGCTACGCAGGACCCTGGCTATGATTTGTGATTCTTAGTTTGTGTGTCCGTGACTTATATGTTGCACCAGGCCTAAAGGGTGTCTGCACAATTTTTTTGAAGGTTTATGAAAAAGAAAAAAGAAAAAAAATCAGTTGAACATTCCATGTTGTTAATTCAAGAGATTTTAAAAAATGGATCGTAAAACACGGTTTATAGATTATTGCATGCGGATGTTTTATGGGATTCCTCCAAGGTCACTGCCTTCGATACGCAGGGCTATTCTGTGGACACAGGTTTGCAGGTAAACAAACAGCTATGTTCATGTGTGGGTCTCATGCTTTGTTGGTACACTACATGGCCAAACGTTTGTGGACCCCTGACATCCAGCATCTCATCCAAAATTATGGCCATTTATATGGATTTGGTCCACCCTTTGCTGCTATAACAAGCTCCACTCTTCTGGGAAGGCTTTGTGCTAGATGTTGGAGCATTGCTGCAGGGATTTGCTTCCATTCAGCCAGAAGAGCATTAGTGAGGTCGGGCACTGATTGGGCAATTAGGCCTGGCTCAAGCTGGCTTTGCAATTGATCCCAAAGGTGTTGAATGGGGTTGAGGTCAGGGCTCTGTGCAGGCCAGTCAAGTTCTTCCACACTGTTCTCGAAGAAAACATATTTCTACATAGACCTCGCTGTGTGCCCGGGGGCATGGTCATGCTGAAACAGGAAAGGGCCTTCCCTAAACTATTGCCACAAACTTGGAAGCACAGAATCATCCAGAATGTTTTGTTTCACTGGAAATGAGGGGCCAAGCCCAAACCATGCAAAACAGCCCTATTTTGGCCATATATTGTACTTCCTTGTGTTTAGTATATCTTTCAGCATAGGAAACAACAAAATATATGTTTTTTTTGTGTGTGTGTGTCACAGAACAAAAATAAATTGGTTTGTTCATAAGATTACTGAGCAGCAGAGGAAGTGGCTCCACGGGGGGTCGTTCCGTTAAAATTGAACGGCGATCTTGAAAATGCGCACTTGAGTAGAACAATTCACACACAGGTTTTAGCATAAAAAACATAGGCTTTTTATATGTGAATGTTACTAGAGTTTGGGAGTTGGATTTACTTGTTTTTCTTCTGGAATCTTTTTTAAAAAAAAAGCTTTTTTAAAATAACGGATGCATGAAACTCACAAAAAAATCTCCAAGTAGATGGGGAATGTGAGTCTCTTGTGGTTCAAGAGCTACAAAAGATCTGAAAGATCGAAGACATTTTACATTTTACTCACATTTTAATTTTCAGGATAGATACTACCCTATAAATGTATGAGTGATAATTTTGTATTCATGTCTCACCAGCAGGATTTGAGAAATCGTGTCACAAGGTCATTATATCCGCCAGTGCACAACGGCTTGTGAGCAGCTGTCAGACAGAATCACATCTGCAAGATCCACTGTGTTTCTCCATTCCAGCATTTGACTGTGTGGCTCTCATGCCAGACGGTGAACTTTCCAATTCTGTTTGAACACGAGAAAGCGACTGTCAGTGATTGAGTTGGGTCAGCTGGATGACAGAAAAAAAGCAGCAGTTCTTTTGGTTGAAAGAAATACATGAAAAAAGTCACCGACTCAATAGAGAGAGAGAGTGACCGAGGTGAGGATGTCTTCTTGAAGATCATGCAACTTGACATTTAGTGTTGTAGAACCTGACATTCATAAATCCAAGCTTTACTGCAAGTTTGCCATGGACAGCACCACACACATACAAACATAATTCAGTTTTATGTATGTGCGTAATTCAATTGAATTTGCTTGACTTATGGTGATGTTGGGGTGCTTGTAAGAGCCTACGAGCCATGGCATTTGTAGCAGCTGGTGCCTTTCACTAAACATGTTCAGATCGGTTCCATTAAAACAGTTGCAACAACAAATGATGTAAGTAATGTGCAATGCTTCAATTAAAGGAAGTGCGTGTATTAGTTCTGCAAAATTTACTGCTGCTGCTACTACTACTAGGACTTCTATTGCTGCTACCTCTAATAATAATAATACTAATAGTAATAATAATACATTTTATTTATATTGTGCTTTTCAAAAAACATTTAGTGTTAGCTGGGTTGAGACTGATACTGAAAAGTTGAATGGCAGGATGATAGTTGTGCAGGAGAGGAAGATGAGCCATGTTGTTCATACGGGGGTGAACAGAGAGAGTGCAATTCAGGATAGCACCAATATTGTGGACAAGGGAGGAGGAGAATAAAGAGCAGTGGCAACGGATAATGAAACATTCCCAGCGTTACTGAGAATGGACTGTGAGCCCATGAGACTACCCTCTGTCTTCTCACTGTTTAGTTTGAGAAAGTTTTTTCCCATCCAGGGTTTTATTGCACTGAGACGCGCTTTCATGTGCGTCAGGGGAAGGTTATGGGGGGACTTGGCGCTGGTATAGATCTGTGTGACATCAGCATAACCCTAAAAATCCATACTGAAGTGAAGTATGATCTGTCCGAGAGGGAGTATGTAGATAAAGTGCAGCGGTCCCGGAACAGAACCCTGGGGGACACCCTGCGTAACTTCTGCTGTGTGAGAAGTATGGCCAGGGACGGTAATAAAGTGCTTCCCATTGGTGGCAGTATAATGCAGTTCACACAACAACTACACTCAGCAGGCTCTGGAGCGGGATATAATGTCTGACAGCATCAAAGGCTGCTCTCATATCTAACAGAATAAGGACATCAGGGGACACAGTCAGCAGATGTGAGGAGGTCTCTGTACTGTGCATGGGACTCAATCCAGATTGTTGGCTCAAAAAATGAAAGTTTGAAGCTGGGAGGCACTGATGCAAAGAAAGGGAGGTTGGATGTAGTATGTAGTTGTTGGATTTAATTGTTGTAGTTAGTATTAGGGTGTCAACAGCTTGGTAAAGGCGTTGTGCAAAGCTGTGTTAACCATAATGTGTTCAGCAGAAATTATAGGCCAAGTTTTGGCAGTTTGTACTGTAACAAGGGGTTCAGAAAAAATTGTGTTTCTGTCCAATATGTTGGTTTTAAGGTGCAATGTCTGTGTACAGTGTCCGTTTACAGCATCTAGTTTTGGTCAGATTTAATGTCAGTTTAATTTTGGTCAGATTTAATGTCAGTCTTGCACACTAAGCTTGTTTTTGCCTGACCGCTTGAACTCCTGTATTTGTTTCTTGAAATGCTGTTATTGCTAGCAGATATTGGTGTACCGAGTAGTGGTGTACAAAGCGGAACATACAGAGGTTTTGTATTTAATTTTTCCTGCAAAGTTCACTTTTGCTCCTCCATGTGTAAATAATACCCACAGTTCCAGAGCTGTCATGGGTTATTTTACATTGCATTTCATCTCACTGAAAGGCAGCAAATCACTGAATCCCACTTAAGCGATTTATGGATTTAATGTAATTGTGCTTTAAAGTAGATCAGCAGCATGTGTGTGGAAAATTAAATTGTGGAGACAAAATGTCACTTTCTGAAGCTCCACGGCTGTGATCGTTTGAACTCTTTTCATCACCGGAGGCACTTCATGGCATTTCATAATGCCTGAGATGCATGCTCAGATTGTTTCCTTAATTAATGTCAATGACTCACACGTGTGAAGAGTACTCATTGGCCGATGGACACTTTAGCAATTGTGAAATATAACGTGTCATCATTTAGTAGATTCGCTTATCCAAAGTGACTCATGCAGGCTACATGCTTCGAACATACAATTCATTTATTCAGACGTCTTTTTTCCTGAAGCTGTTCAGTAAAGTGCTTGATGAAGGATAAAGTGGAGAAATGGGTTGGAAAAAGACTCACTCACTTTAGCTTATTTTACAGTAAGTTGAGAACGGAAACCGCTGGGGAGAATGGGCATCTCTTCTTTGCCCGACATATTAAAAACGACTAAATAAAATAAAAGCAGATACGCAAACGCGGCGATGCATGGCAGCCATTTTGCGCCAGAATGCTCACCACACATTAGGTGGAGAGGGAGAGACCAATTTTTTTTTAGTCAAATAAATCAGGGGATGATTAGGTGGCAGGTTGAGAGAGCCATGTTGGGAATTAAGCCAGGACACCAGGGAACCCCCTACTCTGCAATGAGTGTCGTGGGGCCTTTAATGACCTCATTGAGCCTCAGTTTACCGCCTCATCCGGAAGATGGATTTGGAATTCTCCTTAACTGTGTTTCAGCAAATGGTTGCAGTTTAAAAAAAAAGCTGAAAGGCCTGCTTGGGCTGATGGGTACTGCCGGAGCATTCCAGATTGGAGAGAAGAAACAAAAAACAGAGTTAAAGCATGAAAAATAACTAATAACCTGCCGTTCATCCATGCGCTTGCATTATAATGAGCATTGCCACCAGGCCTATTTAGCAAGCTCAGAACTGCTACCTGGTAGATTCCGGTTCTAACGTGGCTTCTGTGTCATGTGCAGTGAGGCTTCCGAATGTATTATGCAAAAAAAAAAAAAAAAAAAATGTATCAGTTCTATTTTCAGCTGATTAAGAGCGCAATAGATTTGCCTGACTAATAGAGCTGTTGGAATGAAGAGTGACGAGTGATGGAAATCCGTTTAAAATGTGCTAATGAATAACCATAGCACCGATAAAGATATCACATGCAGGGTTCCGATGATGCGGATGAAAGCATTTCTTGTTGCCATGGCGTAAATGCCACAACTTAAACTGTGAATCTCAGGGCATCGCAAGCTGGTGATGCACCACATTTTTATTTATTAATTTTTAACATGTTTTAAATGACACTATTTGTAATATCCGAGACTTAGCTTCACTGTGTGTGGTGGGAAATCTAGGCTGTATTTACTTTATGGTTTAGGGGGTCACATTCACCGTGGCAATGTATTGTTTCAGAGACATTCTTAGTGTCCACCAAGAGGCATTGTAGCCGTAGCTATGTTAGCATTGTGTTCTGGACAGCATGTGAACACACGCTCTTATCCAGAGCGACTTACACACCTTTTCACATGTACATTGCATCCATTCATACAGCTGGATATATACTGAAGCAATGTAGGTTGAGTACCTTGCTCAAGGGTACAACGGCAGTGTCCTGGCCGTGTCCGTTATCGTGGGAATCGAACCTGTGACCTCCCGGTTACAAGACCAACTCATGTGAATGTTTCTTACTCTCCGCTCACACCATGACTGCCCGCTCAGCAGGGGATCCAGTCCTCCATCACATCGTCATTTCTCTTTCATTACCTGTGGTGTTTCGCCTCTTTCATTTTTGAAGCATTTAATTAAAAGTGATTGACTGCGACAGAAACAATTCGTGGATGAAAAAAAAAGAGCCACAGTAAAGGCAGGGGGGGGGGGGGGGGGGGTGGTGGGGGGTGACTGACCTATAGCTGAAACCTAATTTGATTAAAATTTCAATTGGAAGATGAATTTGTTTTATCTGCCGGCACTGCATACACTTACGAGGGAGGAAGTGGGGACTGTATTTGAAAGTTCTGTCCTTCGTTCCTCCAATTCTACAGGCGCGTTTAATGGAGAGGATGTGGAGGGTCTTTTCAAGGAACGGAACTGACTGTTCCTTTCAAGAAAAAAAAATTGCTTAGGACGGCTAAATGCTGCCTCCATTCCCTCTCCTGTGTGATTCATAAGCAAAATGGAAGCGGAAATGGGGTTTTTGTATCTTGGCCTGAATGTAACTGTGTGTAAGAGGAGAGGTAAAACTGAGGACAGGAAAAACTGAGGTGTGTTGAATCTTGGGCTGAAGATAAGTGTGTAAGAGGACTGGTAAAACTGAGGTGTGTGGAATCTTGGCACGAAGGTACCTGTGTGTAAGAAGACAGGTAAAACTGAGGTGTGTGGAATCTTGGCACGAAGGTACCTGTGTGTAAGATGACAGGTAAAACTGAGGTGTGCTGACGGAAACTGTTTCCTGTTCCCCTGCAGACAGGTAGGAAGGAGAGGGGCGACCTGCTAAATGCCGCCATCGACAAGATGACCAAAAAAACCCGGGACCTGCGCCGACAGGTATGCCACCTTCGCCCACTCTCTACCCTTTAAAGTGCCCTGTCGTAAAAATGTCCGAACAGTACAGATGGTATTGAGATCATCACGATGCTTAATTCTGTGCCGATCCACGAAGAGTTATCAAGTGCTGCTATTCTCCTGGAGGCCGCGTCACATTCCTGGCCACATTATAATTTTAGAAAATAGCGCTGCGTGCAACTCTTTAATTGCATAATTATTTGAACGAAGCATGCTTTGGTGTGTAGGGGTTAACAATACCACGTGAGATTGAAAGAGAATATATAAAGTGTAAACATATAAAAACCAGCAGTTCATTCCATCTAGATGCGTATGAAAGTAGATCATTCTCTGTATCAAAAGCATTGACTCTTAGGTGCTTTCATTAGGCTTGGCAGTACTGATGCAAAATTAGAATACTGCAATTACTTTGTGATGGAATATGTATGTCTTCATATTTAGATTGCATTACGTCCAAAATATTATTATTATATATCCAGAGCCACATGTACTGTATGCATACTAGAGGTTACAATAGACAATACTATAAAATAATTGAAGGACTATAAACCAACAGATGTGTATATTACTTGCACTGCACTGTCCATAGGGCAGTTGCCTATACAGCTCTGATACACATCAGCACTGCCTACTTGCCCTTCTTGCAGATGGCCATACTGTAAACCAGTTTTAACAGGATATCACCAGTTTTAACAGGGGCTCCTGGTTGGCTCTTGTGGTAAATATGCTTACCTTAAGGGCGGCAGTCACACGTTTGAGCCTCTGCTATGTCATTAGCCGAGTGTGAATAAGAGCTGGCGGCAGTTGGGTTCACGTGGGGTTATCTTGTGATTGGGCAGCTTTGAGCCTGCCAGGTATCCTCGGGTGACCGGTACACTGTGTTGCCAGATTGTGCGGGAACCTGCCCAATTGGGCCACTTTTTTTATGTTATTGTGTAGGGGGAAAAACGGCTTTTGGTGGGTTCACTGTTTTCAGATCTGGCAACACTGGCGGTACATTCAGATTCTACTTCATCAAACTGTTAAATCTTTTTAGTTTATATTTACTTTCCTTGGTATCCATGAGACTTGATGTCTAAACACGGACAGCATAGGGAAGGTGTGTGTCATTTTAATTGCGATGTTAATTAAGCTGTCGTTGTCGTGTTTACTATTTTCATAGTTAGCGGAACCACTGATTTGATTTGCTCTCAGTAACACGCCATTGCGGTGCACCCAATTTAAATGTGTCCACGAAAAACTCTGAAGTTTAAATAAACCTCATTAACAGTTTCGTAGTCTGTACCTTCAATTCAAAACACTGTGTTAGGGATGCACTCTTTGCCGGCAGATCATATAAAAGAACCAATAACGTGGGTCACAGTTACTTTGTGAATATCCTGATCATAATTTTCCACCTTGGAAACTACTGTCAAATAAATGCGCTATTTTTGGGTAGCGGTTTACAAGAACAACCACAGTTCCTGGATCTTTAGGGCAGGGCTTTCAGCCCTGGGGGCACAGAGGTACTGCTGTGAGCGCATTTTATCCCTAATGAAGTAACGGCGGGTACAGCTACATTCTGAGCAGGACGGAGCAGGAAGGAACCACAATGTAGGTCAAGTGAGAACGTACGGTATGTATTTGTGTGCAAGAATAAACGTTGGTACTTTCAGAGCACTCCGACAGAAGTCTTGTTTTTTCCTTATTTGGACATACGCTGTTCGTTCAACCTTCACAACTGCCTTTGTGACCAGACGTGTTTTAATAAGTGTTTTTAGGAACCCGTGGGCTTGCGGTTGCCCTCAGTGAAATATATGTCTCTCCCCTTTTAGTTTTTCTGCAGTACCGCTTAGCCAGTAATGTGTGAAATAGTAACTGTTCTGCTAACGACTGCATCAGATGAGGGGGGTAGAGTCCGATTGGGTTTTTATTTTGGACTGTAACACTAGTTCTAATGACACTGCATGTGAAGATCCTGCTGCTGCTGTGGGCCTAAATGGAATTGCTGACACTGCATGGGAGTGCACGTTTTGTGCACCGCACAGGACGCTTAATATTTGGCCCCATTTTCCTTAATCGTCCCAGATCACCTGTCCCATTATCATTCCTGTCTCATCTTCTTCCTATATCTCTGTGAACTTGTGTCTATGTTATTTCTCCCTCTCTCTCTCTCTCTTTCTCTCTCTCTCTCTCTGTCTCTCTTTCTCTCTCTCTCTGTCTCTCTCTCTCCCCCCTCCCTCTCTCTCTCTCAGTGTCTCTCTCTCTCTTTATCTCTCTGTCTCTCTCTCTCTCTCTCAGTGTCTCTCTCTCTCTTTATCTCTCTGGCGTGCGTGCAGACACACTCTCAAAGTGACTTGGGTATTATGATGTTATAATGAGACATTAAAAAACCTGTTAACAGATTTGCAATGGCCTGCATTTTTGGTCCTTTTAGGCCATTTATTTAATTATCCATCATAGTATTAAAACTCCTGGAAATGTTTATAGCTGTGTCTCTTGGGGTTTATGGTACAGTAAAGTGGTTTAAAAGAAATTAACAGTGTTTAATAGTCCTGGATTTTTCTGCAGGTTCAATCCCCCATTTTATATACCATTCCTACCTTATCTGTACCATTCTGTTTGTGAGTAAAAAAAAAAACTTTGCTTATTGTCATGCTAAAAACAGAGTTATGGCTTGTATGATATGCATTTTACTCAGTTGAAGATTCCCCAAGGTAAATTCACGTTGAAGGATCAGGGTAATTAAAAAAAAAAGATTTCCAGAAGCATTAGAAATATAACACTGCTCAAAATTATGCACATTTGTTTTTCACACACAGGATGTGCAATTATATTGCTAGCATTGCTATCAGTGGGTAGAGTAGAGATTATGTGACTATATTGGCAGAACACAAAACCGTCATACTGTAGATTTGTCACTTGTTGGCCATAAATAGACAGCATAGGTACAGTATGTTGGCAGTTTTCAGTGTTTACAAGGAATTTTTTTTCAGAAACTGCAGAAAAAAAAAACATTTTATGGACAGAAACATTTTACACAGTGAACCAAACCACTGCAGTCCACACTCTTTCTCTTAATTGGTTCTGTAAATGTTACAGTAGCCCTAAAACAAAGTGGTTACTGCTTTTTAAATGCATAGACAACGGCGGCCATGATGACCCACGCGAGAACTTGCCTGGAGAGTTTTTGTTCTTGGCGCCCCTTCGTCCGTGACCCGTAACTCTGGATTCCTGCTCTGTTTCAGACGATTCCTCGCGAAAAGCTCGCGGAGGTGAGCAGGGCAGTTCGCCTGCCGTAGTCCTGTCTGTAGATGCATTAACGAGCCTGAAAAAGCAACAGGGATTTCTGCAGAATAACCCCAGGCCTGCGCTACATTTTAAAGGACGCCAATTATCCAAGCCTAACGCTTTCAGAATGTTTTGCTCTGATTTCGAACGCTGTAGAACTACGTTTATCCAACTAATCGCAAAAATAATCATCAAATTATGATGTTTGCATATTTGTATGCCAATTTTGAAAGTGACTAACATCATTTTATTAATCCTAATGCTATCCTTATGCAGACACCTTGTTGTGCCGTTCTTGATTATGTAATTATAAAAGCCTGGAATAGAAATTAAGTACTTGCATAGCAGCAGTAGCGTATACAGCACTAATATCTGAATCTTTTCAACCCCAACCCTACAGAACTGAAGGGTAGGCACACCCAACTGGAGCTCATGCAATGTTTGATTAATTCCTTATAGATTTACTTCCGAATGTCTTTGAGATATCAGAAGCTGATAAAGTGTCCTTGAGGACATAATGATAAAGGGAAGAGATGTGAAATGCGTAATGGTAGTCCTCCCGCTGTTCATAAGGGTGAATGAAATGCTTTAATTGGGACGAATTTGCTGAGGGTGCTAAGCTGATATCCTTAAAACGCCTTGCCTCCTGCAATCAGCATTCCCTTGATGCTCATCCATTTAAGATATTGGAAAAGTGCCATGTGTTCATATCCTCGTCAACCCATTTAACAAATGGCTCTGTCAGCCAGTTCCTCGTGGTTTGTCTGGACGGGCTAGCTGGATTTAGGACCTGCATGCAGCAAAAAACTTTCAAGTATATCTTCTGTGAGGGGGAAAGAAAAAGTGTTTAAATCGTTCAAAAATAATAAAAATAAATTTTGATCATCGAATTGTGGTATGTTTTTTTTTTAATGGAACTTTGATTTTAGGGTAGATATTAGCCTTTTCTTCTATTTTAATTAATTAAAAATAGTTTTCACTGTCTGGCATTTTTTTTGTTTTGTTTAAGTTAACAACACTGGGGACTGGTGTGTTTGAGGATCATGGTTAAATTAACCACCCATTTAAAAATGCAATTTAACCAGCATAATTCATCCTTTTCCTCGCAATGTGTATGCAGTTTCTTCCTGCATTAATGAACTGTTATCTCAGTGCCACACTACCCTGTTTTTTGCTGCAGTAAATTTCTTACTGTTCATTCAGGATGTTGATGGCCAAATAAATGTGTACATGAGACTGCATATGGTGTACATGCACAGTACATGTACACATGTAAGCACGTCCATGTATTATAACATCTTTTTCACTGTTATAACAGGGGGAAATGGGGGTGGTTATCCAGAATATTTCGGTAAAATGGAGGTTTTCCTGTAGCAGTGAACACACAGGTTTTTCTGTAAGGCTGAACCATCTCCAGAGCCTTTTGCCTGGTCTACGGGTCTAAGGCTTAAATCCTTGGAGACTCCCAGGAAGCCCAGAAGACTCAGGAAGACCGGTGTGGGTAAATAAAGCACAGCTTGGATGGTCCTGTTCCATGGACAGCAACAGTTTAAGCCCAATCATAGGCAATTATTCTCAACCCAACAGGTGAATTCCAATTAATAATGGAGTGGGTCTTTATATAGGTGCCTTGTTCTTAAAGGAGAATAAGTGGTTGAGTCATGCAGGAGTACCATGACTCCCCTTACCTCCTTTAAGCACCCTGGGGCCCTCAAAAGCACGTCTCTAATGCCTCGGGGAAGGAACATTATATCTCTGAAGAGCCGCCCTACATCCTTTTAAAGCTTCAAAGAACATTGTGCACGCAAGCGAGGCAATTATTTATAACGGGTAATGTATTAAGTGTGTTGGTGAATCACAGCTTGCCTTCAAATAGCACCAGGACTTTTCATTCAGTGCAGCGTGTAGATATAGCCTCTGGCCTGTCTTCTACTAGCACATGCTGACGTGCTGTACTAGTAACTCTTTGTAAGGGAGCTGTATTTTGCATTTTTTTTTGTGTGTGTTTCAATAGTCAGATATGGACAGTCTGTGTGTGTGTGTGTGTGTGTGTGTGTGTGTGTGTGTGTGTGTGTATCTGTGCACATGTACATGTGTGCATACATTGCGTGTGAATGTGTGTGTGTGTGTGTCTAAAACTTAACACCTCTGGGAGCCCTGGCCACAGGTGCTTCCAACTTTGCCAATAACCCTCTGCTCTGCACCCCACCAGTGACTCTCTTGCACCTGTGAACAAACACCAAAACAAGCAGCACTGGCAGCAGAGTAGGGGGTCATCACAATGTGTGTGTGTGCGTGCCTGTGTGCGTGTGTGCATGCGTGCGTGTGTGTGTGCTCGTGCATGTGTGTGCTCGTGCGTGCGTGCGTGCGTGTGTGTGTGCGTGTGCTCGTGCATGTGTGTGCTCGTGCGTGCGTGCGTGCGTGTGTGTGTGTGCTTGTTCTGTGAGTAGCAGGCTGCTGTAACGTGTTCCAGAGGTGTCAGTCAGACCTGTGGCTCAGACTCTGCCCTGTGAAACAGCCTGAAGACTGAACAGGGTCAGACGGGGCCTGAGCAGGGGCTGCTGTGGCACTGTTCTGTCCTTCATCAAAAATGCCTTTCTCACGGTGTGCAGATAACATCACTGCAATGGCTTAAAACTATAGCCGTTAATTTGGAAACTGTGACTAACTACAGCTAACTTACTATGTATGTTTATTTACAGCATTTGTAAAATATGAAAACCTTCCTTAACTAGCTGGTGAATTAAGAAACAGGCTTTACTAATATGTGAACTGGATTTAAATATTTAAAGTGCATTTAAAATAAATGACTCAAGATGGAGAATGCGTTTTAGTTCAGATTCATTCTGTTGCCATGGACACTGTGGGGTCAGGGACGAGTGTGAAATTTGTGCCTCAAGCTGTTCCTACTGCTTACAGCAGTAAGGATGTCAGGAGGCATCTGTTCCTAATGAATGAGTGTGTTTTCTTTTCTTTTTTTTCTTTTTTTAAAGAACGGTGCTTGTGCTACTACACTGCAGCTCAAATAAGCTATTCTGGTCCTTCTCAAGTTTTAGGTAATTTGGAGAACAAATATTTTATAGTGCGCGCAGCACCTTGGTTTTTTTATTGCGCCGTTTCTTATTAGAGCCTGCCGTTGCACACATTAAGAGTCAGCGGGCCGTCAGATTTTGTGGTCCGGTTTTTATCTTAGGGCCGCCCTTAGTCAGCACAAACGGGGCCCCAGGAACGCGGGCCAAAAGCGTGCTTCCTGATGCGTGCCGCACTCTGCCGTGATGCTTGGCCTCTCGCCAGACCGTAGCATGCACTTTTGCAGTTACTCCCTGTTCTTTGTGCCTTTTTTTTTTGACTGAACCACCTATGATGTGCTGTAGCTGTAGCTGTAGGGACATGGTGCACTTAAAGAGACAGTCCCCTACCCGAAGAGCTTCAAGTGAGCAGTTACTCGATGTCACATGATACCGTCAGTCACAAAGAGTGGATTGATGCAGTGTTTGTGATGCTGTATAGTTCAACAATCCACATTCTGTGTTTTTGAATATAATTTTTGCAGTATTTGAAAATTGACTGAATAATTCAATACTTTTTTTTGCATGTCTTTCAAATATGTAATATTTGAAAAGAAAAAAATGTCTGTTTAGTTCACAGCTCTACTTTGAATTAAAGGTGATTGGCAGAAAGGATCTCATGTTTTTCCAGATAGCTGTTATAATGTTCGAAGAGGTGCCTAATCTAAGTAAAAGCCCCTTTCTTTCAAAAAGCAGATTTGTTGAATTGATACTAATCAGATACCTTGAATATCAAGTCTTTCTGTTGTGCTGTGGTGAAAATATTTATAGTATTCCTTGCTTTATGTGTACTGTGTGTGTGATTTGCTTGTCTGCACATTATAATTAAATTAT
Source organism: Anguilla anguilla (assembly GCF_013347855.1). NCBI lineage: Eukaryota > Metazoa > Chordata > Actinopteri > Anguilliformes > Anguillidae > Anguilla > Anguilla anguilla. The sequence continues at coordinate 54,659,911 of NC_049207.1, read as the reverse complement.
ATTACATTTACACTGCTGTGATTTGCCAGTGTTGAATTATCATCTGAATAGATTGAGCCTGATGCTTACAAAACATCATAGAAGAAAAATTAAAAATCAAAGCCATATTTCATTTTTGAAGCATTGACTGCCTCGTCAGTGCAACACTGGCTGTCTCATGAGTCACATTCTGTTGTTCCTGTTTCAAATTTTGCACAAACATGGTCAATTTCTTGCAAGTTAGAGAACAGAAACAGGACTGTGGCAAACAAGCCTGCCACAGGCCACCGAAGTGGCTTTCCAAGGGGCCCTCCAGCACAGAGACACAGGGAGATGATGTTCCAACAGTCCAGATTTGGCAAGATGGTACAGCCACATGAGCAGATGTAAAACAGTCATGACCGAGGCTCCTTTGTGTGGGTGGGGATGGCAGATTTAACCTGTGCGCACTGATTGCCTCACTACGCACAGGTGCAGCCACCCCTGTTCCTGGGTCCAATCAGCCTGGCCAATTATTCAATTCCTAACCAATTCGATAGCTAGCCAGGTCTAATTAGCTTGACCCAGGACAGTTGTGGCTGCTTAAACCAGCCATCCCCACACCACAAGGACATTGTGTGTAATATTCCATAGGTAAGCTCTCATGAATGCATTTTAAATGACAGCAGGGGGACAGTGAAGCCATTCCGGAATTCTGCGCTGATGAACGTTCCGCTCCTGTTTTCCCCCTCCAGTTACGGAAAGCCGTGATGGACCACATTTCCGACTCCTTCCTGGAGACCAACGTGCCCCTCCTGGTCCTGATCGAGGCGGCCAAGAGCGGGAACGAGAAGGAGGTGAAGGAGTACGCGCAGGTCTTCCGCGAGCACGCCAACAAACTGGTGGAGGTAAGACGCTTTCACACTGCGATTGTACCTGTACGTCATGGCTTTCCACATCTGTCCGTCAAATTATCCCCCTTACATCTGATTGGCTGCAGAATCCCTTGTGTGGATGAATGGATGTATGGATGGATAGATAGATAGATGGATAGGCAGATAGATAGATAGATTGATTGATTGATTGATTGATTGATGGATGAATAGATAGTGAGTGACTGATTGATTGATTGATTGATTGATAGATAGATAGATTTAGAAATGTTTTTAATAGGTATTTCCGAAGTAAGGTAAGTTTGCATCTGTCTCCCTAAGCCTCAAAACAGTTACATAGTCTAGCTCTAGTACCACTGTATTGCCACACATGTATGTGTGGCAAGGTGAAAAGTAGAGGCCATGATTATGAAACCATAGCAACACATTAATTCATAGCATACTGTAGCACCAAGGCCACAACGCGTGAGTCAGGAGTCTTGTTTTGTCTGATGTCTAAAGTGTGATTGTACAATAAGTGCAGCATCCTATTACTGCGTCCATTTCCCCAGAGCGAGAGGCGTACTGAGGATCATTTCTTATTGCTAACCGACGGGGGGAGGGAGACGTCTGCAATGTGTTTACAGATTAAGCTCATATATCCATTTTAAATGTGAAAATGAAGATATTTTAAAATGGTGAATTGTTAAGGAAATGCATTGAGCTGAGTACACTTTTGCCTTTGAGATTCAGAAGATGTGCTTTCAGCATCATGACTCATCATGTTGCGTTTGGAAGACTTTTGTGAATCTTCCGTATCTATTTCTTGTTAATTGTCCTCAGGAAATCTGCTTCAAATGTAGAATAAATGTTGCGTAGCAAACGGTATTTTTGGTTGTTTGAAGTAAGAAAACTGAGTTGAACTCAAATTAAAGGTACAGTAAACTTCACATAATAATGAAATGAAATGTTGAAAGCTTGAACTTTGAAATAAGTTAATGTGCAATTTAAGTGTCATGCACTACCACAAGAAAAACTATTTATACATTTTATACAACCATAAGATTATATAGATTTATATAATAATTATGCGCATGAATTCTTATAATATGGAATACTGTACAGTACATATTTCAATGACAAAGTTGCAGTCCGCACCATATTGTTGGCAACCTCAAGAAAACGAAGATCTGAGATGACAACACTGAAAGTTCAGTCATCACAAAGCAGTTGAAGCAAAATTATGAAGGCTATTATTCAACCACAATGTTACTCTTCAGTTTATTTGAGAGTGTGTACTGCATAGGCATACCGTGTTTAAACGGAATGATACAACAATGGCTCCTAAGCACTACTGAATCGGACTTCAGGTGTCCATAACATTTGTGCCAGGATATATTATCTGAGGGTGAGTGCATTGAGTAGGGTTCTGGACATCTGACGATGGATGGAATGTAATTAAAACATCTCAGTTTGTGATGACCCAGGCCTTTGGACTGACTGCATAATCCTGTTCTACCAGAATTATTAGACAGTGGAGATATCTCAAGGGGCTGACTGTGTTGTGGTTTAGGAAAATGGACACATCACAGTGCCTCAAGGTACGTATGAGACCTATTTTTAGATCTCTCGTAAATAATCAAGAGCCATTTTTTTTCTGAATCTTCATCACTATGGTTTATTCTTGTGATATACAATTAGGAGGCACTGTGGTATCCTAAAGGCTATGGGGTGTGTACAACCCACCACATTAGTTCAGTCTTACCAGATAGCAATCAGGTGTTTAGATACATCTTCTGGAGTGTCAAAATTCCTCCCGGTAAGAGCAATCACTGTTGGCAGGTATGTATTAGGCTGTGGTTTATGGTGATTAAAATGTGATATACTACAGGTGGATCAATATCGTCGCAGGTCTGGGTAATAATTTGCAAGAAGGAAGCAAAGGCCAGCAGTTTTGTTTTGGTTTTATAGGCAGTTTTATCAATTAGTATTAGGGAGGAATTACACACGCTCAGCTCCACCACCAACGTGTCACTAACAGAATATAGGATTCCTCAACAGTCATCAGTTTTTTCAAATATATATATATATATATATATATATATATATATATATATATATATATATATATATATAGTCATATTTTCAAAATGTGCTAGTTTGGTGTCCTTGACTACTTTGATATATAGCTCGTCATATAGAGTGCTCCACACAACCCACACATGTACACGTGCGCATGCACACACACACACACACACACACACACACACACACACACACACGAACACAAGCACATACGCACTGCTGTTTTATTTCATTTTTCTTTGCATAGAACCATATGGTAATACATAGTCCACATGTACATGACTGATCAGCTCAGTTCAATGGAGAAATGACAATACTTAATTTACTTTTTAATCAGAGAAATGTGTGTTACATCTGTAACATTTCTGCAGAAATTTCAGTTCCTAATTCCCCTTGGTGACTTGATCTCCCAATATCATAACTGTGAGCCATTTGAGGTTGGTCTGACTGTGAGCCTGCAGCTGGGAGTATGGAGTAAAAAGCTGCTTCCTGTGGTTTTGCCAGGGCAGCCAAATGCGTCTGTGCCCTACAGTTTACAGCACATTCTCTGCTCCAAGTTCGCAATGACATTATGGCTAATCTCACTTTTACCGAATTACATTTTATTGCTCTTTCAAAATGCGGCTTATTCTCAGCGTCTCCTCTGCCTAGCGTGAGTCCACCTCAGAGTCTTGGCTTGAGGGGAAGACATCTAATGTTAACTTAGAGATTGCACTTTGAATTCAAGAAAACTGTTAAGATTCATTTTGAAAGGCTTTGAAGTAACACTTTGAGCTTGACATTATCAGAGTGACTTAGTACATTACTCATATAACTGTCACAGCTGTGGTGTAAAATTGCTGTAGATATGCATAAGTTTATATATATATATATATGGGGCGTTGTTAGTGCATTTTTGCAGGTCCTGCCTCTGGCCCCAGGTCCGGTGCTGTATGTGTGTGTATGCATATGCTGAAGGACTGAGCCAAGGCAATGGAAATTGCGTCACTGTCCAAATACTTACCGTCACTGTGTCACAGTGCAAATATTGGACAGAATTACTTACTTGACATTTTATTAATATGAACTTGATTGCAAATAATTACAATTCCCATACTGCCCAGGGCTTTTCAATTTTTTTATTATGGGGCATCAAGCATATTACTCCCATTTTCGTTAATTGCTTTTATAAAAAGCAATTTATCAATTTAGTTTAATTAAAAATGGGCAACTTCACAACTGCTTGAGATTTTATGTATTAGGAATAGTTTTTCAACCTTTGGAACTGGAATGTCCTTCCCTTCCACATTGTGTAATAATTCTAGGGGCCACTCCCTTTGCCAAATAGTGATATGTTAGGTTTCCAAGAAGTTTCCACCCAATAACATCAATTAAAGATGAAACTACTTCAAGCTTCAGTTGAACCATACCTCAGGTAGAATAATAATAATAATAATAATTGCTGTCTTTCATTCATGTTATCGTTGTTTCCTTATGTTTGTCAAATGGATATTTTTCCTGTTCATCACATTTAACTGATGATATCTAAGAGATTAGAGATAAGACACGCCCCCCCTGCACCATCAGCAAATTGGAATGAGCGGTTTGCCAGAACCAATAAACACCATCAGAGCTTTGAGTGACATTAAGCTGTGTTGTGTCGCAGCTTCCTGGGTGCTCAGATCAGCGACAGGTTCCTTTTACTGACAGTCATCCGCTAGTAAGTGTCACCTTTGCCACACAGTGCTTTTATTCAAGCGCTTGTTTATCTGTATTTTTCTTGTTGACTCTTGCCTCCAGTCAAAACTGTTTTGGACCAGTGCCACCTAACCTTTTTTTTTTTTTTTTGGTCATAAGGCTGTGAAAGCACAAGTGCGGCAGACAACTGTAATTTTGGCTTTTCTGTGGCCCTCTCTTGTGTCGGTGCGATTTTATTGCTTATTCCAGCAAGCAGAGTGGGCGTATCCTGGCAGAAGTGGAGCAGGAAAGTTTGAGCTGATGGGGATCAGAGACGAACTCTTCCCTGCACTGTGTTAATCTTGTTTCGGTTGTGCCTGAGTGAGCCTGCACTGAAAAAGAAGTCTGTCTTAAGCGTTTTAGTCTCGTAATCAGTCTTAAAATTTGATTTATTGTTTTTTTCTCTCAAGTGGAACATATAGGCGTCTTTTAAGTTTGCAGTTTGCTTGGGAAGTAAAAGTATCTTACCGCATTTGCAAATGTTGAAATGTGTCAAACTGTTGTACCTCGCTGGCAATATTTTTGTCTTATTTAGCAAAAAAAAAGTTACAGAAATAAGATTTGAAGTCTTAAATATAAGACTAAAATTATTTTTGAGACAGACCAATTTTTTGTTTTTTTTTATTTAGCAGTGTGGCTTTACTGTATATCAGAGGCTCTGGAAGCTCTCTCCCTGCAGAGGTAATGCTGAATGTAGAGGAGCACAGGGATTCAGCTGAGGCACAGGGCTTGTTTCCTGGGTTTTGGTTGCTGATGTTGCACCAGAAGCTCTCCACTAAGCACTTCTTTATTTATTTTAACCCGTTGCTCAATGGAGTGCTAGACCACACTTGACTTCCAATTAATCTTGTGTTTTTTTTTTTTTTGCCCACCCCCCCCTCCCACCCCCTCTGTTTTTGTCCGAGTGTGGAGTGCCCAGTCCTTATGTAATCGCTCATCACTAGACCCCCCCCGGCTATTGCTTCAGGAGAGCACAGGCAACAACGTGCTATTCTCTAAAGCAGGGATCATCAACTCTGGCCCTCGAATCCAAATCCAGCCCTGGTTTTCTTTTCTCCCGGGTAACTAGTGCTGCCGATTGGCCAGACTGTCTTCACACCTGACTCCCAGGCAAAGGGAGGGTGGAAAACCAGCAGTTCTCGGCCCTCGAGGACCGTGAGCTGCTGATCCCTGCTCTTCTGATCACATCGCATTTGAGAAGGGTGCCGAAGATTAAGGACTTCAATGAATTCAGACTGAAAGATATTGTATAAAAATAGATATCTGTCTATTTTAATGCATATAAAAAGTAATAGTTGTATTTTATAATGAGTAATTATATGCCTCTCAGGTACAGTGGCCATATTTTATGGAAATAAGGGTTCAGACCCCATTTCTGCATTCGCATAAGATGTATGAGGATGTTTTCCGTGAGGTTAAATGCAAATCTTCCCCATTCCTGAGTTCATGGATCACGGGTCCCTTATTCCTCACCCTACTTTGCCCATCAGTGAGACAGAAGAATTAATCACCCACCTCATTTATTTAATTGAACTATTTTAGGGCTTCAGATCGGTCCCTGCTCGCGAAAGCAAGCCCCGCTTCAAGGACACGGGCTGTAGGCGTCCGCTGAACGGACGTCCTTTCAGTCAGACTGGCAGATAAAAAATAAAAATTATAAAAACATTTATTCTCTATTTTCAGCCGCCAGTGTTTTTATTTATTTATTTATTTAATTACTTACTTATTTTCTGAAAGTTTTGTTTGGAGGAAGGTAGGTGTTCGGGTAAACCGTGCCATTTTCGCAGACTGTATTTTAATAGGCACGAGGCCTTTTCCCCTCTCTGGATGGAGAACGTTCGGCGCGCTGCGTATCCAGGGAATTATAATAGACTTTGCCGAACGGTTGCTAGGGGCCATTGAATTGTGATGGATGGCAGAACATGAACTTATCTATTTGAGCAAAAAAAGAAGGGAAAAAAAGTAAATAGCGCATTTGCAGTTTCCATCTCTTGAAGGCCTGCTTTGATAGTGCTATACAGATGGCGTGAGTGTACAGGGGCAGACGGAGGAGAGGAAGAAGAAGGGAGGAGGATGCGTTATCTGTTTCGGTGCGTCGGTGCACTGGTGTCTGATCCACGGCTCCTCCTCAGCAGGTGTTTCAGATGGGGACGGCAGACGCCGGGGGGGGGGGGGGGGGGGGGGGGGGAGGGGGCTGGACTCGGGGGAACCCCCCAGGAGAGGAGATCATTAGCATATTCATCCAAACCAGCGCTCCGGAGAGGGGGAGAGACAGAGAAAGAGAGAGAAGGAGAGAGGCAGGGGAGAGAGTGTGTGTGAGAGTGAGAGGAAGAGAGCACACATGCACACACAGCTTGCACACGTACAAGCATAATCTAGCTAGCATGCATTGTATATAGCTGTATGTCTCTATTCGTTATGCCAATGAGGCACTTTGAAATTTAATTAAGAGAGAGAGAGAGGGGGGAAAGAAAGAGAGAAAGAGTATGTATGTATGTGTGTGTGAGAGAGAGAGAGAGAAAGACGGGGGGAGAAAGAGAGAGATAGAGTGCGTGTGTGTCTGTGTGTGTGTGTGTGAGAGAGAGAGAGAGACAGACAGAGAGAGAGAGAGCTATAAGCTGAAGCTGCTGTTTTGACCCTGGGCTCCTCTAACATACTGTATGGAGACAGGAGCTCCACTCATCAGCGTGTCTTTCAAAAATGATTTTATCCATCTTTTCAACCCATTCAGTGCTTTCAACTAAGAAGCACTAAGTTAACCTACAAAAAATTTTTGACGTTGATGGAGTTATGGCCAATCAGTCACTGGTAGTCGCCTATATTTAATCAAATTTACTTTCCGTTAATTGCCTCCGGTTCATTACACATGCTATGTCCCCTTTTGCGCAAATCACATTCTGAAATCATAATTGTGTAAATTGGTGAATTAGGGAAATCGGCTTGATTTTAATGTGGACAGAATTGCATACATCAGACGTAATTATCAAACCTCATGAACTCAAATTCACCGTTTTGAGCTATACCTCAATGTAGCTTAGGTCACGAGGATGATACGGTTTGATGTGATTAAGTGGTGTAACACCAAAAGGGATCTGCTGAATATCTTGGTTATACTGAAGATAGTTATCATGAAATGTAAAGAAATTTGAAGTTAACTTTCGCAACCTGTTCCTCAAGTTTTTTTTATGTCAAAAGTATGGAAGCTCTATATGGATAAGCGAAACACTGAAACAGCATGAAAATGTAGCCCTTATTTATTTATTTTCCAGACTAATATTCGCTTTCTCTCACAGGAGACCTGCCCCTGTTGTACATCTATAAATATGCATGCTTATATTTTATGGACTACGTGGGCTTCTTTTGACAGACATTCGCAGGAAAGCACTGCACACTTCAACTGAAAGCCTTGCACTGTAACTGCATTATGCGTGTTTCCAGATGTATATCTGAAAGTTATTCTGAGATATACAGATTCTACACATATTACATTTTTTTTTTACACAATATGAATGCATGTGGGTACTTTCAGCAGGCTAGCAAGCATACCTCCGTGTGTGTGTACAGTAAGTGGATATGAGCAATGCTAAGTCCTCTGGCAGGTCATGGGGGGAGATGGGGGTGGTGGTGGATCAGCTCTAGCTCAAAGTATGCTCCAGTGGTCCTTGCTGCGGTTCAATTAGATTGTTGCAGTGAATTTACCTTGGGGCTTTAAAAAAAAAAACCAATCGATTTTAGCTTTAAAAACGAACCACCCGCGAAGACACGTGCTCCCAAATAGCTTTTTTTTTGTAGGGGAAAAAAGTGTTGTCATGTGAGTTCATTGTTTAATTAATTATTCAGCAGATTATTCATTTGTGCCGGGGAACTGTAGAAATGGTACAAATATTTACAAATTCAGCAGCGCCAATAATTATGTTACATAATTCTTGTTAATGTCAGGAAAGTTAAGGAAAATGGGAATTGTTCCCTTATCACCTCATCATCATCATCATCATCATCATCATCATTAGCTTCACTGAGTAGTTAAAGTAGTGCAGGTGACTTCATTATATTAATTAAGCAGAATCTAGTTTCTCTCTCTCTGAGCCATGTCAGTTCTTATTACGAATTAGGCTGGGCTATTTGGTTTTTTTTTTCTTCTTTCCCCACAACCTTAAAATGTCACATCTAGGACTGTTTCATATGATAATTCCTACATTTAGAACAGAAATTAATAGGTGACATGCAAATTAGTCTTTCTGTACGTGCTTGCAGCATTCACTTTTTATTTTTCATATTGCGCCTTTACTTTAATTAAATATTTGCTCTTTACTTTACCCAGTGCACTGCAAGGCACTGCTTTTGACAAATTAAATATCTCATATCTCCTCTGCACCACATCCTGCCGCTCCAACAAAGAAAAAAAAAATCATAAATGATAATAATTAATGGAAAAGATACCGAATCTATTTTTAAAAAAAAGGAGACTGAAAACCTTCAATTAGGTACATCCGTCAGCTGTGAGATTATTGAGTGTGGGGATAATGCGTGTCATGAAACGAGTGTGGCGTTTAAGAAACATATGAAATATGTTCGTGTATCCTTTCCTTATCTTGTCTTGGAAGGAAATGTGGGGGGGGGGGGGGGTTAGTGCATCTGGTTGTCATGGAGACCAGTTGAGTCTAGACTCTCCCAGCATTGCTCAGAGAGAGAGAGGCCTGTACGAAGAGCATTTTAGTCATCGGACTGTAATTAGATTAATGATCCCTGAAAACCATCGGCCCCCTTCCAGAAAGCGGAGGGTAATTCTGCCCCACATGGCTTCATTTGGCAGTTTTGTGTCCGTTCTCCCACACCCCCCCCCCCCTCCCATCAAGCCCCCCTCCCCCCGGTTCTCACCTCCCTCCCTTTGCATTCATTTGGCATCTTTGTCCCTATTTTTTGATTAAAAAAAAAAAAAAAACGCAGGTGAAAACCGCTAAATAAAGGTGTACATCCGATGGGTGAGAGACAGAACCTTAGTCAGCCGGTATAATACCAGTCCTGACCTCATTGCAGTCTAGAGCACATCACCCACCACACGACTCTCTGTTTTATCAAGTGCCATTCTCCACTGTAAGTTCTCAGTTATCCTCTGCTGAACTTTAGTTTGGAGAGAGGAAGTACTGCTTAATTATTCCTACAACTGAAATGGAGCACTATTAGAAATGCACACTCCCCCCCCCCCCCCCCCCCCCCCCCCCCTCCCCCCCACACACACTCCCACACCCCCACCCTCCCCCACCAACGCAAGGCTGAGAAGAGCTATAGAAAGATAATTAGGAGATGGAGCAGTCTGGGGCCTTTTTTTCCAAAAACACCATCATTTTCTAAGAAAATGGTTTTCTTAAAGGTCAGAGCCGTTGACTGGATTAATTTCTCATGAGTTCATGACCTTTTCAACTGGAAAGTTGTCGAGTCAAAGGAGACTCCCTAAATGTAGACGCTCAACAATCATGAATGAATGCAGAAAGTCGCTCTACGGCACAGTGTATGATACTACGATTTTTCTTGTTGCCTGACAGTGAGCTAAATTAAATGAAAGGCCTCATAACATAACATAAAATAGTATAACATAACATAACATAACATAATGACGAGGACAGGCCATTTAGCCCAACAATGGTAGCCATTTTCCGATCTAAATACCTGCTCTGATTACCTGTAGGCCATTCCATTACATTACATTGCATTTATTTGGCAGACGCTTTTATCCAAAGCGACGTACAATAAGTGTACAATAAGTGTACAGATAGTATCGTATCAAGCGCCGTATCAAGCCTGGTCTTTAAAATCCCCAGAGATTCTACCTCTGCTGCTTCAGTAGTGGTAATACACAGTTCTTGAAACCAGATCCTTATGTCCCCCAAAGAGGACAAAAAAAAAAACTTAAAAAAAATAAAGCATTTCCGGGTCTTTTGAGGATCGATAATGAAAAAGCTGAGCCACAGAAGGTCCCCGGTTCACAAAAGGTTTTTTTTATTTTTTGTTTTTTTATTATTTTCCCCAGGAAGAATAATGGCCCAAACCCACCCTGCAAAAAAAAAGAGCATCACAACATCAGAAGTGCATTTTCCATCTTGTGTTTGTGTTTTCACTCTGAAGAGCACTTAGTGCAATCCTTTGGTTTATACTGCACTTTTGCTGTATTTTGTTCTTCTTCTCATTCTTATTCTTCTTTTCTTTTCTTTTCTTTTTCCTCATCCTCTAGGATATTTTAGCTGTGTGTTGTTTTCTTGACAGCAGCAAGAGGACAGAAAGCTTGGAATAAAAAAAAAAAATATATATATCAAATAAATACACGAGGAAATGATAAACTGAGGTGAACCAGGAACGCTCAATTAGGCTGCTGTACCGCTGACTTGTGTGAAGGAAATCACGGCGTTCTCCTCAAGTAACCTCGCCGTCTCCGCAGCTCAGCAGAAACTGATTGATTTTCATCCGCCAGGAAAAAAGTCCTCATCAGGGACCGACATTACACCGCCCCTCCCCGTCTCATTTCTTTGTGGCATATTTACGTTTTTTTTAATTTTATTTTTCATTTATTTTTATTTTTTTTAACCTCATTTACGATGGTAGCGAGATTAAAGAATAGCGCTACATTTGAAAAAAAACAGCATAGTAAAAATGTTTTAAAAAATAAAATGAAATGGCCTATCAATTTGAAAAAATAGGCCTAATAACGCCAATATAAAAGTACTGCTTACAAATACATATATCTACATTTTTTTTATTTCAGTTTTTTTCCTTGTCCTTTTTTTTGTGTATTTATATTAGAATGTGTTTTCCTCATCAGCGGACAAACACGCTGGAATCGTAATTCGCCCAGAAGTGGTTCGGTTCGGCAAGTGGCAGCTGGTGTTCCCCTCTGCCCCGTGCCTGCACCCCTAGCCGGTGTCCTAATCACTTCGTTTGTCTTTCTCCACGGGACGCTCCGGTCCTCAGGCCTACCATTTCACGCAGCAGAAGAGAAATGTACTTGTGTCGGTTGAAACCCCCGACATCATCTTCAGTAAAGAAGTAAATGATAAGTTAACGCTATATTGTGCAACTTTTTTTTTGGTTTGTTTTGTTTGTTTTTGCACCAGTTTGTATTCTGACCTACATATGAAATGTTGGTCATGCACCTACAGATACATTTTACCAAAACAGAACTCAGTTTTAGGTAAATAAATACAGCAGAGAAAGAGAATATTATAGAATAACTTTATTTTTCCCAGGGGGAAACTAGTTGGGGAAAGTTTTTTTTTTGTTACGCATCAGTTAGCCACAACAAAGCCTTTGTTGTCACTTTACTAGGTACAACATGTACATTCTAATTTGGAGACTGGCCCCTTTTAGTTTTTTCTAACTCCAACTCAAATATACCCATGCATGCAAGCACACACACACACACGCACACACACACACACTCACACACTTTTATCATCACACTTATAATCAAGTATAGCTGTCGTTTTTCTACCAGAGGCATCTGCATTTCGATACCGCTGCTATCCATCATTCCTCATGTCCACTGACCCGCAGCAAGATGCTTCCTGGGCAAGATAAGGGCAGTGATGATGAACATTGGCTTCCTGGATAACACACTGTCTTTGTTGAGAACGACAGCAGAAACTTCAGCAGGAGAATCAAAGTACCATTTACCATTTACTTTTTCTGCAATCGCAAGGTCAAAGACATGGGCATTTGCTAATTTACTGTTTCTCAAACTTGATGTAAACAGCCAGTTTGCAAGTTTCAGCCAGTTTCAAGTTTCAAGTTTATTTGTCATATGTGCCACAGGACAGTTTTTTAATTGGACTGATGGAAGATGGAGGCCAGAACTTGTAGAAGACATTTGAAAACCTTTCTTTACTTTTTTGATTAACCTTATTGCTTTCTGGAAAACGAATGCAGCATTTAATGCTCTGCCTTTTGAATAGACCCCTAGGGGAGCAGCTTTTTTCTATTCAACACTATTTCTATTTTTGTTTTCATGTTTTTAATGTATATTTCATATAAAGATCAGTATTTGGTCAACAGCTGAAGTGGGGAAATTATAAGACCAGAATTCTAATAGGAAATATTTATGAGAATCAGTAGAATAAATTCTAGTGTAGATAGTTTGGTGAAATCAAATTATTTAAGAGGTCAATCTAAAGAACAAAATGGCACAGACAGTGCCCCTAGGACCAAATTTGTGAAATTCTACAAATGTTAATTATTAATATGGAAATCAATATTTTATTCCAAGTATTCTGGAGTCACTGTATAATGCATTATCTGAAATATAACCTTGATTGAAGACAAAGGTGCAACATGTTTTTTCTTTTTTTTTCTTCTTTTTTTAAGGCCCATGTTTGATGGTTTCTAAAATGCTATTTGTTAATAAAAATTCTGAGCAGTACTCCCCAAAGGCTAGAGGGTCTTCCAGTCTTTGCGTTTGTGGTGAAATTCCTAAAAAATAATAAATCTTGAACTCACAGCATCCCGTTATTGCACTGACAAAACTCTTCGAAAATATACAGAACTGCAACCGCGTCAGTTGTTGGCCGGGGGCAAATGTTATGCCTCTGTGGGTAATTAAATAATCAAGTGTAGCTATTTCACCGAAAGGTCTTTTGGATTTCTTCTTTGACTTTGTGTGGAGTTTGGGACCTGTGACATTGAATTTAACAGAATTTAATTTGAACCGCACAAGGTACCGAATCTGTTATTTGCTCAGTGGTGTGAGATTTATTTTCTTTTGTTTTCTGATAATGAAAATGATTTTGGAGTAACGTGAGTAGACTTAAGATTGGGTACGCTGTGATGGGGTGGGTTTACAGTACTGCAGCTTCCTCCAGCAACTTGCCAGGTGCCTATAGGCTAGCTGTGTGTGTGTCTGTGTATGTGTCTGTGTCTGTGTATGCGTGTGTTTGTGTGTGTGTGTGTGTATGTGTGTGTGTGTGTGTGTGTGTGTGTGTGTGTGTGTGTGTGTGTGTGTGTAGGTGTGTGTGTGTGTGTGTGTGTGTGTGTGAGTGAGTAAGTGACCCCAGTTAATTAATTTATGATACACCGATATTAGACCCTGACGGACACCTTACCCGCCTGTCATTCTCATTCAGCTACATGATACTGGATGAATAATGATAAGGCCATTCGGGATGAGAGGTCATGGACTGAAGGCTCATTGGTTGCGGTATTTTGTGTGAAGAATGGATGACAGGCGCTTGAGCTGTTGCCTTGTTGATCGAGGTTTTATGGCCGTCGGGCGTGGGTTTCCTAAAATTGACACAGTCAATGATGCAAAAAACATCCGTCCAGGCGAATTTACTGAGACCTCGCGAACGCCAGCGTTGACTGAGAAGGTGCTCTTGGGGAAATGTTGTGTGGCGTTGCTGGTCCCATATTGGCTGCTCGCGAGGTCAGCGATGGCTGGCTGATTATGTGTCCGCGTTGGCGTCTGATGGACAGTGGCACCCACTCTTTCCAAAATTATCCCACGTTGGATCAATCAAGGTGAAGTTTTCGGGGTCAATCGAATCATATTAATGACCCGTAACAAATCAAACAAGTCTGGAGCTGCTTATGCACTGCTTTATGACAAATCTGACTGCAGGAAGTCCTCCAGAGAAAGACTTCTTTGAAGTGTTAATAGTTTCACTCTACATTTTCCACCGGCTGAAAACCCACGCATCCCTTCATAAATCTGTATGCAGTCATAATGGAAATGCCTAATGAACTTTAATAAACTTTAACATGAACAGCTTTGACACTGATAGTAATTTGTGCTTCAATTTAGAATTAAGTAACACAGGTGAATCATTTTAATTAATATGAGGTACCCAGCTGCAAATTACAGAATAGATGAAAGCAGAAGTCATACTGACCTTGGATCTGTATGGTGTTTAATGTTGTATTTCATGGGTTTTTCCCCCCTTATACCTAAGCAGGAGTCTTTTGCAGTTGTTTATATTTGGACACGGCGAGGCCTTTGTGGACTCATGGAAAATCTGCTAATCCGTAGCACATTTTCTAATCAGTGAGATACTTAGGACACTGATTGTTCTTAAATCGCTTATGCGAATGGACCCCGTGGAGCTGAGCCGTGGAGAAATTACACCAGCGATTCTGTCCACGGGCATTAAGGGATTAAAACAGAAAATATGCAGTATATTGCAATACACACATGCTTATCTAAACAAAAACAACAACAACAAAAACAAAAAGATTTAAAACTGCTATTTTTCATTCCTCTTACTGGCAAACGCTGGAGTGTAGGACAGTGATCAAACACCACTGATTACCATGAGATTGCTATTTTGGATGATGAGTAGAGTAGATGGCAACAAAAAAAAAAAAGATTGGATTGAGTGGGCATGGAAAGGATGGGGCATTTTTGTGTCTGGGTATGGATCAGAGCCAACATGGACTGTAGTAGCATATTAATGGTTGTTAAAATCCAATAAAAAGGTGCAACTACCAAAAATGTCATTATGGGCAGTACCAGAGCGCTTCTATGGGATTTGGTAGCGTATTAGCTATAATATTAAAGTGAAGCACTATGATACAGGCCTCAAGAGATGAATTAATCAAAGGAGATGTGGCCAGTGAACCTTTATCACATGTTAAACTCATTAACTTATTATCAGCCCTTTTTCCCAATGTGACAAACGCTCAAGCTCTGTGAAATTCCAAAATTGCTTTGAATGAATGAATGACTTTATTTTATGCGGTAGTTTTTTTGCAACTCAGGGTGCCTCACATGAAAAAAATCATAAAAAAGACAACAGAGAGAATACAGAAATACATAAAATAGAAGGAAAATATAGAAATGTGCAATCAAAAGGCAATACATAATGAGAAAAACGTAAATTTGGTGTAATTTTAATTGTTCTCAAAAGCAAGCTGCCTCTGTCACCTAATCAGCTGTTAGCAAAAGTCAATTGGTCCGCCCATCTTTATTGACCTTTTATATTGTTTTCGATTACTCCTCCACCTCCTGTTGTTCCGTTCAGATAAAGTTTTACACGCTAGAAATTATGCTCTAGATAGCCGTTTCATTTATGTCCGTATTAAAAGGAAAGTAATTGCGTAGTGATAAAAATTAACTTTGTCCTGTCTGTAAGTACATCCGACTGTATACCCAACGATGATAGGGCCAGTGAAGTTCAGTTCACCTCCGCTTTTAAAACTCCTCTGTTCATCACCGCTCTTATTTACATGTGCTAAATGGTGTTGTTGTAAGTTTAAATTGTATTTTGTCACGTTCTGCCAATGAATGCAGTGTTCTGGAGTGGTGCCGTGGACCGACATGAACACAGACACACAGACACGGATGCAAGACTTTCACAGCACACACACACACACACACACTCACACACACCCCACAGGTTCTTCTACTGCATGCATAGAAGACTATGTCTAGCTCTAATTCAGACCTGTTACTATATGTAGTGTTACTTTATCTGTCTATAGAATGTACACTAAATGTTCAGCGTGGCGGAGACTTATTTATTTTTACATTTGAGATACAGGTGGATCATCAGAACACAAATAAATGGAGAGATGTGAATCTGTGGAGTGAACAGATTGATGTTGGAGCACGGGGCTGGGTGGGTGGGGGTTTTGGGGGGGGAGGGGGGGGGGGGCGGCACGGAGCTGGTCCAGCTGTTTAGAAGAGAGAGAGTGCGGCGATATCGCCTTCCCCTAGAGCCTGGCTTTGAGTCGAAGCGCTCCATTATTTTGACAATTATGAATACATATTTGGGCGCTGAGCTGGGGAACCCCTCGCAGTTAAATGGGAATTGGGGAATGGGGGATGTCAACGCTGATGCTATGAAAACGACACAGCGAGCCATAAATCCTGTCAGCGTAGGCGACAGAGTGCATAAATCTCGACGGGGGAGCTCAGCGGTCGTCTGGAGTCTCTGCGCAGTTGCATGCACAGCTATTTCCCAGCATTACTCTGGTTCAGTGCTCTCCTGGTTTCCTGTTTGAGCGGTACCATGAATGAAATAAATAAATAAATAAATAAATAAATAAATAAAAATTGAGAATAGGCCTAATATGAAATGTTATCATTGCAAAAGGGATTTCAATGTATGTCTAGCAGGCCTATTATTGAGTTATAGAGAGAGAGAGAGAGAGAGAGAGAGAGAAGGGGTAAAGGACAGACAGACAGACAAGTGGAGATAGGAAAGGGTTGAGAGAGATATAGAGAGGGTTAGAGATGGGGAGAGAGTCAACACATACAACTCCACGTTATTTTCAAACAGCCAGGTGGAGGTCTGACCCACGCGGTTGTGAAGCTTTGTGAATATAATTTTAACGATCTGTTTGTGACGGAGCGACTCTGAGAGCTGTAAAGGCCGACTCTGATTTCACAGCAAAATGGTTCACAAAATTGGCGCAAAGATTTTCTCTTCACCGCGGTGTTTGGCTCAATTTCCTAAGTTGGAGTGCTTTAAGAGCATTCCGAGTCGCCCAGAATGTTGAACAGGGACGACGGCATTTTATAGACTTTAAACATAAAGAAACGTCGCGTTTTCTTCCCCACTGAGGCATCCTGGTTTCACAGTCAGAATTGGAAAAAGGGATTATTGAGCATTACTGAGCAAGGTTGGAGTGTATCAAAGATATGCTTTTTAAAGGGGATTCTGTGATCACTCCTTGGCTTAGTTTGTAACATCCCCCCCCCCCCCACCCCAATGAGGTCAAGACCCCTACATCCCTCCAAAAACTTCCAAGGGGCACTGTATAAAAATCACATCACCCTGTGGAAGGTCCAAGGACACGAATGCCATGGGACGTCAGCCACCCATTGAGCCAGAAACGTTCAGCGCGCGGGCTGCTTGCTCTAACGTGCCCTGACAAAAAAAGGGGACGGCGTTTGACGTATGCTACATTTGCTGGAAAGAGTGCGCCTGCGGGCCGTTGGCTTTCCTGGAGTCTCAGGCCATGTGACCCAGTTCATTGTCCTCCCCGGTTGGAGCTCGACTCGAAGCATTCACTGGCGTACAGCTTTGCCACCGGGGGCTTCACGGAGGGCAGGTTGACGCTAAAAATAGCACAGCGCCAATGAGTGTCTCTTTCTGTGGCGAGCCAATGGCCACAGGCATGGCATGACTTCTCAGCGTGCTGTGGCGTGAGTCCAGTTGGGCTAATTGAAAGTCTTTTGAATGACGGCACGGGCCGTACTGCTCAATGCCGTGGCGTGCTGCTCGTCGGTCCACTTGGCTGAATCGCCGTGGAGTCCAATGGAGTCATTTGAGCATGCTAACAATTTGCGCGGTTTGGTTCTGCCGTGCCGTCGGCCAAGCGATCATCGTCGTTTGACTGGAAGTATTGCACCCTTTGAAGAGCGAGTTTTTTTGGAATGTTTTTTTTTGTTGTTGAACATTCTATGTGAGTGTTCTAGAACTCGCTTTCAGTCACCGGCAGTGATTGTTACATCAGCATTAGAATGTTCAGTTAAGAACATTCTAATCGCACGCTGTATTTGTGATCTTACACCTTTAAAAAAAACACCTGCATAAAATAGTCGAAAAAAAAAGGCAGGGCAGCTTCAGAAAAACATAGAAGAGGAAGAAGGAGGAGAGGAGGAGAAGAAGAAGAAGAAAAAGGTTTGTTTTTCTTTGTTTTTATTGCTGGAATGAAGTGAATATTTTCTGCGGGGAGCAATGAAGCCCAGAGTGAAATAAAATCAGAGGCTCCCACCGTTCATTCATGACCAGGGCTCTCTGGGGGGATAGGTCAGGGCTGTTTTATTCAACCAATCGGAAGGAAGGCTCCCCTGCGGTGGCTGTTGCAAGGAAGTTTGATTATGAAATGGGGGCCATTTCCAGAGGGTGGAGATTATATTGTTCCTTTGCAGAAATAACAACCCTCTCCAGGTGCTAAGCAGGATGCCTGCCCATCCCCACGAGTGCCCCCCTCCCCACACATCCAGGGTTTATTCAGAGATATAGCAAAATGAGCGGGACTGCGGATCTGTCTGCAAACTGGATAGCCGAAATAGGCCTCTCACCTTGCCATCAACACGTTAATAATCTCTGACTGAAAGCCTCAGAGCGGGATGAAGTGCTTCTGATTGCGGGGTGCGGAATCGCGCTGCTTTTTCCGATCTCCAGGGTAATCACGGATCGCGCTCTGTCATCACCGCGGCTGACACGGGGGCCCGTTAATTGTAGGAAGGTGTTGATTTGCTCCTCTCTCGGTGTGACATCATGGTTTAAGGAGGCGTTCTCACCTGCGAGGGGAAGGTGAGCTGTTTGTGGAGGTTTTGCTCACACCAGCGCATCTAGGTCAGATGCCTGTTCTGAGAAATTGTTCAGTATTCAACCAACATTTGTCCTCAACTTTGACTTACGGTTAAACATAGTTTTAGGCAAGTTTAGGGATTGCTGAACTTGCCAACCTGTGTGGGAAAACATAAGTAAATAAAAGTCAGTTTAGATAACACATGGTTGAGGCTTGCAAGTAGCTCAGTATGAAACTAAATTTTTATCTGTACAGTGCTGGGACTTTTGAAGTGTCCCTTTTGGGGCTTCATGTTTGAGGTGGCCACAGACAGTCCTCTACTCTCATTGGTCCCACGTTCCTGAACCAGGAAACGGGGCATTTTGATTGGACCGTACTCACTTTGATTGGACTGTTTTTTTTTTTATTGTTTTTTTTTCTTTTCTATTTTTTATTAATTGCATGTTTTTAAACAGACTCTTTGTTAATTGACATGCTTACTCCCTGCCAGCACCAGCTCAGAGCCTCCATCGGATCAGCCAGGCTACTCTCCTTCCTTCCTCCTCGTTTTCATTCTTCCGCAGGATCAACACACGTGGAATGGGGGCGGTGGGTGGCCTATCCATCAAGGCTATTATAGCTGTCACCAATAAGAGTAGAGTGGCCCCACACACAAAAGTAATTGAATTGCAAAGATTAAATTTTCCTCACCTGGGAAGAGAGGCCTGTCGTTTTGAAAGAGCGTTTGAGTATATTTTGGCTGGTGCTTGTTATCTCTGTTGGGCGGTATTTTTATACCACCTGTGATTTCTCCTGAAACATTGAAAGACGTATGCAAGCGTGTGGGAAAATATTTTGTGGTGCTTTGAGCAGAGAAAAAAAATCATGATGCAAGAGAGTAACATAATACCTGGCACTGCCCTAAAAAAAAAAAACACTACATTTTAAAACATAATTATATAAATAATTATTGGAGCCATTTATTTAAAAATTAGTACATTGCATTCGTGTACTGTGGATAATAGGCCTGTCTACGTATGGGTGTTAACTGCAGGAGCGCGGTCGTGTTCTTACCTTTGAAGCTGTGCTGTTCATTGTTGCAGCTGCCATCTTTATCAGTTGTATGAATCTGAAAACATAACATTTATATGTCCCCTGTTTTCATTACGCATTTTGCTAAGCCAGTGAAATTACGACAAGACTGGTGCCATAATGCATTCCCGAGGCTAGAAGTACAGCCGCACGTGACAAATGATGATTTATTTATTTATTTATTTATTTATTTATTTATTTATTTATTTATTTATTTATTTATTTGTTCGGTCATTCATTCATTCATTCATTTGCATTAAATTCATATCCAGGCCATAGTACAGTGCTTACACACATGAGCAATAAACAAATATAAAACTCCACATGCTTTGTGCAGCGGCTGTCACTAATAAATCCTATGTCCATTTGCGCAACGGTACAGTATATACATTAGGTGCGTACATGCTTACACTAGCAATTTTGAGGATGTTGTGACAGAATAACTCCTGAGGTGAACAGGCATACATTAAGTAAGGTGCTTCGGGTAAGAGTCCATCGGGTGAGTTAATTATACAGCGCAGTGGTTTTTGCATCAATAAACTCAACTCATGCAATCGAGCAATGGACCCCAAGCATGCTGGATCTTTAAAGCTAACTTGACAGATTCCTAAAAACACAGCCAATTATGTTCCACTGATGATGGAGGGAACACATTTTGGCTCTACCATCACTCACCGTACATGAAGAAAATACATTTTACAACAATTTTCACATTCTCATCCAATAAGGTCAGACATCTTGTAAATTATTTAGTTTCCTGGTTTCTTTTTTAATTAATTTTGTTCAACGCTGTATTTTAAAAAAAAATACAGATTAACCTGGAGCAATAATCTATTTCCAATCTATTATTTATGCCTAAAGATGTCCAGTTTATGCATCAGTTTTGCCCTTTCTGGTCCAACAGTAAATCGGTGGTTTAAAACTGTGCAGTAGTTAATGTTCAAAGAAAAGATGATTGAGGTAACAGTCTGCAGTGAAACTCGCTGTCAGAGAGGACCTCATCTGGAATCCGCTCCGGCATCGAGCATCGGACAGCGCCTGTCAGAGGCTAACGAAGTGAGGTGTCACTCACAAACGGCCACGCCTCCCCTTCCTCACCTTAATGAAAGATGCATGTTTATGGATTTTATCCCCCCCCCCCCCTCTCTCTCTCTCTCTGCTCTCTAGGTGGCCAACCTGGCGTGCTCCATCTCCAACAACGAGGAGGGCGTGAAGCTGGTGCGCATGGCTGCCACGCAGATCGACAGCATGTGCCCGCAGGTGAGGGCTGTCTCTCAATGCCAAGGGCTTTTAATGTGGCGGGCGGGGCCGAGAGGGCATGTCAAGAAAACACAGGCAACAGAATGCATACTGAGCATCAGAGGAAATGCAGCCCTATTCAAAGAAATGGTATATATAGTAAATTCAATATGTAAACACTGCATGATTATTTAAAATGTAGTTACAAAAACCAAGAGCTTAGATTTATACTGTTATTAGGTTTTTGTCGAAAATAATGTTGTAACATAAGAATGCTGCCGAGCACAATTCAAGCATATTAAATTTTAAAATGGTGAGAAATTTAGAAAGAAAGAGAGAAACTTTGGGCTTAATATTTAAAAACCGTATGACCTGCCAAGGCCAGCCAGGTGAGTTGGTTGGTAATCGTGTTGTTCTGAGTTGAGGGATCGGAGCTGGGCTGCTTTCAAAGAGGATCTGGCACTCGCTTCTGGAACGGAGGACGAGGAGAGGGAATTATTCTGTTTTTCATTCTGCCCTCTCTCTATTCTCTGAACTGGTTCATACACACAGAACAGCGGTTACAGAAACAGAACTATCCATGGCCGTAGTTCTGTGGCATTTACATTTACTTTTTGCCATTTAACAGATGTTCTATCCAGAGAAACCTACAGTTTTTTTTTAAAACATATAATCTTTTTATATATCCTTTCGTCCCTTGCACAAGAGTGCAATGGCAGCAGCCTAACTGGCAATAAACCCACGCCCTGTTGAGTTATTCCACGCTTCAGTCGGCAGGGATAGCCGTGTTTGTTGCTCAAGCGTACCCCTGTTGGCTGTCTGGGTGCCTGTGCCTGTCACACGCATATGCTTGGGCCTCCTCCGCCCCTACTCTGTGTGTTGGCTGCGGCGTGAAAAGAAAAGAAGAATTGCGAGTTGTAAGAATTGCGGTAGAGGGGGCCATACATGTCCCCTCTACCAAACTGGGAGCAGGGGGCATATATGACCATTCTTGTACATAGTTTTGTTCCAAATTTCGGTGGGGTTAGAGATGCCAATTTTATTTTAATGGTTCCCTGTTTGAATCTTGCACCAACATCCCAGTGCTATAAAATGTCCAAATTCACAAATTAAAGGAATTTGTGAATTTGGACAGTTTTTAGAACAGGCTCTGGCACGGAATGCTGCTGGCTATAGTTTTAGCATCACCCGAATGTGGCAGATACTCCTTCAGCACTGTGACCGAATTCATCTTTTTCCCACTTTCCAGGTAATTAATGCCGCCCTCACCCTGGCAGCTCGTCCTCAGAGCAAGGTTGCCCAGGACAACATGGACGTGTTCAAGGACCAATGGGAGAAGCAGGTGCGTGTGCTCACAGAGGCCGTTGATGACATCACCTCCGTGGATGACTTCCTGTCCGTTTCAGGTACTTTTTTTTCTTGATTATCTCTGCCATTTTGTTTTATTCCCTTTGATATATTGTATAGATTTGTGTTTTAACCAAATGGGATGGCTCTGTGTTTCATATTATTCATGTATTGATTTATATTTTATGGGTTGCATTGTGAAGGATATTTAGTAATTGTATTCTGCATTGATCTGTTAGCAGCCCTGAATCAGAGATTGCGGTAATGGGTTCTTTTGGAGATATATGTTAATGATCTGATAGTGATGAAATTGCTTTTGGTTGCAATTTCTCAGGCCATTTGGAAGTGAACTCGGCGCGATTGTAAAATGTTTGAACACGAAGGCATTAAAGTTCACCTGGAAATGAACCTCCGATAAAGGAAACTTCTCAGGCTGCTATTTTTCAGTACTGTTCCAGTGATGTTTTATTAACTGTGCTGAGCGCCCACACACACAATGGCACAGGCAGTTCCCACACGGCCAGATTTTGGCTCCTGTTCCTGTGTTCCTGTTATTGAGTGTCTTCAAAAGAGGCTCTCTCATTAATAACCACCTCATTTGCCTGAAACTGGGCAAAGTCTGTGTGGTGTCTTCATCATCTTCATCAGCATCATCATCATTATCATCATCATCATCATCATCATCTTCTTCTTCCATCAGATTACATTGTCTGTGTTATGCGCTCGCATACCGCAGATATCTTTCTATATTGCGCATGGCTGACAGAAACATGGATTTGAGCTTCTTATGTTGTACACTGTAAACCCTGTCACTGACAAAAAAATTAAAAAAAATGATGATAATAATAATAATAAAAATGGCAAAAAGCATTCCACTCCATTAATGCACCTTTCATGAACCCGGTGTTGTTTGCATCTCCTGTTTTAAATGGGCCTGTGGCATTAAGTCCTGCCTCTGCTGTTTTATTAAGCGTGTGATTCGAGTGTGTGATGTCAGAGCTGGTGCTCCGGAGGAAGGACGAGGGCGTGAGATAATGGGTGCTTTATTGTCGGAAGGCAGCGATTTAATGTGTTTTTCCCCTCTGATGTTTTGAAACTTGTGTCATTTAGGCCGTGAATCTCTCCCTCTGATCATATCGCAGTCGCCTTTATGGCTTGAAATGTGTTCTGGCAGCTCTCGGTCTTTTCATTTTTGCGAGACGGAGCCGGTTTTGATTTTTTTGTCTGTCGGTGGATAACACTTTGAAATGGCTGCCGTTGTACCGGGAGGCACATTCTGTGCCAGAGTATATCTTATGTTCATATATTTCTTTAAAAAAAAAAAAAAAAAAAAAAGGTTCATGCTATAAACATTCAGTTATTTCTTGATTGTTTACATTTTAATGAATGCATGCACTTTTGTGCTTTCATTGTGTGTGTGTGTGTGTGTCTGTGGATAGATAGATAGATAATGTGGACAACAGTGGTTTGAGCATTTGAGCTCCTGTTCTTGGATTGCCACACAGCTTATTTGGAATATTTATGGAATTGCAGAATGACAAAAAAATACATACTTGTACACTCAACACCTCGGCCTGGATTACTGTTCCCAACCACGAGTTGCACCACTGACAATTATCGTTTCTCCTTTTCTTATTTTTATTCTCGCAAATGTTCTATTGGCTGTTAAATAATGCACAAGTGCAGCGTTTGAGCGATTCTGTAATTTTTATCTCTTAGAATTCTACTTGCTTCCTGAAAGTTTCTCTAAAATCCTAACTGCGGTCTGTTTACACGACTAATTTGACTTCAGGGTACGGCTTGATTTGAAGAAGCAAATTGCAAGAATAGTTTTATTGTTGACCACATCGATGCGTGCCGCTACGCTAACAAGTCTTTATGTGGGAGTTTACTTTCGCGCCCGCTTGTTGTCAACTTTGAGGCGGGTTTGGGGGCAAAATAAAAACCGCCGTTTTACATTTAGCACGACAAATCATTTTTACAGCTACACAGATCTCATAAAGAACATATCGTGAAACGTCTCTCGTCAAGTAGCATTTGCATAAGTGAGGAGCGCTCTTGAAACTGAATGAACTGAATGAACACCCACCTGGGAGAGAACCCTTCCTGCTACTGACGGCAGACTACCTGGCTCAGTTACAAGAGAACCATCTTAACGATGCAGTCTACTTTACCTTTGCCTGTCAACTAGCAAGCTATCTGACAAACAAACTTAAAACTCTTTTTGGTATCTGTCTATATTTGAGTCATGCTGTGCACTTATTGGAGATATGAGTGTTTCTCATTGTGTGGTAAGGATCAGTTCAGATGATAAGGTCTCGCTACCAGGCAGGAGAGTGTGTCAGTCACTTGCTGTGGATTCAAAGCTGATAACTGACACAACTGCCGAGAAGGTGTGGGAAATGTTCTGAGAAAAAGAAAAAAAAAAGATGTATACCAATCTGCAATGTGGTGCCATTAAACGTAACCTGTTCTCTCCCTCCCTCCCTCCCTCCCTCTCCTGTCTCAGAGAACCACATCCTGGAGGATGTGAACAAGTGTGTGATTGCCCTGCAGGAGGGGGACGTCGACACGCTGGACCGGACGGCGGGGGCCATCCGCGGGCGGGCGGCCCGGGTGGTGCACATCATCAACGCCGAGATGGAGAACTACGAGCCGGGCGTGTACACCGAGCGCGTGCTGGAATCCATCAGGCTGCTGTCCGAGACCGGTGAGCCGGGGGACGAGCAGGCCGGACTGCAGGGCTTCAGTGTGTGTGTGTGTGAGGGTGTGTATGTGTGTGTGTGTGTGTGTGTGTGTGAGGGTGTGTATGTGTGTGTGTGTGTGTGTGTGTGTGAGGGTGTGTGTGTGTGTGTGTGTGTGTGTGAGGGTGTGTGTGTGTGTGAGGGTGTGTGTGTGTGTGTGTGTGTGTGTGCGTGTGTGTGTGTGTGTGCGTGTGTGTGTGTGTGTATGTGAGGGTGTGTGAGGGTGTTTGTGTGTGTGTGTGTGTGAGTGTGAGTGTGAGGGTGTGTGTGGGTGTGTGTGTGTGAGGGTGTGTGTGTGTGTGTGTGTGTGTGTGTGTGTGTGTGTGAGAGTGTGTGAGGGTGTGTGTGTGTGTGTGAGAGAGTGTGTGAGGGTGTGTGTGTGTGTGTGTGTGAGTGTGAGTCTGAGGGTGTGTTTGCAGTGATGAAGAGGTGCAAAACCTTACCAGAGAGGGACTATACTGCATAGCTCAAGGCAGGTACTGTAGAGTAGTGTAGAGATTTATATTTTAACTTGTTTACACTTTGTGCATGAGGCTCTGAGCTTCTACATATGTGTGGCTTCAACGAATGTGTTTGATTTACTTTTCGGGATTAAGCGAGTGAACTGTGTGTGCATTCTCTGTGTCTTAATTTCAGCGATCAAAACCTCAGACTAAGCTTTTTTCCCCCCCGCACTGGTTTAAATATGCATTCTTCTGCCCGAGTACAAGATTTATAGCTTGGCTGCGAAAGGTAAAAGTCTATTCCGGCTCAGTCACGTTCCATTTCCTTCATCGTTTCTCAGCTGCGATGATTGAAATTGCGCCTCACCATCAGCAACCTTGCTCATTACCAGTTCGGAGAAAATTTGAATGCTTCTATTTAAAAACCCCTGAATTCCCAAATGCCTATTTTACATTTCTGGATTAAAATGCGCAAAAAAAGAAAAAGAAAAATGACTTTTAATACCTTTTATGTTAGCCATAATTTTACTCTCAATTCATAACGCAAAAGTTGAGTGACTGCACGTCACTTAAGACCAGTAATGCATTTAGCTTCCTTTCATATTCAAAAATAAAACTTGAAACGGCACTTCAGCGGGCAGATTTTTCAGAATTTCAGTGTATCTCCAGAGCATACTAAAAAGTGATAATGTATGTTCTTTAGTATATGCAATCTCATTAACCCTTTAAGGTGTAAGAATCTTCTTAGCTGAACATTCTAATGCTGATGTCACAGTCGCTGCCGGTAACTGACAGCAACAGACTTCTAGAACAATGACTTAGAATGTTTGAAAAAGTATTCCAAAAAAAAAAAAAAAAAGTCTACTCTTCAAAACCCCTTCTGGAGTTCTACCCACACTCCCAGAAGTTTATTTGTGCTGTCAATCTCTGACATTTCTGTTCTGAATATTTTTTTTATTTGGTTTGCAAGATATGTATGCTGCTCCTTTGTTTCTTATGACACTGTCAGTCTTTTTCTTTCCTTTTTTTTCTTTTTGTCTGAAATTTGGCATTTGGCTTTGCAGTGTACAAGCCTGGGAGTGAAGGACTCTCACACAGAAATGTAAATGCAGTGCTCTCCTGCCCTGTATTCAGCAGTGCTGTGTGCTGCCCGGGGCCTCTGCAGTCTCTCTGGGACCAGGCTTCTGGATCTGATGTCTCACTCTGGAACAGAACCGCTCCAACGATGCCATCCCTTTAATTAATTCTAAGAGGACAGGCTGATGATTATTTTAAGTACAGTGTCACAGGATACAGCATTTAAAGGCTTTCTGGTGGAGACTGATATTCGTATCATGGATTAATTTAATATGAATTAAATTAAATTTTCTGAGCAACTAAAATTTGTAACACTGAGATAAAAATACATACTTCAGATGTAATTGCATTTGGGAACAACCTGAACAAACTCCGAATTGGCAATTAAAGGCTAATCCTTTTTTCTGTTCCTTTATTTTTTTAATAATAAGTTTTATAAAGCCGCGTCCTATTATTATTATTTTTTTTAAATTATATTTGTGTAATTGTCTATCCAAAGTCATTTTAACTTTGAAATTATTAACTTTTTTTGGGAGATCATGGGATTCTGTTGTACTACGCAGCTATTGCAGTCTAATAGCATGTTTGACTGTGTGTGTGGAGTGTGAGTGTTGTTTATTTGTCAGAGCGACTTTCATTTCTCACAGCCATTGTTGTTTTCTGCTCTGTAGCAGAGAACTTGGTGAAACTATTAACTGACAAACAGAAGACAGTGTCTGAATGTATGGCACTTAAAAAGAGCGATGTTTGTGTTCTCTAATTTTGGCTGTTGCTCTGTATCTAGTCATGCCCCGGTTTGCCGAGCAAGTGGAGGTCGCGATCGAAGCTTTGAGCACAAGCCCGCCGCAGGCCTTCGAAGAGAACGAGTTCATAGACGCGTCCCGCCTGGTGTACGACGGCGTTCGGGACATTAGGAAAGCCGTCCTGATGATAAGGGTACGTCTCCCCTGCTGGCTGTCGGTCCAGTTTCACATCTTCAGTCTTATTTTGACAGTT
Organism: Anguilla anguilla; assembly: GCF_013347855.1. Classification (NCBI taxonomy): domain Eukaryota; kingdom Metazoa; phylum Chordata; class Actinopteri; order Anguilliformes; family Anguillidae; genus Anguilla; species Anguilla anguilla. The sequence goes on along the minus strand of NC_049207.1, from coordinate 54,632,119 downwards.
TAATTTGAGTGCTGTATGTACTGCCTGTCGCCTGAATTCAGTCAATTCAGCATTTGTCTTTGGCCAAGTGACCACTAGTGGCCGCTGGAGAGCGATGAGGCCCACAGAACTAGCCGGCTCACACCGCTATCGTTCCCCAGCGAAGCTGAGCCGATCATTGCCATGCCAGTCCACACCTCTGGCCTCAGTGACCAGTACACGAACACCCGGGGCTCACACAGATTTTTTTTTTTTTTGCTTTGTAACGAGCGTCTTTACTGCGTGAGCCAGCCGGAGGCGTCCGCAGCGTCCTCCTGACAAAGGTCGGCCTCAGATCAGGTAGCAGACAGCAGCTGAAAACCCGCCGCCCTGTCAACACCAAAGCCGTCTCCTTCTCTTTTGAGCCTGCCATTCCGCCCGGCGGTCGGGCTATCAAAGAGCCGCCCGCCTGCCTGATGCGTTATTGATTATCTCCTGCGTCCTCGGCCTGCTTCCCTCCCGCAGACCCCGGAGGAGCTGGAGGACGACTCGGACTTCGAGCAGGAGGATTACGACGCCCGCAGCCGAACGAGCGTCCAGACCGAGGATGACCAGCTCATCGCGGGACAGAGCGCCCGGGTGAGCCCCTCCCAAATTTAAAGGCTCGCCGTCCACCATGGCTTACTGCCTGTCCTGTTCATGTGAGCTGCCAGGGCTTACTGCCTGTCCTGTTCATGTGAGCTGCCAGGGCTTACTGCCTGTCCTGTTCATGTGAGCTGCCAGGGCTTACTGCCTGTCCTGTTCATGGGAGGTAGACATAATAGATCTCTCTCGCTCTGACTCTTTCCCTCTCAATCTCACTCTTTCCCTCTCTCTCTCTCTGTCTCTCTCTCTCTCTGTTCCTTTCCGTCTCTCTCTCTCCCCCCTCTCTCTCTCAGTTTCTCTATCTCTGTCTGTCTCTTTCCTTCTCTCTCACTCTCTTTCTATCTCTCTCTCTCTCACTCCCTCTCCCTCTCTCTTTCTCTTTTCTCTCTCTCCCTCTCTCTTGCCCTCTCCCTCTCCCTCTCTATCTCTCTAAGTAAATATTACCTCAGTCCTATCCCTTGATGAGTAATATTTATTGGTATAATTAAACAACATCTAAGGCAAAATATTTTACTGCCTAAAATGTGTAATGACACCGGCAAACTAATTAACTTTATCTAATGATGAAATTACCAAATATGAAGTTTCATATGAATCATTTTAGCATATAAATACAAATGTATTCGCTTGCAAATTGTGTCATTTGAAATTTACACTCATACATCTGAAGGTTACTCAAACATATTATTTTCAGCCAAATATCTCTAGTGATCTCATTATCTTGAAAAAATGTAGTAAGCTCTTTTGTAATTTATTCATTTCTTATTTGAATTGCTAATGCGGGACAATAATAAATTGTGGTGTTAATATGTAATTATCTTGACATTGTGATCAAAAGCTATAATTTACAAAGAGCATTAGTTAAATATTAATGATTATTTTTAGCACTTGCTGCACTGTAAAACATTGCTTCTAAGGTCCTTACAGACTTTGAATATTGAGCACATGAAAATGGCCTGTTGATCTGTTCTGATGCTTTGAACTGTTTGATTGCATGTTTTAATCTCTTGGTCATTGAATTGCGGTCCTTGTTCATCTCTGAAATAGCCGCTGACATTGAATGCAATGCTCGGTAATCAGCTGAATTTGAGCCTGGTGAAAAGTACTGTTTTTCGAAAGACCCTGGATCATGAATGAAGCCTTGGGTAGCGTTTAAAAGCGTCCTGCCAGTGCCTACAGGCTTGAGACACTTGTGGGACCCCAGGCTGTCGAGGAATCTCAGTGAATGGGCTTAGTGGAGCATTAAAAAAGAACTATTGTTCTTTGTTATGCATATGTGTTAATATCTCACGACAGAAAAAATGAGAAGTTCCTTGGTCAGCGTTTTTGCACGCCATTTATAGGAGTAAAATAATAACGCATCTGCAAGCGCCTCATTCATTTTATACCGGAACCGTGCTGGCGTATACTACACAATATTGTGTAATGACGCATGAAGTGTTCCGTAAGCGGTGGGTATAAAACGGAATTAGATTTGACAGATCGGCATTACGTAGAATGACCGACAGATGCCTTTGCCTTCTCAGGAATCCAGATCGGAATAAACGGGGTCGAATCATGATCCCATCATCGCTCTGTGATTCCGCTTCTCGGTTGCGTGGTGTAGTGATCATTATTACGCAATCCGCAGAGAATTCCGGATTTATTCATTTAAGGAACATTTGGCAGAGCAGCAGTATTCACGCTGCTCATCGCAAAAACCTGTACGTATAAATACTGTATGCTGGAAATGGTACAGTACGCCCCCCTTTACCTTCCCCCCGCTGAGTAATTTAGATGGAAGCTTCCGGAAGAGTCACAATAAGGCACGAATGAACAGTGCATTTAAATGTACAGGTACTGTAGCCAGTGTGGTTTGTTTTCTGAGCTGCGATGTGCTTTGGAAATGAAGACATTTCAGAGGGGAAGGTGATGAGTTGAAGGGGTGAAAAAAAATATATACTGGTTTCAAGGATCGACTAAAAGACATTTTAAAGAAAAATGTGGAGACAGAACGGCAGTGTCCTACCTGGGAATTGAACCTGCGGACTTTAGGTTACAAGACAAACTCCTTACCCATTATACTACACTGCCACCCATAACAGTCTCGCAGCATTGTCTCTATGGGTACATTCCAAACTTGAAAGGCGCTGTGGGCAGTGAGCATGTATGCCTACTCCTGTCACAGTTCACAGTCATATTCCTACAAAAAAAAAAAAGCACACAGAAATGATTGTGCGCATAGTTTCTGGCTCGCTAGACTCTTTGAACAGATCTTCACAAAGCAGCGTGTTGATAAATCTCCTGCCATCTGTTTAAATTGTGACGCCGGCTGAATTTAGATTGAAATTAATGTCGCTCGCAAAATGGCCGCTTGCGGCGGCTGCAGCAGGTGTGTGTGTGTGTGTGTGTGTGTGTGTGTGTGTGATAATCCTGACACCCTGGACATGGAGCACCCCGGATCCTGCTCACACGAATGTGTGTGTTTTTAGGCGGAGAAAGACGGAGAAAAAAAAGAAATCTCCACATTTCAGGCGTGACCCCAGGTCGATATGTGAAGCATCTCGTGGGGTCGGCGTGTCAGACTCAAACGGGCCCCTGGATGGGCTTCATTATGTCGTCTCTTAACTGAAGGCACGGAGGGGGGGCCCGGGGGTCAACCATTCAGCGTTCTATTTATATGCTCTCCTGTGGCCCCCACCTCATTAAAAGCATCTGCACAGGTCTGTGAATAATTCTGTTCCAGCGGCAGCAGCACCAGCAGCGGCAACAGCAGTAGCAGCAGCAGCAGCAGTAGCAGCAGCAGCAGCAGCAGCAGTAGCAGTAGCAGCAGCAGCAGCAGCAGCAGTAGCAGCAGCAGTAGCAGCAGTAGCAGCAGCAGCAGCAGTAGCAGCAGCAGCAGCAGCAGAACCAGCAGCAGCAGCAGCAGCAGCAGCAGCAGCAGCAGTAGCACCAGCAGCAGCAGCAGCAGCAGCAGCAGCAGCAGCAGCAGCAGCAGCAGCATCAGCAGTAGCAGCAGCAGCAGCAGCAGCAGCAGCAGCAGCAGCAGTAGCAGCAGCAGCGTGTCACTTTGCTCTGCAGACCAGTTTCACCAGCTTACAGTGCTTCACAAAAAAAAACTTTACAAACAGTATGCCGATCTTGTGTGAATGCAAACACGCAAAAGACACCGCGCGGTCACACGCTTTGCACATTCGGATCACGTGCTTAACGAAATTACGGGATAAACATGGCGGTAAGTCAACCGTAAAATTGAACTTTCGGTCCCAGGACAGGTCTCCTTTTCCTTCTTCTCCTTCTTCTTCTTTTTTCTTTTCAAATGAAACAAATTAAATCCGTTTCGAGGTGCTTTCTTTGCAAAAAAAGGAAACCAGAGAAAAGCTTAATCTGCTCACACGTGGCACAGCCAGCCAGTGTATTGGCAGGTGTTGTATGGGAAGGATTGAGCTCCAAAGGCACGCTCTTTTTATCAGTAAATGGTGAGGGGATTTGGGGATAAGAGAATTCTGAAAAACCTCATCTCGAACCCTGCCCTGCTGACATGCCAATCAGCTCAAATTGCCAGTTTTTTTTTCCCTCTCCTCAACTGTTGGTTTTCCTCTTCATCTCATAAGCAACTAGCTCAGTATCAGTCTGTATAAAAACTGTGGGAAAGAATATGGTATTTTACCTAATATTTCCCTCTCAATATTTCATCCACCTTTGAAAAGCAAAATATATCTGTAATTTTCTCTCAAGAATATTAGATGTCTACAGTGCTATTATAAACTAATTAATGTAATTATTTACTGTGTACCATAGGGACACGGTCAAGGTAACCAAAATTACCAGGAATTACCCGTTTGGTTACAGTGCTGCTGGAGGGATTTCTCATTGCTTGCTTTTGCAGTCTCCCATTGATAATGCATGGTGTTTAAATGAATAATTAATCATGTCCCTGATTAATTATTTTGATTGTTTGGTAGCTCTGATTTTGAGTGTAATATTAATTTCTAGGGTAATTGCATTATTCTGCAATCAAAGCATGTACTTTAAAAGACAGTAGTGGTTTAACCCTGCGTGTGGAACATTAACTGTTACAGCTTTCATGACCAGGCAGGAGTATAAAAGTGCAGACAGGCAGGCAGGCAGGCAGACAGGCAGACAGACAGACAAATAGACTGACAGGCAGGCAGGCAGGCAGACAGGCAGACAGACAGACAAATAGACTGACAGGCAGGCAGGCAGGCAGGCAGACTGGCAGACAGTCAGGTAGACAGACATGCAGGCAGGCAGGCAGACAGACAGGCTGACAGACAGACAGAGAGACAGGCTGACAGATACACAGGCAGGCAGGCGAACAGACAGGCAGGCAGACAGACAGACTGGCAGACAGACAGATGGGTAGACAGACAGATAGACAGACAAACAGGTAGACAGATAGGCAGACAGACAGGCAGACTGGCAGACAGACAGACAGACAGGCAGGCAGACAGACAGACAGGCAGACAGACAGATAGACAGGTAGACAGGCAGGCAGACAGACAGACAGACAGACAGACAGACAGACCTCCCACTGACAGTTTAAATTTCACAGTTGAAACAGCTCCATGAGGCAGCTGGCATCGCTGCCAGTGCTGCTGATGAGGAGCTGCCAGCTGCGTGAGCGGCGCTCCCTGGGTAATATCCTCCCAAATGTGCGAGTTACAGCTCAATCTTCAGCCAATGAGCTCAGCGGTGGGTCTCACGCGCGCGCCTGTGCCCCGCGTCTGTCGTCACGCTCCATCGGATCAGCCTCAGATGTTCCGTCCTTTTTGTTGCCGTGGCGCCCGGCGTGCTGTGCTGCGTGCTTTAACGCTCGTGAGAACGGAACCGGGATGAGTGAGGGGGAACAAGCGGGGGGGAACGAGCGGGGGGGATCTGAGGAGTAAACCCAAAAACGCGCCGGAGCGTTTATCACGTGAGGCGGTCGGATTTCACCGAAGACGGCGGACCTGACCGACTTCGCGACACGGCTCGGCTGGTACTGCTAATAAAATTGCAACAGGTGGCTGTTGTGCCTTGTACATCGAGTGGGAACACTAAACAGGAAAGCCACTGCAACCTTTCCTTCTACTGTATTTCATGTGTCACTCGACAGTTGGAAATAGTGATTTCAATGATCTCCCGCCCTTTTTTTACCCAGCTCAGCAGTGGCACAACCCTTTACATTTTACATTACAGGCGTTTAGCAGACACTCTTATCCAGAGCGACTTACACAAATTGTTTTTTTTTTTTGTCTTTTCTTTACATAGCATGTAACATTACATTACATAGCCCATCTAATGATTTTCTTATTGCCCCCCCAATTACCCCAATTGCCCCCACCCCTGCCCCTAGGCCATCATGGCGCAGCTGCCCCAGGAGGAGAAGGCGAAGATCGCCGAGCAGGTGGAGAGCTTCCGGCAGGAGAAGTGCAAGCTGGACGCCGAGGTGGCCAAGTGGGACGACAGTGGCAATGACATCATCGTGCTGTCCAAGCAGATGTGCATGATCATGATGGAGATGACTGACTTCACCAGGTAGGTCCTGTACGGCATGGCAGGCGGGCGAGCTCCGAGCCTGACTCCCTGAGGGGGTGAAAAAAGGCAGAACTAAACGATCCCTCCAGCTACTGTGGGATTTCTGAAAAGGCCATTCTTCCTGATGTCATTGTTAAATGCGTTTTTTTTTTCAGTTTGAGAGTTTCCTGGAAGAAAGTTCTAGTCATCTAGTCCTTGAATGGAGCATCAAGCAGAGCTTGCCCAGATAGTATTAGCCCTCACACTGTCCTTCTGAACTCTACAAACCAACCGCCAAATTAACATTTAATTTTAAGGTCTTGTGGTCCTATTAAAAATATGTTTCAAAATTGTATTTTTTAAAAATGTTTTCCTCTCAAGCCTTCAAATCCCATTGGCTTTCAAGTGCACTGCAGTTTGATTAATAGTTTCATTGTCCATTAATTTTGTATTATTACATAAAACTATATCACATCATTATTGTTTCTACAATAAGGGAATTAACTACAGTATAATCCTACAGCAATATTCCTTTGTCAAAACATTATTAAAAAGACAGTCAGGTGTACTATAAACAGCAAAGATTAAACTTTTTTGGTCCCTCTCACCCACACCAACTGTTCTAGCCTAGGAAAACACCGAACAATTCTGTGCCGCTCTTGAGTAAAGTTCACCGCGCAAACTTTTCATTATTAATAAACTGGGTCATTGTGCTCCAGCGCAAAAAAAAAAAAAAAAAATACGGAGAAAGAAACTGTGGAGGCTAATTTGTTTTCCCGCGCTTCGCAGAGGTAAAGGGCCCCTGAAGAACTCCTCAGATGTGATTAATGCAGCCAAGAAGATCGCTGAGGCGGGGTCCAGAATGGACAAGCTCGCACGCGCCGTCGCCGATCAGGTACGGCGCCATCTAGCTGCAGACGTCGTCCCCCAGATGGCGGGATCGTCCATGCGAGTTTGCCTTTAATGCAATGAGGGGGGCCTTCTGCGGGGGTAGGGGGTGGGGGGGGGGCACAATAATACTTAGCGGAGTAGTTTCAGAACGTGCTGACGGACAATTTTCAATATCCGATCGATTGATGCAACACTCAGAAAATGTATCTCAGATGTGGGAGTTGGGCGGGGTGGGGGGGGGGGGTGCTGGTGTCGTGGGTGGAGATATTAATTTTCAGCAATCCTATTTCTTAGATGGAACAACACCAGCAGTGTTCCAGATACTGTAATATAATGACAATAAGGAGTAGCCTCATTATTTTACTAATGCTTATTTAATGCTGTGAATCCCATTCGCCCCGAAAGTGTGGAAGTGACCCAAGACCCCTCGGGTACATTCTCAAAAGCGTCCACAGTGGCACCCGTGAAAGAATTTAATACGCAGCCGCATATTTCCTCATTGCGGTTTCTAAACAGGAAGTCAGTGAGCCTGGGAAAATGTTTGGGCTGTCAAAAAGCTCAGCAGCAGTAGCTTGACTGCCGTGCTCAAAGTGCTTCAAGCTTTTGAATTTCTCTCTAATTCGCCGTGGCCTAGGTGGTTTCTTTTGTCAGGTAACAAGGTTGGAGTGCGTCTGTGTTTCTTTTTCAGACAGGATTCGTGTTTTCAGAGACGCTCCACTCTGTGGAAGCGTCCTGAATGACTCCGGTTATCTTTTCTCTGCTCTGTAGTTCAGCGGAACTGCGTTTTAACTCTAACAAGGCTATTGCATTTTGCTGGAGCACTCTCAAATGCGCCGTCAGGCGGAGACACGGATCTTTGTATGTGTCTTACGTGTACGTGTGTTAGTCTGTATGACAGAGCTCTGGCTGTTGTGTGAATTGTCCGTGATGACTGTTGACCGTCTGACTGTACAGATAAAAACTCTGTGCATATTTCTGTACAGTGAATTTCTTCTGTGTGCTCTCTCACTGCTAAGGCAAACGAGTGTAGATTCTGTGAAGTGAAGACAGGCGTCCTTACCGCAATATCTCTTTAATTGCTTGCCCACATCCATGAAGCCCATCTACTGTGTCGGCTTCTACATACTTTGGGAGTTATGTTTTTTTTTTTTTTTTAAGTTTTCTTGTTTTCACACAGATCATGTATGCGTACCCCGTGAGGGTAAGGCACACAGGGAGAACACAGTGTCCCTCAGGCCAAAGACCTTCGCTATGTTGACCAGTCAGCCAAATGCCACTCAGTTTAAAATGGCTGCCGTAAATGTTAACATTCTACAGCTGTACTCTGGACAGAACGCCTTGTCACTAGTTCTTTTAAGGTTAACACTGGAGTGCTTGGTCCTTTCATTGTATTGTTTTTAAGGGGAGGCCTAGTGAATTACAGTGTGAGTAGACTTGCAATTTACGAAATGTATTTTCCATTATTTCACAGTACAGACTGTTCACCCTGTACTTTGAGAACATACTTGACCTGGGTGTCCAATCTTATCTGAAAGGGCCAGTGTGGGTGCAGGTTTTTCTTTTAGCCTGACACTAAGACACCTGATTCTAATTATCGATGTCTTGATTGAAGTTAATCAGTTGAATTAGGTGTCGTAGTACTGGGCTAAAGCAGAAAGAAAAATCTTGGATAAGATTGCCCCCCCCCACCCCCACCCTGTACTGTTCCTATTAGGAAGTAAGTTAAAATTTCCACATTTTTTCCTTTTTTTTCTACGAGGATATTATATTGCTTTACATTCATCATTTAGCAGATGCTCTCGTGCAGAACGATCATGCGTGGATTCACCGTGGAGTTACAGCAGCAGCAGTTCCAGACCCAAATAATAAAATAAAAAAACATTCTCAGACCAGGGAATGCACAGTATATGTAACAGCATATCGTATAAATGATTAGAATCACAAATCTGGATCCCATTGCTTTAAGCTACGAAGTGTAAGGTATAGCACAGCAGAGATAGGCATTGTGTGTAAAACTTAAGGGATGGAAATAAAATATGTTTAGGGGTTATTCCCTCCTGTGTCGTGTCCCAACAGAATGGTAGGGTCTGATTTTGTTGGAATCCGGGGGATAGAACTCAGCCGAAGTCCGTCCTCAGCAGGCAATTGTCCATACTGTTTATTTACATCTGGAGGAAATCTGCTGAATAAATGGCCTATTACCCGTAGATATAAAAGGCAATGAGAATGTAATCTGTGTGCATGAAAACAGCCTGCCAGAGGCAGAGGAACAAATTGTTTTGGGTGTGGAAATTAAAGAATAAAAGTTTTATTTTTTTTATGTTTTTGTTTTTTGCGATCCGCATGCATTTGTCAATTCCGTGAGGTTGTTGCCCGGGGTGTATTTTACCTGCTGTAACAGCTGTGTGAAAGGCACTGTAGCGTAAAAAAGAGATGTTTTGGGATGTGAAGCAGTGATTGCGCTTCTGTATTCATGAGCTGTGGATTCTGGATCGTACTCAAACTGCGGAGGTAACCTTGACGAGGCGATTCGCTGAAAGAGAGAGGCGCCAAAAAGTTGATGAGGGAGGGGGGGGGGGGGGGGAGGCGGGGGGGGGGGGGGGGGGCAGGCGGGGCCGGGCGGGGGTGAGGTAGGCTCAAATGCCAAAGGACACAATCCATCAGATTACCAGAATAAGGGCACAATCTGTGAGGTTGCAGACGCATCATTTGATATGTGTTAAACTGATCAAGTGAGTGGTAAGTACTTTATGGGGGTTGTCTTTACCGTAAACTGACAGACATAAATAGCCATTGCGAAGGTCACACACACTCACTCCACAGCCTGAATGTTAAAATTGAGTTTTGTCATACAGAACATGTCATCGACCTATAGAAAAACCTGGCTGAGAAGAAATGCTACAACTTTCTAAGTTTAAAACTAATTTTGTCTGTTGATTGCGTCACTTCCAGGTACATACGTTCGAAAACATTATTTGTTGACATGCATCATACAGTGGAATGGTTCATTCGATCAGGCATCCCAGCATGCAGCTGGTATATTTGGTACCTTAAACATTTACCCAGACATGGCCATTCCTGTTTTAGGCCTAAAGCGAGAGGAACTGGATCACCTCACGAGAACTTGGAGCCGAAGACGCAAAAGTTCCAACCTGAATGAAGTCACTCTGCAAAATTGGACTCGTTTTCTGTGTGTATGTATAGGGGATCAGTTGACCATGTCAGTTCACCACCCCAGTTCTCAGGGAAATGTTCAGAGAAGTAGGTAAAATGCACGTCCATTTTAAAACGCGGTCTTGTATCACTGTGAGAAAGTAAGCTCGTAGTCCGGATTCAGAATGAGGTGTAGCCTGCTGTGGAGTGGTGTCAGTGTCCATCCATCCATTATTTATGTTCACTTATTCCTGGTCAGGGTTGCAGGAGGTGCTGGAGCCTATCCCAGCATGCACTGGGCGAGAGGCAGAAATACACCCTAGACAATTTGCCAGTTTATCGCAGGGCACCCACACCATTGAGTTATGTCAACATAAAATTTATTTTTTTTGCTACCTGTGTCTCTTAACAGGATTGACCAAATCTGGATGACTAAAGCAAATTCTGTTGAGGCTCAGAGGTGTTTTGAGAAAAGTTTTCCACTTTTAATTAACTTTGAGAGTTGTTGCTGCAAGATAATTACTTTTTACCATATAGTCATTACAGAGCAATTTAAAAGCCTTTTCCTGTGCACTGCTTTACTTACTGTTTTGGAAGTTACTAACTATTAGATGCTGTACTGTATTTATCGTAAAGCTGATTAATTCTGGCTGCATACTAAACAGGTTATTTATTTATCTATTTATTTATTGTGGAATTGATATTGTCATTGTGGTTGCAAACTGGGAGGTATCTCTTTCAAGTATTCATGGCATGCTTGGCTGTGGTTAGCAAAGATACTTGGCTAATATTCTACGTTTGTTTGGCGGCTAGCTGGCTAACTGCTAGTTAAGCGAAGGTGGACTGAGTTGTTTATGGTGGTTTCCTAGCAACCAAGTCAATGATTCTGCAGTCAGCAGTACAAATGGATCATCTCTCATATTGTTATTCCTTCGGCTCTTTCCAGAGTAATCCTCACTTGTGAAAATATTGCAGCTATTTTATGATCTTTTTAATTCCGCTTGTGATCTGTGTCATTGTAGTGACGCATGTAACTTAATTAATTGCTGATGTCAAGCCAACTGTGGCACTATTAGAAAAATAATAATGTTGTACCTGAACTTGAATGTGAGTAGAAGAAAAAATGTTTTGATATAGCTGCATTTCTTATTATCAGCAGTGATTCAGAATTCAAATAAAGCGAACTGATATAAATAGATACAATATTTATCATGAAGTCTACTGCGGGGAAGCTTTGGAAATAATTTCATTCACAGTCCAGATACAACAGATTGGAGTTTGAACTGCGGAAAACAAAAGATTGGAGTTACATTTCTGAAATAATTGACGTCATTGTTGTTCAGAAAAAGTACTCTTTTTGTTTGTGTGGGAAGTGAAAGCCCTTCATTTGACTTGAATAAAACTCTTTTCCCATTTTACTTTTGGAAAGGGAGAGGAAAACAAAGATTGCGTTGAGTTTTTCACCTTTTGTGGATTTGTTTATTTTCATTAATGAAACTGTATGGTCTTTGTCTAGGAGGGGGTTGAGATAGCTTTTTCCAAGATGTCAAAGGTGGGTGTCTAACATCGGCATTATGTTTAATATTGGTTGTTTGTCCCAGGAAAAGCCGTATGTGTATGTTTGAGTAGTCTCGCATAGCCAGACCTATCTCCACACTTCATTTCAGCGTTGGAGAAAGGTCTGGCTCAACCCATTATCATTCCGGTATAGGCGAAAAAAAACTCTCTGGCTTGTTTGTATTTCTTTAAACCAAACACAATCGTCTTGGGCGGCGCTAAGAACCAGGGTGCAGCGACGGTGCCCTTGCAAAAAAGGTAACACGCAGGTAGCGGAAGGGGAGGAGAATTCCGACTGAAATAGTCGGCCAATGGCAGGACTTATTACCCACAGTCTATATCCTGTGAGTCAGACTAGTGTCTGAGCTTCTGATTGGCTGCGGCTCTGTTTAATCCAGACGCTCTTTCCCTTCCAGTGCCCTGATTCGGCCTGCAAGCAGGATCTGCTGGCCTACCTGCAGAGGATCGCGCTCTACTGCCACCAGCTCAACATCTGCAGCAAGGTGAAGGCCGAGGTGCAGAACCTGGGGGGGGAGCTGATCGTTTCGGGGGTGAGTCTCCGTTCTCCCTCTTCCTGCCGCATTACATCACATCACATTTATTTAGCAGACGCTTTTATCAAAAGGCGACGTACAAAAAGTGCACGTCATGGTCATTGGAACAACATACGGCTTCTGCCTTTGCTCTCTTCCCTCGTTATACAATTCAGAAAACAATCTAATTGAAGGCATTCAAACAAAAGACCAACCTTCTAATCAGAAATCAATTGGACATCGACCCTCCAGGCTGGTTACTGCACTTACCCCTGCCAAATCCATGGCAAACCGACTGCAAATATATATTTTTTGAACACCACGGAAAAGGGAATATACAGCTGTGTCCCCTTATCATATTATGCATACATGCCTTCAGCCCAGTTAAATAATCTTTTTTTGTTACTTTATTAGTAAAGAACAGAATGTTATGTTTTATAGACTTGCTAGTTTATACCTAAGCACATACAGATGAGTGTTACCTTATTATAGACCATATTTACCTTGTTGAGTGACAACGTAGCAGCCTGCTGGAGAGAAATTATATTTAAGCGATGTCTGAAAAGCCATAACCTTTGGAATTTATCCAGGTGTATTGATGCTCATTTTCTTCCCTAATACAATATTCTCTCATGGCCTACATGGACACGGGAGCACAGAAAATTAGCGACCCTGTAAATCTGCTTATGCATCTCCTGCTGAGTCATAACCATAGAAATAATTGAATTTTCCTGGATGATTGTATTTTTGCTTTCGCGTTATTGTACCCCTAAGACTGAGACTGCACAGCAAAGTTCAGAGATTGCACCACATGTGGGAGGCAATCCGTGTATACATACAATGTTCACATTTCTGAAATGTTGGATATGTGCGCAGTGTTGCTGGTTGGTTGTGGGTTAGTCGTGGAACATCCGTTTTTGCAGATTTATTTGTTTATTTATTTTTTTTATCACATCAGCAAGTCCGTGGGAGAAAGAGAAAGGAAAAGCAGACGTTGGTTTACAGAGAGCCTGGAGAAATATAAAACCCTCTGGTGTTTAAGGAATCACAGCGCATTTCAAGAGGAGACTCCAGTCTGAGTGGAATTGTGATGTGCTCTGAGAACCGCAGCTTATGTTTGCCTGCTCTGCAGTCACGGATCGTCTTTTATTTTTTATTTTTTGTTTTATTTGACTGAGGAAAGACAAGCGAGCGCATATGGTGATGAGACAATGGAAACGTGATGAAAGTAAATGAACTTCCGCAGTGAAAAGATAGGAGTTGTCATTCATTTGGAGGAACAGGAGGCCCCTGTCATAAAACCGATATTCTCTCATTTACCTATTTGTCTGTTACCATTGTGTGAAGCATTAAAATACGCACAATGAGTCTCAAGGTCTGCGTAATGCATACCCCGATCTGTCAGGATCAACGCTGCATTTCTTACACCGATGCGCAACAGTGCTAACAAAATGGCCGACGTTAGCCTCCCTCGGCCTGGTAAACCGCACTTCTCGAGTTCTCTCAGAAGTTGCTCCGAGGTGTGTGTGCAGTTCTTCCCCTGTGTAAATTCAACAGGGATAGCACTCCCAGCCTTATTTCATGCCAGACGTGCCGGTTTCAGGGACTTGAGAGGGAGGTTTATCTGTGCCGGGGTGGAGCACTCTAAGTCACCCCTTGTAAATTAGCCAAATTGAACCAAGGCACACAGTTGCCAGACACATAGCTCTGTTTTTTTTTCCCCATAGCTTGAGGAAACATAATTGACCCTGTGCCACAGTGCTAATTCAAGAACATCTTGCGGTAGAGAAACCTTTAAACATTGTTCTCATCTGACGCACACGCACACACACACAGAAAACCACCAGGGGCTTCATTAAACTTATTTGAGTCACTTCCGCATAGACCAAGACGCCCAGCAGGTTTGTTTTTTTAATTTTTATTTTTGTATTGCTCTAGCTTTTGAGTTTAGAGACCCTGAGTGTTCAGATCCACGGTGACATATTTCCACAGTGTTCCGAGAGCCTGTAGTTATTTAAATGAATTCAGAGATGAGTGGGTGCGATTTCAGCAGAACACCGCCATCTTACCACTTCTGCCATTTTCACCTCTGCTTTTAAATGAACAAAACGTTAGCCTTTCTCCTGCTTAGGTCCTGCTATAGGAACATTTTCACCATCCTTCGTGATTGCATTAGGAGAGCACTGTTGCCATTAATTTCTGCAATCTGCACACAGCTGAGTGAATTCTGGACTAAGAAAGCTAGCTCTTGCTACTAACACATTCAGTGTTCCGTGAATAAAGCTCACAAAGACTTCATATTCAAAATGACTGAAACCTTTTTGAGGAGCAAGTCCAGTCCATCTAAGATTCTACTGTGAAATCTCAAATAACCAAAAGCATTCTCCAATACCAAAACTTTTTTTTTTTCTGATGGTTTGGGAGATAGCTGGTTCTCATTTATTTCCTATTCTGCTTGTGTTTGTTCAGTGCTACATTGATCCAGTTTGGTCTGTACAAGAATAACAGCCTTAGGGAAAGTTGCCCTCTTGTGTAGGTTCAAATATGTTGCCAATCCTGTGTGAGAACGGCAGAATAATTGCATTTGTGGAGAGACACCATTTGGATGAATTCACCTGTGATTCCTGTAAGATGAAGGAGCTTCTGGAGAACTAAAGTGTTGATCTTTAATAATGGATTTCTAATTTTCCAATATCTGATTGTTAGGCAGTTTAGGGAGATATGCCTATATGCCACAGAGATTCTGAGATCTGGAACTCCTGTCTGTGGACTGCTCTCCAAATCAAACCACAAATTTTTTATCGGATTCTGGAAATTGATTGGTTGTGATGGATTTGGTTAAAATGATAAAATACCAGTCAAGGGTCGGTATTCAGATAACTGACAACAGTTATCAAAAAATGTTATCAGTTATCTGTGAAATAAAGCAATTATCATTGCTTTATTTCACACAAACATACCTAACTCCTTGATGGAGTCCTGACATTTTCAAAACGACAGGAGTGAGAAGGAAAAGTAAAAAAAAAAGAAAATGCTGCATAAGGTCACATGATCAACGAGCAGATGAAGGAGAACCAGGCAATACGAACGACAGGGAGGTACAGAGCTCTCTTTTGTCATCACTACTGCAGGAGCCCAGAAAAGTCACTCCCTCTTCATATCACGAGTGTGTCCCCTCTCCATATTTCATCCACACAAGTGCCTTTTTCTTTCCGTTCCACGGAGTACGGTTACAACATGATATTCGGTTCAGGAATATAGAAAGTGAAAGAACTGTTTGTCAACCTAACAGGAGAAATAAACAATGATGTACAGTATTGAACTCTCTACCTCCCCCATTGGGCTCTGCTTTTGTCTATTTAGGATGACATTCTCGTTTTTGTGACCTTTAAGACTACATCCTCTGCTTGTGGCTTATGGAAGACATAACTAATATTGTGTGAATTACGGCGTGTGGTCGCACTGCTTTCGGTGTGGAATCGCGCGATCGTATCGCGGCTTCGCAGGATTGTTGGGCATATTTATTTCAATCCCATCAGGCTCTATTCTCAGGCCCGATTTCTGTCATCCGATTCAAAGTGCCTGATGTATGCTTCCGAATCAAATGCAGTTGTAGGAGATTCATTGCACTGCATCAATCACACAAACAGATGACAGACTATTTCTTTTCCAGCCTCTTTAAATGTGGGAGAGGTTTTGAATGATGTTGCAGCTGCATTGCCAACAGGAAAACAAGTATCAAAGTTACATGTACAAAGTATTATTGTTATTATTATTATTATTATTATTGTTATTATTATTATTATATTTTAACGTCTGTGATACTCACTGTGATAAAATGCTGGGCTATAACCTAGAAATCCAGAAGAAAAGTGTACAAAAGTGAAGAGACATCCAATAGCAAGGGAAATATATACAGTACAGTACATAAGTGTGGCAGGAATGTATTTATGAGGATGCTGCTTGTATCAGCGCTAGTGACCCTGTCTGCATTTACAGGGTGAATTTGTGATTAAAATAAGCACTGCAGCATGTACAAACAGCCCAGGTGGTGACTTCACCTCGTTAGCTGCCTTCACAAAACGGGTAAAGAAAAGAAAAGAAAAAGCAGGCTTCCCGGCGTTCTCACACCAGGATGATCTCTCCAAGGGTGGAGGTAACGAGCCAGGAAACGTGTCAGCGACACTCCCACAATCCCCCTCTTCGAGCCGTCTTTAAGTGCCTCGCTTCTGAATCACGGTGACTTTTGAAAAAAGTCTCTGCCGATTTGAGGGGGGGTGGGGGGGATGGGGTGGGAGGGACGCCGTAACTGGGACGTTTTCCTGTGTCCCACTGATTGCAGTGACACGGCTCTCTGTGAGCTTTGACTTAATGCGACTAATTGCCAGAAAAACAGCGTGATCCGGGTCACACCGCGTCGCTATAATGGCCAGAAGCGGTGCGTTTTCTAAAAAACGCTGCCTAACAGGATTTGGCAGCTCCAAGAAGCAATTAACTGCAAATTGTTGTTGCCTATTTTCCCACTCAGGATTACTGATGTGTGTTCCAGGTATATTTATTTAGTTTTTTTCCCCCACATAATCACAGTTTAGATCAAACTTTGGTATAGACTGATAAGCTTGTTCATTTCAACTTCATGAGTTGGTATGAGCATGTATGCCCACACGCACACACAAACAGACACATAGACACTAACGCACACAGGCACACACACACACACACACACACACACACACCAGACCACACACACACACGCTTTGTTGATGAGATTCCAATTTCCACTCGTCTGTGAAGGTGAAATAATATGTATGATTTGTTTTTTCTAAAGCATTTTATCAGTAATGACTGATAAATGAGAATTTCAGACTGTATTTGATGAGATACTGTAGGTTCCCTCATTATCACATTAAAGAGGCCTTCATTTTTAATATCAGCAATTAGTACTGGCATTTAGCATTAACTGCCTCTGCGATGGTTCACTGGTTTCGGCTGGGACCAATAGGGGGCCAGCATATACTATAAGAACCTACGTGAACAGTTTTCTTTCACTTTTTATAATCATCACATCTGTTAGTAGTCGTCCCTCAAATCAGATTAGAGACGATATTGAAAAACTGAATGAACTCCAATATGATTATTTGTTTATTGTATTAATAGTCATTCAGAAAAAAATTAATTCTAAAAAAGGTATTATTAAGTTTTGTGCTGTATAATTATGACGGTCTTTGATAAAATCATTGACAATGGTTGTTGATGAATTGCATGATGACAGTGTAAACAAGTTTTCACAGGCATTAAGTTTCTTTTATTTAGACAATAGTAAATGTATTGAATAAATATAACGACAATGATGTTTGGTAGGCTGTAGTTTTGATTTGATATCACACTTGACTTGGAAAATGTAATTGAAAGAGTCTCTTTGTGTACAAAATTAGCTCATTTCCCTCCCAAGCTGTTTTAAACCCCATGGTAAAGAATGTTGGTCGAATTGGGCAGTTATTTTCTTTTTAAATAATAGTTTAAATTAGCATCTGTAGTTCGACATTCCCTGGTCCACATACACAAAAACAAAATTCTTCAAAATAAAAACAAAAGAATGGGTCATACCCAATAATATGGCTCCTGGTTTAATGTGGAGTCTGTGGTGTTGTTTAAAACAAGGTTTGCCTGATGCCTTCCAGTCTTTACAGTGCAGGCATTGAACAAAAGAATAGAATACAATAGAATAGGGTAGGATGGAACAGAATAGAATAGAAGAGCATAGATTGGAGTAGAATAGAGTAGGGTAGTATTGGATGGAATAGAATAGAGTAGGACAGACTAAGATGGAATAGAATTGGATAGAATAGAATAGAGTAAGATAGGCTAGGATGGAATAGAACTGCATGGAATACAATAGAATGGAGTAGGATAGGCTAGGATGGTATGGAATTGGATGGAATAGAATAGGATAGAATAGAACAGTATTCTTCATCCCGTCCCTTATCCCCCACCAGCTGGACAGCGCCACGTCCCTCATCCAGGCCGCTAAGAACCTGATGAACGCGGTGGTGCTGACGGTGAAAGCGTCCTACGTGGCCTCCACCAAGTACCAGAAGGTGTACGGCACGGCAGCCGTCAACTCGCCCGTGGTGTCCTGGCGCATGAAGGCCCCCGAAAAGAAGCCCCTGGTCAAGAGGGAGAAGCCCGAGGAGTGCCAGACGCGGGTTCGACGGGGGTCCCAGAAGAAGCACATCTCCCCCGTCCAGGCGCTGAGCGAATTCAAGGCCATGGACTCCTTTTAATCTTTGACAAATGACCTTTTTTTCCCCCTGTTTATTTTCCACCTTTCCTTTCTCTCCAATTTATTTTGTGGGATAACAGAATTTGCCTGTGTCGATAAATGAAGGATAGTAATGCCACTTATAGTTATATATGAAGCGAAAATACTGCACCATCTCTGGGTCAGGCAGTCAAGAACAGCCAATGAGCTCCCATTGTTGGTTATGCTGACTTAACCCTATCAGTACCAAAGTGTTTGTCTTGCTGTTACAAAATGAAATGGAACAAGTAAAGGAAAAAAGTTTTTTTCCCCTTTCAAGGGAGATTGGCTGGTATGTCTGATACAAGCTGACCCATAACCCCTACTGTAGGTAATGTGAATTTTGTTTACTGTGAATGTAATTAATATATTGATCTTTGAAAAAAAGAAGATAAAAGATTACTGCGCTATTATTGCAAGGATAACAATGAATTGTATTGTTGTTTGGATGTGTACAGATGGTAAATTTAGTCAAATTTAGTCTACACCTTGTCGGTTTTTAATGACAGAATCTAGCAAGGCTATTAAATTGCATCCATATTTAATTAATATTTTGACATTTACCATTGCCTGTTTGTGATATGTTTACTATTATTTTACACGTTAAACTTAGTTTGCAAGTCTTTCTTGCTCCCCCTTGCCCTTCATTGTTGTGAGAATATGGTGCTGAACTTTTGCTACATTTGCTTGATGACAAAGATGGCAGATTTTGCATCGTTTGGGGCATGGTGTAACACTTAAAAATGTAGCCGGATAAGAAGGGATCTGCGTTGTGTGGAGTGTCACACATACAGTTCCATCAAATGCACTGCTCCCTAATAAAACAGCACAACTTGGCAGCTGAGGTAGTGTGTCCTCTTTTATTTAACGTAGAACTCCAGATTATTCGCACGTTTGCACTCAGCTGAGCGGCAGGCCCCGATTGAAAGGAGTTACTGCTGACGTTGTGCTTACAACCGTACCTTTACAGGTCTGCGACCGTCTCCATTGGACAAAAAGAGGAGGCACCCTGGATTTGTGAGTTGCAAGGAGGTCAGAGGAATGTTCTAAACTGAACAGTCTAATGCTGATGTAACAATCGCCACTGGTAACTGAAAGCATTTGAGTTCTAGAACACTGACTTAGAATTTTGGAAATACATTCCAGAAAACCTACACTTCAAAGGGTTAATGCACTGCGAAAGGGACAAACTGTACTGTGTATGATGCTCATTAAGCTGTAAAGAATGGGGATGTTGAAAAACCGCTTTTGGTGTAGCATTACTGTATGAAATGTGATGCTGTAAGATTGAATCCAAGCCTGGGAACATTGAGTCTGCTCTGTGGGCTCCAGTCATGTTAACAAAAGCCAAGGCAGTCAATATGACAGTATGCTCGTTTTAATATTCTGACTGATCTGAACTGAAAAGTTACCATGCCAGAACTGTCTGTAACCAAACAGAACCCTCCGTGGAGCATTACCCTACGTTGTGTTTGAAGACTGGTGAGTCACAGGCTTGCTTTTCATAGACGTTTCAGTACAATTCCCTCGACTATGACTATGACATCATAAAAATTTGATGTTCAAATCAACGTTGTTCCCAACTCTCAAATCCCACGCTGGCAATATGGATTCACGAGGCTCCAGCTGTTATTTGAAGCTAATATCACACGCGCTCTCAAAAGAGCCCAACCACCCAACTGCCATGTGCTGATTTGCTGCCCAAATAAAATCTTGACAGCTTTAATGCTATAAAGGCATATACACATTCCACTGAATAAAACAGCTTGTAGATTTGGCTGATTGGGGCCAGCGAAAATACGGACGATCTACACTTGAGGCGACAATAACAAAATTAATAATAAAAGAGAAGAAAAAAGTCGGCTTAATGTACTGTAAGTGGAGTCCTTGAATCCTAGCCAAACAAACAAAAAGTTAATCAAGCGCCTAGCATTTCTATGCCTTGTGATAAATCAAAGTAACCACCATGCCTGTCAGACTGTGATATTATTTTCCCCCCATTTTACTCATGAATCATTAAATAGCTATAATATGTATATCATTTGGAGGTCACACTTCCTCCAGATTTTTCCTTTTTAAACATGATTTGGTCCCTGATTTAACCGCAGATGTGTAAACTGATTGAGTAAGTTAAACAATTAAATTCTCAAGAACTACAAAAAGAATGGGTACACAACAGTGTTAATTCAGCTCAGACAGTATTGGTTCAACTCTAACAGTGTTAATTCTACTCCTAACAGATACCATTTGGTACCACTCTGAAATGTGGGACCAAATCCTATCTGTTAGGAGTTGAATTAACTCTGTTAAGGGGTGAATTAACACCGTCAGAGTTGAATTAACACTGTTAATTCAGAACTGACACACTTAGCCCATTGTTGAGGATCATCCTCTTCTTCATGCTGATAAGATATACCTTCATGCAACTGCGTCTCATTTGAAAGGCACTGTTAATACCAGTTAGAGGATGGGATTAACTGGTGAAATAGCAAATTTTGTATTGACCTCTATTTTCAATTAGGTAACTGTTTTTGTCACTGTTTTTATAATATCAGGTAATCTGGTTCCTATAAAGGGCTACAGGTAGTAAGTAAGTGGTACATACCAAAATCAGTTCAGTGCTGTCACCACCAGTTCTTTAAATCATCCATCTATTTTTGTGATTGTCATCTTTATCTTATGCAGTTGTGTTCCACAATGGATTCCACCAGGTAAATTAGGGAACGTTCCTGTTGAAAATGCATTCATTCTAAAATGCTTCCTGTGAGATAATATGCGATTACCTTTCAGTGAAAAACAAATTTTCTTTCATGCCCTGTGCCTCTTTTTTCATTTTTTTCTTCTCCTTCATTTGGAGCACATGATGCTGTGGTTAAAACTTGTTTTTCAACAGGAACACTCTGTGCTAATTACGCAAACCAGTTGCTAATAATGAGTGATTAGACGCTATTATCTGCACTGGTCATGAACGTGTGTCGTTTGATGAAAGTGCCACCAACGTGAATGGTGATTTACGCAGCTTGAGCGCCTGAACCGAACTGAATCCCATGAAGTAACCATAGCGGAGCGGTGTTTTCAAGAAAAGAACACTGAGTTGTACATAGCTAGGTGGCAGAAAAGAGAAGAAATAGTGTTTGTGCAGAAGAGGAATGCCATGAAGAATGAGGTGACGAGAGAACTATTTCAGAATCGTGCACTATTTCTCTGAGAAAAGAAAAATGAAGTCAGTGAATACCCCTTTGTGCATGAGCAAGCCGGCCCTTAAGAAGTGGGTGGGAGTATCACACTATCTGGACGCTACTTAGATCTGATCAGGCTACCTCTTCAAACTGAGCCAGGAAAGAACACCAATGGCCACTTTAAAAGATGGCTGAGGCGGGCCATAATGTCTGTGGATCTGGTATCCACAGTGATGTGTGCCTGGTTTTTACTCTCTGAAGATGTTCCCTCTGTTGAAAGTCACATTACATTACATTACAGGCATTTAGCAGACGCTCTTATTCAGAGCAACTTACTCAACTTTTTTTTTTTTGCATTTTCATTTACTTTGCATGAATTTATACAGCTGGATAAATGCTGAAGCAATGCAGGCTAAGTGCCTCGCTCAAGGGTACAACAGCAGTGTCCTACCCAGGAATCAGTCCTGTGTCCTTCAGGTTACAATAGCAGTTTCTTACCCATTTTACTGCACTGTCGCCTTCTGTTGAACTGCACCATCGGCCACAAGGCCATAGGTGTTTCCAATTCATGAACTGACAAATTACGAAGGACTACTCTCATTCTCACAGTCTGCATTCAAGTACCTGAACGCATTGTGGATAAAACAGCCAGTTTGTTAAATTACATAATTATTATTTTTGATTTTCTCCTTGAGCTAATGTAGTATTTTTTCATACTATGTTTTCTACAGTACACTGAGAATTAAGTTGTATATTTTAGCCATGATAAACTGTGAAGATTGGTTTCCTGTGTGTGCATGCAAACCTGCATCTGTGTGTGTGTGTATATATTTTAATGTTTCAGCAGGACCAGAAGAAGGAACCAAAGAAACAGGATCTTAATGCTGGTAGCAGAGTATTCCTGCAACTGGTTGGTTAGGACAAAAATAACCAAAAGGTCCAAAATGCAGCTTAAAACAGATGAAGATAACACGCACACACACACACACACACACACACACACACACTTGAACATTTTGTCACAAGTACAGGGCAGCTGTGAACTGAACGTGATACACTGTTGTGGCCATCTGGAATGAGCTGACGTGTGACCGTTAGAGCTGTAATGACATCAAATTCCCATTAGAGGGCCCTAAACAAGCCGCAGAGCTTTAAGGGACCAGCGAGACTCGAGCAGCGCTTATCTTCTAAAGACTCTTGACTTCCATCCTTGAGCTTGAAGCTCTGTGACAGAGAAATCATCCACTGGGACTCAGGCGAAAATTCTGGGTAGCTGTCCAAGGTGCTGAACAGACAGCCATTGCTCAGTAGTACTGGAGTGACTCCCTTCTTGAGGCCATCTGTCCAGGCATGTGTGTGTGTGTGTGTGTGTGTGAGAGAGAGAGAGAGTGTGTGTGTGTGTGTGTGTTTAAAACTAGATGTCCTTTTTTAGTGAGTCATTTGAAAATTGAGGCCCTTGAGATTTGAGATGTAAAGTAGGGGGGGTGGGGGGGATTTTATACTCTGGAAAGACTAAATTGGCATGAACTCTCAGAAACTCTCTGAAATTTTGCAGTTGCATAAGTAGGACCAGCCTGTAAACATGGCTGTGCTGTCCAAATACGTGATATATCATGAAATAAGTAATGCATAGATAATAAAAAATGATATAAAAATAAACTTCTTGTATACATTATAAAACGGGTGCCTGGAACAGCTTTTGTTTCTGTGAGCACTGTGAGCCTGACAGTGCACATATCCAACCTTTCATTTAAAGCAGGGCTGCCCAACCCTGTTCCTGTAGATCTACCGTCCTGTATAATATCACATCAACCCTAATTTGGCACACATGATTCTAGTATTCAGCAGCTCAATGATATCTGTAGCTGTTGACTGATGTGTGCTTAGTTAGGGTTGAAGTGAGAACCTACAGGACGGTAGATCTCCAGGAACAGGGTTGGGCAGCCCTGCTTTAAATGAACCCTCTCCTTAAAAACAGGTGCCAGGGAAGGAAGGGTGGCAGCAGTTTAAGGATGCTCCGGCGGTATCTGACCACACAGCTCAGCTCAAACTGCTTACATCACTGCTGATTAATAAGGCAGTAAATGTGTCAGTGCACTAAAACGTGCTTTATCGTTCAGGAGAAAGTGCCACTGTTTTCAGTTCATTATGCCATTCATTTGAAAGTTTGCTGATTACTTTTTCCATTTTTTGTTTACTGGTCACTTTTTTTGCATCTTTTACTGCCATTTTTGGCAAACATGAGTATTTTTTTATTATATTTTACATTTTTTAAGGTTTTTATTTTTTTTAATGCTGGTTAGCAAGGGCCATTAAAATACTACAGTGCCAAGCTGTTGCATTATTTCACATCCCAAAAATGGTTGGCCTACTGCTTTCAGACACACACACACACACACACACACACACACAAAGCAATAGAGAAAATACCAACCATAGTTTTGCACACGCACTTCTCAAAAAGGCCAGCCTTCTGAATTTGTGCATTGCTTCATAAAAATGAGGCAATTTTGTGAGTTTTGATCACTGCCATCTCTCTTCGTAGGCATGCCACATTCCTCTAGGGTTACCACTGTGAAAGACAAATGTTCCATATTCATAAAAAAAATAAAGAAAAAAATTAAATAAAAAAACCCAAAACAAACTCCCAGGGTTCCCTGCCTGTGTTTCCTGTGTGGTCTGTCCCCATTGGTCCTGCTGGACAGGCATTCCTTTGGGCAGGAAGTGCGCCGGCGTGCCTGTGCGCTACTGCAGCGCAGGTGGAGGATGGACACGGAGCCAGCCAGGCTCGACTCGGCCATGGAAGAGTGGGCACGCGCTCAGTCATTCCAAATTGGAGCTGGCATGATCGCTGGCATGAAACGAAGCCTCCCCCCCCCCCCCCCCCGCTGATTTTCACGGTGGGGGAGAAAGCCAAAGGTGATTACTTTACCAACATCAATCCATTCTCCATTTCCCCCCTAATGCAATCTGCTTGCGGCATCTGCTGTTCCGCAGTAAAGGATTCAAACAAAAGCAGCCTAATATACTATGAAAGGCACAGTCTGCATGATGTTGGTTATA
Source organism: Anguilla anguilla (assembly GCF_013347855.1). Classification (NCBI taxonomy): domain Eukaryota; kingdom Metazoa; phylum Chordata; class Actinopteri; order Anguilliformes; family Anguillidae; genus Anguilla; species Anguilla anguilla. The sequence continues at coordinate 54,607,340 of NC_049207.1, read as the reverse complement.
CCAATAGGTATTTAACGGCATTGGAAGTATTTTTAAGCTTGGGAACAGTGGTAACCAACCCTATTCCTGGAGATCTACCATCCTGTAGGTTTTTGTTTCAACCCTAATATTTGGCACACATGCCTGCTAATTAGCAGCTCAACAAGATATCTAGCTGTTGAATGATGTGTGGTTTCTTAGGGTTAGAGGAAAGTCTTCAAGACTGTAGATCTCAGGGAAAAGGGTTTGTTACCACTGCATTAGAAAAACAGTACTCTATTAGGCAACGCTTTAGGTTTCATGCATGTAATGAAGTCCTCCAACCTGTAGGGTGTGTATGTCTGTGTCTGTGCCAAACTATAGGCCACTTCCTGGGTAGATTTCAAAAGGGCTGTTTTCCAGGAAGAAGAGAGCCAAGGAGTGCAAACAACCTGTGTGCTGTAGTAGCTGTGTGCCTGTGGGTTCAAAGAGTGGGATAAAAGAGAGAAAAAAAGGAAAACTAGAAAACTGAAGTGTTTTATGTCTAGTTCAGAGAAGAACATAAACAGCTTGAGCTTTGGACTTGATATTCCAGGAGGACTGACGAATGAAGTGAAGAAAAGTTTGAGTCTGGCATCCCTGGATCCTCAGCCTATGGGCATGCACTTCCTGCTGGCATTGAAGAGGAGCCTGACATTTGGTGAGGCCAATTTTAGAGTTTTTCCATTTAGCATTTTTGGATTTTGTCAAATTTATTTATTTGTTAATTTTTTATTCATTCATTTTCTTCTTCAAAGCACTCTAAGGGAGTTTTAAAGCAGTCTATATGAAGGCATTTTAAGGGCAATCAGAGCACATTTGGGGCAAAACTTGTATTCCACTGTGGTTCCATTTACTTTTAATATATTCTGTATATGATACGTTCCCTCCCTCCTTTTTTATCATAGTAGGATTAGGATTAGTGGAGCCAGAACTGTTTATATCTTGTAGGTACCAATGAAACATTGCACTAAAGAGACAAGAGGCTACCCGGTGTAGAAGCAAAGCTATTGACCCGACCAGTACTAACCCCGTTCCTCTTCATGCCAGCCAATCAGACGGAATCAAATTCAGCTGTGAATTTACTTCCGTCGGCCTAAGTCATCAGATGTTTTCTTGGATCTCAGTAGGTCATTTGAGATCATATAATTCATACCAATATATCAGATGGAAGGGTGAAAACCTGTGTTCCAGGTACCTGTGTATTTCGGTGATTAGGGGACTGTACCTTTAGCCAGAGGAGTATGGTACCATAGAAAATATTCATCAGTATAAATGACTAATGGTGAGTGTTGTTGGGAAACAATCAAAAAATGGCCAAGAAAAGAACCAATCTGCTTTGCTACAGGAGGAGATATGGTCATATTGACAAAATATGCGATAAAGTCTCCCATATGATCTATATGAGTGGGTCTTTACGAGGATATCTCGTATAAGTTATTGGCGCATGATATATATTCCCACATTAAATTATGGATTTGGCTGGTTATAAAAAGCCACGTATATATTTGTTTAACAGAAAACACAGCTGAATAATTCAGCGTGTAAATGAGAAAGAGAGAGAATCGTATGTCTTGCGTTCCAGCCCTTGCCGTCTCTTACGGCAGTTGTCTCTCCGCAGGAGTTTTAGCAGCGGCGATGAATTATTCAGCGGTAAGCACACAAACCGCAGTTTTCTCTCTCAAATTCCCATTTTGGACGACGACCAGAAACAGCCAGAAGGGTTTCGGAACGTTTGCAATTAACCTCGGGGAAACGAGGCCCCCCTCGTTAGATTGAAATGTGATGAGTAACAAAATACTTCTGAAGTTCTAAGACAAAAAAATAAGAGAAAAAAGATTCTTATCAATTCGCCCCCAAGTGAGGGGTCATTTGTCCTTTGATTGGCTCTCCTCTGGAGCTGTGCTTGCAGCATTATCCAACAAAACAGGACACCGATTTCCGCAAATATAAATCAGCAAATCGATTTTATTATGTAATATTTTCTCCTGGGTGAGGGTTTTAACTGATGTGCATTTCTGAGCAGTAAGGCAAATTATTTGTGTCCCGCTTATATCAATAGCAAATGAAGACATTTAGAGCAATCAGATCTTCAATTAAATGGAATGACTGATTAATGGGGTGAAACCATGCCTAAAATGGCCGCAAACAAATTGTTCTATCAAGCGGGCGGTCGAGAAACCGAACAGCAGGAGAGCTATTAACGGCAGGTATAAGCGGAAATGCACGAGCCGCACACCATGGCCTGTTCTGATCTGTATAATAAACATGCAGCTTCTGGCTGTTTTTTAAGTTTAAAAAAAAATTTTTTTTTAAAAACCTTTTCACTTTGCTACTACTGGAAATCAAAATTGACCTCCCTTTGCAATCAGAGAAGAAAAAAAATATTTATTCCATTTAACATTTTAAAACGTGATACCTTGAAAACAGCTTGTACTGTTTGTTTGTTTTTTCCAGGTCTCGAATTCAACTGGGAACCAAATCAAAGCAAATGAAGTGTTCCATTCTTACGGGTGTCTTGATCCCATCCACAAAACCAAGCACATTTATTTTGTTATTTTTATTTTATTTTGTATTTTTTTTTTTTTAATTTTTTTATGAGCACAGCAATGCTTTTAGGGGAACAGCGATGCTCAAACAACTTACATTTCCCTGCACAGCTATCAATTCTGAATCAGTGCATATACAGTTAGCCCAAAAGCCATTTGCTCCACAGTAATCTCCAACAAAATGGCAAATCTTAAAATCCCAGAGAGACCACTGGAAAAAACAGTGCACCTCTGTGTGGCAGAGACTAAAATCATGTTTCAGTTCTCAGTATCTGGGATTGATTTGAGACCTGAAAAAGAATAGCAGGACTCCGGAGCACTCATGTCAATCTTGATGTTTGTAATGAAACATGCATATCCAAGCATTTTCTGTGTTTGCAATATATTCAGATGTATTGATGCAGAAGGTATACTGGCTGTAGTATTGACACAGTAACAAACCTCTTTGAAATAGTTTTGTCCAGATCGGTGTGGAAGAACTTGACTGGTTTGCCCTGACCTCAACCCCATCCAACAACTTTGGGATCAATTGAAAAGCCAACTGCGAGCCAGGTCTTATCGCCCAACATCAGTGCCTGACCTCACTAATGCTCTTCTGGCTAAATGGAAGCAAATCCCCGCAGCAATGCTTCAACATGTAGTATAAAGCCTTTCCCGAAGAGTGGAGGTTGTTATAGCAGCAAAGGGTGGACCAACTCCATATTAATGTCCACAATTTTGGATGAGATGTTGGATGTCAGGTGTCTACATGCTTCTGGCCATGTAGTGTAATGGACAAAAAGTACCTTGCTCTTTGCCACAACAAATTTGAGGATACTCAGATCAAATGTGTGTGTGCACGTACCTCTGCCTGTGCATGTGCCCCCGTGTGTGCCTGTGTGTGCGTGTGTGTGTTTGAAAGCCATGTGTGCAAGTTTTTGAATGCGTGTCTTACATTTGCTTGCCATCTAGGTTTCATTTTAGAAGAAAGCACGTACTTCAGAGTCTGAACTTAATTAGCATGGAGTCAACATGAGCTGTTTCTGGCTTGGGAGTGGAATATCAATCACTCCAGAAGGTCACTGTAACACCTGAGTGGCAAAAGGTGAAAAATCTCATTTCAGTAAAAGAGTTGATTTCTTAATTGCCCAGGAGCTAGCCGGCTTAATGGTACTTCCTGTGTTGCCTTAAGGAAGGAGAGGGGGGATAGCATGCAACATGAAACATGCCTTGACTCATTTACAGGTTTTACAGAAAACAAACCAAAAAAACAAACAAACAAATTAACAAATAAATAACAATAATCAGAAAAATTGAATTGCTAAAATCGATCTGATAAATTGTAGCCAATAATATTCCGGAGCGAATTAGTACAAATATTAAATTTACCTTTTACACCTTTGAAATCTAAAAAATAAAACTTCCCATATGAAGATGAAGGTGAAACTGTCACCAGCAGCCAACATTTTCAGTTACGCTGTTGTCTCTAGCCATTTAGATGCACTGCCCAACTTGTTGTTAAGCTGTAGGTTCAGTTATAGGCACAGTTAGCAGCCTAATCATTTATTCTGTTTAATTTCACCTGTGGAGTGGAAACCGTTCCCACCATTTTGAGATTATTTGGCTTGTTTAACTGCATAATTATTTATACATTTTTAAGGGCTGTCTCGGAGCAGGAAGGCTGTTACTATTAATTATTAATTGTGCTCCTCCACTCCTGATTTTAAGTCCCTGATTTGAGTAGGGGCTCAGTGGCTAAGCCCTTCGTCCCCCAGGAGCTCGCTTGGATCCAGCAGGGAGAACACGCGCCTCGCGGCCAAACCAAAATGAGTCCCCCCCCCCCCCCCCCACCAAAGAAAAACTGTGTGGTCAGCGGCAGACGCCGAGATGCCCTCTGTCTGTCGCTTTTCATTACCCAATCAATAACGAGTCTGTTTACCTTAACGGACCTCCTGTGGAACCCACTGTCAGTCTGAACCCCAGAGGGGTGCCAAGAGCTCCCCTGAGTCCTCCACAGCTGCTCTCGGTCTGGGAGAGGCGCAGTCGCTATCCTGTGGGAAGATGCCCCTGCATACAGGCCTGGGTTCGATCCAATCACCGTGTTACATTACATTACATTACATTACATTACATTACATTACCGGCATTTAGCAGACGCTCCTATCCAGAGCAACTTACACAACTTTTTACACAGCATCCATTTATACAGCTGGATATATACTGAAGCAATGCTGGTTAAGTACCTTGCTCAAGGGTACAACGGCAGTGTCCTACCCAGGAATTGAACCTATGACCGTTCGGTTACAAGCCCAGTTCCTTACCCACTGTGCTGCACTGCCGTGTGCCTTCTGCAAAAGGACGAGAGATTTCAGGAAATCAGTGATGATACAAACATATATGGTCAAAGCACTATGCATGGTACTGTACATAAAAATAGCTCTTCCATAAAATTATTACTCAGAGATAATTATAATCACCATTAGAGTCATTCAACCATCAAGCGGAGTTAAAATATAGGCAGATTTTTATAAATGTGAGACAAATACATAGCAACTGAAGGATTGGGTAAGTCATTTGCATTAATTTAATTATGATTTTTGTTTAAAACAACACTAAAACACTAACAGCTAAACTACTACAACACTAAAGAACCTTTAATTTATTTCTCTGAATTGTTTATTTTAAAAAAAGGTTACTGCCCTTTTTTTAAAACTAATTTCGAAACCCTGGCAGCCAAAAATAATTCTGTATCAATGCTTCATTAAATGGTATAAATGGGTTACATTTTTAATTTCTTTAAATTTTATTATAGTCCATTTTAAGACTATGTAAATCAAGGTACTATTCTCCACAAATTTTCTCATTACTCATAACAGGTGTAAAAAGTTTGTCTTGAGCTGAAATGTGAGTGAGTGAGATTCATATTTAATTCAGAACAGATACACGTACAGAGGGTTTATTTCAGTTTCAGTCTAATAAAACTGCAGGATTAAAAAGTACAGGCTTGGAGTCATACTTTATGCTGAAATATTAATGCTAGTGGAGAAGTTATATGTTTTAGGGAGGGTAATTAGTGCTCATAAAAATGTACAGTTTCATTTTTTAAGTAGCACTCTCAGGGAAACTGCGAAGGAAGGTCACTGAAATGGTTCTCGGATCCTCCTTCAACATCTGCCTGAAACTGCCACCATTACTCTTACAATGACTTTATATCTGTGCCCCAAGGCAACATATATAAACTGGTACTGCTAATAAAGCACAGCGCTGATATTGTGGATATATTGAACGCATTATAGAAATGTGCAGCCCCATTATTTGCCTGGGAATTCAGAGGATAGGGTTGGGACTGGGAGGACCTGGAAACCACTCCTTAATTATATATATTTGTACATTTTATATCCAACGCTTTTTTAATTGTAAAAAAAAAAAATAGGCTGTTCATTAGGCTGCTTATGTATTGTTTCCAGAGCTACACTGTTTTAATGTACTTTCCTCACCCTGGTCCTGTGCAGAGAGCTGGGTTGAGGGGTCATGGGGGGGGGTGGGGGGGGGGGGGGGGGTCATGCAGAGGCTTACAACTTGTGATGTCACTTCCTGTGAATGTGGCAGTTTATTTTTGAAAATGAGGCAAGCTAAAGAAAGGCAGCTCAGGACAGGAAACCTTCAGTAGCTGAAACAGTAGAGTGCGCTGTTTGGTTCAGGCCTGGCTGACCTCACCTGAAAATAAATGGTTCATTTTAAAAGTCTGAGAGCCAACAAGAACATTTTCTGTAAGATTCAATTCAAGTCAGTCAAGACAAAGCCAAAATGTAAAACTGACTAATTCTCTGTCTTTGATTAAGAGCAAAATGTTAAGTGAATTGTTATGCTCGTCGGGTCAAAGTTAAAATTGAAAGTGAGAAATATCCCACATGAATGCAAATTACACTTTGAGAAGCGGGCAAGCACTAATATCCAATGCTGCAAATATTGTCATGTCTTTGGTAATTGGAACAGAAATTAATGAAAATGTTGAGACTGCCACAATGAGAAGACCTGTTTGTTGAGCAGAGCAGTTGTCGTGTGCAATGGCTTGAATTACTCCACACAGCCTTGCAATGCCAAAAAAAATAAATAAATAAAAATCAAAGATAATGATGGCAATCTAGACGTATTAGTCAAAATCGACACATATAAAAAGAGACCCTGGAATATAATAGAGATGCCATGCAGATGTCTGCTGATCCTCAGCAATAAATTCTCAGGGAACCTGGTGATGCCCACCTATAAATAAAATGCCTTACCGCCATTTTTTATAACTAAGTCATGACAGCTCAAATCTGTGGGGAATGTAGCGGCAACATTTGTTTTGAAAGCGCGTAACTATGTAAATAAATCAAAAACGCAGCGGTGTCTTCCGTGGGCAATAAATCATTTCAGTCAGAGGATTAATAACCCTGGATCTGATGCAGATGCAATGAAAAGTGTAAAATGTACTTGAGTCTACACACACAAACACACACACACACACACACAATAATAAAAATAAAAACATTTGGTACAAATCTAGCAGTGCAAGGACATGTAATCATGCAGTGGATTCTAGTCAATTAATCCATGAATGACCAGTACTTCTTAACGTAGTATGCACACATTTCTTAAACGTACTGATTCTAATATTGATGAATGGATTTTTTTTTTTTTCATAATAAGAATTATGGGGAATTCATTCAGACTTTTAATTCAGTAACTAGCATTCAGATGAAATGTTATTGCACTGCCCCCAAGCCAGAACATTGAACACTGTGGGTCTGAAGCCCTATATAAATTTGAGTCTATTCATAGCTCCAACAGTTCTATCAATCTAGCTTTAATGCTCCCCTAAGAAATATAGGCAATATACTGAAAGTGGTTATAGGCACAACTTATATTTGTCTGCAATCAGTGGTAGAACTCGTACACATACGCGATCAAACATGAAAATCACGTTCACTAACTGGTGTCCTTCATTACAAAGTACTTGTTGCCATCATTATAAATTAATAAAATTTCATACACTGTAAGCTTACTCATGTAATACATATTGGTATGCCAGCTGCACTGTATCGAATTATTTATAATGCTCTATGTCTCATTATGATGCCACTTATATAAAAAAGTTAAATTTACTTGGATTCCTAGTTCAATTAATGTTTGCTATAGATAGAGACTGATCTTAGTTAATCCGAAAGCAAGTGACTATTTAGTCCTCTAAAAATGAGTAAAGTTTCAACTAGCTATTCGATATAAACGGATAGATGTGGCTTTTATCCAAGATAATGAAGTCAACTTCGCTAAGCTGAAATCTATCAAACAAGCTAACACACGTTCCCACAAAATCTGGCACTGCTATGTTATCAAACAAACCTCTAGCTCTAAACCAGGGGTGTCGAATCTGATCTGAAAAGGGCTGGAGCGGGTTCAGGCTTTTGTTTTATTCATGATCTTCAATTAACAAGACCTTGACAAGTAGAATCAGGTGTCGCAGTGCTGGGCTAAGACTAAAACCTGCAGCCACACTGGCCCTTTTGTTTAAGACTGTCTACCATTGCTATAAACCCACAACATACTAAATGGCACTGCTGACAAATATGTGCTGAGCTAAAATGACAATGTTCTCTCTCTCTCTCCCTTTCCCTCTCCCTCCCTCTCGCTCTCTCTCTCCCCCCCCCTCCCCAGTAGATTAACAGTTTTATGTAGTGTTGTCTTTGCTCCGTGGAATATCTTGTGAAACGGCACAGTGAAAAATCAACTATGATTGCCTTTCCTAAGGGGGTTCTATCCACACGGGCCACTTCCTGTCTCATTCAAAGATGCTCAGATGTTTAATGCATGAAGAACTATTGATGTATTCATGCATTGTTCATACAGCATATCACATACAGCAGCTAACTAATAATATATATCATATCTGCAACCCAATGGATGGTATGCTTGAGTCAACATTCAGCTGCTAATAGACCAAAATGTGAGCTGAAACCCATGAATTAGTAATCGCTCTTAGCATATCCACTTCATTATTCAACATGCCACGCTCCATCCATCTGCAGCGTGGCAAACCTACACACATGTATTAATTCCAAAGTGAGTGATCATGGGGGAAAGAGAAGAAGAAATTAGCCCAAAGTACCCATTTAGATTCAGCTCGCACCTCAGGTTGCCAAACGGACACAAAAGGACCCGAAAGACAAATCACAGCCAGTGCAGTTGTGAGATGGAACTGTCTGCTCGAGGACTGGCTGATAATTGCACAGTAAAAAAAGCTGTTTGGTTATCTTTTCAAAACAGCAATAAGCAGTAACATATACATTTGAAAAACCTGATTGATTATTTGTAGATGTGCATGTTTATAAATTTAAAAATATATATTTCATACATCAAATGATAATGAAAAAAAGTTCAGTTTCTTCAAAATGACCAATTAGTGAGGGCTATAATAAATATAACCTTAATTGCTGGAACCTATCATAACATCATATGGGGTAGCTCTGGCCCTTTACTGTTAGAGCACTGCTGTACTCCCACAGGTCTCTTACATGAAGAGGAATAGCCAGTCCAGTGGTACCAGCCTGAGACTCCCAAGAAGGCAAGATTAAAAGAGCCCCTGTTGAAGTGAGGCACTAACAGAACTGACCTGACATAAACCCTCCTGGTACACTGTGCTGTAGAGCTTTTCAAATCCCCTTTAAATCCGAGGCAGCTCAGTTTCTGTCTCTTCAAGCGCTGAGGAATATTCTTTTAACAGTGTCGGCTGCACACGAGCTGTGTGCTCGGCATCTGGATCATCCGGCTGCAGTCGTGCGCAAAAAGCTGCGTGTGCATTATAACACAGGCACTTTTTTATCCAGAGTGTGCAGTTCTACTATAAGAAGTAAAATTGACAAATAAACGAGTGAAAGAAATATCTTGGGCACATATAATCATTGCTGGAACCACACCTCCTCCGCACATGTTCAATTGTCCGCCTCTGTGTGCCAAACAAATTCAGTAATGGAGGTGGTGCAGGTATTCCAATGAACCCTTTTAGGTGTGAGACACAAATACGTGATTAGAATTTTCTCAACTGAACATTCTGATGCTGATGTAACAATAACTGCTGGTAATTAAAAGCAACGGAGTTCTAAAACACTGGCTTTGAATTTTGAAAAAAAAAAAAATAAAATCTACTTTTTTTGAGGGTTTCAAAGGTCCACTGCGTTCAAAGGGTCATCCGGATTTACCGAGCTATTCCATAAATCTATAAATCAGGCTAAATATACCTAAATAAATAAATAAAATAAATCATGCGCTAACTGGCAACCCACCCCCTACCCCACTTTCTTTAAAAATTATTACATGGGAAGCAAGAAAAGTGGAAATGGACTGAATTGAAACGGAAGAATACTGACAAGCGAAGACATTTAAGCGGTTACGCTGCGAGAGGAGCGAAGCTTAGTCATCCAGCGACGGCGAAGCCGCGACAGGGCCTGTCATCGCGGTAGCGGCCGAACTGTGGGAAATTGGGCTGGTTTTTTTTTTTCCCCCCCTCGCCCGTCGAGGGCAGGGATATTAGCGCCAGGCCCAGGGAGCCGCCGCCGGGGAAAGCGCTCTGACAGCCGTCACACACACCGTGTGACAGGAGCACTTACGGTGCGCCAAGCGGCTACACCTGCGCCCGCTACGGGAGGGAAAAGGCTCGCCGCGCCGCGAGCCAGGTCAGCTGTCCGTCAACCGCGGTAACCAAGGGAACAGGTGACTGAGATCTGGAAACAATGCCCCTGTTATTGATGCGAAATACTTGCAGTCTTAAATGCAGAAGTAAATTTACCGAGCGTTTCACTGTGTAAATACGATCAATTTAATACGAACCTTTACTTACACAGTCAACCTACAATTCTCCACAATACTTTTTCATTGAAGTGTATCCAATGAAATATTATTTTTATGCCCCTGAGAAATCCAATAATTTGAACCCAAACAAATATAGCCATATTTATACTACTGCTACTACTGCTACTGCTACTACTACTACTACTAATAATAATCTTATCTAACATGGCCATAACAAAGAACTTTTGGGACTTGCCTGTCCTTATGATGAAACCACACAATAGTGACAGGGATGAACATGTGAACAGTGAACTCAGTGATTTGTTGCGCATGCATCACGATAAACCACTTCTGTGTAAGGCTGCAGTCTCCCAGCCCAGCGCAGGAATAAAGATTCCATTTGACAGTCAAACATGCAGGAATTTGGTGAGATTCCTTAAGACTGGTGGTGCTGGTCCCGGTAGCTGACTGCTGAAATATCGCTTGAAGCCAGTTATGACACCTTGCACCTGTTCACCTTGCTAAGTAAAATATCACCGTTCGCCATTAATAAGCCAGCTACCTATCGCGATGGAAGATGTTCAAAGTGACGTTTGACCTGTTTCAGGTGACGCCGGAGAGCCGTTGCTGTTGAGCCGCCTCGCGGCTGTGCAGCATAGGATTTGCAGAACTGTCAGACGCCACCGGGGTTGTGCGGTGACATTAATCAGCGCCGAGGCGATGCCTCCATGCTGGAGCTGTCAGATTCAGCTCTGGGAGCGTAAATCCACTGCGCATCGGTGCCTAACAAAACCCTTTAACTTTGACTGCATTCACAATATAGCGTGGCCTCGCAATCGTTCTTTAGTAAATACGGCACTGCAGCAGGTGCTCCTTACCAGAGCACTCTGGGTGCAAAGAAATATAATATATATATATATATATATGAACACTGCTGCTGTGGGATTTTATTCAATTACGTGAGCCCAGACACCTTGTCTAACACGAGGGAAAATCCCTTTAAATCAGCGCTGAGTTGCCGCTTTGTCTGCGCGCTCCTGGGATGTGTTAGCGCTCTGTTTGGAAGCTGGATCCTATTCCTGGGGAGCAGAGCCGAGGAGAGCGGAGTAATTGTTTTTACAACTGATCTCGCCCCTTCTTGGTCTCGGCTTACTCCTAGTACCAAAAGAGTCACCCCCCCCCCCCCCCTCCCGCCCCCACAATCCCCCAACCCCCCCCCCCCCCCCGGCCCCCCTCGCAATCCGTTTCTGTTCAAACAACCTTTGCCACAAAATAGGAAACAAAAAAAGTGTAGTTTGAGGAGAAAGACATTGATAAATAACATTGTGTTTTATCTCGATCCTGAAGCATCTCCTTGTCTGTTCTCTTACCTGGGGGCTCTGTCCTTTTTTCCCCTGGACCTGAGTTCAAATGCTGCTCCAGCCGTCTCGTGGTGTCTGGTCAGACACGCCGCCTGGAAGTCTAGATGTGTCGTCCTTTTCTTCTGAGCAGCCTGCTGGTATACGCTTGTTTCACTGGTCTATCTTACCATCCAGTCAAATATCCTGGGCTGTATATATTCCAACTACTGTGACTGTTTTTCCAAAAATGTTCCCACAATTACCTCCCAATCTCCATGTAGCATGATTGCCTTTCATATTTTTCTCATTTTTCCTATTTTTCTCATATTTTTCTTTATTTTTATATGAAGTCAATCTTTGACAATATCTTGAAATAAAACCTTAAGCCTATAATCCTAGTGATAAGGTTCACTTTACTGTGTATATATTTCCTGGATTTTAAATGGTTAAGTATGCATCAGTCTGTTTCACCGGGGTTGTAATAACCTGGAAAGATATAATGCTGGTTTAACACTGAAATATACCCCATGCCTTTTTACTGTACATTATGAATAAAAGTTTTTAAATTATATTCAGTGCGCTGTATGAGGGTCAGGATACCATCATTTTATGTAAATGTAGTTTAAACATTCAAGACAGAAATGAAAAAAAGGCTCCATCTTTTCAGATTTCGGCCCAATGATAAGCAATGACGCTGATAAGAAAATCCTTTGAATTCTTGATCACAGCTGTGAACTGACATCAATCACTATAATGTCTTTTATTGTCTCTGACCCCCTTCAACTGTTACAGCCCACCAAATGCAATCAAATCAGTGCCCGTCCCCTTCCCTGTTGACCTTTCCAACGCGTCAGTACATGGACTGCATGGATCTTTCTCACCCTTTTCTCCCATTGATCGCTCATGCATTTTACCCATAACCTTCACTGTAAACAGTGTATCTCCAGAGCTCCACGTGTCGTGCACACACAGTAATGACTCATTCTGTACTGCATACATACGCACAGTAACTTGTCACAGCGGTAAAAATGCTGCCCGTATTTTTATCAAACTCTGAGCTCTGAGCTTTCATTAATATTCTGTACAGCACCACAATGAAAAAAAGGTTTAGTGGCACTGGATATGGTCCAGTTGACTCATAAAACAATGTGGTACCTCATATGAAAACAGAAATCTATGATGTTCTGGCATTTTATCCAACAACTTTATATTCTAATTTTATCTGCATCCTTTAAAAAAGTTACTGTCAAAACAGTTTTAATTCAATTGTATATTTTATCTCTGTTTGAGTGGGAATCTTTGGTTAAATATTTTTCCTTATTTGTTTCACCTACAGGTGATGTTTTGCACTGCATGTAAAGTAATTAATCCTTACGGCACATTCACAATGACAAGATAAAAATTGTGTGCCGGTACACAGTGGAGGATGCATACCCGGAACGAGGGTATTTTTCATAACACGCATTGCCTTTCAGAAAGATAAATATGCATGATGTGCCCCCTTTCTGTGTGCTCTCTCCCACGGTTAAACAAGGCCAATAACCATTGATGGCTTCGGCTTTATGATCTCACACTTCTGACATGGCTGTTTGTCACCTTTTATGACCTGCTTTAGGCTATTTTTCTCATCAGGTTTTACGGTTTTCTTTGATTTGGCGAATCTGCCACACGGCCTCCATCTTGTGTTTAACCCTGGTCATGAAATGTCTTCTTCTCCTCTGGCACGTAAGGTCTCCAAAGTGCTTTAAAGCTCGCTCCTATGTTGTTGCCATCAATTGCATGTATAGATCAATACACATCCGTAGAAGCTAACAAGCAAGCTGGAGAGTTATTAGGTGGCTTCATTGGAACAAATCAGCAGCTAGTAAGGGGCAAGCCAGCTACTTGGCTTACAAAATGGAGCATTGTAGTAAGAAATAAAGTTTAATCCTGATCGATCTCATGCTATGATGATGGCAAGTAATCTCCCGCCTTCTTTCAGTGACTGTGCTATGTTTATCCCACGGCAATATAATGTGCAGGAGCGAGCTCAAACGAGCACAGGGTACGAAACTCAGCAGTCATTAATTGCAAATGGGTTCAGAAAACAAGCAAATCTGCAGCACGCAGTTCAAACCCATGCACACAGTCAGGAGCTGGCTGAACAGCAGTCCTGTTAAGAGGGGATGACAGCTGATGTCCTTAACCTTGTAAAGGTGTAAGGTCACAAATATGTGATTATAGTGTTCTTTTATTGTGATCAAAATGTTTGTTTTTTTTAATTATGTAGAACATTAAAAAAGAACAGGGTACACAGCATAATAACCGTTTTGTCAATTAGACTGTCAATGAAATGTCCTAGAAAATTTTTTTTTTAAAGCATACATAAACACATGATTAGACTGTTCATAGCTGAACATTCTAATGCCGAGCAACAAACACTGCTGGTGATTGAAAAAGTTCTAGAACACTAACTTAGAAGTCTGGAAAAAAAAAGAAAAGAAAAAACATTCTGAAAAGTTTACTCTTCAAAGGCTTAAACAGAGCTGTGCTGAGCCATGGATTCTTGGGCAGGAAGTGTACTTGGACCTCCCAGAAACCTGCTGCCCAACATCAGTCTGCTGTGGTTATTTTTCACTGGGCTTCTCCAGCTCTAAAGCTGAGCAAAGTGCACGTGTCACACGTACTCTGAATTATTAATTGACTCATAATATGAAGGAGTTCTATATGCAAAGGTACGGTACATTCAGTTCGTTCAGCCTTCCTGCAGACCTTGAGGACACTCAAGTGCTGTTTTTGTAATGTATAAAAAGTACCCACTTACCAGAAGGGCAAGGCAGGAAAGGAAGGGATTTGGCAAAGTGTACCACTCCACTCCAAAACCGTCATGCAGCAACCAAGTCCATACAGGAAATCACCTTAATAGGAAGTAGCTAAAAATGGCCAAAAATAAATAAATAAATAAATAAATAAATAGCAAGAGGGTTGTGGCTTTTAAATGGGCATATAAAAATGGCAAAAACCTTTTTTGATAATTTCCCTTTTTCTGGGACTTTCAAAGTTGAAAAGGACTATTCAAGAGTTACCATTTTTATGTTGATGAAACTTTTATTTATTTTATTTTTTCCTAAATACTGCTAGCTTGCTACTAGCGAAGAAGTGCAAACCATGATCTCATTTGAGCTCAGCGAAGTCTGGCTCCAGCTGTTTGTTCTCACCCACCCTCCCTTGTGTTCCCGTAACAATATTCAATGTACTTTCTAAAGGTTACTGGGTTTTCACATGGGTAGCCAATCAACATGTTCAACGTCAACATCGACGTCTGGCTATTCCAGGCCACACCACTCCTGTGGAAAATATAAATTAAAGATTCAACGTTAAGCAGTAAAATATAATAGAACTTATTTCAGCCAGTCAAAAAAATTATTTGTATCTGCATTTTATATACACACTCCCTTCCTATTTTATCTCTGGTCAGTTTGCTAAGAAAGGAAACTATTTGGAATATATGTTTTGAAACATTATTAAGATTTTTGTAATATCATTGTTTTGTAAAATAGTTATGAAAGTGAATTATGTGAAGTTGAGCCACTGTCATGTTATAACTTTCCTTCATATAATCATCATACTTTATAACTGTAAGGGTAGCTCTATGTGGCCCTATAGCGGATTATCTATGGACTCAATTTCAAGCACAATAATAACAAAATACAAAAGCACTGTATTTACTCCAGACGTATACAAGCATATACCCCCCATGTATATACCTGTCCTATTTTATACTCTCAGTATATCCAAAAGTATAAAAGGTTTAACAATGCTGAAAACCCAAGCTGTGCACTCCAAAAAGCTAATAAAACTCTCACTTTTTCTTTTAAACTATGTAAAACAGATTGTTCAAAAAAAAAAAAAAAAAGAAAAGGAAAAAAAAAAAAGAACACAGCTAATGCCAAGGCTGTGACAAGCTTCTCAAACGGTCGGCTGTGTAGGGGAAAAAATTGGGTTGCCATAGTAACAGCAGCCAAAGGGCGCTGGGGATCCGAAAAGGCTCGGGCCGCGTCTCTCTGCTGCCGCTGCTGCCCTCTGCTGCCCTCAGCGGGACGAGCGCTCGCGGGGCGTCCCGATCGCGCGGGCGTCTCATTGTGTTCGCGTGAACGACCCCATTCAGAACGGAAGCTAACGCGCACTCGACGGCCACCGCGGCGGCCGAATTCACTAAAGCACCGGCGATCAATTTTGCCTTTGGAAGAAAAGGTGGGTAAACACACCGGCAAGGTTTCTCTTCCGACTGCTCTATACAACCATCCGGTTTTTTTTTTTTTTTTTTTTTGCTACCTGCTATGCTGCTTGTTTTCAAGCACTTGTGCGCTTTTGATGTTTTGTGACCACGAGGCTCTTTACCTTGCACACGCCAGAGCGATCATTGAAAACAAACAGGCCACTTCGTACACCTCGTACCTGCCAGAACACACGCCACTGTCATCTGTCCGAACCTGTTGCAATTTAGTGGATTCTGACTAGGTGCAAAATTATTCCCTTTGCACAGATTCCACATATGACCAATCCTCAACCATTTTGGTAGTATTAGTATTAATATTATATACTATATTAATATTACTTAGTATTCATCAATTTGTTAATATTCATAATAAAGGTAGAAAATAAAGTGCCACACATGCAATTATCTTGGCGAAAATGCAAAAATGGTAAAACTATACCTGTCCTGGATCACACGATCCTTGAAAACGAGTGTGCAATATCACCGTGTTTCAAAGATATGGGGGGATGCTTTGGATCTTCCTTCTGGCCTCCACACTTTGCCCTTGTCACCACTCTGTTAGCGAATTTTGGTCTCGTCTGTTTGAAAGACCCATTTCTAAAACTGTCCCGGCTCTTTTAGGTACTTCTTCGCAAACTGAAGCCTGGCCACCCTGTCTATACAGCGAACAGGTGGTTAGCATCTTGCAGTGTGGTCTCTGCAGTTCTGTTCGTTAAGTCTTATGCTGACGGTAGTCACTGACACTGCCACGCTTGCCTCCTGACGAGTGTCTCTGATCTGTCAGACTGGTTTTTCGTTACTATTGTGACAATTCTTCAGTCTTAACCTGCACAGTTCTTCCATAGCCTACCAGGCCCTTTGCAATTACTGAGCTGACCATTGCTCTCTTTGTTCTTAATGATGTTCCAAACGGATGATTTTGGTTAGCCTAAGGTTTAGTCTATGTCTCTATGTCTGTATCGTCTTTCCTACAGTGTACATATGCTCTGTATATAGTCAATGTGTATGCATTTTCCTAAATAGGCCTGAACACAGCTATACAATAAATACAATAAATCATTAAAAATAAAATTTAAAACATTTTTTAAAACACCAGGACACAATGACAAAAAAACAAAAAAAACATTCACGATGAGTCTGCAATACTCTACAGGTTTTCCAGCATTATTCAGTGCTCCTGCTGGTGTTCTGTGCCATTGCAGGGACTGTTTTAAATATGATTCAATATAAAGTGTTATGATGATTTACGCCTTTAAGTGGTGGCTCCAGTAATCAGCTGGGAGAAAAGCAAGTGGACGCAGGGAGCTGACTGCTGTGGTTCATTAAACTGCTCGATCCGGCTGGGGAGGAACAGCTAGACTGCAGGGTTTTAGTACAGACTGTTCTCCTCAGCCTGTCTGGTTCAGCCTGTACTAAAAGGAACTTCATCCTCGCAGTGTACGTTGCCACTGTGTTCCCTGCTTCTGCTGAATGGCTGATGCTAAGTGTGGGCTTGGTTAGTGATTAATTTCTCCATCCATCCATCCATCCATCCATCCATCCATTATATATACCCGCTTATGCTGGTATGGGTCGTGGGGGGTGCTGGAGCCTATCCCAGCATGCATTGGGGCGAGAAGCAGAAGTAGTACTTAATTTAGAGCGTCTAAATTGATCATCTTACAATTAATTTGAGACTTTGCGCTAGTAAGATTGAGCCAACTCTGAGCATGCAATAAAGCCATATTTACTGTTCGTCACTAGCTATTCAATTACACCTGTAGCTGCATAACAGATTTGTGAATGACCTTAAAAAGGCTTAAAAAGCAGAAGTTGTGGGTTTTAGTGTTGTGAATTCATGTGTAAAGAAATGATTCTGTGTTTTTGTGTTGTTCAGTGCCAGGAATCTCTCTCAGGTCCCATCGCTGATGTTATTCTGCATGCATTTTGTTTATTTTATATTGCGAAGCAGCATTATGCATTGCATTCCTACAAATGTTATATAGCATAAATCTGAGTTTTGCATAGTTATGTGATCACGCGCATGTAGTCTCAAGAAAAGGTATGTAGAAGTCTGCCAATTGTCTCAGTAAGCTCCAAAAAAAAACAAAAACATTTGAACAATAATGAAATGTGCAACTTTGTTTAAACTTGTGGTTTTGAAAAAATAAACCCAACAGAGTGCTATAGGACTAGAATTTATCCACAGTCTATCTCTTGCCCTCCACCCACAAAATCTCCAAATCCCAGCACAATAAGTTTATCTGTAATGATTCCGGCAGCAGAAGACAAGGCATTACATGTACTTTGCCTCGCCCCATGGATTTTTGCTGGGGGCAGTCCATATAAATAATTAAACACTGCAAAAATGTGAGAAAATCAAATGTGGACTCAAGCAGCGAAGGCTTTTTTTTTGCTGCTATCAAACCAGTCAGCAGTGCAAGCTTTTGCTGTAGTTATGCATCTAATGAAGGATCATTGTTTATATGCATTGCACTGTTGGGACACAGTGAACATGATGTCAGTAAATGTTGGAGACACGTCTCCGGGATCTTGCTACTGTACGTCAGACCATTCCGAAAATGTGTGCATGAATCCTTTGTCCCCAGAGCGAAATATTCATAATCATATTTTGGGCATGGAATGAGCTTCACTATATCAGAGTATATCGTGAAAGAAGGTATAAAAAATTGCAAAACTAGTTGTCAGTAGCTGGTAGATATATTTAAAGTTATATCTTGTGACTGGTCTGGTTTTTTTTCAATTAATTTTTCTTAACTAGTGGATGTTATGCAAATCAGAAATGAAAATAATAACTGATCTCTGTTTGTTGATAAATCAGTTTTCAATGCAATAATGACATACTTGCAGTTCACCACCCTTTTTTTAGAGCACCCCCAACCCATTCCACTTTATTTAAGTGGAGATTTCACTGAGCTAAAAGTATAGCTTTTGTGAAATATTAAAGTGAGATGCTGAAGTGTTCTGTTGCTGCAGAGCAAGGCATTTGCAGCTCCTCATTAATGATCAGCTAATGAAATTAACGCCAAAAAACATTAGGTAGCCATTCCATTTTTAAAAAACTATTATTTTAGCAATGGATAAAGCAATACGCACAATTGTATCCCTGATTTAATGATGTTATTGTAAAATGATTTGTGCTTGAGTAGTTTACTCAGGTAGCACCGCTGAATTAGCTCGAGGGGAGAGCATGTTTTATTAATGATGTAGATCCCTTTGATTACAAAGGAGTGTCGACTTCCATTTGCGCATTTATAAAAAGAAGTCGCATTGCAAATTACATATGTTTCCTGCTGAACGGCTCATCCCAAACGACTCATCAGCTGTGAATGAAAATTGGTTAAAATAAGCCTGTGGGAGAATGCTCGTCACGTGCTTGAGTCAATGAAAGAGGTAGCATTAAGTGTGCAGATGCAGTTTAGTGTGGGATTCTGTACATTTGCACATTCCTGTGATTGATACTGACAGAGAGAGACATACACTACATGGCCAAAAGCATGTGGACACCTGACATCCAACATCTCATCTAAAATTGTTGGCATTGATATGGACTTGGTCCACCCTTTGCTGCAATAACAACCTCCACTCTTCTGGGAAGGCTTTATACTAGATGTCAGGGCATTGCTGCAGGGATTTGCTTCCATTCAGCCAGAAGAGCATTAGTGAGGTCAGGCATCGATTAGGCCTGGCTCGCAGGTGGATTTTCGATTGATCCCAAAGGTGTTAGATGGGGTTGAGGTCAGGGCTCTGTGCAGGCCAGTCAAGTTCTTCCACACTGTTCTCGACAACCATTTCTATATAGACCTTGCTGTGTGCCCAGTGGCATTATCATGCTGAAACAAGCAGGGCCTTCCTCAAACTGCTTGGGGATGCTTGGGGAAGCATAGAATCATCTAGAGTGTGTATTGATTGGTATTATTGATCGGTGCTTGTTTGGGGTGTGGGTCAGCTCTGCTAGGCATTGTGACACTGGATAAAGATGTGGCATTTTTAAAAGTCACTTGGGTGAAACCTGTAAGTACTATTTAATATCTCTGAAACTGGATCCATGATTGTTGTTTAGAAATCAAAGTGAATTTATTTCTTGTGCTGGTAATTTGAGATGGAATCCTAAGAAATAGCAGCACATTTGAGTATACTGGTGGTACTTTCTAACAGTGTAGTCAGCCAATCGGGAGAGGTCCATGACTTATTGTAATTGTTGCCTAATTAAGGTGTTTGTCCTTGGGTTGATTTTAATGTGTTTCCCGGCAATTTGTTTAATGTCCATGTTGAAGATGAACCGAATTCCAGCACATTAAACTGTCAAGGTGTCCACCTCTCCAATTAGTAATGTTTACATTACTCACCAGCATTAGACATGGTAATTGCACTTGAGTTTTGAAAGCATCATTACGGTGACACTATAATAAAACGCGTCCTTACTCATGGCAACACTGCAGTGCCACCGATTATAATGTGTGCTAACACCTTCCTTGTATTTATGCACACATCAAGAAAGACAAACTACAATAGGTACATATTGTTCTTCAAAAATGCTGGAATATGGTGATGTTTTATCAATCATGGACTGAGAATGGTTTGGGAGACAAAATGTCGGTGCATATTATGCATGATTAAACAGACTGGGCCAGCTATGGAGTGAGGCTCGAAGCTCTTAATAATGCTGGTTGAGCACCATGATAGAATATTTTTTAAAAGAAAGAAAAAAATAGTTCTTAAAAAAAAAAAATAGAGGTCATTTTGGGACTTCTGGGGTCCAGGGCATGACGTGAGTTTGGACCCTATACTTTCTATTTCAGTGCCCTTCACCCGTTAAAAATATATGAAAAATAGCACATATGCTCTGCTTTGCAGTATATGACTTTTATGACAGAATATCCTATGTTTGGTTAGGATATGAAGGGTAAGATAAGATAGCTGCATCATAAGCAGGGGGTGACTTGGGATTTATGAAAAATCCTATTCTAGGCATATGAGATACAGTAAGATCTTCAGACATGGTGTTCTTTAGTAATGCCTCTCCGGGGCATAAACAAAGCTAAAATCCAATCAGGTTTCACTGAGACTCTGTTGAGAAAGGGCAACGCCAACAGCTGTCTCAATCCTTGTTGACTGTGGAGGAGTCCGGCATTATGTTGCAGCTTTACCAGAAATTTGGTTTGGCCATCAGCGCTGTTGCAGAGTTATTTAAGAGCTGCCAAATTAGCATTCGCTGGCAGTGAAGCTCCTGGCTTTTAGTCGTCCCATTCAAACGTCAGCGGGATGCCAGGAACAGATTTAGCAGCCGTATCGCATGTGCTTTTAAGAGGCGCAACAAAATTTGAAACTCTTAAAATTATGTCTGAGAACAATTTACTACTCAATCCTTCTTGCATAATGCCTTTTAGAGCAGCAGTTCCGGCAGAAGTCAAACTTTATTAGACTTCCTGTAAGTTATAGGATGGTGTAGCTTAACAACGCTGGATCAGCCTGGAAATTCTGTTCTGCCCATCTGGTCATTTAGTTATATTCTTTCATAATGATGCACAAGATGTCCACTAAGTCACCGCACTTACTGTATGCGATGTTCTGGTGCACTTCTCTCCTTCATTTCTACCCCAGGGTTCCCGTAGCAAGAACCTTTCACAGTGAATCATGCGCACAGCAGAGTCATTTCCCTGGCTTCAATTTCACCCCCTGTCCCCAGACAGACATCCTTCATTCCCTCTTAGGAAGACCTGGTCGGGAATACAGACGAGGTCCTGTGGCTCCCATTAACTGCTCTGATCTGTGTGTTGTCAGTGTCGATTTTCAGAAAAAACAGGGAGACAAAAAGAACATTATTTAGCCCCTATAAGGACACAAAGGGCTCAGCTATATAATAATAATAATAATAATAATAATAATAATAATA
The DNA here is from genome assembly GCF_013347855.1 of Anguilla anguilla. Lineage (NCBI taxonomy): Eukaryota > Metazoa > Chordata > Actinopteri > Anguilliformes > Anguillidae > Anguilla > Anguilla anguilla. The sequence continues at coordinate 54,585,494 of NC_049207.1, read as the reverse complement.
ATAATGTAATATATTTTTTACAGAAGAGCCACACAGGTTATGAAATCGGTACTGTACAGGTAGCGAATGTCCTGAGGACAGAACACAGTTTATCCAAAAAATAATAATTGTTTGAACATAATTTTGTAGAATTACATCACGGTTTGTAGAAATCCGCTTATTTCCCTGCTTATGATCCTACCCTTGTGCTGACACATGCAATGCACGTTGCTCCAGTTTTGCAACCTGGAGTCAAATACCAAACTCCTTTATGGTATTGTTTTGTTCAGTGTGTTTTCTTCAGATTTGCTTTTATTCACTAATACCTCGTCATGATTTTAAAAACCAGGGAGCAGTCGAAATGAACCCTGCATTGTGAATCAGCCTACAGTAGCTCAATCCGTTGGTAAGCTTCGGGTGCAAAGCAAACATACCGTCTCCGCCTTAAAGTCAGTTCTACTCCTTTGAGTACGTACTAGTGAGACTGCCTCCGTCTTTGAACATGCCCAGACCCTCTGTAGGCTTATTCACCAGAACATTTGAACAGAACATTTTAAACCGATCATCCAGTATGATGGCACACAGCAAGCAGGAGTTGAAATACCATAATGCTGCTCTGGCAGCCTAGCCGGAATACCGATTTGGATTTTTTTTTGTAATAGTAGTTTTCCTCGGAAATATGTGGGCACAGAGACACAATGAAGAGGAAGGGGGTATTAAAGTGTGAGGAATTAGTGAAGGACTGGCAATCCAACCGCTGGCCCAGCAGCTGTGCGAGTGACTACTCTCCCTCTGCGTGATGGTACCCCGCGCAGAGGAGAGATTGATTACTCCGGGTCGCAGCGTCTGGGCTGGAGGCTGTTTGGATCAGTGAGCATTCTTTCTCAAGGTTTCAATAATGAACGGATAGAGTTGTTATCATCGCAGTGCTAAAGCGATGACAGGGACACTTCATCAATAGGGGTGCCATTAAGGGACGGTCACCTCGGCGAAGAAGTGGGGGGGGGGGGGAGTCTACTCTGGGCCGTCGGCTCAAAAATGGAAATGTCACAGGACTCAGACGCGATAACCTTCGGTTTTGATAGATCATCCGTTTGTGTCACCACTGTAGCTCAACAAGTATTCTGTGTGCTATTGTCTGGGCCTAAAGGGAATCCTAACCTTTTATCTAATGTAGAAAAGATCTTGGATCAGTGCTGGCTGAGCTGCTTTTGACTGCTCAGATGGCTGCACAGTGAATGTTAATAAACACTGTCAATGTTAACTGCCTCTAACTGCCAAGGCCTTTGCCTTTAGTTTACTGTTTAGCTTAGTGCTCTAGTCATATCAGTTATGTAGAGCAGACCTACCTCCATTACACTCGGTTTAACTGTACACCAAGTAGCACACTGTAGATTATTGGCTTTGTCTCGTAGCATTTGGTCATTAGCATAGTGGCTTGTTGGCTAAAGGAGAGACCAGGCTCTTTTCTAAATGTGCTTAGCTTCTCGTTCTGAAGCAGCGACGTAGGTAAAATAGATTTCCTGTCGGCAGGAATCTCTGGAGCATAGGGGAGCCCCCTGACATGGCATATAGGGCTAGCTACTCGTTAGCATGTCAAATCACTTTGCTATTGCTAATAGGCCGGCCTTCTTGGAGACACAGGTACAGAACAAATCAGAAAACACCCGTGTAAATGTCTGCTGCTGTGTCCCCAGTTCCTCCTGTGTGTGCTGTGGCAGGGAGTATAGGGAGGGAATATAGGACACCAGTCTTCCATGCGAAGGAAGTCAATCAAGTCAGGCTTACTTGATTTACATATGAGACGGTCCCAGGAGTCATTCCGGAATTCCGTAACCGCTCGGCCAATTTTCGAGATCCGTTCTCCGGGAAAAGGCCGTGGCACTTGGATGATGGCGGTGCCGTGCTGCTCAGACAAACTGGCAAAATGTTTGACTTCGCCTTGTAAGGGTGTTAGGGCCCTGAAGCCCATGCAGGAAAATGTGCCCGATGTGATCACAGAACGGCAAGGGGCTTTTCCTGGAAGTCTGTGTTCTTTCCAGCTTCTCTTGTTGGCCACTTGTTCTGTTATAATGGTTCCAAAAAAAAAAAAAAACAAGATGTCAGCATTCCGTTCATATCAGGGAAGGATTGCCCATATTGACATCACTGGGGCATCACTGCAATGGTTCTTTTTAGTCACAGGACCTTTTCCTAACCCGAGCTAATCCTTCTTGAGCGTGTCTGCGTTAGTTGTGTCGCCGGCCCTGCAGCATTTACTCACAGGCAGCTTGTATCTTGTTGGTACCTTGTTAATTAAAGATGGTAATTGTGTAAAAGGGAGAAAAAAAAATCTCTTCCATGAATAATTAATGTGGTTTTACACCTCACAGATCAATGGCACTCCCTCCTTTTTAATAGGATGGCATCCAAGGAAACACGTTTCGAAGGATATCCTTTTCAGGTTGTTAATGCTTTTCCACAATTCTCAGTGTTTTTCCTTTTAAGATTTGCCAATTGTTTTAACAGAGGAAAAAAGTATATTCATTTTTTTTTTTTTTGATGTAGAACCATATGAATAAAAAAAACCGCTTTACAATTCAATGAGCTTTGGAGAAAGTAATATACTGTAACAATATTGAGCCAATTGAATCATAGAAAAAAAAAAATCAATAAAGAGAGTTACTTGCTTTTATTTTTGTTTATTTAAATTAACAAAAATGCTTTCAAATTTAGTTTATGATTCCAGTAAGAATACCGTCTACTCTAAACATGGATGTCTTTTATTTCAACTGCCACAGGATAGTGAAGTAATAGCAGAGAACCAAATTCACCCCCAGTATTTTGCAATGACGTAATTTTTCTGAGCATTAGAACACAGTGTGATATCATTATTCCTCGAAATACTCCACTATTTATGTACACGGAGCTGGTTAATCACAGGCAGAAGGAGCAGGCATCCGGAGAAGAGGAGGAAAGCAGCCCTCCCAGCTGAAAACCTTCCTTCCCTGGGAGATGCTATATATAAAATGAAATGTGTTCATATCCAGATACAGACCAAAAAAAAAAAAGCTTTAGCCTCTTGCATTTCACTGTATTATAAAACTTTGCTCTCTCTCAGCCCACATTGACATCCCCAGGATTATTATGTCTGGGATGTGCAGCTACTGTACATCAAGAGTCACCTGAGGTTGATTGGAAACCATCCCCTGTGCTTGTTGTTGCCTTTTCCACTCCTGCTATGAAGGCACCACTTGCTGACGCAGCCACAGTGTTATTTGTGTTTGCCCCCCTTGTTTCTGCTCTGGAACTTTTCCCACAATTTCTCACCAACCCCCCGAACGCCCCCGCCCCCCCCTGCCCCCCAACCCCCCTTCCAGCCTCCTGTGGGAGGATGCCATTTGAGTAAGCACTTTATTTGGACTTCTTTTTTTTTGTGAAGTTTTCTTTCATTTCTTTTGTTTCCTGTTGGTTTGCAACCACCAAGTAGGGGATGACAGCTAATGAGGAGCAAGTCACTGCCCTTTCCTGAGTCACAGTTTTATCCAATCACCTCCTGGTACTTATCCAATCACCTCCTGGTACTTATCCAATCACCTCCTGGTACTTATCCAATCACCTCCTGGTACTTATCCAATCACCTCCTGGTACACTCCTGGCCAAACCTGGCACATCAAGACTGGAACGTTTTGGACTACTTGACGAAAAAGTAAGTAAGTAAAAGCTTATGTCACACCTTTCAAGAACAAGTTTACAAAGTGTTTCTCATGGGCATAAAAATATATAATAAATATATATTCATGAATAAGTAAAACGGATAAATGTAAAATAAAACAAAATAATAAAACGGACATTTAAAAAAAGCCACACAACAAAGACCAAGCAGATACTTTAACTAAAAGCCGGTCTGTACAGATGAGTCTTAAGCTGCCACTTCAAGTTGTCTACAGAGCTCACAGATGTTAAATCTAAAGGGAGGCTGGTCTACAGTTTGGGACCCACTGTGGCAAAAGACTGGTCTCCCTTTTGTTTTAAATGTAGATCTGGAGATGCCTGCAACCCTTGGTCTGAAGACCTAAGGGACCTATTGGTGGCATGAGGGCTAAGAAGCTCGCTAATGTAGACCAGTGCCTGAGCATGCAATGCCATATATGTAATGACAAGAATTTAAAAACCAATCCCGAATTTGATGGGAAGCCTGTGACGCAAGGTTAGACTAGGAGTTATGTGTGGCCATCTACTGCATCTTAACAGCCTGGCAGCAGCAGTCTGAACCACTTGAAGATCGTCCAGTGAGGATTTACTGAGACAAGGAAAGAGGACATTGCAGTAGTCCAGACATGATGAAACAAAAGCATGGATTATCCCATCCAATGCTGATTTAGACACAAAAGGCCTCAGTTCAGGCCTAATGTTCCTCGGGTTGGAAAAACAAGAACTAGTCAACATCTTAATGTGCTGTTGAAAACGATGCCTTAATTTCTGAGGCTGGACCTGACAGCTGTAGACAGGGAACCAAAGCTTAGTAAACCCCAAGAAATCAGAACTTTGGGTTTATCTGAGTTGAGCTGCAGGACATTGTTAACCATCCTTAAAGGCAGGCAAACAATCCATTAAAACACTCAGTGTATTAAACCTATTTTAAAATAGGCCTATACTTCTTGGGGAAGGATGAATCAGGGTTAGGTTTAATAAGAAGATACTGCACAATTTCCAGTTTAAAGAAGACAGGAACACAACCTGATTCAAGTGAGCAATTGATTATGAATCACAAAAAAGGTCCAATAGCCGCCAGTACATTTTCTAACAGAAAAAAATGTCTGCATTTGAAGCACCAAATCAGTGAGGTCTTGTAAGGAAATAGGTGAAAAGGAGTCCAAAACAACTGACTTAGACAGGCTGCTGATTAAAGGTGTAGAAATAGGGAAACTCTTAGACCTTATATCTCTGACTTTGTCAACAAAAAAATGAAAGAAAATTATTACAATCAGAAGTAGAAAAAAAACAGGTATTGCAGGAGATGCGGGGGACACAATAGGATTAATGGTGTCAAACAATACTTTAGGATTGCGCTTACTGGCAGCAATGAGATGAGACAAATAAGGGGCACTTGCTTCCTCAACCATGTCATCAAAATCAGAAATGAGATCCTGTAAATGGAGGCATTGAACTTGAAGTTTCGTGGTTTTCCACAAACACTCCATTCTGAGTTCATGCTTAAACGAATGAGTATCATCTCTCTTTCGGCTACATTTTCCTGCAGCTTTCGTTTCTGGGTGAGGTTTCGTGCTGTTCAATCAGAAAACTCTGACAGGAAGAAACTATATGTCCTCCTGGGGGCCGGTAGATTGAAATACAATATATAGGATTTAACCGTTGGTCCTTAATCATCTGTAACTCAAAAGAGGAGAATGATTTTTGTGTCCGTCCTGCGGCAAACAAAATGGCTCCTGAAAGGAGCAGCGAGGCCCTCCTCCCTGCCCCGATGTTCTGGGTGTGCTGATGAAGTTTCAGTCCTCTGGGAACAATTCAATTAGAGAAGCGTACTCCATGCACCTCTTCCAAGTTTCGGTCAGGACCAAAAAAAATTCAAAGTCATTGAGCACAAAGGATTTATTAGATATGGAGCGGGCATTTATCAACGCCAGTCTGAGAGGCGTAAAACTTCTAACAGTGGTTGGTAGGAGAGGCTCGGACCATTGTATTTAATCAGTATAGCTACTTTATCCTGTTCCTCAGCAAAAACCACAGCTTTGTTACTCTAAGGCAAGAAAAAATACCACTGCTCCTTCATGCTAGACACCGTGACCATATGTGACCAACACACCTAAAGTGTGGGATATGTCTCGGTCACTCAAAAAATTCTGTACAAGAATATTAATGAGTATCAAGAACCTTTTTATTTTTCCATGAAAGCAATGCACCCATTCATTGTATGTATTAAAAAACATAATTCTTCTTGTTCTTCCTCCTCTTCTCCTCCTCCTCCTCCTCCTCACTTGTACAATATTGACTATTCCTTGTGATTCCAGGGTGACATCCAATTACTCTGCTTAAACTAGCAAAACAGGCACTTTGCAGCTTTTACGACACGTCATTTTCTTCTTTCTTTCTGAATCTGACCTTTAGTAATTACATATTTCTGGCAGCCCCCTTTAAAACCAAAAACGCGTTGACGGAGACTGACAGACCTGGTGAGGACGGCTCATTAAATTTGACTCGCGAAAGCAATAATTTGCATGTCTGTCCCGCGTTTGAACCGCACTACCGAGACTAATTATAACAAATAGTTTCCATCCCGGTGTTTTTGTCCAGGTGTCACGTGTGAGAGGAGGCTGGTTATCCGTGGACGGCTTTGAGTGTCTTTGTCGGTTGAAATGGGGCTCTGTGTGAGAACGAGTTTACCTGTTCTCCCGCGTCGGACTGCTCTCGCTCGCCCTCGCAATGCCACGCTCCTCTCCCTCTCCCACGGTTTGATCGAGTCCCCCGGCGCGATGACACGGTGATGTGTGTGTGTGTGTGTGTGTGTGTGTGTGTGTGTCTTCTCTTCCTAATCACACATGCGGGTGGGGATGCTGGAGACTTGACAGGTTTTTTTTTTTTTTTCAGCGTTTGATTGGTTTAGGTCTGGGCGTGCGGCTCACCAGTACAGAAACGGCGGAGAGGGCCAAGACGCCTTCGGCAGTCTTACAATCGTCTTATGATGGTGACTCTATCTTTCCAGTGCTCGTGATTTCCTGTCTCTTATTTGTATGACGCTGGCTATGAAGGCTACTGAGAGTGCGGAATAAGGGAGTTGGAGTTGGTTCAGGAAAGAAGAGATGAACATAACATATTCAACATGAACATCAATAAAGTGTAATTGATTTTTTTTTGGAATTTTCTGGAGAATTTAAATGAAAAGGAGGGCAGTGGGTGTTCCCCTCTGAACACAGGGTGTGTGTGTGTGTGTGTGTGTGTGTGTGTGTGTGTGTGTGTGTGTGAGTGTGTTGGTGTGTGTGTGTGAGTGAGAGAGAGGGAGAGATATTATGGATATGTCCTTGTCTGTCACACCATTGCTGATATGTTCTGTAACAGAGGCTTTGCTTCAGACATAAATTGTCTCGCATAACATTCTGTTCAGTCTGCAGTGTTGTCTGTTATCCTATTTGCTTGAGTTGAGCATGGCAGATGAAAACTATTTGGCTTTACCGAAAGACAAATCCATTCCACACGCCACTACTTGGTCATGTACACTGACATCTTTCATGCCCATCCCCATCCTTCATTTGTGACATGGCGCTATTGAATTGAGAGTGTGCCTGTTTCAGCCCTCAAGGAACTCTCTCAAACTGTATAAGAGAGTGCAAGATAGACTTTAAAAAATAAAAATAAAAAAATACATCAAGGCAAATGTGTTCTACTCTATGTGGGGAAGGTAGCATTAAATGCATTGGTGGTTTTAAAGAGCTCCATGTCAGGATTTACATTGCTGCCCTTTATATGATAATTTTAGGGATAATATGAGCTGCATACAATTTCAATTAACCCCAAATCTCTCTCTATTCATACTGACAGGCATTTACCTGACCTCATATAAATTCGTAATGCAATAAAACTGACACAGTTATGAAAATATGCCTTGCCCTAGGACAAGGGAGCGTTTTGATCAACCTTCATTAAGGTCTTTGTTGTGAGGCTTGTTAAATGCAGCAGAATAAAATGGGCCTGTCCCTCATATATCCTTCCAGAGATTAGGCATGAAAGTAACACCAGAAAGCAGAAATTCCCTAATAGCGGAAGGCATGAACGGTTTGTTTCTTTTTAGAAAAATTCACAGTGTAACACTGAACCTCACGATGCAAGTTCTCACTGGTGCTTACTGCTTTTCAGCCCACACTAACATGTTGTATGTACGTGTCTGATAAATATAATATCTAATAAATTCAAGGACACAATAAAAAAAAAAGTTAGTTTTATATGATCTACCGTTGTGTTCTGCCTTGTGCTTTTAGGTGCTAGTTCACGTTTTTTAACAGTATACTACATCACACTCTAATTCGCTAACTCCCTTATATGCCAAATTACAATTTAATTATGTTGGTATTTACAGGGAGTTATACAGCCAGAAATAATTATTTAAACTTTTACTGCTATTACTGGTTTGTTATTGTATATGATGCGGCAAACTATTTATGGTAAGTCTATCTGGTCACTAGCCATATGTATAATTACATAGATTGGATTTGTATGGGGAGAGCACATTTGTAGTTAAATGGTTTTAGAATATGCTTTAACAGAAGCACACATATACAGATATATTTACACACAGTTACACATGCACATCAAATTCTGCACGGGTTGCTAAATAAGATAATGCATTCACTGCTGTTTATTTATTTATATTATTTATTTATTTTTACATAGGCGCATATGATTAAAAAATGAAAAAAAGACAACAAATAATACCACTATCGCAATGCAGCACATATTATAACATTGACTTATTCTGACAAAGGGCTTCTTTTAACGTCTAAAAAAAATATTTTGTCAAAATAATATCATTATTATGACGTTTCATAAGGAAATGTGTTTATTTTTAGACCTACACGGAAACACTCGGGTGAGATTAAAATCTAATAGCTGTCCAGTTTAATTGGTTCATTATTGTGATTATGGTGAGCAGTTGTAAGAGTAGTATTCTGTATTACATCCAGCATGCAGTCACATCCCTTAATAGCCCATGATAAGGACTGGCAGTACATTCCATCTCACTTCCACCTAATTAACTTAGAAGTCCTTGAAATGAGAAAGAAGGCCTTAAAACATAGCCTCCCTGTCACATGCTGCTTGTGTGTGTGTGTGTGTGTCTGTGTGTGTGTGTTTGTGTGTGTGTCTGTGTGTTTGTGTATGTGTGAGTGTATATGTGTGTGTGTGTCTGTGTTTAGGTGTGTGTATGTGTTTGTTTGTGTATGTGTTTAGGTGTGTGTATGTGCGTGTTTGTGTATGTGTGTGTGTGCATTTATGTTGTGTTGTGTTGAGTGTGGGTGCATGCACGTGTGTGAGACACCTCGTTATATATTTCTCTTGTTCAAATGCTGACATCGTAATAAGATTACATTTAATACGGTTACATGGACAGATTAAAACGACAAATAATGCAGCTCTATCGAGCGTTGCGGTTAACAACATTGCAATGTGTACTTTCAATCACTGAAATGGCATCGTTGGTGTATTGATGCCCATTTGCTGGTATATGCTTCACAGGGTGCCATAGGTTCCTGACTCTTTCAAGCCGTCATTGTAACTGAGAAAAGGATCTTACAAAGCCTTAATTGAAATGCTATGCTGTACATCCCAGTTATGCATATTTGGCTTTTCAGTTGGTATGGTGCTGTGTAGGGCTTTTGCAATTAATGGCTATGCGTTACACAAACAACTGTGGACTGCTAATAAGCCAGAAGAACTAACTGCATGCTGGGATAGGCTCCAGCACCCCCTGCGACCCTATCCAGTATAAGTGGGTATAGATAATGGTAGGATATTTTATTCTATTCTATTCTATTTTATTCTATTAAGCAACAAGGTAAATCAACCTAATGGTGGGTTGGATCATTATGAAACCCAGTCTTCACAGGTTAAATGTTGAGAAATTAGAGGGTGATGTCACCGGCCATTGACCGCAAACAGACAGAAAACAGGTAATTTCACAGTGTTTCCAAGCAGTACAAATGGGAATTAGCACATCAGATCTGCGGAAGAATGCCTACGAAAGACAAAAAAACCCGATACGGTGCGGTGATGACAAAGGATCTTAAAATGCATGTGTTTTCAAGATCTGCGATGGCCGGTTGCTAATTACCTTTTTCGTGGCAACCATACAGCTAGCCAGGATAACGAATTCACGACAAACGATACGTGACGTACTTATATTTATTTTATTTATTTTTCACTCCCCTGCAGAGAACTTTCCCCGGCTCCTGTGTCGGCTTCTGCAGCGGTTAATTGCCTCTGTCCAGGCTTTTTGCGGGAGGGTAATTGACCCGAAATAGAAAGGAGATGCAACGGAACGTCTCAACCTGACTTACCGTCTTAGTAGATTTACAAAGGAAATAACGCCGTGCATTCTGGGAGGGGGGGCATTGACGTGTGCGTCGCCTGTCAGCACGCGGACCTGACATGCTCTTTAAAAATAGAACGGTCGCATTTTATTGTCTTGTTAATGGTGTTATTGTCATAGTATGTAGAGTCTAATATGCGTGACACAGCAAAGCTGATGCAGAGGTAAAGCCATCTGAATTAAAGTGCTTATAGGAATTAATGTCATTCTGACCACACTTACTCACAAAATGTCACATCATTTTTTACAATTTTAAAAGTATGATCATGACAAAAATCCATGATGGCTCATCACTGGAATTACAGACTAATTAGAGTTGGTTTTTTTACTGCTGAAGATTCTTTAGTTCGTCACAATTCAAATCACACACTGTAAGGATATGGGAAGTGTGCAAGATTTGATGCCAGGGGCCCTGTTTTTTCAAGCCAAGGCACACTTGTCAAATGCTGGCCTTAAGGAAAGGCCCTAGTAAATTAGGGCATGTCCAACTCAGCTGGTCCCTGTACTTTTGTACTTTCTCCCTCAGTAATCTCCACTGCCATCTATCTCTCACCGTACATAGTTATGTAATGTGTCCTCTGTGTCGTCTGTGTCACATCCATTTTGTCATAGTCTGCATTGCTGTGTCTTGTAGAACAAAGGGCTGAACTGTACCGAAACCAACCAACCTGTCTGAACATCAGAAACACAGAAATTTCTTTTTTTTAACATTCCAAAGTTTTGCTAAATCATTGACCCAGCCCTGCCGAATGTACGATTAAAAACAAGTTGTCAGTTTAAGTGCAAACACATTGTCCAACACCAATCTTGCACAGCACTGAATGTTCCTAATGACACACACCCCTTATTTATAACACAGGTTGCCCAAACCACTGTTTCTACATGATTTAGTTCTGAATGTGTCAACTTGATGCATTTCTAGACTTAGATATAATATTTTGTACTTTTCCGGCATTCTTCCATTCCATATTTCCTCAAATCAAAACAAACAAACACACACACCTCCTTGAAATACAGAAATCGCAAATGTCAACTTTTTTTTTTTTTTTTTTTTTTTTAAAGAAAAGTCCTTTCTTGACCTGGATAATAAGAAAACAAGCATATACACCAAAACGAAATGCCAGACTGGCAATCAAGCATGAAATGGCAAGCTAATTCTGAACATGGGAAAATATTTCATAAAATATTGTTCAGATGAGCCTATTAATTCATAAAACAGAAGGGCAAACCCAGATCGCAAATATAAAAGCACATATTGATACAGTAACTGATTGAGCTGTGAGGACTAAATTTAATGGTTTTTCACTCGTCTCATATTAAATTTATTGATAGCACAGGCAGTTACAATAACATTTGAATCAGCTAACCTTTCTCTTAAAGGGACTTTCACAGGTACTAGGATTACAAGACAAAAAAAAAAAGAGACACATCTCTCATCTGTTGACACTGAAAAATTGATGCATCTTCTGAAAATTGGAATTCAGCTGCAACCAATCTCTGACTATAGGAAAGTCCTTTTATTATCCAAATCCGGAAAGTTTCCATTCCTCTATTACTGACCGTCCTGAAAATTTTGAAAGGAGATTCTGCTTCAGTCCTGCAGTAGCTGTACATGAGTTACAGGAATAAGTGTAATTTCACTTTTTACTTTAAATGCAAAATGTATTCAAAAGCTTGCATATGGAAAAACTAGGTATCCTGTACATTCTAAAGGAAATCTAGTGTAAGATATGTGAAAATGGGCTGTTGTATCTGTTGAGGTAATTCAGTGAGGTTGACATTGGCAGGTTAAAATACAATTTCAGGAATGGGAATAAAATAATGCAGTGTGCTTTCTAGAGTGCAAGCAAACAATAACTCAACACTTGCCATTTCTGCCATTTCTTTGGAACAGTTTCGCTTGTTTTCTATTTTTAAAATATGTTTTCAACTTTATTTTTTCAAATATCAGAGCACATTATTGGCATGACAAATATAGGCACTTGTGCTTTCTACAACTCTTCTCCACAAGGAAATGGTATTTCAAAAAAAAACAACAAATAAAAATAAACTGATTGAGACTGATTTAGACTGACATAATACACAAGCAAACTCACTCATGCGCACATACACACACACACATACACACATACACACACACAGTAATTTACAGTAAAATGTATTTTTAACTGCAGGCAGCATGATAATGTAGCAATAATAACACTTATTTATAACACATTTATTTGCATTGTCTCAATAATGTGTTTTTTTTCATTTCTCAGATTAGTGTACAGTGCACCTTTACTGCTTGTGACACAATTTTAGGTAAGGAACTGAATTACATTTAAATCTACTGGAACATTCTGTTATGACTCTGTGCTTCTGGCTTGACATTCTGAACAGCTCGTTCACCACAAATATAAATGTGCTCGAAGCTCAAAGGATAATGAATGCCTTGCTTATTAAGGCTGCTTCAGTGAACAGAGTTTGGTCGGTTAATGTTTGAAGTGGTTGTAATCAGAAGATTGCTGTTCAGACTGGGCATAGACAATCAAACGTACGAACCCCTGAGACGATTATAAATTCAAATGCAAACAAGGCGTCACAGTAGGACATTGTCTTGCCGTGTCTAGATATATTAAATGTATCACAACGCAACATTCCGTACACATTTTGTATTTTCCATTTTGTGAAGGTTCAGTGATATGAGCAGCCAATGTAAGCCACTGAAAATGCAGGTGTCTACCAAAAACATAAAATAAAAAATAAATCAATAGAAAATATTATGAACAGCGTGCTGTGTAGGTGTCTTGCAGACATACTGTACATAAGCAAACACTCGCGGTCACACATTTGAACAGTTGAATTTTTAGCATTTTTGCACTGTATTGTGTGTACTGGGCGAGGTGGGACTTCTCATGGCAGGGGAAGGGGCAATGGATGGACTCAATGGGAAACTAATTACAGTGTAGTGGCGGCAACCTCTTTGGAAATTCTGGCATGGGCAACAACAAGAACAGCCATGGAGAGCGCTCTCTACTCCAATACGCAGAGTGCAGTAAAGTCCATATCAGGAGATATCTACATGGTATTTGGAATGCCCAATCATATATGGTAGCCTGAGCAATGAAATTGTTTGACAGTTACCGGGGGTGCCAATCGCCAAGCATTCCCCTTTGAAGAACATGCTAACAGCTGCCATCAATTTTCATGTATACATGTATGTATGCATGTATACACGTGCCTTATGTATGCTAGTATTCGTGTGTGTGTGTGGGTGGGGGGTTGGGGGGGTGGGTGGGGGGGGTATAATCTATGTAAAAGTGTGTATATTTATATGCGTAAGTGCGTGTGTGTGTGTGTCGCACACGCATAAAAAAGTTATGACTATGCAAACATAGCTTTTATTTTATTTATATATATATATATATATATTGTATATATATAAAAAGCGTTTAGAGAGATCTGTCACAAATTTTTCAACAATCATGTTAATGTAGGTCGGGCAGGAAAAGTTTAGGGTGACATCCATCTTTTAAGACAGCTGAGATTTATTAAAACTACAAATTCTCAAGCCCCACCAATACAAAAAAAATAAAAATAAATAAAAAATAACCACGGTTACAGTGGAATCCAACAATTCCCTGGGCTTATATAGGCAATTTATTATCCAGTTAATCTCCTGACCTATCAGTCAATGTCACATTAATTAGATAATCACTTTACTGGTGGACACATCACAATTCATATCTAGCATGTATACCCTGGTATTTATACAGATAAGAAGACAAATGTATTATATTTAATGAATTGCATCCAGCATTTCAGTTCATATTTACCACCTCCCCCCTTTCTTTCTCAGATAAAACACCTTAAATATTCTAAGTGACCTTATTGTATACTTGATGCCCAAGAAGAACATCTAGATGTCTTAGTGGAACATAGTTTCTTTGAAAAAAGATATTTAAAAAAAAAACCAAAACTATAAACTCTTGCTTCCTTCTGGTAAAGCTGTGTTCATTTCCTTTGACAAACATTAAGGGGGTTGTTATTCATGACAGAAAAGTGATCTGAGCATTTATTATTCTTTTTTTGTGTCAAAATTTCCCATATTCACTCAAATCAACATGCCTTTGTTCAGTAGTGAAAGTACATATCCACAGTTTGCAAATGATTATATAGTTCTGAAATTCACCTCTGGTATCTTGGGAGAAATACATTATGAAATCAATTGCTTTTCAAATAAACACAAAAATACACACCTAAAGATTTGAGTTAAGCTCATTCAAGGCATTTTGTCTTTTTTTAAAGAAATGCGTTTGATTCGTTTGCAACAAAAGATTTGAAAACGTACATAAACATGTGACTTTCTGTCAAAAACATTTAAAACTTCCGCAGAAACATGCAAATTGGCTTTTTGTGTGGCTATTTTTTACATAATATAATAAAATAAAATCAACCGGAACTCTCTGCTCTTGATGTAAGTGGCAAATGCAATCAAACAGCTGCACCTAGCCTGCCATGAATGCAGTTAGCTCAAGGAAATGAGGGACAGGTACAGCTTCAGGGTTGTCATTGAAGCTTATGGGCTATATTTTAACAATCTAAGCGTACGGTCTAAAGTGCATGGCACAAGTGCATTTAGGGCATGTCCAAATCCACTTTTGCTAGTTTAACGGCAGATAATCTGAGCGCAAAGTAAGGCGCATGGCTCAAAGGGGTTGTACTTAGTCTCTTAATTAATCATAGCTGTGTTTTGGGCCAATCAGAGTGACATCTCCCATTCCCTTTAAAAGCCAAAATAACAGTAAAATACTGCGCCATTGACTTAAGACCAGGTTTTTGTTTGTCAATCGCGCAATCGCTTTCCGCTGCCTGAAGATAGCAATGCGCCAACAATGCGCCTGACCACACCTCATTTTAAGACCATAACACATCCATGGGCGCTCAGATGGCCGCAAGTACATTTGCTATTTAAACAACGTGTGCGCTGGACGGGAAAATGACAACAGCGTCGGTCTGAAACTAGCGAAGACACTCGTTGCGCTTGGGGCCGCTTTCCACCGGGTGTAAGACAGAGCCCTATGTCTTCAATGGCAACTGCAGAGGATGTCACCATATGTCACAGGCCTTAAATAAATCTTATGAAGCAGGTGATACACAGTGGAGCCAGCCTTTATTTTCTCCAACGGGAACATTAAAACGTCAGTATATATCTGTTCCAATCCTGAGTGAAAAGGGAAAAGTGACACTATGGCATTGCCTGGAACATTCCGTGAGAGACAGCAGCTAATTGGTGGACTGACTAATGAACCACGTCCTCAACTTTAAACTAATGTGTTTCTAATTAATCATATATTCACACCACGCTGGGGATAAGACAAATTGCTTCACCTGGTGAGACCCTGGCTCTATCAAGAAATGACACAGGGGGAGGCCCTGCAATCTTTTCTCATGTTGAGAAAATTAATATCCAATTTGGCAAGTTTATCATGCAGCACATTATAGCAGAACCAATAAAGACATTAAAACTTTCAATATATTAATTTATCAATGTAAATGTTTTTTTTTCTCAAAAATTATATTTCGCTCCCTTTGTAAAATTGATTACAGTTAAGTTGTTTGATGAATCCGAATGTATTAGATTTTTCTGGTACGCTTTTAGTATTTGATTTCCCATTTCCCATTTTTATTCCCACTAAGTCACTGGATGGTCTGATGAAATGAAGGGTAAAGTAAGGCTTTTGAGAGGGGAGTGACTTGGGGGAATATGAGATCTGCACAGCTTGTCATGGTTTATTCCTTACATATACAAGCAATATACATGGCATTATTCAAGAAAATTTGATGGTAACACTTTATGTTAAGTTGCAGCTATACCTATAACTTTGATCTGTATCTAATTTGGTATCAAGAGCTTTTTTATTTATTTATTTATTATTTTTTTAATTTAACCTTTATTTACCCAAGGTAGGTTCGCTGATCACGGATGATCTTTTGCAGCAACGCCCTGCTTCACACTCACACACATTCACACCTGGGAGCTGCCCAGTACAGCCACAATCCTTTATTGTTGGCCACTGAGCAGCTCCACTGAACTTTACTCCAACATAGGTCCAGAAACATAGACCAACAGTGGCATTCTTAATTACACAAATGAAACAAGGCCAACCCTGTTGCATGTTATTTATCATTAGGCAAGTACACACATGTAGGTACACTGTATAACAGCTTGGACTTTCAGACTCCTCAAACAGTACACAAGTAAGCATCAACAACAAAAAGATGAAACTGCATGCCAATCTTATGTCCTAAGGAAATAGGTAGGCATTTACTCCCTTATGACATAAAATTGCTGTGCATTTTAATCTTTTTGCCTTTAATGCATACTTGTGCACCACTTATGTCAACCCCTGATTATGGGTAATTTTCTTGAAGATGGCCTCTGCTGGTGTGTTTATCGTTTGCAACTACACTGCCTGCCAAATGGTCAGATAACCATACAAATGTATTTCACTGAAAAAAAAAACCTGAAAATACTTGAAAATGCTGTAGCTTTACATATGAAAAGTAGGGAACGGGGGGATTTAAAAATAAATTGTTAGTCCAATGTCCTGGAAAAATAGCATTATGTTCTACATTGTAGGAGCAAAGCTGGTTTAAACAGGATAGAAAAAATAAGGTAATATGAAATTAATATGGGATTTAAAAAGAGATTTTGTCATCAGAAGTTCATTAGACAGGAAACTCACATGTCTCCCGAGCAAAAGGTTTAACTGCTTTCATTATATACTTTAGAAAGAAAAAGAAACACCGTTAATTTTATGACTAACATTGCGATCTATTCATCTCTAAAGGCTCCATTAGCCAATTAGAATGCTTCTTGCAAATGTTTTTACGTGAGCATCCTGTTCTCGCTTGAGCTTCCAAATGATAAATCAAATGGCAGATACTACATTGGGCTTTCCTGAACAAAAATACTTAAGGAGTTCACTTAATATCTCCATAGCGACTTTGGTAAATTTAACTTTAATTGATTAAATCTATTTGGAACTGCTACCCAAACAAAATAGACACCATAATAGAGGTTACATGCAAATGAGAGAAATGAGAACTTTGCCTCAAATTCCCAGTAAACATACCTCTCTAAATTTCAATAAAATATGCATATTCCTCAGTATTTTTTTTCTTCAGTTTTTCCACAAGCATTATATGGCAATGGAATCATTATTGACCTTTAGTATTCCTGTGCAACACCTGCACTGGAGAAGTCATACATTACTTCTGTTCAATTTTTTAAATGAAAAATTATTCTATTTCCACATGTACTGAGCTGCATTACTCAGGTGTAATGGAAGACTACACCAGAACTGCAGTATTGCCAATGCAATCAATCGGGTGCTTCATACAGAAATCCATTGAGAAATCGGTCTTTGACGTCATGGCGTTAATAAACTTGCGATGAGTGATTCAAAGCTGTTAAATGATAGCATTTTCCGGAAAATGGATGTGTAGTCCAAATTATATACAAAGGGAAATTTCCTGGGATTGAGTTATATCTTGGATGCACTCCTGCTCCTCCTGTGAATAATCACCCCTCAGCCAGACGAAAAACAGAGTGGAGGCAGCCCTGTGCAGAATTGATCGCCCGTCTCAACGAAAACTGTCCGTAATGAACAGCGGGTTCATTTATAGTGAGCTGTAAGCAACATAAGGCCCTAATGATGTTCGAGGTGCGTACTAAAAGCCATCCGTACCCTTCAGGAGGATAGATGTAGCTTATGTGTCAACGTCTGAAACATCATCTCGCAGTGATACATAACTTAAGACTGTCACTTTCCATTTGATCCGTCACAGGACAGATTACGTGACGCTCGCGTCGCCTTCCACAAAATGGATGACACGCTCCACAAATAGTCTAAAGGTGGCAGACAAACAGCACGCCAGCCGGCTAATTCTTCACTTCTGCTCTTGGGTCTTTTAAAGAAGAAATGACGTGGAAAAACAACAACTGTTCCCCCCTGCTGGATTTGCAGCGTGAGCCAGCTATGTCCGCACCTGTGGTCGGGCAATACGGAACGAGTGGCTTCACAGTTTCGGAATACATCCTGGTTGCTTTGCAGTGTCACCGTCTTGCGTTCTATGAAGTCTTGGAGAGAAAATCTATTGCCCAGGTGAAAATTACTTGCAATGATAAAACTGAGTCTCTCCCCCACCCGATTGGCTGAAATTTTGAAATATGCAAATGAATCCCACAGCCTGAAATGACAGGGATTCAGACCTGGCTCTGTGCCTGCAGAACTCCCCCAGATTTCTCTAGTTATGCTGGTTTATTAGGTCCCTGTGTGGCTTGTGAGGCCTGCATTAGAGCAAGAGATGAAGAATTTTACTTTTTTTTTTTTTGTTTTAATTATAACCAACGGAGATTTGACTGATTTAGCAAAAACAATCAGATTCCATAAACCTGTATATCAAATACTTAATTTGAGTAGTGTTAACTATACGTTGACATGTTTTCTTTTTCCTCTGAAATATCTGGCTGTTTCCATCATAGACAGGAAATAGCTGAGTGTATTAAAGGAGGGGGGAGGGGGCCATACGTTCTGCTTAAGTCTCCTGAGGTGATGGAGCAGATCAGAAGTTAATTCATTTGTTTGGTTTGAATGGAGAGTGAAGGATTAATTGAAAGAAAGGAAATGAAATATGTTCCAAATGGGTATTTTTTTCATCAGCCTGTGTCCACAGAGGGAGCAGTAAAAAATTAATTTCAGAAAGAAGTTATTAGTGGGCATTGAACTAGGACAGATAAGTAGAGAGAGAGAAAAAAGGAAAAGGAGACTGAAATGGGATATGGAATTGTTATTTTGTAAAAGGAGAAATCAGACGAGCAGTGAAATCCCCCCGTGTGACAGAAAAAAAAAACTTGAGGAGAAAGAGATAAGGTGTGAGTACCCGTCAATGGCATGGATGTAGATCCTCGTCCACACACACACGTTTGTCGCAGTTCTTTAATACTTTGCATGATTTATGAGTACTTTTAATGTATCTATTTAACTATGGTGCTTTGTACACAGGCCTAATGAGCAATTTTATGGGTTATAGGGTTTCAATACACATGCACCCTGGCAGGCTTGGCTGTCAATGAAATGAATAAGAAATTTCACTGCGTACGAATCAAGAGAATTTTTGGATTGCACATGGCAAAAATCATTGGCATGCTAATGATGTTAATTGCAACACAACCAATCCATCATACGTTTTAGCTATTCTAGGGACATTACATTTAGATCGTTTTCATATGGGTGGTTGGGTTAGAGGAAATAGCGCATTGTCTGGAAAAATGCACATATTGTTCAGATACAAAGGCCCTCAGAGGAACATCTGACTCACACACACACTGCCGGAAATTTTTCCATCTTCCTTCGGCTGCGCGTACGGATTATGCGAGTGCATCAGTGTGTGAGGGAAAGCCGATTGGGGTTCGAAATAAAAAGGAATGGCACTGTCATGCAAATGGAAAACCGGAATGGCACTGGGGGCCATTTTAGATGCTTAATGCTGGAAGTAAAGGGAGCTCAGCCCTTGCCTTGTGTTTGGCATCCAGACCTACACCGGCACAGCAATCACTGAAACACACACTCATCGAGGGTTTGCTTGTGCGTTTATTTATTTATTTAGATTATTTGAGACTTTATTCACCATTTGAGTCAGGATTTACATCATCAGTCAGAAGTAATGCAGACAGGGCACAGATTGAAATAATGGAATTGATCATTTATTGTACAACTATTTATAAACTAAACACATAGAAGGCCAGTGTATAGATGAGAATACAGTGTAAAGCAACCAAATTTCAAAAACAAATCATGAGTTTTTAATGAATGGCAAACTTGATTGCCAGCTTTTGAACGGTACATACTGTGTATATATATATATATATATATATAAATTACAAAACTCATTAAGGTTAATGTCACAACCAGCGCTGTAATCTGTGTTATTAGCTTCCTAAGTCTCAAAAACAGTGATTAAATGTGTCTGAAAGTTAACAATAAACTTAAATAATATATTGTTGAGTAATAAAATTGTACCATAATGCATATATGACAAGAGCTTGATGTGTTGATATTTCGATAAAGCTGTTTGGTAAAGGTAAAAAGGTCAAGTTGAGAAGGAGTGCCATCTGGGTTCCTGTGGATTTGGGTGAAATGACAGCCTGTCAGTGTTCAGGTGTTCTGAGTGTGAAGCACTGTCACCTGAGAACCGTATTGAGGCTGGAGCTTCACAGAAGAAAACCTGTGAAAACTGACTGTGAAGTCTGATGTCAGGCGTGAGTCACTGGACTGTGTTTGGCTCACAAGTGTGTATGTAATGGTCTGTCTCTGTAATGAGCTGCCTACTTAAATAACTTTTTACGGGCACGAGCCACGGTTCAAGCATGAGACCTGTTGTGTACTCTTTGAAGCAATGTGATGTCTAAATTATATTTTATGTTTGAGATTTTTTTAGGTACATTCAACCAAACTACGTTGCCTTACCTTATCTTCACAAAGATGTACTATAGCAACAAAAAAAACCATAAAAACATCCAACAAGATGTCAAGGGTGAGGGGATGTGTACTATTCATTCATAAACCCTAATATGATTAATAAACCCTAATATGACTAATGTAAAATGCTCATCTCCATCAAACTCTAGGTTTAGGAAACATAAATCATCATTTAACTTGCACAGACCCAGAAACACATTTTATTTAGAAATGCACACCTTTTTTTCTGTGAGGGACGTTTCAATGACACAATCTATGACATTCGATTTGTCTGTGATATTCAAGTACGGGTCTAAACTCTGTGACAGTTCTGTTAACAAAACACAGATTGGTTGTCACTTTGAAGATCTCTCGACTTACACGTCTATTCAAAAAAAAAAAAAAAAAAACGAAATGCAATTCATTTATGATGCCCACAGCTGTCACGTTGTCTTTCAAATCATTTCAGACATGTGACTTTTGAACAAAACTGAGAAATACTGTTGGATACATTCTGTAATGCACCTTAAAATTCTCTCCAGAATATACGACATAAAGAGACACGGTGAAGGGTGGACTAGGCTGAATTGTTTCCTTGTTTGTTTGTTTGTTTTTGTAATGGAGTTTTAATGTCTCCTTGGTGTGGCATATTTTTAATACTGATCCTGTGATGTCCTCAGCTCACTGTTGATCTGAAGCCAAAATTTAATTACTGTGGAACCTCCCACAAGTGTCAACACTGATTCTTTCAATGATACTTCACCTTGACTTCAGTTAAATGTTGTGTATTCAGTGACAGACTGACATTCAGTGAAGCAAAACAACTTCACCCAGCGCGACTTCGGCAGTTGGTCTTTTCTGGCAATTTTTCACTGCATAACTTCAAGTAATCCCCATCCAAAATATCGCCTTCGGTTAGACATTGCAGTAAGATTATCAATAAATGTTACCTAATGGCACACAATGGCATGTTGTTATTTTTAACCTCCACAAAAGCAGTGTCATTATCATCATCAATACAGACGGCTGTATGTAAGTACTGCATTTTTTTGCACTCTCAAAGTTGTGCATACTTACACTCGAAATGTGTTGAATTTCAGAAAATTCAATGCATTTAAAGCTTACCTTCTGTTCATGCTATCATGTTATTACAGTATGTGTTGATTACATCACATTGAGAATATTTTCTTCATGGAATGTCCATCTCTTCCTGGGATTATTGTCTCTATCATTCTCTCATAGTTTGCCCAGAGACAGTTATTATTTTATTCATTAATTTTTATGATGAGAAGAGGGAGTCTGACTTATGCAGCCACAGTCTCTCTCCAACAGGTAATAGAATCAGTTAAATCCTTACAATATTGTCACTGAGCAAATTTGCCAATGTGATTTCATAATGCTCTCCATGTACTTGTGCCAGTCTGTAGCCTTTTTCTCATCTGTCTGATCAAAATAGCCTTCTATTGACTGTTTTTTTCTCCAAAAAATTAGCTGAGTTAGACAGGTAAATGTGTACCTTTGAAGATCCGCATCAGAACATTTTTCTGTTTTTATGAAGTTGATTATAACTGAAATTGGCTTTCTATTTATCACATAATATTTGACAGAACGACATTATGAAAACCATTGTAGCAAAAAGCCATTATGAGTGTATCGCTGTTGGTTTATCAAGGGTGAACAAGACAATGGGTCTCTCAGTGCTATACTTACAGAGGAACTTATTTGGTTGTGTTTCTGGGATTATTGTTAATTAATATGCATATCAGTTGTTAATTATGTGACAAGATGCAATGGCATCTCCGACTAATTGCTTCCTGTGTGGGTCAGGATATCGAATGCACTTAGCACCACCTTGTATATCCAAATCAGAGTCAGCAACATCGCTACCATTCATCGGCAAACATTCAATTTGCCCTTAATTTCACCACATTCTTTTGGCTTTGTATGCCTTTCAGGAGTCAGGACGCTGTGGGCTGTTTTGAGTACCCAGAAAGAGACATCTAAAAGTGTTCATTACCAACATGGCTACGTTTGTGAGCAGAACTTTCTTAAGCACATATCTTTATTTTAAGTTATGAACTATATCAGTGTAATAATAAAACAGGTAAGCAATCCCACAACTCCCAGCTTTTAAAAAGCCTCTGACTTCATCTGAGGCAAGTTTTCTTCATCACATTATGTCATAAAATAAACTGAAATTACTAGCTTCCTGGAATTTAGAGTGAATGCACATTCTTGAAGGCGGTAGTAATGTCTCTCACAACTAGGGTTGCCAACAGCTCCATATTTACTGGGACATCCCATACTAAAGCCAAAAACGGTTGGTCCTGGAGGAAACTCTGTTGATTTCTGTTGTGTAGAGATGAAGAGAGGGACAGATCCACTGACTACAGTATAGCCCTCCCTCCAAGTCCGTCCTTATGGTCCGCTTTGCGATGCGTCGTCGGTTTTTCAGCAAGAGCGTGTGCTGGCGTGTCTGAACGCCATACTGTGGAGCAAGACACACACTGTAATGTTACTGGTGTAAAAAGATGACCCAACTAGGAGCCTGATATATGCACACACACACACACACACACACACACACGTGTAAAATCAAAGAGCTCGCGATTGAGCCTGTCGCTGTGAAATCATGACGGGTGAAGAAAGCTCTGCGTCGGCAGCAGCCTTTGTGTCACATTACTCTAACACTGACGCGCGCCCCAAAGAAGCTCTGCTCCATCTGACAGGCTACTTAAGACGGAATTTCCGTGCGGATGCGAGCCGGGCGTGGACGTCATCGATTCTCGGGCGCGTGAATGGAGTGCGTTAAATGTCACGCGTAGCTTTTCAGACGAATTGCCTTCGGTATCGTCTGAGAACTGGGTTACGGTGGATCAGATTGAAAGGGGAAATATATCAAAATGAAGTCGCCACAGAAGAGATATTGGGCTACGTTCCATAATGGAGTAAAATAAAAATGTGCATTTGTTTATGTTACCAAAAAGCGGACATTGCATTTAAATGCAAATAGAAAAATGACATTTAAAAAAAACATGCTACTGTCATTTTTTTTAGAATTTTGCTTTTTGTAATAGTCCTGTTTCTCAAATGTTTCTAATAGTCCTTTCTTCAAATCTCTCCATCATGCAGATATGGAGTTGTTCTGCAAATAGTCCATTTTTTGTCTAGTATGCTTTGAAACAGTGGTCCAGTTATTTTAAGTTTCTTAGCCTTTAGGATTGGTGACTCTGGTCATGCCATATTGTTGGTATACATTGTACAAAAAGCCCTATCAAACCTTCGAACACAATATTTAGTATATAGCCTAAATGGCCTTGCTCACCTTGTCTTCCGCCAGATCTCCCTGAAACCATTCTAACATTTCTGGATTGCATGTTTTGCATCATTAAAGTTTCTGATCCTGTGATTGTACACAATGTTTACTGTGACTACATCGGGATTTCTTGCTTGTTTTCACTTGCGCTCGAAGCAAAAAAGAGCAAGTTGTCAACTGGGCCTTCTCGTTAAAATTATGTTACAGCGGGAATTTCCAGGGCCCCTGTGAGCCAGATATTTGTTTACTTGGAATAAAATGGAATGTTTTATAGTGTAATTTGTATCATACTGTACATAAATACAGAAGTAATCAAATAAGTCACATGAATATTCCTTTTGAAGCTTTTGAACCCCACCAACATACAATCTTTCTTTGGAACTGGTAATCGTACTAGGGGGCTTTTCTCTGTTGTTGCCAGTTCTCAAGGCATGCGATATCTGCATCTCATAAATATACTGACCCAAGGCCTGTGTGCGGAACTCCCTGGGAATAATATGCTGATTCTTCAGCTGCTCGGCAACTGGTGTTGTAATAGAGATGGCTGTACATGTGCTGTAAAATATTGCTATAGATCAGTCACAGTCGTGTTGATTATTCACCGGCTTAGCGTCTGCACTTTCAAGTCTATAGACATAGTCAAGGCTTTCTTGTGCTTTCAAAATTAAGGGAAAAAACACAGAAACAAATAAGACAAAATCCTTACACCTACATGATAATACATCTCCCAATGCAAGTGAAATGTGCTTACACTCCCTGGCGTACTCGTCTGCACGACATACTCACCTGCATAGCGTACTCACCTGACATACTCACCTGTATGGCATACTCAGCTGCACAGCGTACTCACCTGCATGGTGTACTCACCTGACATACTCACCTGTATGGTGTACTCACCTGTACGGCATACTGACCTGCACATGCTCCGTCTCACACGCTCAGCAATACTTACGTCACACATTCTCATCCACACACCATTTATTCAAATGGGCAATAACTCACCCTTTTTTTTTTTTTTTTTTTTTTTTTTTTTTGCCGGATGAAAGTGACCGAGGTTCATGAATGCACCTGCCTCTTTTCGGTTCGTTTGCCGGCACCGCACCTCCAAAATAGCAATGCACTGTAAGCAGGGAAGGGCAAATTAGGGAAGACGGAGAGACAATGAATAAGCAATGGGCTGAATGAACTCCCCTCTGTCGTCGGGTGTTTTACCATCTTAGCTGCAAACAGCCAAGATATCAAATTTGAGATACGCTATTTGTCTTTGAATCTATCATGTGATGGTGAGTTTAGTCTTCTGTTTCAGGCTGGTTCACATGGTTCCAAATAAGCAATAGGGACATCATTTAACACCATTTCAGCTCTATTTCAGCTGTCTCCTCTTTCGGGAGTCCGGAGTTGTGCTATTTCTCTACGCCCTGACTGAAAATTGACCCTGAATTCCACATTACATGCTTTGAATAGTCAACAGCAGGCTACGACTGCCATAGCTGTAGGCCATCTGGATTATCAGGTGGGCATCAATATGTATGAAGCCCGTTGGAAAATCTACTGCCTCTGCAAACATTAAAGATGTGCATATTGTTTGTTTTCTTTTTGTTTTTCCAGTCACTCCCATCAGTGGTATGAATTATGGTAAATAATGGCAAACAATGCCATATTTACCCCCCCCCCCCAAAAAAAAAAAGTGTACAAATTACCAAGGGGAGGGTGTGTAGCAAAAAATAATTGTCTGTTCACTCTGCAACATAACAAATAATTTTGGATTGTGAAATGACTGTGGGTGACTCAAAAGAGCGGCTTTGTGGCTCTGTTGCTTCCCTGCTTTTGAGTGCTTAGCTTAGTAGAAAGGGGATGGACTGGTCCTTTGAGGGCCGTTCGTGCCAACTGGATATACAGTTGCATGCACACGCGCGCACACACAAACACATATCACACGCTAACATTCTAAGAATTGTCAAATTTCAACAAAACATACGTTGTACGAGTTGACTTACACACACTACTGGTTGTGCTGAGATGAATCACTTGTTAAATCCATTCACCTTCTCGCTTTTCCTTACGTGCATGGGAATTCGTATTTGGTATTCCGTAGTCGTGCAGAAAGAAAAAACAATTCAATTTTACAACAGTGCATCTAATTATATTAGTGGTCTCACGTTGGAATACAAATTCTGATTGACAGGCATTTCTTTTACATTGCCCAGGTATTCCATAAGTGTTACGGGCGAATGTGGCCACAAGATCGGGGGAAACAAACAAGGGCATCTCTCAAAACTGTCAGGAAGCATTCTCTTTACAAAGTTCTGGATTAACAAAGCTTTATTATCATTGTTGGGCCTCCTGAGGTCCCATCATCGCCTCGTAATTCATCACGAACAAAGCCATTACTTTTCCCGCTTATTCCTTCGCCGAGCGGGTCTGTTGGAATGGTGGTGGCTCTCCCACCGGTCCGTCTATTACGGGGATTCAGGTGAAATTAAAAACGCTTTTCGGTGCCATTGGAGAAGTGTTTAATGAGAAGATAATTTGAGCCTTCCAGCTCAGTTAGTTTGGCGGAGCACAAGATTCGAGAACCGCGCTGAACTGATTAAAATATTCTCTCAATTTAGCCGCCGTATCGTTAATATCGTAGCTGCGGTCCTCTCTTACGTCAATATTCATTAAATGTCAGATGAACGCACTGCAATGGTATATTTTAGAGATGTGCAGATGAACCTGAAATAATTTTTTTTAAGTAAATAAATTACAGTTGTGCACATGGGAGAATGTGTTTTTAAAAAACCTAATAAGTTAGACAGTCCCCACTCAATTTTACATGATGTGCAAATTAATAAGACTGGCCAATCAAGAGTAAATCTCACGCGGCATCACTTTGAGGCAAGCAAACAGGACTGCAGAATACCTGCTGGTGTTTCTTCCTTGGGAGGCTGTACTTCAAGACAGCGATTTCAGTCCACCATGTATTGAATTTGATATTTTCTTTCCCTATTTCCTGTATTGTTCCTCTAGATTACACAGATAGACTAGACTAGTGTACCGGTCTCTGTATTTCATAACACAGTGCCATATGCTTTGACTTTCCATGATGCTTTGATTACGTCCCAGCTGCATTTATCAATAATAAGCCGAGTTTGAAGTATAGACCTTGTGATGAGATTATGGATAGCATTTTAATTAATAGGTAGAGCCTGGTAGGATACAAAACAGAACATGTGTGTGTGTGTGTGTGTGTGTCAATTGTCCGTTTATTTAGCGTAGGCCTTGTGCATACCTGAATGGACGTACAGGATGTGTTCAGTTTCCACCTTCTGTGTTTTGTTTTCCTTTTTGAACATTTTATCATAGATGGCAAGGCTTTTCATCATGCAAAAATCTATTGACTCTCACTGGTTGCAATTTGAACTCCTCTCTCTGTTTGGATACAAGCAACAGGTATCTGACCGGTCTTGCAATTCTTCAAATAGAATGCATTGTTATGCTCGTGCATAATGCATAAGCTATATATGTGTGCGTTGGTTATTTCTGGAACACAAATATAGTAAAAAACAGCCATGCTCAGTCAAGCAACTCACCCTGTCAAGGCATGTACTCATGAAATGATATTGTCTGCAGTTACCTTGGGCTGCTACTACCTGTAGACTACCAGAAAAAAAAAAATCAGTCCACATAATTCTATGCACACATTTTTATGCAATCTATTGCCAGTGGGTGTACATGCCTATGCCTGAGGCAAAAAACAAGGTTAAGCTACATATCAAACTCTACTTCACACTTTTTTACTTGCTCATTAAATAGTATGCAGCTGATTTCCCTTTCAAAAGAAGGCATGTGTAATCAACACCTTACATCTTTTTGGTCTTTATGGATTTTTAAAATGATCACAGAAAAGCCTAGTTTGACTTAACAGTAATGAACATTGACCGACTTTCATTTTGCTCCTTGGCACAGAAGAATAATAAATGGGCCTTGTATTGCATTACATATTTCAATAACCTGCTCAGGTCCAGATGGCAAAGCAAATAATTTGTTACTGCCTTATTAAATTACCACGAAGGGAACTCGCTGGGGTTAAATTAACTTTCAGGTAAATTATGAGTTTCTCTTTTAAATAAAAAATCACAAAAATAAGCTTTATTTTCATAGACACTGCAAACCAGAGAAAAAGATTTTCAGTAAACTTTTGTTTTGGAAATGTCAGTAGGCTAAGTACCTTCAGGATTCATTCAATAGCATGTCCTGTACTTGTACAGTATTTATACTCTACTTGTACAGTATTTATACTCTACTTGTACAACAGTTCATGATCAATGAATTATGTTATGTGTTACTGGAAGAAAAATAAAGCTTGTATGTCACACTTTCCATTGATAAAAAAAAAAAAAAAAACGCCTCTCCCTCTACAATTGTGTGCTGGAAGTGGTGTAATGAAACAGAAACAAAAACAATGGTATCATTTCATGTACAATAAAACACACATTTTAAAATCATTTTATCAATTTAAAGAAGCAGCTTGTTGTTGAGCGGGCAAACTAAATACAGTCTACTTGTCACCAAAGTGCAGTGACGTAATATTACAGACAAATGAGGTAGTGAAGTCTACTAAAAAAGAATCCCAGAATAATTGAACATTCCCAGTATTTAGCCGATGGGTCTTTTCCATGAAATTAGATTAAAAACAGGTCTTATTCTGTTATAATGGCATCATTAACTTTGCTTCATCATTACTAGCCAACAGTTAGTTGGAGAATTCTGAATCCTACCCCAGTAAATAAATAAATAAGTAAATGAAGTGAGAGGATTTGGCCATAGAAAGAGACAGGCCTCCTCTCAGCCTTTGTTTCAGACTCCACAGTGGTCCCAGTACAGAATTAGAAAATGGTAAGTACATCTGACAATGTGAAGCTTTTTGAAGTGCGGAACAGACGGCAGTATTCTGCATCCAAGCTCCCAGACTGCATTGCACTGCATCCAAGCTCCCAGACTGCATTGCACAGGTCATGTGCTACAATCCACCAGAGGAAGTTGAAAGACTTCAAAGATGACAAAGATTTTGTCTCCAAAGATGACAAAATAAACAGACAGCGATTCTGACACAAGGCCAACACGCAGCTGAGAATTTAATTTAACATTTTTGCTTTTTTTTCCCACATTATCCCCTTTAAAAAAAAGACAGGGAGCAAATTCAAAACATGAAACAGCAGGGACTTTGGCATGTGTTCAGATGAGTTATTCACCAGAGAAAGGAATACAAAGAATCTCAGACTATTGAAGTGATTGCCATCAAATGCACACGGTAGCTAAGTTCTACCTATAGCATGAATTCAAAGAATGCAGGGTCCATTTTCGTGCCTTTTGAAGTAGTGTTAGATAAGTATTTGTAGTACTAAATTGCCTATACCATGCTTTGTGTGATCACGTATATAAAGCACATTTTATCAAATGTTTTTTCTCTCCTGGATGTGCTCACAATATTTACTTTTATTCCATCTAAGCAACCCAGACAACAGTATAATAACTGCGAAGGCTATAGTGGCACCAGGAAAGAACTGAAGTTGGAGTCTTAGTTCTCACCTTTGTATCTAAAAATTCCTTCTCTTGTAACAATACAAGAGCTTCATAATGCTATATTTAAGGAGTAGTAGGTACAAGGCTGGCCATTTACTTTCCAGCAAGTGCGTGCTTGTGTTAAATGGTCCATTGGTTCATTTGTAAAGATTGCATTCTCTCCTTCATGAGATTAATGCATGGGCTCACTTTGCTCTTTAGAAGCGCTTTTTTTCTTTCTTTGGTAAAGTATTCTTCACACCAAAGCCACAGGGAGAGCTGCTCATTCGCTCCTTTTGGTGTCCCTGGAAAATCGTCCTGGGTCATCTTGAACAAGTGAGCAAAAAACCTGCAGCTGTGTGCACCGTGAGGCTCAGGGCCTGGTGCGTCTGAAGCAAGCTGCACCACTGTGGTTGACTCACATGCGGCCGCATGCTTCTCATGTGTTTCTGGTGCATTTTGCGGCTGAAAATATCCGTGGGTGCATTGCTAGGGGGGCGAGCTCTGGTGGTGGAGTGTGTGAAAACAGGAAGGAAGGAAAGAAAGAAAGAAAGAAAGAAAGAAAGAAAGGACAATGTGATCCGCCAGCACCACATTGCTGGTGCTGGTGCAATCATCCCCCACTGAGAAGGTGATCACCATCATCATCGTCATCATCATCATCAGGCCAAACGAAACTCCAGTCATGGAACAATAGATTACAATCACCGCTCAGCACAGTAATCAGCTGGTCAACAGTTGAGGCCAGATTGTGGCTGCAGGCGAGAGTGTATATTTATTACTTACTCGGGCCTTGATAAGGTGTATGTACACATAGACGTAAGCACAGCAAGACATTCAGTCAGTCACAGTATCTCTGCATTGGACATTCGCACAGTATTGAGGCAACCTGCCATCCAAACCTCTCAGCACATCAAAAGAGCTCTGCTAACAAAAGGAAAGACTGAAAAAGCTAAACATGAGTTTTTTATGTTTTTTTTTTTTTTTTTTGAAGGAGTGAAGGACAGGATTTGAATACAGAATTTCTGAATGCAGCCTGAGGGAGATTGTGTAAATACAGCAGAGTTGGTCTGTCTGATTAGCTTTATGAAGTTTAAATCATCCACCTTAGCTTTATAAAGTTCAGATCGCCCATCCATCCACCTATTGTCCAACCCACTTATTCCTGGTTGGGTTGGAGCTTATCCCAGCATGCATTGGTCAAGAGGCAGGAATACACCCTGGACAGGTTGCCAATCCATCACAGGGCACACACGCCATTCACTCGCATGCAACTTAGACTCTCAATTTAACCTAACCTGCATGTCTTTGGACTGTGAGAGGAAACCTTTGGGGAGAACATGCACACCCCACACAGAAAGGGATTTGAACCCAGAACCTTCTCGTTGTGCTGTCCACTGCATCGCCCAAGTGTAAATAATTTCAAATAAATAAATAAATGAATGTGAGATTTAAGTACATAATAATGACTCCCGTATGCTGGAGTGGCCTTAAATATATGGTTAATGGGGAAATAATCATAATAACATAAAATTGTAGGAGATTCTATTTTTATATTCAGCTGAGGACAAACAGTAAGACATCAACAGCATGCATTATGGGGTCTGGTCATTAGTGTGTGTTCAGTAAACACTGCGCTATGCCAGAAATACTGTCCTTAAGAGACGCCCTCACCTCAGCAGACAGGCAGCTCTCCCTAGTGGCGGCCGATCACAAAAAAGGACGGGATTTCCGCAACTGAAGCAATTAAAGTGGCTCGTGGAGAACGCTCCTCAGAGCATCTGGTTAGCAAATAAGACAATTATCGAAATGAACGGCACACTCGTTTGTTCCCCGTTTGAGCATATCACGTAGACTGTCGGCAGTTTTCAGTGACAGGCTTATTTAGAGAGGGAGCAAAGGGGGAATAATTGTGTCCTTGCCCAGGTGACAGATCCCATGTTTTAAAATCAGCAGTCAGTGATCCCTGGAGTGACAATCGCAAACTTTAGCCAAGCTAATTAAAGAGAGCAGTTTTTTTAACATTACAAACATGAGGGCAGTACCAATTAAAGCAGCCTGCAAGAGTTTAAAGAAAAATCTAATATTAGTATAGTAGGATATTAATGGCTTGTGTAATGCTTCCTTGCTTGTGAAACACAAGTATGCATTTTTCCAGAGCATTTAACTAGAACACAATCGTTAGGCAAGAGTACAAAAGACACTGTAACCTTACAGTGATGATATAAATAAACTGTAAGGTTGAAACAGAATCTGTGTAACCTTACAGCGAGGATGTAAATAAATGCAAGCGAAAGTGCCGGGTGCGTTTACACCGTCATATAGAAAGCATCAATCTTCTGTGGTGTCACAGATACACTTGAACCAGAATTGATTTCTGCACACTTGTGGATCTGAGCCCTCTTCATGAGGTTGTGAATCGGTGACCTTTGATCGAACTGAACGTGGAACGACTGTATCTTGCCTGAATGTTGTGATCTCAGCTGAGCATGTGCGTGATTGAATGATGTGAGGAACCTGCACACCTGTTGCAATATCACATATTTTATGCACACCACAGGTTAGAATTAGTGTACATTTTAAACCTAATTATGACCTGCTGGGTTGAGTCCATAATCTCGATATTGCAGAGAATATGCATGAACCCTGGAGGTACTGTTTACGACAACATCAGATAAAAGACATCTTAAATAGTGCAATTAAACTGTGATTTAATAAATTTTGTGGCATGTGTACCCAGTGTGACTCATTTTATATGCATACATTATTATTATTTACTAATCCTTGTCCAACCTGGATTTGTTAAACCCAAAACTATGGAACCCAAACCCTGATCCGCACTACTCTTCCACAGTGATGTGTCCTGTCTGCTGCTGGGAAGCATTGGTCCTCCTGACACTCTAGACTAGACCGGTCAAAACATAAACTGATGCTGGCCAAGCAAGTGTTTTGTTTAGCAACATATGAATATTCTGCTGAACACTCTCAAAAAAAAAGGGTTCTTCGGCTTGTCTTTATAGTAGAACATTTTTAGTTCTTTATGGAACCCTCTATGGCAGGTGTGATAAGTGAGAAAGCTTCCAGATTGAACCATTTCGCCTGACGATGAACCCTTGGACTAGACCGGGTTTCTCTATGATGGCACAGAGGTGCCTTTTAGAGCCTTTTAGAGCCCTTCGTTCTAAGAGCGAGGGTGCCGGTGGAGTCCTGTGATGTAGAGCCTTCTGAAGGCTCGACTCTTGTCAGACTGGATTGACGTGCAGTGCTTGTCAGGATATTACTGCCTCTTGTGGCAGATATATGCTTGGTGGGCGTCATGAAGACCCGCAGCTTAAACCAAACACTAGCCTAGTCAACCATTCAATGCATTACCACCTTTATAAATCCTTACTGCGAGCATCACTCCTGTCGAGGAAATCTCAGTCTATGCATGATTGTAGAATGCCAGCTTTTCAAATCACGTTGCATTATATCTGATACTACATATTGTGGATTACTGACATTCTTTATTTGTGTTGCACTTTTGAGGTTTTACAATTTATTATGGTTTTCTACAGCTAATTCCTATCTGCATGCCTATACACACAGGCTGTGAGTGCCTGTTAATCAGCAAATTACTTTGAAATTCTGACACAGTACATTTGCACCATAGGACATACTACAAATGATACTATTTTTGTGAGGTGACTGGCATATCGATACCATTTTCTATAAACGTGATGATATTGGGAAGGTTAAGAGCTTTTAATGAAATTTTCTATATAGAAAGGACAGGTATACAGAGGTAATTCCACTATGGCTTACCTTGATATCAAGAACTCCTTAAGTCACCAGGGAAAACGCATAAGCTCACCAGGTGTCACCTTTTCTCCAAGAGGCCAACAATAATCCATAAGATTGTAAATTCTAACGGAAAGTGAGTACATTCTGAAGGCATTTATTAAATATACACTGGACAGCCTCGATATTTTATGGTCCTGAGAATCTGAGAAGTTGATCTGTGGCCAATAATGCTGGCCAGGAGTTTCCACATAACACCTCTTGGATAACTCAGAGAGCAGAGAAGTATATATATTTAGTTCAATAAAGAAAAAAAAAAGAGAGGTGCATATAAGTTATAATAAACTCGCAGGGGGGGTTCAGTGCATTAAGGCTAGTCGGTATAATGTTCCATTAAAGAGATAGTGCTGAATGATATTTAAACCGTGCAGTCCTTCAAAACAAAGTTTCAAATTTCACTTTCGGCTGACTCATAAATAAATAAACATATTTCAGTTAAACAAAACTGAGATGGAGCTCTAGGCATTTCAAAAAATAAAAACCGAACAAATTAAAAAGTCTTTATTGTAATGGCTATAACACTAAAAAAAAAGTGAGGACATGAGAAAAGTCATAAACATATTTTAATATTCATACTGCACTTTGGATTTGTACTGCTGGTATTTATGAGAAACTATACGTCATGGCATTGTGGTAAAGCTGACTGAAATATCCAAAAAACCATCAATCCTGGGGAAAGCATCTGATTGTTGATATAATACGTGCGTTATAATATGTGAAAAGGATACTGAGATGTGTGTTTTAAAGCATCAAGTATGCATTAATTACAGAGTGGCTTATGCTAACGCTCTAGAACAAAGTCTTCTTTCTTAGATACATTTATACATCTCATTTATACTCTCAGTCAGTGAATGGCGATGTATTATACTTTTAGATAATTGTCAGATCCTTAGTGAAATGACGAAGAATCCGCTTATTATTTTCATCTGGCAGGAGGATGTTGCTAAGGAAATATAGCTTCTGCAGTAATTTGTTATAAAGGTCATACACTGTAAATGAATAACATCTTGCCTTGATGAAATAGAACAAGGATCCAGGTAACAAAAATTAATTAGGATGTTATTTTAACCTGGCACTGCTTGGAAGAAACTCAGTTTCAAACCTACTCAGCGAATGGGTGATACGCCTACGGTGTGGACACGGTTTTTCAAGAAAATCTTCACATGAACCACCGTGACCTGGGATTTTAACCGCCATTTTAGATGACAAGACCATTGAACTCTTCCTTCCCAATGCTTCTGCATCTTAGGTTCCAGAGTAGGATGTGCATATATCCATCCATCCATCCATCCATCCATCCATCCATTATCTAACCCGCTTATTCCTAGTCAGGGTCGCGTGAGGTGCTGGAGCCTATCCCAGCATGCACTAGGCAATCGGCTGGAATACACCCTGCCTATTGCCCCTTCTTTCACGGAAAACATCCATAAAGGAGCAAATAAAACGGCACAATCCTACAGCGAAAAAGGGTTTCAGGAGGTTACCTTTGTACATGGAGTGGAGGGCCAGGGAAATGACACAGCAATCTGAAGATGGAAACTGATTCATTGCAGGGCTGATAAGTCTGGAGAGGCTCCTGTTCCCTTGTGCCCCGCTATGGCAACATAAAATATGCCTTTTTATAGTAATTGTGATGGAGGCCTCAGCAGACCTTCACCCGGCCGTGGAACAGCTCGCACCTGTGTCTTCGCCTCCGTCATCTTTTCATTTGTATGAAAGTGCCTACTTTCCTCGCAAAATTTGTATTGGAGGGGTGGTGTGCCAGGACATGCGTCCAATTTATGTAAATGTGTGTATGCATGCAGAACCATTTTTTCTCCGGGCCGAGATTTAATGTGTTCACCTTTAGACTGGAAGGTTATGGGATTGGCTCAAAGGTGCGAAAAGAGCTGTCTCTGCTGTCTTTGTTATTTTCAATCAATGACAGATTAATGGCACTGTGACAGTTGGTGCCTTACGCGTGTGTGTGTATATATGGTGTATTTGTGTTGCAAACTGTAATCATGACACAGAAAACCGTAATTAACCGAATAAAAATAAACTGGACGCAAATATTTTTGTATCATCTCCAGTTTTGAAAGACTGGCCAGAAAAAAATATAACTGTTGTGCTTGAAATGTTATGAAACACGGGGAAACGCACAGCCATCTCATAATGCTATCCCATCATGCATTTTTCTTCTCCAAAAGCCACAGTCCAAAGTGCTTGATGCTCTCTAGACTAGAATGAAATAAAAACCTATATATATATATATATATATTTTTTTTTTAAATTAAAAAAAAAAAACTGTATTCAGTGTGCTGCAATTCTCCACCACCGATGTAATAATTAGTGTCATTTTATCTAGGGATACAGAATGTAGTTGTTAAAAACATTTGTACGATTGACAATTCTATTAATTCTATGTCTGCTCAATTTAATGTCTGGAGTAGACAGAGTAACGGAAGGCCAACACTAGATGATCGGCACCGTTTATCTTTTACTGAACACCCCAAACTTCTCCTCTTTCTCTATGCAGAGACTTGGGCTACTGTCCCCCGAGACTCCCCTCTTCTCTGGAGCCCAAATTCAATCGTGGATTCTGTTATGGTTCAGAAAAACCCTCTTTCTCAGTCTCTCCTCGCCCCAGCCCAGCATGACAGGCATACCCGAGTGAGTTCCTGATCATAAAATTTTCAGAAAGTTTGGCTCAGTTTCATATATTTACATTTTGCTAGCGGTGACATTAGCAGTTAGCCGTTATGAATTGTTCGGCTTCTTGCACAGTTTACTTGCCTCACAACTGTAGATGCAGGCTACCTGTCAGGATTAAATCTTTGTCCAAAACTGGAGCTGCAAACAGTAAATTAAAAAAAAATGTAAAAAATGATTAATTGATACATTTTATACAAAGGTATAGACGTGGAAATCTAAGTGGCCCAATTGTAAAAATGTGCAGTTCAACTTTGCATTCGCATGCATATTATCAGTCCAATGTACTAAATAAATAAATAAATAAAAATAAATAGATAATCAACATACATTGCTCAAAGAAATCATTAAGGAAAATGCATAGATGCTTGTATATATTGTGCAAATATACATACATATTTATGTTCGCCTCGTGTGCACTTTATGGATATTGCAAGCATTGATGCCATTTGTCCTGTAAAATAAATCCTGAACGTAAATAGAATGGACGGCACCTATGTGCAATTTCCACTATCTATTGCAATTGAGCCAGCTAGTTAAACGCCTTGCAATTTTGTATTTTGTAAAATGAAGCCATTTGATCTTATGAAGTTCAATAATTTTACATTGATTGTTATGCATGGAAATTCATTCAAAGCACAGTCATGCTCATTACTTTTCTGATTGTTTTAATTTAAGTTTTAATTTAATTTAAAGTTATCCAAGCAATGTGCTAGGCCTATGCATGCAAGTTCATTCTAAAAAAATCCTTGAACACTGATTATTGAAAACCATCTCATATAATAATTTACTGCATCTATTTAATTTGGGGGTGGGGGGGGGGGGGGGGGGGGGGGGGTTGGGGGGGGCTGGCAAGTTTTTTTTCTTTGAGAGACTTTCAGAATTACATTTGCCAGATGGAATGCATAGCAGTGGCATATTTTAGTTTATATTATAATAGCCGAAGGAGATACGAACACGTAATGATGAGAACTTTTCAGTCGGCTCATCAATTCTCTGGTCCGGAGAGTATCCAGCGCTGGATTGAGTCCAGATTTAAACATCCCCAGTCTCTGTCACGTGACCTG
This sequence comes from Anguilla anguilla, assembly GCF_013347855.1. Classification (NCBI taxonomy): domain Eukaryota; kingdom Metazoa; phylum Chordata; class Actinopteri; order Anguilliformes; family Anguillidae; genus Anguilla; species Anguilla anguilla. Next base: position 54,548,468 of record NC_049207.1, on the reverse strand, counting down.
GCCCACCATTTCTGCTTTAAGACTCCGTTACAAATAAATAATTCCTGATTTTAAGTTCTAAACTTACCTTTTAGTATTTTACACCTGTTGCTCCTTTGATCATTTCACGCAACCTGAATGAAGATATTTTAGCGTTTCACTTTCTTATCCCCTTTTCTGAATTTCCAGACCCTCGGTCAAATCCCCCGTCCTTACATTGCATCTTCCCTCTGTCTCTTATCTTCATTTCTTTAATAATAAAAAAAAAAAACTCCCCGACAACAATAAATGACCCACTGTTGCCTGGCAACAACAACAGTGCTACCATCTCCGCGGCGACAGTCACGGCAAACTGCTAATGACGGCTAAATAAATGAACTGGCGCTAACATGAGGAACATACTACTGAATTTATGCATTTTCGGTGAAAAGATGCCTAAAATTAATCCATCAGTCAATCTATGTAATGATTATGTAAGAACATGTCCAGTGCAATTTACACATCGGTTCACCACACGGACCTTTTATAAGGCATGCCTAAACACGTACAGATCTGTTGCTTTATATGCAATACCATAGCACCGCATTGACTTTCTTGTCTTGGATGTTATTCTGCTCCATATCGTCAGAAAAATGTCTCCATCTAGTGCTAGGTCAGTCAGAGAGCAGCTGCAAGCCGCATGGCGTTAGGAATCGGTCAATAAAAATGGATTTTAAAATACAATCTACAATTCGTACTCAGCAAAATGTCCAGCGTTAATTTGACTCTGAGTCCACGCAATAGTACGTATTTATTGATTAGTTCATTTGTTTATAAAAAACATATTATTTTTAAGTTCTCGTGTATGCTATGAACTGTCAGAGTTCCGGAACTCAACAAGTATTAAAGACTGATTGGTAAATGGGTAATAAAAACTTTTTTTCTTTTCTTTTTTTTTTCCTGTAGAGATGAAGGTTTATGCACAACGCCAATGATTTTAAAGTCCTCGCCCTCCTCAACTGATTGAGAACGATGCACGGATGACGTGGATCCAAATCAAGCATTTCAAAGTGAGGCGAAAAAAAATTACCTTCAGATGATAAATTACATTTGTGTGTCACTAATACACAAATACACTGCCGACGTGCCTCACCCATTAAGTGTGAAAGCAGAGTTTTAGATTACAGTCTGCATAATTACTCTATTTGCACGAACTGCTCTGGTAATTTGTCATTCAGCTTCACATTGTCTGTGACCGCATAAAACGCTCTTGCTTTTAGCAATGCATCATTTCCTTTTGTAAATCTCATTCAGATTGACATCTATTTATTTTTTTGCGTATACCAACAGCCTCATATTTGGGATACTTAGAGAAATGTGAAATTCAAAAGGAAAAAGGTTACTTTTAACATTTTTTTTTTTTTTTTTTGCATAAGTAGCTCACGCCCTTTAAATTATCCAAAACACTTATCGGCATCAATTGTATGGTGCACCTTGTGCGTGATTTAACAGAAAACATGCACAGACTTTGACAGATTTTTTAGTAATGAGTCTTGCCAGGACGCCAAGCTATTCTTCTGCTTTAATTTGCTTTAAATGTCAGCGCTGGAGTAATGTTATTTATGCATTTAATTCAAGTCCAACCAAATGTGCCTCTACAGACAGGCCTAACAAAGGTGACGCATAGGCAGAGGCGCCACTAGGGGGGTGCGGGGGGTGCGCACTGGGTGACACCATCAGAGGGGGGTGGCACCAAAATAATTGGCGACGAGTTGAAACAGCTAATTTCTCCGATGCAGTTTACTGCCAGTTGAATTAATTAGCGATATTAATGCGACCAGAAGAGCTTTGTTGTTTGAATGCATAACACACAATCCCTTGCTTGCGGCCACACACCAGCCAGCCCCCCCCCCCCGCCCCCCCCCCACCTCTGTCGACACCTTTGGGTGACACCAACGGGGTGACACCAACGGTCGACCGCACCAGGTGTCACCAACCCTAGTGACGCCACTGTGCATATGCTGCCTTGTGAAAAGAGGGGCTCCGGGTTTGAGTCCCGACAGGCTGCACTGGGAGCCTCATCTCTGAGTGGGTTTACTCTTGGTTCCTCCTGCACTGTGCGACATGGATGTCGGGTCAGGTACACTAGGTACACTCATGCCATTGCCCTTGCCCAAGCCTCTGGCCTCAGAGCTGGAGCTGGTCCCCAGGCGCTGCACTGTGGCTGCCCACTGCTCATAAGTAACCAGGTTGAGTTAACTGCAGAGGACAAATTACCCCACGGGGTTCAATAAAGTGCCTGCTGGCTGCATCCCATTACTCTAAAAATGTATCCTCCTTTCCTCCACCACCACCTCATCACCTCTGTGCTCCAGAGACCGATCTTTGTGTCCTCCCTCCCTCCATCCCTCTCTCCCTCCCTCCAATGTCCCGATATTGGAGGAGACAAGCGGTAAGCGCACAGAGCTGTATTGGCAAAGCAGCCTGAAACTTACAACCCCCACCTGCCTTCTTCCACGCACTTCTGGGTAGGAGACGAGTGGTAGTGGGGGAGTGGAGGAAAGAAGTTGAGGAGTGAAAAGTAATGGGATGCACCCCCTTATCTTATCTTATCTTATCTTATTACCAAACTCAGCTCTGATGTAGCTACAGATGTAGCACCCACCTACATCTGAAGGCTTCTACAGCAGACCTGGACAGTGAAGCACCTTCTCAGCCTCTTCTAGCAGCAAAAAATTATTTATTCTGAATTCATATTTATTTCTTTAAACTTTTTCCCTCTCTGTCCGTTAAAAAGATTCACAAGCCCTACCTGTTCTCTAGTACTAAATTCGGGCCTTGTAAAAATGTCTAGAACTGCCAGACTCAGACGATTGCCCTCACCATGAATACTGATTAGGTTTTACTTCTGTTCGCGGTCTTGTATATAAAATATTATTTTCTCTTTTTCCTATAATATAAATGTCATTTTGCATTTTTCAGTGTACAGTACCCACCTGCCACATCAGCAGTACATGTTTAGAACCCTAGTAAAAATAGGCCTTCCTTCCGTATACAGGGAAGATGTCATTTAAATTAGACTTAATTAACTGAATTTTACAACCAGCAAACCAGTCTTTGGAAATCTGTCCACTGCTTCAAGGGTTTTAAAATTTGGTTCCAGGGGATTCGCTGCGAATGCTTGTTTTCCTTCCAGCCCTTATGGTATCCTTTGAATTGTTCTGAGTTGTTTGCTCTTCTTGAACAGGCACCTTTCGTGTGCATTAAGGGATTGTTTACCCGTTTAAGGCTGAATTATGTCCAAAATGGCTACGCATCTCATCAAAAATTGAAATGCCCCATATTCACACCCAATGACTTTTGCTTTTATTGTATGTAAGTATGCTATATATGACTAACATTAACTTTATAAGACTGAACTTTTTAACTAATTGCATCATTTGTAAGGACAGTTGAAATCAGTTGGAGTCATAATAGGTAGAACTATGGGCACTTTCTTCACTGGCACTAAATCATTTTTGAAGACAAAGCCAGTGGACATCAGCCCAACCCACATTGATAAAAAATAAATAAACAAATCAAAAACAAATAAATAAAATGTGTTTTCAACAACCTTAATTGAGCGAAAGACTGGAAATAGCAGAAATAAACATGCATAGGTGTTCGTCAGGTACAGGTTTGAAGACCCCTTTGCTGTTTCATATTTTATTTATCAATTAATTTCTTTTATTTAGACTGTGGTTTCGCTTCAGCTATTTTCACGGCCGTCCGTTGCAGTCCTGATGACATTTAACAAAGCGCAAGAACTACATTTCAGATCGATCGACGGTCAGAATTTCCATTTGTAGTTAATTTGTAGCTTATTTTTCAAAAGACAAAACAAAACCCACGAGGGTCACAGTTTTGGTTGTAAACTAGGGTTTATAACATTTTAATATAAATTGAGGCGCTGAAACGATATACGATTCAAATATTCTGGCTCCGTAAACAAATAAAAGGTGCTCTTTTTCACAGTCACTTTGTCACATCATAAATGGCTTTGTGAAAGAGCACTAAAAAAATTGCTATTTATTTATTTGTTTATTTCATATTTGGGCTTGAATTGGATTCCTTCAATAAAATTTTAAATAAAGAAAATGGTGAAAATACAGTCACATAGGAGGGCATCCATAGGTGAAAAAGACATTTTGTAATCAGCTCATGTATTTAAGTGGAATAACAGACAGACATAAACTACACCCCTAGGGTAACCAAAATTAGCATGCGTGTGAGTGTGCAGGTCTAAATAACTGCTACAGAAAAAATTGGGAAATAATTCAATTCTATGGATGAAGGACATTGCTGTTCCCTTCCAAGGCCTAGCAAAATGCATATTTCAGCACCAATAATAGCCACTTTTTCACAGTGAATAAGAGGAAATCCAAAGAATGGGGACATCAGGTAATGAAAAAGGCTTTTCAAAACACACTTGTTGCGCAGCTCTGTGCAATCAATAACAGTTTTCTTTCCCCCACTATGTGGGATGAACAGGAAGCCAGCAGCAGGCTTGCACGCTAATAGCTAAAGTGCATAATGTATTCGGTCCTGCAGAATAAGGCCCGCGCCATCATCAATAGTTTAGCGCCTAAGAGGGTCGCTTAAAAAGACCTTCCGCCGATAAATAAAACGATGTCAGATTCCAGTCCTAAGCGTACTAATCTTAATAACACCGGCTCCCTCCAACAGTAAGTGAGCAGCCATTACCGTGGCTGCTCATAAATATTCATTTCCCGCGCGATGAAATTCCTCCGTGCCCACGCCTGAGTTTGTGCTCTCCGGACGCGGATGGTTTCCGCGGCCCGTTTTGTCGGCTTCGGCCCATCGTGTAATACTAGCGCCGTGGCGGACGGTGCGGACGTCCTGGCATCGCCTGGCATTCTGTGAAAACGTCCTGGCGTCGCCCCAGCCTGTGCTGATTACACTGCAGCTATTTCAGCAGGAGCTCGACCGGCCTTGGTGGGAGATGCGTCACCCCCCGTGCGTGAGACGGATCTGTCATGGCCTGTGGCCACTGCCATGTCTATCCTGGACCCTGCAGTGCTCTGACAGCTGCACCATCACCTGCCCTATGTACCGCCTGCAGTGCCTGCCTGGACCCCTTCCAGTGAGCACAAGCCCGAATCTAGATGTCTTGAGGGGCGGAAATCTAGGCTGAGAAACGTTTTGGACGTAAACAGGCTAGGCTAATGCAGGTTAGCTTCAGTTAGGCTCAAGTTTTACCCAGATACAGCCTGGCCTAGTGTCCTAGTCAGCTAGACAACGTTCACTTTTCAACCCAACGTAGCCCGGTTTTCACCTGAACGCCTAGATGGTACTATACCATCTAATCTGCACTAACCTTGTCAGTTTATGTCAAAACATCTCTAGATTTCCACCCCTCTAGACGTCTAGATTGCATCTAGATTCGGGTTTGCCTTCACTGGGCCGGTATCCGCTGATGTGCGCTGCATGCGTGACTGCGCTGCATGCGCGACTGCGCTGCATCTGTCCTGCTGCGAGCGCATTACGCATCACCGCATCAGTGCAGGCGCCCCAGCGCAGGATGTTGCTGCATTTTGTTTTTTTTTTGCATCGTTCAGTGCTCCGCGGTTCTTCAACCTGCTCCACAGAACACATGTTCTGAGTGAGGAAGAGAAGACACACTGCCCTGAATGCTCCCAAATCTAGTTTACTGGGACAACAGAATTTTTTTTTATTTTTTATTTTTTTTTACCTGGAGTGATCTTGATGACGTACGGCTACCACTTGAGACACAACTACAAGGAAGCTTGCCGGAGGAGATAATGGGCCCATCTGTGGATAGTTTTTTAAACCTTGTCACAGCAGTAAATCTGTTAAGGAGCATTTGTTTCAGTGTGTGGATACCTCCTATACCTACCTTTTGCACATATTTGCTTCACTGGTCTGCTTTGCACCAGTTCTCAGCATGATTATGCTGACACTAAAGAGCACTTGTTTTTGATTCAAGGCTTGTTTGGCAGTCAGCTTCACAGCCAGTTGCTCAGAGCAACATGCCACCTACTAGCGCAGGATTAGCTTAACGCTCACTGGTGGTAATTTGACACATTTTGTGTACATTTTGTGTACATAATTGGGGGATAGAGCAGCGGGCTCGTTTCAAAAAGAATATGGAAATGACATTATATGCTTTAGATGACACCTTAATCCTGGGAAAATGTGACATAATTCCCAGTTCCAGTACTTGATTATTTGCCGTGTACATTGTACCTCACAGGGAAACCGAACCTGCAACCTCTCTGATTACAGGCCCCCCGATCCTTAATCACTGGGCCACATTGATGTCGGATTCACAATAAGGGAGCCCATCTTCCCAGCCACTTGGCAGTCGGGGGAAGATGGCAAACGAGTGAGTCGCCTGGAGGAAGATATGATGGAAATGGCAGCCATCCCAGAGGGGAATAGGATGGCGAGCCGGGTGCTTTATGGACGTCAATAATTTTCGCAGGAAGGGAAGTGAATTTGTGATGGAAAGAAAACGAGCAAGATGGAGGGGGACCGAGGAAGGGCGGAGGAAGGGGAAAAGGGTCCAAAGTGTGACATATTTTGTAGTGGGCAATTTTTTGGCCCAATTTCTTTGACATCAGGCGAGAGAGAAGTAGAGGAGAAGTCGGGGAGGAACAGAGGGATAAGTAGAGGGCAGTGAGAGGTCACTGTCGACGCAGAGCTAGACTTTTCCTCTCATCATGCACAGATTTACACTGTTTTATAGTATGTCGAGGGTGCTGGATTGAAGGGACGGGTGTTAGGATGCCTGGTGTAAAAACATGAGTCAGGAGGAGGGGTGGGCACTGGCCGGATAGGTCATGTGACGGCAATGTAATATAATGGGGTAAGGAGCTAGTCTTTTAACCTAAAGGTCACAGGTTCAATTCTCAGGTTGGATACTGCTGGTGTACCCTTGAGCAAGGCACTTAACCTACATTGCTTCATTACATTACAGGCATTTAGCAGACGCTCTTATCCAGAGCGACTTACACAACTTTTACGTAGCATCCATTTATACAGCTGGATATATACTGAAGCAATTCCGGTTAAGTACCTTGCTCAAGGGTACGGCAGTGTCCTACCCGGGAATCGAACCTGCGACCTTTCGGTTACAAGCCCAGTTCCTTACCCACTGTGCTACACTCCGTCCTCCGGTGTATATCCTTCAGTGTATATCCAGCAGTATAAATGGATGCAGTGTAAATGCTGTGTATGAGTTGTGTAAGTCGCTCTGGGTAAGAGTGTCCGCTAAATTCCTGTAATGTAATGTAATGTGGTGGGTGGAATGGGACAGGAAGAAAGGGATACTGTGCGTGTAGGACCCAGGGGAAGGGATCGGAGCGGAGACGGAGTGATGATCCGGAGGGTGACGGGCAGGTGGGGCGGAGTGCGGCCTCGGGTAAACTCTAAAATCCGGCCGCCCGCCTGAGTCCTTGGTTCAGAAGGAACGGCGGGAGGGGAAGTGCAGATGAGGAGAATTCGCCATGGCGTACTGTGGTGCATTTTTACAAGGAGAGGTCCTTATTTTCTTACTCCTTTTTCTCAACCCAGGAGCATCTCCTCAGACAGGAACTGCTTGGTGTGACGGAGAAGAATGGGTAGTGGCAGGAGTGCCATCTTGCTGGATTTTGAAGAGTCATTCTTTTGAAAGAGAGGAGTATTCTTTTGAATGGATGATGGCACTAGAAAAATAGATGCATTACGGGACAATGCAGTTTCCGAAAGCTGAATATGAAGTTGCAAAGTAAAACTCTTTGAATAGGAAGCTGCAAAGAAAAGTTAAACTCATTTCATTTCATATAGCATGAATCATCCTTAAAATCCGTAAACAAAATGATACACTGCTGCATTCATGTTTAAATAAGAATTAAAGGCAAGCTGTTAAAAATTCATATGGTAAAAATTCTCATTTTAACTAAACTTTCATCAATCACAGTCCCTTGATTTCAAGTCATTTAAATTAAGCCTTATTGATTACATTTTACATTTTCGCCAAAAAAAAAAAAACAACTAGGAAATCCAAAAATGCTGTTAAAGGAGGAATAACTAGTGTCTAGTTGCACATAACGTATGGCGGTTAGCCTGGGGTTGAATAGCAGCATCATTCTGGGAGGCTCAGATGCATTAATTATAAGCTGCTTAATCTTGCAAGTCGCAGAGATGGGGCGTCAGTAGGGAACTTATACGGCCAGGTGCCCTGGGGCTTGAGTTTATTTTATTTTTTTATATTTTTTTTATATACAAACAGCTGCTCGAGTTTTGAGACAAATTAGTCTTGAGCCAGTGCTCTCCACATTAAACTGCTCAGAACAGCACAGGGCTGGAGCCACTCTGCCTGAAATCAGTGGGCTTTTTTTCTACGGCTGTGCCGTGTGAGGGGAATTTAATCGTCTGTAAAGTCTTCTACTAACAGGGAGGAGAGAGACCGAAGTCCTCTCTGCTCACGCTTTAGTGTTATAAAGGCTCGTCGACACTCACTATTTGTGTTTTGAAGAAAAGTTTGTGTGTGTGTGGTTTTTGTGTGTGTGTGTGTGTGTGTGTGTTACTGCTGTGTAATTCATGTGACCATGTTGTTATTTTTGAGGACCTCTTTAGTCGAAATGTTGCACTGTGAATAACAAACCACAAGGGGATCTGATCTGAAGAGATTTGCTGCATATTAAGTTTGGCATGGTCTTAACTGCAGCATGTGGTTGGAGCTGATCCCATGCAAGTCACATGCCCGGCCACGTTTAGTAATCCACAGGTGCCGTTTAAAGCACGCAGCAATCAGGATTAGCATGGGACTATACTAACAAATGTGGACTAGGGCAATTTGGTCTTGATCGTGATCTATGTCCTGGAAATTTTGGAAAACCTCGAATAAGTCCCGTGCTAATCTTCAACTTGAAGGCACACTGCAACTGACCCATGATGACAGATTTGAGCTCTCCAAGTAGCCATCATGCCACCATGACAATATATATTATACATTATATTATACGGTTAAGGGAACTTTTTGTTTTACGCCAGTCTTAGATTTTTGTCAAGCGTTCAATGGGCTTTCCATGCGTTCCATACCATTCTCATTTCCACAGTAATTAGATCCCCTGATAAGCACAGCCTAATTAAGTGGGTTGTTTTTGTGAATTTGTTTCAGGCTATGGACATCCTGTTCCTATGCAAGTGCCAAAGTCGCACATATGACAACTGGTAAAGGCCCTGAAAGATAAGGCAATTTATTATTTATTTATTTTATTTTTTGTCCCGTACGGATGACTTATCTCAAATGTACAAGATTGTATCTCGTACATGAAAGTTATTATGTTGTACATGCAGTTGGAGTTGTCTTGTACGCGCAAGATAAACTGAGGCTGATGTTGACTGATGATTATATTTGTATAATAATAAAACATTTTTTAACCTTTTCAGGCCTTTGGTAATTATGCCAGGAAAAAATATAATTGTATCATAAACTGTCTTTCCTCCTTAATTTCACAGTGTGAACTAATAAGCTTGTGAATAAAGCTTCACTAGAAACTTCCAATGCGAGACATGCAAACGATGAACTACCGATTTACTCGTGGAATTTATGACCCTTTGTTTGTGAGATTGGAAAATCATAAACACAATAGACAGGAGATATCGGTTATATATCACTTTTTGACAGGAAACAAATTAATATTTTATTTAGCTTATTTTACATTCAGGAAGTGACAGTTCCTGCATAAAGTTGTGGTAGAAGACACAAATCACTGCGGTAGTGGGTGTGATTGGAATAACTTCTAAGCAAAAGTGACAACACCTGTTCCACATGAACAGACCCCAGAGTAGCTCATGTTGGGACATATTAAGGTTAAATATTATTTTTTGGTCCAAATATATTTCCCTTTTATCAGTCCTAATAGGACATACCCCTGGTATATTTCCATGGTTGCCTGTGTTAATTTGAGGGTATCTGCATCCATATTGGCTGGTCCCTGTAAAAATGGCAGCCTATTAATGCAGTCTCCCCTAGTTCCCTCACTCAGAGGCATGTTTTGTATCAGTCAGGTCACGGTCAAACACATACGGACATATCTTAAATACGAACAAACGCATACTTCGAAATTAGAGTGTTGAGTTTAAATATGTTCTGCAGTGGGATTGTGTACGCTTCCCACTTATCTGGCAAGATGGTGAGGATTGGGGATTGGACCAACTTTTTTTGTTTTTTGCGTGTTTTGGCTCTGCTTGTCTTGAATCCCCCCCCCCCCCCCCCCCCCCCCCCCCCCGCCACCCACAAAAATAAAAAGAAGAAGAAAAAAAAAAACAGAGCATATTGGCACAGGCTTTTTGTTTTGAATCTCAAAGCCGGCTTCAGATCAATGTGTTTCAGGGAACAGCTGTCAGGCCTAGCCAAAGCAGGGTTTTGTGCTCTTAATTTGAGTCCTGGAAAAAAAAGGAGATTGTGGGATGTTCGGAAAGTACTGCATTCAACAAACGCAGCAGATGTGCGAAAACATTATGCAAATGAGTGTTAAGACTGCTTCATTATCTCTGTTCAGTGAGCAGGTTTACAGTTTTTTATTAATTAAACTTTCAGTTATTCAGGTTTTACAAAAAAAATGGTTGTTTATGAAAATATTCCATTGTATCCTTTTAATCAACAGACCAAATTATATGTTCAACCAGTTTTTAGGCATCTGAAAAGACAAATTGACATTTCAGTTCTGTATAGGAGTATTTTTTGTCCAATAATACACTCTTGCATATACTGTCCTTTACTGCCCTCTGTTGTGAGAACATAGCAATGATCAGTCTCTTACTAGATAATTTGAACTTTTTTTTCATTACATGTATTTAAATGAGTAGGCTAACAGAACATTTACCCCTAAATATTTGTTAAAACCTGAGATGAGCCAAAACAAATCGCCTGACATTCTGCGCCTATACGCCTCGAGGGGCTCGCCTCTGTACAGGAATTGAGCTAACCCTGTTACTGCAGGACGTGACCTCATACAGGAAGTCACAGGAAGTTGTGCTATGGCAGGAGTTGGTGGCAGTGCAGCGGAAATCAGCAGAAGCAATTTCACAAGGTGGTTCAGCCCTATGGCGGTACTGCACTGAGTACAGTGTAACTCCCTGGTATTTAATATGCATGGTGTAAATCCCCAGAGAAATGCTGCCGTGTTTCTATTTGCATATTTCATATAAACATGTCGAAGGAAAGCTGGTGAGATCTGTTTATCTGCTGGACTGAAATAGGCACATAGGCACATATATATATATATATATATATCTAAACATTTAATTGCATATGCTGTGTCCGTGCTGTGCGCCTGAACACGGCATTCCAGTCTACAGGTTCAATCTCATTTTGTAACTAATCAAAGGTAATTGAGTGCCGGGCATTCATGCTTAGCTGAGTGGTCATTCTAAATTGTTGATGAGTTGGCTAAATTAAATTATTATAAACATTTCAATCTGATTTTACATTGTGAGGCCGTCCCACCTGAATATGCCTCACAGCCCCATCCAAGCAGGGTGGTAATCTTGAGCAACATTACTCTGTTTCCTCTGATATTACAAAGCAACCACTGCGGTAAACAGAGGGAACAGCTAACCACTTATTCCCCACGAAAATAACTCTTCATAGCCCAGTTAGTCTACCTAGTTTGTTACAGCCACTGAACATGCAATTGTTTTCATCTGGAAACCACACTGTGGAGAAAACTATCATGTTGAACCTGGCAGCAGTGGGATTACACATCTGTTGGGAGTGGCCCTCGGGCACTAAGTTCTTGTACAGACCTCTACTGAGGGCGCGTATGCAATGCTTTCTTTAAAATATTTTGCTTCCTTTTTGCCGAGCAAGTTTACTCGCATCGTTTCTCCGTGTGGAGAAAACACAACAAAACTGGCAGCAACAGATGTGCAAATTCCTTGAAACATCACAGGAATACAGCAGGGTAATTTACACAATGCCCTCCAGACACTAAATGTATCTACCCAAATTTACAGCAAAATTAAGCAATTAATTAACATACGCCAAGGTTCACTCAGCTCATTAATTACCATGCAAATGCTTATTCCTGTTCTCCTTTCCAATGGGAATGAGCCTATTACTTTAATTGTGAAACAGAAAGTGCAACAAGGCTCACTTCTACACCAGGGTATAGCGAGGAACCTAGACAGAAATGCATTTAATGTTGAATCTAAATTGTGTAACATTACAACAACACCGTAAAACAACTCATTGACTATCTTCAGAAGTAACCGATTCATTTTGAAACTACTGGTTGTGATTTAAAGCCATTCATACAAATAGATTTTTTCCCCCCCTTTTCTAACTAGTTCTCTAAATTGTATTGGCTGTGTTCGAAATTAATTTTATTGATTTTCTATTAAGAAATAGTGGCCTGAGTGAGCCAGGCTAGAATCTCACCATATCAGTTATTAATGAGTTCGAAAGGGAGCTTATATCTCACTGACCTTTGCAAAAAGCACTTACATTTACTTTATAAATGCATAAAATGGCTGGAGAGAGTACTTTATTTTTTCTCCGTAAATATAAAGGAAAGATTTAACGGCGTAGTCACACTGAAATGATCAAAGACACAAAGGCAGATTCCAGCACAGCGTACCACGGACATTGCAATAGATGAGAATATGCACACACACGAGACCCAGACAGGCCTTTGCCACACATCTCCTTTAGAGTAATTAGCCATCTATCATTGAATACAGTTTTAAGGGCAAATTCGCCGTCCTTTGGAGTGCTTATTGATTGTGACTCTGTAATTGAATTGGTTGATCCCAGACGAAGTGGAATCATTCTTTTAAATTTGTGGAAATAAGCTTTTTTGTGTTAGCATGTGAGCACATTCTGAATAAAAAATACTTTCGGGGGTATGATCCTATGGAGCAGTCTGAATGCTGGCCGCCTCTGTTCTCAAAATAAATCCTGTTACCTGCGTACAGGTTCTTTTTAATCTTCAAACTGAATGTCTTATTGGCCTACTGTAAAACAACTAACAAAGGTTACAGATGGGCATTCACACCTGAAATAAATGAAAGCAGATACCAAACCACCACCTATTTGTCCCAAAGTAATCCAAAACGCAAAAACCAAAAGACAGAAGAATATTCCAAAAGAACCAGAGATTAAATGTGGAACACCAGCCCTAGATGCAAGACTCAGGTGCCCACTTCGAACTAACTGTTACCAACTTATTCTCAGGTTGCCCAAAACTGACTGACCAACTAAAAGAAAGCTGCATATTTTATGTAGATACTGACACACACACACACTCACACACTGACGTGCACATTCACACCTCCAATGGCCACCCCCCAGTTCCTGCTCTGTCTTATCTCCGGGCTATGCTGGCCGAGCGCTTTGAGGCTTCCTATGACTAAGAATGGCCAAATGGTGAATTACACGTCTGACACTCCTTTTCTCCGAAGGGTTTATTACCACCCTTGTAGATGATAAATCCTGTACACCATTATTTATCTAAGAGGAAGCTACACTTTACAGAGAAGTAAGAAAGAAAAGGGAATGTGACACAGACAAGACATTGACATTCAATTAATTGACAAGTTCTTGCTTCAATTCTTCTGATCAATGTCCACCTTTGATTGCTGTCCTGAAACCATAGTCCATCTTCGGGAAGGAGATCCAACAGTCTGTGCTGGTAATCTAGTTGTAGTAGTGGAGACATCTCCATGCATTCTGCAGTGTCCAACAACAGATGTGTCCAGTCATTGTGTTAAAAAACACAATGTTCTCCCTAAAAAAAGATGCATATATTACACAATTTTACCCCTAGCTGAACCCTAGTTTGAGCCCTAAACCCTAATTGAAGCCATTGGTACCTATGAAAAAATCAGAAAACCCATTTAAAATTGATGGAAAACAAGGTAAATATCATGAATACAATAATACAAATACAAAATAAATATGTATGAGGTCATTTAAAAAACAAAAATGTTCTCCCAAAAATTACATGCGTATATGACACATTTTTTATGGTCATAGGTAGACATGCTAGTAGAGAAATTTTTTGGTTCATTGAAAATCATAAAATTGAAGCCATTGGTACCTATGAAAAAATCAGAAAACCCATTTAAAATTGATGGAAAAAAAGGTAAATATCATGAATACAATAATACAAATACAAAATAATATGTATGAGGTCATTTAAAAAACAAAAATGTTCTCCCAAAAATTACATGCGTATATGACACATTTTTTATGGTCATGGGTAGACATGCTAGTAGAGAAATTTTTTGGTTCATTGAAAATCATTAACAAACCCATGTCCTAACCTTTCTTCAAGCTGCTAAACACAACCGTAAACTTGCCTCAACCCTCAGACTTATCGTTTTCCTAACCCTAACCCTAGCTGAACCCTAGTTTGAGCCCTAAACCTTAACTGAAGCCATTGGTACCATTGAAAACATCAGAAAACCCATTTAAAATTGATGGAAAACAAGGTAAATATCACGAATATTATAATACAAATACAAAATAATATGTATGAGGTCATTTAAAAAACAAAAATGTTCTCCCTAAAAAAGCATGCATTTATTAGACATTTTATATCGTCATAGGTAGACATGCTAGTAGAGAAATTTTTTGGTTCATTCAAAATCATTAACAAACCCATGTCCTAACCTTTCTTCAAGCTGCTAAACACAACCGTGAACTTGCCTCAACCCTCAGACTTATCGTTTTCCTAACCCTAACCCTAACCCTAACCCTAGCTGAACCCTAGTTTGAGCCCTAAACCTTAATTTAAGCCATTGGTACCATTGAAAACATCAGAAAACCCATTTAAAATTGAAGGAAACCAAGGTAAATATCACGAATATTGTAATACAAATACAGAATAATATGTATGAGATCATTTAAAAAATAAAAATGTTCTCCTTAAAAAAACATGCATTTATTACACATTTTGTATGGTCATAGGTACACATGCTAGTAGAATTTTTTTTTGGTTCATTCAAAATCATGAACAAACCCATGTCCTAACCTTTCTTCAAGCTGCTAAACACAACCGTAAACTTGTCTCAACCCTCAGACTTACCGTTTTCCTAACCCTAACCCTAGCTGAACCCTAGTTTGAGCCCTAAACCTTAACTGAAGCCATTGGTACCATTGAAAACATCAGAAAACCCATTTAAAATTGATGGAAAACAAGGTAAATATCATGAATACAATAATACAAATACAAAATAATATGTATGAGGTCATTTAAAAAACAAAAATGTTCTCCCTAAAAAAGCACGCATTTATTACACATTTTATATCGTCATAGGTAGACATGCTAGTAGAGAAATTTTTTGGTTCATTGAAAATCATTAACAAACCCATGTCCTAACCTGTCTTCAAGCTGCTAAACACAACTGTAAACTTGCCTCAACCCTCAGACTTACGGTTTTCCTAACCCTAACCCTAACCCTAACCCTAGCTGAACCCTAGTTTGAGCCCTAAACCCTAATTGAAGCCATTGGTACAATTGAAAACATCAGAAAACCCATTTAAAATTGATGGAAAACAAGGTAAATATCACAAATATTATAATACAAATGCAAAATAATATGTATGAGGTCATTTAAAAAACAAAAATGTTCTCCCTAAAAAAGCATGCATATATGACACATTTTTTATGGTCATAGGTAGACATGCTAGTAGAGAAATTTTTTGGTTCATTCAAAATCATTAACAAACCCATGTCCTAACCTTTCTTCAAGCTGCTAAACACAACCGTAAACTTGTCTCAACCCTCAGACTTACGGTTTTCCTAACCCTAACCCTAACCCTAACCCTAGCTGAACCCTAGTTTGAGCCCTAAACCCTAATTGAAGCCATTGGTACCTATGAAAAAATCAGAAAACCCATTTAAAATTGATGGAAAACAAGGTAAATATCATGAATACAATAATACAAATACAAAATAATATGTATGAGGTCATTTAAAAAACAAAAATGTTCTCCCAAAAATAACATGCGTATATGACACATTTTTTATGGTCATAGGTAGACATGCTGGTAGAGAAATTTTTTGGTTCATTCAAAATCATTAACAAACCCATGTCCTAACCTTTCTTCAAGCTGCTAAACACAACCGTAAACTTGCCTCAACCCTCAGACTTATCGTTTTCCTAACCCTAACCCTAGCTGAACCCTAGTTTGAGCCCTAAACCCCAATTGAAGCCATTAGTAACTTTGAAGACATCAGAAAGCCCATTTAAAATGGATGGAAAACAAGGTAAATATCATGAATACTACAATACAAATGCAAAATAATATGTATGAGGTCATTTAAAAAACAAAAATGTTCTCCCAAAAATAACATGCATATATGACACATTTTTTATGGTCATAGGTAGACATGCTAGTAGAGAAATTTTTTGGTTCATTCAAAATCATTAACAAACCCATGTCCTAACCTTTCTTCAAGCTGCTAAACACAACCGTAAACTTGCCTCAACCCTCAGACTTATCGTTTTCCTAACCCTAACCCTAGCTGAACCCTAGTTTGAGCCCTAAACCCCAATTGAAGCCATTAGTAACTTTGAAGACATCAGAAAGCCCATTTAAAATGGATGGAAAACAAGGTAAATATCATGAATACTACAATACAAATGCAAAATAATATGTATGAGGTCATTTAAAAAACAAAAATGTTCTCCCAAAAATAACATGCATATATGACACATTTTTTATGGTCATAGGTAGACATGCTAGTAGAGAAATTTTTTGGTTCATTCAAAATCATTAACAAACCCATGTCCTAACCTTTCTTCAAGCTGCTAAACACAACCGTAAACTTGCCTCAACCCTCAGACTTATCGTTTTCCTAACCCTAACCCTAGCTGAACCCTAGTTTGAGCCCTAAACCCCAATTGAAGCCATTAGTAACTTTGAAGACATCAGAAAGCCCATTTAAAATGGATGGAAAACAAGGTAAATATCATGAATACTACAATACAAATGCAAAATAATATGTATGAGGTCATTTAAAAAACAAAAATGTTCTCCCAAAAATAACATGCATATATGACACATTTTTTATGGTCATAGGTAGACATGCTAGTAGAGAAATCTTTTGGTTCATTGAAAATCATTAACAAACCCATGTCCTAACCTTTCTTCAAGCTGCTAAACACAACCGTAAACTTGCCTCAATCCTCAGACTTACCGTTTTCCGAACCCTAACCCTAGCTGAACCCTAGTTTGAGCCCTAAATCCTAATTGAAGCCATTGGTATCTATGAAAACATCAGAACGCCCATTTTAAATTGATGGAAAACAAGGTAAATATCATGAATACAATAATACAAATACAAAATAATATGTATGAGGTCATTTAACTGAAAGTTCCCTTTTTGTACTGTTTTTTTCACCAGTGATGAGGAGATTCCCTAGACATTTGTGTTATGTCAAGGGCAATGTTAGAGCTCTGTGGTGTCCAGTTTTTTTTTTATTTTTATCTCAGCAGACAGTCCTTTAGAGCCAGTCTCCTGTCTAGGGGAGCCGCAGGGGTGTCGTGTATGTGCAGCGTAGCATCAATGCTGCAGTCCCCTTTGTACATTCTGTTACCCTGTCGGATTCTTCGCTGTCTGACCCGTGATCTGGTCGGGGGGTGGGGGGGGTAGATATGCTGCATGTCCGATCACTGAGTGTCCCACTCATGAAAAATAACATTCGGACCTTGTCATCACTCGTCAGACTATTCCAGACTTAGACTCTAGCAATCATCCGTAAGCACACCCTCAGCAAACAACAAACAGATAGGTCCATACAGAGAACGTCCTAACGAGCATACTGTTCACCACCTTTATTCAAACAGGTACAAAAGACAGGGTTATGCATTTAGACTGACTCCTTGACACAGCACTACATTCAGATGGAAACAAAACTTGATGGACTTAGTTCCTGTGGGTAATCTGATGGTGGTGATCAGAAGTGCTGCCGGTTTTTCCTCCAAGAGAAACGGCTGTCAGCTGTTCTCTGGTTCTCTGGAAGTGGAGGGAAGGCGGTCCCTAACACCTGGAAAGGGGTATCTTCTGTCAATCACTCCCACTTGACCATGATGAAAATGGGAAGTGGGATGTATTACAATTCCCACGTCTACTTTTGAAGCTTCCTTTGACTACAAACAGCCAAATGGTCAATTACATGTCTGACATCTCTGAGAACTTTCCTAAAAGATTATTCATAATTGAATAGCTGTCATAAGGCAGCTTGATTTGAAATCCAATTAAATGATGGTGTGGGTGTGTGTCCACTCTTTTTTAATAGTAAATCTTTTTTACATTTAAGCAACATATATGTTTTAACACACTAAACATTAGTGACCTGGAGATGCTCTCTTTCTAATGAATATTTTACTTTAATATATCTAGCATAGCTAGCCTACTATATGATTTACTGGATAAGTGCTTTGACTTTCCAGTCATATTTATTAGGTCATATGCATATAGAGAGTAACATGAAATATTGTGATAAGCAAAAAATATATACAAACTTCACTGTAGTATTGTTCATAAAAAAGATACTACTACTACTGCTAATACTACTAACAATCACAATAATAATAATAATAATAATGACTGCTGCATGAATGGTAATGCTTTTTCATAGAAAATCAACTCTACTTGTTTAAATGGTGTGTGTGTACATTAAATGCATTTGTGTCATTCTTTCTATGATATCATCCATTCTCTAGCTACCAATGTGTGATGAAGTTTAGTCATGATATATGATCAGCATGAATATTGCAAATAATACATTTTTAATACACAAAACTGCTTTGATAGTCGTTGTTTTCGGCAAGTCCTTGTCGTCCCTCAGGTCACCTTTCTGTCTACGTCTGACTCGGAGGTCTTCACTTTTTAGTCTTTACTGTGTGGCCTACACTGAGAGTCTTTACTGTAAGGTCTTTACGGTTTGGTCTACACTGAGAGTCTTTACTGTAAGGTCTTTTCTGTGAGGTCTTTACTGTGAGGTCTTTTCTGTGTGGTCTACTCTGTGAGGTTTTTACTGTGAGGTCTTTACTGTGGGGTCTACACTGTGGGTGCGGGGTCTTCACTGTAGTGTCTACACTGTGGGGTCTCCATTGTGGGGCCATCACTGGGGGGTCTTTGCTGTGAGGTCTTCACTGTGGGTCTACGCTGTGGCATCTTATCTGTGAGGTGTTCACTGTTGGGTTCTACACTGCGGGGTCTTCACTGTAGGATCTACACTGTGTGGTCTTCACTGTTGGGTTTTGACTGTGGGGTCTTCACTGTAGGGTCTTTACTGTAGATTCTACACTGTGGGGTCTTCACTTTAGGGTCTTTACTGTAGGGTCTTCACTGTGGGTGTGGGGTCTTCACTATACTTTCCTTCACTGGAAGGTCTTCACTATAGGGTTCTTCACTGCAAGGTCTTCACTTTAGGGTCTTTACCGTGGGGTCTACACTGTGGGTATGAGGTCTTCACTATAGGGTTCTTCACTGTGGTGTCGTCACTGTGGTGTCTTCACTGTGGAGTCTTCATTGTGCGGTCTTCACTGTAGGATCTTCACTGTGGGGTCTTCATTGTGGAGTCTTCATTGTGTGGTCTTCACTGTAGGGTCTTCACTGTGGGGTCTTCACTGTGGAGTCTTCATTGTGAGGTCTTCACTATGGGGTCTTCACTGTGGGGTCTCCACTGTGGAGTCTTCATTGTGAGGTCTTCACTGTGAGGTCTCCACTGTGGAGTCTTCATTGTGAGGTCTTCACTATGGGGTCTTCACTGTGGGGTCTCCACTGTGGAGTCTTCATTGTGAGGTCTTCACTGTGGAGTCTTCGGCATCACAACTTACTCTCATAAGTTACAGATGCTTCCGTCATGAACACCAAATCGTTACTGCTTTCAGGATTACCTTTAATAGTAAAAAAATATATGTTTATTTATCGATGTGATAGAACAAAGAGTGATACATTAAGTTTAAGTTGCAACAGGTAATGGGCTAGAAACTTGAGAGTAGAACTTCTATTCATGCAGTATGTCTAATCTAGGCCTTCATGCATTATACTTGCACTAAACTCACATTATATAGAAGTACAACAACAACACATATTCAGTTTCAGAGCAGAACTGAATAAATGGTTGATAATTACTAAGTCACAATTGTCAACACATCCTCAGAGAAAATATATTAGCTTCACATCCAAGCAAAGTTACTTAACTATAGCAGATGATAGAGACATCATAAGCTAAGCCACAAAGACATCATAATTCCATTTTGGGAGACAATGCAAAAATACCAAGTTTAACTGGGTCCAGGCCAAGTGAACAAAACTGTGCTTGGCTCCAGTATAGGTGTTTCAGCCACCCGTTTTAATGTAAGTAAATGGTAACAATATGGTTAAAATATGAAGCCAAAAAATTTTTTCCACAAGGAAAAGTAGTCGCAATAGCTGTTTTTTCTTTGTCTAATGTCTCCCTATATGCCGATTTGTTAAGTTATTGTGCTATTTGGACAAGACAGTAATATGTGGACGAATCAGGGACAGTTTGCATCACTACCGAGTCACTGTATCTCACACGCTTAGTGGATGACCGGACTTCATGTCCCTACTGCTCAGTCTCCGGCTCCAATTTGTACAACATGGCAGCACCCACAAACTACACTTCCCGGGCTTCAAAAATGCTTTTTTGCCAAACCCATGGAAAGTCAATGGGTGACATCACAGTGACTTTGTCCATATTTTTCTACAGTCTATGGTCCAGGCACTCGTTAATGTTTATTGTTCCTTTTTTCAACCTCTGTGCACAAGCCCCCTAGTGGCCAGAATGGCGGCAACATAAGATTGCTAAACTCAGACATTCAATGCCCCTTTAATCAAACTATAAGTGGCGACAACAAGCTCTGAATTCTACCTTTATTAGAAGACAATACAGGACAACTATATTAAATACAGCCTTTCTAGGTGCCACCATTGTAGCATAGGTCATCCATTTCACAAGCACCCCCTTCCTACAGTATCATCTGAAACTATACACCCCAAGTGTGACACACTGGACAATAGCATCTATCTGAGAGGTCAAGAAAATATGTTTTCACCAATACAAAGCTTGTATTCCATCATAGCAACAAGATAAAGCCAACAATAGCCCAAAGGTATATCAGTACAGCCATGAAAACTGCTGCTCACTGAATAGTTAAATATTGTCAATATCTGCGACTAAATATGGAATAAATATACAACCTTACCATTGGTTTTATGCATAGAGATGTCCCTTTCAAGATTGAGTGGGCATATATCATCTTGGACAATCCGCATGTGAAATATACTATATATACTGAAACACACACTAATATACATAGCTCAGCATTACCAAAAGTTTTGCCACATCAGTGCTGCCTTACGCATTCACCCTGTGGTAACAGTAAAAGACATGCACCCGTCATCGTAATCGTTGAGTTCCATCATTTTTTGGAAAATGTTATTATTCTTGAGAACATGGCTAAGTCATGTGTTGCTAATAGACCTAGCTGATATTGTTTTCTGGACTAAGTCAGAAGAGGAGAACGGCAGCATTGGTTCTCTGGAGGAGGTGAATGCCTATGAACACAGATAAGATTTCATCCTTGATGTCTAAGTGTTACTGTTCAAAATATTTCGGTTACATACGTTTTTTTAATTATTTTTTTTTTAGTTGAGTGTCTTTAAATAGGTTTGCGCTATTTTTTAAGGAGGATATTTCACACTGTAGTGTAAGTGTTTGTTGGTAGCTCAGTCATGCTTATGTTTCATGCACCAAATTTATATGAAGCTGGAACATCGACAAAACTGTTCGGTGAACGGTGGAATATTGTTTTAATGTCGTCCCATCCCCATGCAAGAAAAATTACATACTGTAGAGCACAGAAAAACATACGAGAGTTAATGATTACACATTTAGGTATGTGTGCTACAGTGTGTCAATATTTTAGCATTATTTTAAATCTGATATTAATGTTAAATCTTAAGGGGCAAATTTACATGTATTATAATAGACAAAAGGCATTTTATTCATTTTTGAATCTCGAGATATCTTGGCCCCTGTACTGATGGAAAGATAGTTATTCCCATTTGAAAGTGATGCAAAAGTTAGTTTCTTAAGACAAAATAGTTGATTTGTAGGCGAAATATTGATTATGTTATGATTTACAGAAATGCACAATTTAAACATTTTTGATAGATTTGGAGACACTAACGGACACCACGGTACTCTGCTTTCATTTTGCTTAATAGATCTTTAGTGGTTCTCCATATCACCCTTAGATATTGCACACTTGTGGTCAAGGAATTTGAATCCAGGACATGCATAATTTAACCTGTTTTATATATGGTATCTCTCAGTACTTCATTGCAAAGTAAAAATGAACTTCATTTTTGCCACGACAATTGCATTTGTGGCACTTCATAAATTATAAAAATAAACGAATCTAAGTTAATACTGTAAATTGTACGCATGCCTTGCTTCGTTTAAGCCATTTTTCAAGTCTCTGTGATACGCGCACCTGGAGTTACGAAGCTTTAAATAGGGTACCCCCTAAGTGGGCATGGATTGGGCAGATTTGGCATTCGCGTGAAGGGGTTAATGTGGCTATACAATAAACTCACTCCCCTCGCTTGATGGAGTTTCTGATTGACAGGGAATAGGGCGTAGCTGCTCACCCTCTCCTTCCAGTTTACCTGCGGCGGGGTCTGCGCGCTTCTGCAGCAGTCTGGGCCCCGCCAGCCCGATGCTCAGGGCCCCGATGGGCGCCGTCACCAGTATGGCCAGGACCGCCACCGTTAGCACCGTCATGCCGTACTTCTCCAGGACGGGGTCCCCTTTGCTCCGGGCCATGTCCAGCGCCTTGGAGCCAATGGCAGCCTGAACCAAAATGGAAGATCAAACCCACAAAAAATAATAATAATAAATGGATAAAAATAAAAAACCAAGCCACTGGAACTCCCAGAAAGCATGTGTTAATATACAAAAAAACACTTCTTGTGTTAGTACCTTGTGTTACTTTCGAAAGATTTTGTGCATAAGTCACTACTTTTGTATTACAAATATACAAAGCGTTACAATGGGAGACAGAATCTGCTGAAAGTAACACGAAATGTGTCATCCTCGACTAGACATGGAGGTGCATTTAAAAATGACACTTTATGCATTGTTTTTAGCATATCTGGCTTGAGAATGCAGAACACAACGAAGACAGGATTTCATGGTTATATCTTTGGGTTAGTAACTCTTTCTAAGGGGCCTATCTGGTGCTTTGCGTATGGAAATTATTTTTTGTTGCTCTGCGTGCATTGTGGCACCTGATATGGGTAACATCCAAATTCTGGTAATAATTAATTTCTGTTGAATAAAGCCAGGCGATATTCACAAGTGTGGGAGGAACGAATGAATCACAGTTTAACAGGAAAACACTTTACAAATAAATAGAAATGTATGCATTTGATTTTATCTCATTAGCTTACCGCCCGATTAATTTAGTATGTTCTCTGTGTAAAAGAAATACAGATGGACATCTTGCATTCTGGCGTGATAGCGCTTAATGTTACCTGCACAGTTGCTTTTGGGAGCCAAGCCAGGGTGACGAACACTTTCTCCTTTACGTTAAATCCGGCAAACAGTACCATGCAGTAGGTGAAGAGAACGCGCACAGCCAAGCCAATGGTTATAGCAGCCATACCCAGCCCTGAGAAACGAGGGTACATTCGGATTTTGTTCCAGGCGAACAACAAGCATCCGGAAGAATACAGCGTGCCACACTGCACAGCGAGCTGCTATAATATTGTTTTAACACAAACGTGCAAGGCCATTTTTAATCACGTCAACCTTCATCACTGCATTCAATATCCTGGCTTTTAAAAGCTGTGCAGGTGAGGCAAAATAAATAAAGCATATTTACTGACTATATCACCCAGCTAAATGTCAATAAAAAATATTTTGTCAAATGTCAATGGACACATTGAAAATTAATTCCAAAATCTAGGGATTTCTGAATTTTCCGAAATCCTCACTGAATTCTCAATTTTATTCTCAAAACATTCTTATTATAATAATTTGCACAAGGACAGTGATACACTGCACACAGAGTGAAGTGAAGTGAAGAATGAATTAGTCATTGTAAGGTTGCAGGTGCGGTACCCAGGTGGGGTAGGGCTATTGCATTGTGAAGTGCATTTCCCAGTTGGGGCAGGGCTGTAGGGCACCTTTAAGCACGGTAGTCCACCTGCGCTGCTTCAGGAATTCTACAGCTGCATTAGTGGATCATATATCAAATGCAAGCTTGGCAATCATCCCTGGGTAGGGCATTAGGTAAACAAATAAAATGTATAGTGCTGCCAGCTTTTTTTTATTACCATAAGTACAAGGCTACCCACACTACTAATGTAAAGGAGAAGAGGACTGCAGCAACTTTTTTTTCCTTACCAACATTGCTTCAGTGAAAGCTAACGGCTCAAATGCAGTTCCTTTTTTCTCTTTAAGGGTGGCTGAACTCTTTCATTCAGCAATTTGTCTTTTTATTTCTTGCACCTTGGCAGAATGGCGAGGTTGAGCCAGAATATTATTTGTTGTTTGGCCTTTATTGTACAAAGCTATGAAATGTCACAAAAGCTGTCTGCAGAATTACACATCATGTGTTATGGCAATCGTTGTACAATAAACACTATACTGTATATAGTGTCTATTACCCAAAGCATGAAGCAAGATATTAATTGTCACATATTTCTGTGTTTCTGTGGCGTAGGCAGATGTCTGAATACAGCCAGTCCAACACAAGGCCTCTGCCTTTAACTTGTTTATTCCCTGGGCTATTACTATAACTTACAATACAGCACTGCTTAGCAATCGCTTATGAAACTCCCTGGAAGGCTAGCTGTCTTCCGTCCCACAAAAATACCTCTCCTCTCTGTTCCCCGCCCCTCCTCTACTCCCTAAACATACAGAGGTCTTCTCAGTACACACAGTATTAAAACGGGTACAGCAGCTCAACTTCACATCTCTCGCTTACTTCACTTACTCACTCTATTTAAGTCTCACCTGGGTGGTCGTTTGAGTCATGTGATCTATGTACTCTGTAGATGATTGGACGGTCGCGGCTGGCTGTGGGGCGTGTGAGTACTCACCCACCGTACTGAGCTCCAGTGTAGACACTGTGATTTCAGCTCCGATCAGCCCAAAGAGCAGCGGCTGGAAGATTTCCCAGGATAACCCAACGACCGCTGCCACAGGAGCCTGAGAAGTTTGGGACCATATATAGTGCCTTGGATGACCTCATATAGCTGTGGCTCCTCAGCGAATCGTGTACAGTGTTCCCCGAAGCCCTGCCACTGTTCCCAATTTTATTTTCCCAGTTTGGCCATTCTATCATCCAGCAATTTATTTGGCTAAACCAGTGTTAACCAACCCTGTTCCTGGAGATCTGCCATCCTGTAGGTTTTCATTCCAAACCTAACAAAGCACATCTCGTTCAACAGCGAGAGATCTTGTTGAGCTGCTAATTAGTAGACTCAGGTGTGCCAAATTAGGGTTGAAGTGAAAACCTACAGTATGGTAGATCTCCAGAAACAGGGTTAGTGGCTGACAGATTCATAAACATGCAGGTGTTATACAGGAAACATACAGGTAAAATTGCCTGGAGGCATTTTGGTGAGAGACGCAATAGAATGGTGACTGAGAGAATGAGACACAGACACCATATCATAGGGACTGAATAACTGACCAACCTTTGCCCCGCCCCAGGCTAGTCCCGCCATGAAGGACATTACCAAGGCGCACAGTCCACCCGCGCCGGAGAAATTGGCAATGTGACTCACGAACACAGCAAACACAGACAGGCCAAGGAGCAGGAAGCATCGCTTCCTCAGTACGTGTTTCTAAAGAGAGAGGGGGGGGGGGGGGGGGGGGGGGGGAGTGAGAGAGAGGGGGAGAGGGAGGGGGGTGAGAGAGAGAGGGAGAGAGGGGGGGATGAGAGGAAGAGTGAGAGAGAGAGAAAGTGTGGCATAAACACAATTATTCAGTCAGGTACACAAACTTAAGTATTAATTTCATGAAGTTAGTTGCATAAACAATGTATGCGCACAAGTATAATATTCAAAATGCACACATTCTTGCACAATGTTATTGAGAAGGTAATGAAACACAGACACATAATCATTAGAAAGCAGAACATTGCCAAAGTAGAAACTTCGTCTTACTTCGTCTTGACTGGGAAAGAATTTGATGAGAAACCCGAGGACCATCCCTGCGATCATTCCCCCGATCACCTCCAGGACCCCCTTTCCCAGGTTGTACCAGGTGGACCCTGTGAGACACGCCCATACGTCACCTGAGTGGGTCACCTGAGTGGGGATCTTATGCCAGTGAAGCGAGAGGGATTGTTCAGTCATGTGAAGTCAAGACTCTGACTTCATCTGTCACTCACAGCGTCAACAACAGACGTTCTAACCAGTAACGTATCTGAAATGGGACGTCTGACGTCTGATCAGTGACACCATTGTTTTGGGAGGTGCTAAATGAAGATACGACAACAATCTTCTGTCCCACAGACAGTGGTATGAAGCTTTATATTCAGCTTACTAGCGTATGATATTGTAGCGTGACGGAGTAGAAACACGGTTTGTAGTAGTCCTATTCAGTTTATTATGTTTCATTAGAACGCACCGCGATCATAAAAAAGCAATCATAAAAAAGTTAATGTGTACAAAATATTTAAAGAACTATATATGTTATATGCATATGTACTGTATATGTACCTGACCCAGGCCACTGGAGTACCTGGTACACAAACATACGTATATCAGTGTTTCTACTATTTTAGTCCCTCTGCACGTAAACCACAACTGCAGGAATCTACTGCAGGAACGGCTCTGCCACCAAGCCTTCGTCACATAACTTCACCACTAGAGGGAGACAGAAGACTAATTCACTCTGCTATTCTTGCTGTTGGAAAAAAAAAGAAGATATACAAGACTTTCAGTAAGGAATGATGGGCTAACATTGTATGATGTATGATTCCACTTTCCCCGCCCCTCAGCAGGTAACTGTTTCCAGACACCCGCAAACTTCCCTTTGTGCGGCAGTACCTGTGGAGAAGGCCATCCCCAGGCAGGTGGAGAAGCCGGTGATGGCCAGGATGTCGTCGAAGCTCCCGGCAGCCATTAGCAGGGTAGGGATGCCCTTGTCCACCCCGTACCCATCCTTCTGCAGGAGAAGCATGGAGGGGACCACCACGGCAGGGGACACTGCGCTCAGCACAAACCTGGAGGACAGGATGCATGAGCAAACAAAATACATAAATAAAAAAATATTAGCATCCTTCACTCCATCACAGTTTCTGCACTTTTTTTATTTGCTGCATATTAGAGATTGAGAAAGGGACAGAGCAAGAGAAGGGAGAAATGGACAGAGAAAGAGAAGGGAGAAATGGACAGAGAAAGAGAAGGGAGAAAAGGACAGAGTAAGAGAAGGGAGAAAGTCTGTTCGCTTTACCCCAGGATGAAGCTCCACATCCAGGGCAGCCCCATCAGGAAGTGTGAAACCACGGCAACTGTGGACGCTTCTATAGTGCAGGGACCCGCCGCCACCCGGAGACAAACCGCCTTGAGTTTCTTCAGCGCCTGATTTAAAACAAATAGCATATATGGATTTATATGTGCTAATATATGGATTTATATATACAGTACTTATATATGGAGTGCAGCTATTAAACACTGTCCTTATACAGGGTAAAATGTTCAGCGTTAAATCAACTTCCCTGTTAGACTCATGTGTACTCTGTTAGAGTTGAACTAACACTGGACATTTTACAGTGTAATGTTCGCAAATTGTGGTTCCATATTAAGTTGATAGTTGTAAGATTTATTACGATGGCAGCTCAGCTAAAAAAAGCAAAGAGCCCACTAATTTATACTCCTGCCGTTCTCACGCACCGAGCCGTCCAATCCCAGGCCGGCTCTGGTCAGGATAACCGCGAGCGCGATGTTCCTCAGCGCGGCCGACCATGATTGGTGGATGTAGATGCCGTTGGTGACGTAGGGGACGTTCCGAAGCACCAGGCCAGTCAACAGCATTCCTGCCAGTGCAGGAATTTAAACGGGATTTAAACCTGCACGACCCGCTCTACTTCCCTATAAAGCAATTTAACAACAAGTTCAACATGCTCAGTTGCAATCATAACTGTGTGTAACTTTGTGAAGAAAACCAAAGGAACAAATTAAAAACTAATGTGAGCAACACATGGTAAAAAATAAATAAATAAATATATAAATAAATAAATAAATAAATAAACTGCAATGGCACCAGAAGTGTACTAGTTCAAGGTCAGCCTGTAGGACTTTGGACTGCAGCGATAACCATCAGCAGCACAATGAAGATATCATCTAATAATTATCCTTTCTGATCGTCATGGAAAAAAAATAAAAAAGGTATATCCTCCAAGGAACTGCCAATTAAATTGGTCATGAGTCTCCAGTTTTAAGCTCAAGAACCATATTGTTTATTATGCTGAAACCTACACTACAAGGGACATTCAATAAAAAATAAAATAACCCAAGACACATATATTGTGTTAAATAAATAAATAAATAAATAAATACAATATTCTTTTTCACTTAAAAGTGCAATAACCAGACACAATGCGGAAATGGGAAAAGCATCCACACTCAGTCACACTAATTTAGAACTTCATACTGAGGAATCTAATCTAGCACTAAATAAAACATAATTTATTAAGAAAAACAATGTGCTGCAAATAAATGTTGGAAATGCTATAAAAGACCTGCTCTGAGGGCTTCAGTCAAGGACAAGGCAGTTAAATCATTTACCATTTACCATTTAACAGGAGTTTTATTTCTCTGCAGGGTGCAGCTCTTACCGAGGAGGGGAGGGAAGGGGGGCAGTGTGGGGAACTGGATCAGCCCCACCAGCTTCCCCCCGCACACGGCACAGATGAACAGCATCACGATGCCGAACATGTTCCCCCCGGGCAGGCACTCCTTCTCCGTGACCGACCAGACCACCGCGAAGAGAACCGCACCCATCGTCACTGCGAGGAATGCGACTGTGTCAACAACGCTCATGTCCTCTAGAACCAGCCTGAAGACGTTTTACACTTTCACTCCTGGCGCACACTGCATTATTGTTTTCTCGTCTCCTAGCATCAGATTTTTTTTCAGTCAGACTGGCCACACGTTAGCTTGTACCCTCAGATACAGACGCTCAGTTTGCCCACCCAAAACACACAGGAAGAAACCTCAAGAGGAACCAGGGTCAAGGGGAGGACCCATCCTCCTCTGGTCGGCTCAGGGTGTAGGGTGTATGGTCAGTCGGTGGGTGAGGGTACCTTTGGTTATGACGGTAGCCAGCAGGCCTGTTGGGGGATCAGGGCAGGAGGCCTTTAGCCTGTCGCAGCATGTTTGGACCCTGGAGCTGGTCATTCTTCCTGGGCATACAGGGCAGGAACCTCAGCCTGAAGAGCAGCCCACAGGCTGGTGATAAACAGACTGGTCCAGGAGCACTCTGCAGTGACCCAAAAAAATAAGCCAGTCTTAACAAGTATTGTTGTCTTATATTTAGACTTAAAAGCTTATTGGAAACTCAGCTTTAAGAGCAGTCCCCAGTCTGGTGGTAAACAGACTGGTTCTGGAGCACTCTGCAGAAACCAAAAAAATAGTAAATCTTAACAAGTATTTTTTGTCTTATATTTAGACTTAAAATCTTATACTTTTTTTGCTAAATGAGGCAAATGGATCGACAATGAGGTGAGACAATATGACTCATTTCAAAATTTGCCGATGGGGAAAAAACTATTTCACTTGGCAAGCAAAAATGAACTCTAAGCAAGTATAGTATTTCTGCTTGAAGGGGAAATACTAGGCTCTCATTACACTTTTTTCTGGAGTGTTTTCACTATTACCGTATTTTTCCCACCCTCTCTACAAAGTCCCTGACAGTGCTTACAGTTTCATATCGATGGGGATCGGTGTTGGGGTGGGGGTATTACAAATAAGGCAGAGCATGATGTGTGTAGCACAACAATTTTTTGCGCAAAAACTGCCACTGGCCTCTTCTACACTAAGATATCAAGGAAATCAAAATGGCAAAATTGATTTTAAATAAAGTGCAAATATGACCAGCACTTGTCTATTGATTAAAAAAAAAAAAAAAAAAAAAAGCAACCAAGCCTGCCAATAAGAACTTTTGTAAAATGAAATTAACTTCAGTGTCATTTTCAAAAAGCAACAGCCTGGGTCGTATTAATGCATTTACAGACAGCAAACAAGGAAAGCACAAAAAACATTGATAAAAGCCCAGGAAGTGCCTAATGCATCCAGAATGCATCAAGCACAAGTTTCTTTCTATCCATCCGGAGGTTTTACTTTAAAGTTATGATTAAGGAATCATATTGGCCTTATGTACAAAATGTATTGACTAGGAAAGCTAAATGACCAGAGAATTCCAGTGCGTTTTTCCCAACATATCACCCCCATGCTCAGTTCACATAAATCATATATTTTCCTCTTCCAACACAGAATGGGTACACAGACCAAGATATGTGTATTAATTCTACAGGCGACAAATGAGATTATGAATTATTAAAGACAGGCTGTTTGTTTTTGTAGAAACAATGTTGATTAATGTCTATTGATTAAATGTTGATTAATGTGCATCATCCCTAACAAATAAGTGATTGAATGAATGAATGAATACATAAATAAATAAAGACCTATTTGTAGTGTTGCAATGATTTGTATTGTTGTCTAGTACATCAGTCTGTGCAGAAGTGTGTGTTATGAAATATGACTGCTAGAAATAATAACTAATTAAATGAAGTGAAACAGTCTTGCGTACTTGACCAAATAATACAGTAAAAATCATTCTCTTGTCTCTGTGCCACAATAAAAAAGTAACTAAATCAAACAACATGTTAAACATTCATCCAGCTCCTGACATTTCAACCGAGAATGAGATGGGCAACCACACGTTCTCAGAATGCTGTCAATACTCACAGACGTCCCTTCTTCTGTGGTTTCTACTCTATTGTCGAATCCTTCCTCAGGTTCTCCGTCTTACACGGTTGACTGCATCGGACTTTAGTCACACTTTTATTGTCTGTAGTTGTTCGTAAAAGAACTTTGTACCGAGAGCAGCAGTAGCGCACTTCATTTTCAGCTTCAATGCAGAGATGAATGGCCACTCTATTTGTACGTCGCGGATAGACAGAGTCGCAGTGTGAGATGGAGAAAGCAAAAAGTTCAGTTCTGAGGCGTTCA
Organism: Anguilla anguilla; assembly: GCF_013347855.1. Classification (NCBI taxonomy): domain Eukaryota; kingdom Metazoa; phylum Chordata; class Actinopteri; order Anguilliformes; family Anguillidae; genus Anguilla; species Anguilla anguilla. The sequence continues at coordinate 54,517,194 of NC_049207.1, read as the reverse complement.
TTTTACCTTTATTACAGGGCAAGTTAATTATTGATGAATTGCAGTGGGGTGTTTGTGGTGCTTTCAGTGTAGCAGGACATAAGATAGAAAGCAAGCTCAGTTCATATACAATATCTGGCAAGCAAAATATTTTATCAGTAACATGTATTGTTGCATTAATGACTGGGGTATTATACATTTAATTTTTTTGTGTTTGTGTCATGATAGTTTAAATCACAGAGATAGCCATTTGAAACATCTACATTTTATTTTGCTTTCCATCTGAGTGAACTGAATAAAGTTTTTCATATAAGCTGTAGTCATAAGATTTTACATCAAAATTGGAAAAACAGGACATTTAATTGTTAAATAAAACGTAAATATAAATGTTTTTGTTTTTTAAAAGAATTGTCGGCCACAAAAAGTTTATTGCACTGAAGGGTATGTTTTTCATACACTAGTTTCATTGTAATTTTATAATTTCTCAGTTTCCTTCTCTGAAAACCTTTAACCCACTTCCTCCTCAACCAACAACAACAAAAAATTCCCTTTCATGCTCTATAAATAGGGTTATATTAACACTGTATCATTTATCACCAGCCACCACTATTAGTTAGTATAATAATTTAATACAATATGATAATATAATATTATATAATAATAACCGCACAGTGAACTGTTTGGGGCTTAATCAACTCTGAGATTACATTTTAGTTAGATGGACAGTGATCCCTCTTGGACACTGTTAGCGTTTGATTAACACATTTTCCTTTGCATTGATACATTTATATATTTAAATATATTGCAAGATATTTATATATTGCAATTTATAAAACGAAGCACAATCATTGTCACTTGGTGTAGGGATTCATGCAGCAAATACATAAAATAGAGAAAATATCTCAATTTTTTCAGCACAAGTCAACTTTGTTTGTGTAGCTGACTGGCACTCTTATTTATTGCAAAAAAGAAAAAAAAAACATCAATGCTCAAAACAAGCATAAAAATACAAATAATAAAGCATTTTAGCAATAAATACTTATTTACTGCCATAAACAATTTCATGCAAAGCTACCATGTGGAGATAAGATGTAGCCTAATGCACATTTAGCTAACAGATAAATATGTGCAAATATAAAGACAATGGGCCTCATTCACAAAACCTTTCTTAAAGTTTTCTTACTTCTGTTCCTGAGAAAAACCAAATGTGGGATGTATGACATCTTTGTTTTTGTGCGTATCCCAGGTATATGAAATGATGAATGCTGACTGATGGTAAATTTTATGTGCAATACTGTTCATGTGATTAGCACAAGGAAACACTCATGAAAAAATACAGATAAGAAAAAAAATAGATGAATGCTGAAATGTTCTTACACGCAGCAACGATCAAATGTGATAGTACCTGTTTCGTGAATGAGGCCCAATTATATTTGCTCATTGTCACAACTGAAAACACAAACTCAAGCTGGGATAGATATTACCTATTGGCACTAAAGCTATTTTGAAAGCAAATAGCATTGCAGCAGTCATTCAGGCTCAACGTGAATCGCCTCGTTATATTTAAGCTGTTAATATTTTGGAAGGACATTTCACAAAGGTGTAATGATTTCAATTTCCTGAGGCTAAACTGTCATTCATCATAACAAAAGCAACATACAAAAAAACAAACGACAACAACAAAAAAAAAAAAAACACATTGTTTTTACAGTTATTAATGGAACTCAATCACACGTTGCAGGTAGGGACAGACCTGTGGCCGTTCCCCCAGACCTGGCTTCCCTCTCGTTAAATGGAAACCCAGCTGTGATTCAATACAAACGGCAGCAAATTCCAGCGGGGGGGGGGGGGGGGGGGGGTGGTGTAACCGGCACTGTGCGCAGAATAAAAGAGCGGCCGTTGGATTAGAGGAAGCAGGAGTCAGGGGGTGGTGATGCATAAAAGCCAGTGGAAAACGCCGCGGGTCCCCCCCCCCGTCTGAGGGCTGTACTTAGCGTCGCGCTTCAGCTCCTCAGGCCGCTCAGCGCCCGACGTCCGCCATCCGCTGCTTTTCCCCGGGGCTATATCGAGCTCTCGCGTGTGACGGAGGGCTCTGTGACAGGCTCAGGCCCCGACTCCAACACCACTCCTGCTGCTCTACCTGCTTTTTAAACAGAAAAAAGTGCCTAAGTACTAAGCACTTTAGGACTAAGAAAACAACAACGAAGAAGTAGAATTTCTTTAAGCACTACATTTTTCCATGCTGATGGCTATAATACCCTTCTCAGCTTGGATGAATTGAATAAATATGGTGAAAAAACGAAATAGTAGTGTACAATTACATGTACAGTACCCAAGTAACATTTACATTTTGGCAGGTTGAGCCTGCAGTAGGATTTAGCAAATTTGCGGGTTGGAAATTGCTTCTGTGATATTTTTAAAAGTTCCACCCTTTTTTGTCAGCATTCTTACTGTCAGTTTAAAACATAGCAGCTTTTTGGTCTGGGATACCGTGAGAGCTTGCGAGTGAGGAGGTGACTGGGCGTGGCTGCTCACCCTCGGTCTGGGCGCTCCCCGAGGCGGGGTCTTTGTGCTTCTGCAGCAGTCTGGGCCCCGCCAGCCCGATGCCCAGGGCCCCGATGGGCGCGGTCACCAGTATGGCCAGGACCGCCACCGTTAGCACGGTCATGCCGTACTTCTCCAGGACGGGGTCCCCTTTGCTCCGGGCCATGTCCAGCGCTGTCGATCCTATGGCTGCCTGGACAAAGAGCGTCACCTACTGTAAATGTCCCAAACCAAACTGGCCATGGGACATTACCCACGTTCAGAAGAAGTCATGAGCCTTTATAACTAGAGGACAGAATTTAACATCAGTGGCAGTTTTTTTTATAATGAGAAGGTCAGGTGAATGTCATCACTGGCTATCCCATAGTATTTAAAAGCACTAAACAGTATACCCAAGTCAGTTATGTTCTGGGGCTTTTCATTGAGTATTAATGTTTGATTCATTCATTATGTCTTAATGTTTTCATTTCTATTTTATTTTTTTTTTATTGCTGTTTTTATATACCCCCCTTCCACCCAGGTTGTTTACTTATTTTTTATGTGTGTGATACAGATGAATAAAGTGGGCAGCGTATTTCAACAGCTTGTACCTGTACAGTGGCCTTAGGCAGCCAAGCCAGGGCGATGAAGATTTTCTCCTTTAAATTAAATCCTGCAAACAGTACCATGCAGTAGGTGAAGAGAATGCGCACGACCAAGCCAATGCCCAGAGCAGCCAGACCCAGCCCTGAGAGAGAAGGATGCAGGACAAGCAATCATGCTGAGGCTACTGTACTGAGGCTACTGATTACTGTGGCTATTTGTGGAATATGGTATGGTTATTGGGGCTCAAGAAAGCATATTACAACTGTATTATAAATCCTTAAAGACTCAGACTTTAGACTACGAAATTACACCGAAGTCTATAATCATTAAAGGAGAGATATAAAAAGAATACACCCATCCTATAAAAGAGAAACCCATTTATTCACCTTTTCAAATGCTGTCTGACCATCTACAATATACAGTATTTACATTACAATACAGTCATTAATAACATATATTATTTATATCTGAGATCATTGATATAAGCAGTATATTGCTGGAACCACATCAAGAACATTAATATGAAAGTAAGTTTAAAAAGCATGATTGTGGCTCAAAGTCACTGTTAGTATTTATTTATTTAAATCACATATATTTTTTCAAGAATAAAAAAAAGGAAAATGAATAAAGTAAAAAAAAAAAAGAAAATGTATAATGAGAGATTCAGAAAGCTCCATACATTATGAAGTTAGAATGCATGGTGCTTAGCTATCAAGACACCATTTAAAGGCCATATACACCATATGCATCCATTTTAACTCAAGTGACTGAATGTTAAAATAATATAAAAGTTTATTTATTAAAATAATTATGTGTGTTTTCATAACAGGTCATATGGAACAATGTAAAATTTTTGGGGGTTTATGGGTACTCACACACGGTACTGGGGTCCAGTGTGGACACTGTGATTTCAGCTCCGATAAGGCCGAAGAGCAGCGGCTGGAAGATTTCCCAGGATAACCCAACGACCGCTGCCACAGGAGCCTGAGAAGGCCAATAACAGGCATGGGGAGAAGGGCTACACTACGTTTCCGTTTTATTCATTGGTTTTGAGAGAAGGACTCTGTAAGACCTTTCAAAACCAAGGGGCGGGGAATTTTTTCCAGCAGGGCCAGTGTGTATGCACATTTTCATTGCCACCAATTACAGACAGGCCAACTTAGCTAATTAGCTGAACACCCTTATGCTAGTTTAACCATAGATTATACAACAATAATGATGTTTCAGTTGGAACACAGGACTGGTATAATAAATAAGAGCAGAAGTTGAAAGCCAGAAACATATACGCCTTTCCTCTCCCGCCCCTGAAGAAGTCCGACTAGACCAAACCAAAGGAAATATTGCCTCAGAATTATGACAGTGAATCCCGCATCCTGCTGAAAAAGACTGACTGACCTTTAACTCTCCCCAGGCCAGGCCCGCTAGGAAGGCCATTACCAGGGTGGACAGCCCCCCCGCCCCGGAGAGACCAGCAACGCGGCTTCCGAACACGGCGAAGATAGACAGGCCCAGGAGCAGCCCGCACCTTTTCATCACCAGGTCTTCCTAGAGAGAGAGAGAAAAAACATATTTATGTTTTGGTTTTTTTGTTTAAAAAGGTCATTTTCTATAATTAGTCTTTTTTTTTTAAACCGGTACTATACATATTTGTTGATATCAGAATAAATGTAATATATTTTTTCTTTTTTTTTTTGTTTAAAAAGATCATTTTCTATAATTAGTCTTTTTTTAAAACTGGTACTATACATATTTGTTTATATCAGAATAAATGTAATGCATTTTTTGTTATGTTCTTCACACCTTAATTAACGTTAATTGTTTCTTTCTTGCGAATACGTTTACTATTATTATTGTTAGAGAGAGAGCCATGAAAAGAATCCATAAAAAGCATATTTGAATTTTATTGCATAGCAATCAGGACAAGGAATACCTCGATTCACTTTGTGACAATCGGTTTAAAAATCTTCACACTTTATGTAAACAAGATAAAGGAGACATGCAAGGGAGTATCTTTCTCACTTTCATTGTTAGATCCGTGGCAGATCTAACGTGTTACAGGTCATACCAGCACTATTAGTGATTGACAGAGTGACTGGTTGATTGATTGATTGATTGATTGATTATTCTCTTACTTGGTCTTTACTGGGGAAGAATCTCATAAATATCCCGAGGACTGCCCCTGCAGCCATCCCCCCGACCACCTCCAGAATGCCCTTTCCCAGGTTATACCAGGTGGACCCTGTGCGAAAAAAAGTACTCATTTCACAAGAAAAAAGCACATGAGGGGAATTCTAATATAAGTTCACATGCTGCATGAAAGCTTATTGAATCCTCTTTATGGTATGAATGTTTCTAATTAACTTTGTAGTACATCGTAGTGGCATGACACTTAAGCTTAACATTACTGATTTTGTCCTTTACAGTAGCTGCACTAAATGAATGACTGAATGAACTGGACGGATGGACTGATGAACATGGGATTCATTACACAGTAAGTACAGACAGTAATATAAATATGACAACAATCTTCCTGGAGGCAAATAATTTTCAATCTGACAAGTTCAACAAGACTGCACATCACGTAGTCACTGTCTACAGTAGAGCCATATATATAAAAGAGGAACTTGGATGATTTATGTACATTGCATTAACTTTATCAGACTCACCCTGTTCTTTTTACTAATATTCCTATTTACATTTAGTGAAACAAAACTGTCATTAATGCGTCTTAACAGTAATACGTTACATGGGAATTCACGTCGATTGTGACGTCTTATTTTTGTCCTTTATATGTCAAGTTTAACATGGGTGTCTAAGGATGGAATTACATTATTTAAAGCAGTACATTTTAAAACCAGTGTAAATTATATCAGTTGGCTGTTCCTCCATTATTTTAACAGTTCATCTTTATGTCTAGATTGCAATTTACTGACTTTCTATTCGTACTGCCACTAGAGGGCGTACTTAGAGAATAGTGCACCACAGTGAATTATAGGAAGTTCAACCATTTTGCATTAATAATCATAAGAAGAAAAAGAATAATAAGTGGAAGAAGATGAAGAGGGAGAAGAATAAGAAGAAGAAGAAGAAGAAGAAGAAGAAGAAGAACGACAGCATTACCTGTGGCAAATGCCATCCCCAGGCAGGTGGCGAAGCCGGTAATGGCCAGGATGTCGTCGAAGCTCCCGGCAGCCATTAGCAGGGTAGGGATGCCCTTGTCCACCCCGTACCCGTCCTTCTGCAGGAGAAGCATGGAGGGGACCACCACGGCAGGGGACACTGCGCTCAGCACAAACCTGGAGGACAGGACATGCTGAGCTCTGTCAAAATGATGCTGTTCTAGATGAACATTATGGCTCCCAGTGCTTGCTAGCATTTATGTTGCACCCAAGAGAGTCTTTTTCCTAGAAATGTGATGTTCTAGCATGAATTGCATTGTCCAAACCAGCACTAGGATGTTCTACGTTAAAAAATATATAATTCTACTTATGGTTATTTGTCATATGTGCTCACATGGAAAATAATGTGTCATAACAGACGTTCCTGAATATTATTTCCACCTGGCAACAGCGCAGCGCAGTCATACATGTATTTAAACACATTGCTTCTAATTTCCTTCAAAAAGACCCTCTGTTTACCCGAGGATGAAGCTCCAGATCCAGGGGAGGCCCATCATGAGGTGGGACAGAACCGCCACGGTGCAGGCTTCTAAGGAGCACGGCCCGACCGCCACGCGCAGACAGACGGCTTTCAGCTTCTTCAGAGCCTGTGGGAGAAAAAAGGCTCAGTTCCTACGAGCTCCACGTCATGAGCAAGACACGCGTAAGTCTCCAGGCTACCACAAGTGGAAATTTTAACTGCAGTATTCCGTTAAAATGAGCCGACATTAGCCTTGGATTTTACAGACAGATTCGACAGACACTTTGATGAACCTCATATCTGGTGTATACTGATGTCGGCTATGCATCGTTTGATATAAATGCTATTGCGCGCATGTACAGTAAAGATAGTGGAAACGCAATCAAGATGCTCCACTGATAAAAGCGCGCATGGTACCGAGGCGTTGAGGCCCAGTCCAGCTCTGGTCAGGATGATGGCGAGGGCGATGTTCCGCAGGGCCGACGACCATCGGACATCAATGTGGACGGCG